>NC_058095.1:65485000-66124250 GCF_020171115.1 Neogale vison
ACACATTTATTGAGTACTCAGTGTGTCCCAGACAGAATTGTAGGCACTGTTCATGGATAAACTCGAATCTTCTAAAGAACGTTGTAATGTAAATATAGTTGTTATTTTATAAACGAGGAATCAGAAGCACAAAGAGAGTAAATAATTTGCCCAGAGTAACACAACTCAGACACGGCAGAGTCAGGATTTGAAAATAGACGCCTACACATTAAGTAGTATGCTATTTGGCAGTGTTTTTCAAACTGTAAATTCAGACCAGTCTCCTCTTAGACCTAGCTTTCTGCCAAACAAAGGACTAGAATAGAAAAATTGAAAGTGCTCAGTAATAAGGCCAAACAAACATTCCAGGCCATTGTTTTCATATACGTATATGTGTACTGTGTCACGTAAATCTATGTCTCTGTAGGTCCTCGTAAGAAAAAAATTGGGGGCGCCTGGGTGACTCAGTGGGTTAAAGCCTCTGCCTTCAGCTCAGGTCATGATCCCACGCTCCTGGGGTTGAGCCCCCGCATTGCGCTCTCTGCTCAGCAGGGACCTGCTTCTTCCTCTTTCTCTCTGCCTGCTTCTCCGACTTCTTGCCTACTTGTGATCTCTGTCTGTCAAATAAATAAATAAAACCTTCCAAAAAATTGTCAGTTTTTGCTGCGTCGTATCAGAAGGACCTTAGGTGCACCTGTAATCACAGATGACAGTGGTTTGTTTGTTTATTAAATAAATCTTGTATTCCTATCAAGCCCGAGTACTGAGTTTTAATTTTTATTACAGGGACTTTGTATTTTTGATTTATGAAATGAATCATGCTGTTAACAGGTTGTTCCCAGCAGGGGGCTCCTGAAGTCTTCACCAGAGATACTTTGCACTCAGTCATCGTTGGAGACAGTAAAACCCTTTCCTGTCTGAGCTGTAGTTCTTAAATTGGCCCACCATACTTCCCAGTGAACAACTGTTGGCTATTTTGGGGCCCGTCAGGTGCCGGGCCCATTGTTTTCCTTTTCTTTCTTCCACACAGATGCTTCTAGCATGTAGGTCTTGTGGATAGTGGTTGTTTGTCCCCGTTTACTTGTATTTTGGGTTTTCACCCAGTTTTGTTGCAAATGTTGTCATTGGATTTTGGCTTTTCTATGTAATTCCTCTCTTTTTATGTGGGAATTTGTGGCTACCATCTTCCAGACTTCTCTAGACCAACATTTCTTGTGTAATAATACAACTAGGGTGTCCTAACTGATGAGAATTTGACTCTTGGGGGAATTGGTTGGCTAGTGATTCCTTTGGGGACTCGTTTGTACCAGCGAATAACCAAACTATCTGGGTTAGGGGAGAAAAGGGAGAATTTTTGAGCCAAATACATTACATTTAAAAATGAAATATCAGGGGTGCCTGGGTGGCTCAGCGGGTTAAGCCGCTGCCTTCGGCTCAGGTCATGAACTCGGAGTCCTGGGATCGAGCCCCACATCGGGCTCTCTGCTCAGCAGGGAGCCTGCTTCCTCCTCTCTCTCTGCCTGCCTCTCTGCCTGCTTGTGATCTCTCTCAAATAAATAAATAAAACCTTAAAAAAAATGAAATATCAGGGACGCCTGGGTGGCTCATTCGGTTAAGCGTCCACCTTCAGCTCAGGTCATGATCCCAAAGTCCTGGGATCAAGTCCCACATCCAGCGCCCTGCTCAGCAGAGAGCTTGCTTCTCCCTCTGCCTCTGCTGCTCCCCATGCTTGTGCTCTCTTTCTCTCTCTCTGTCTTTTTCTCTCTCTGGCAAATAAATAAGTAAAATCTAAAAAAAAAAAAAAACCCAAAACCCCAAAAATATCACTTCAGTTCTTTTTTTCCTTTTCTTAAACTGTATCAAATTAATGATACAATACCATGAGGGGGAAAATAATCTTTGGAAGTATAAGTTGATAATATTTAGTGATTAAGGGATCTGAGAAAGTTAAAATGTTAATTACCTGTATGTTTTCAGACCATTTTTCCTCTTTGAGCCCCATTCTTCTTAATCTTACCCCATGTTCTCCTCTTTTGGTTGGAATATTCTAATACAGCTGTACTTCAAATACGTTACAGTTGGAAGAAGTCTGCACTTGTGCTGTTACTGTGTACCCCACCTGCCTAGTTTTGCTGTAAATGTTATTCATGGGTTTCTGGTGTTGCTAATTACTTCCTTTTTATATGGGGATTCAGAATAACTCAGAAACTATGCTTCCACTCTCTCCTTCATCTTCTGCAAATCCTTGAAGTAGAATTTAAAAAATATTTTGACGGTACAGCTGATGGAATTTGCTGATAGTTTGAAAATGAGCAGGGTAAGAAGGAAAAAGGAATCAAGCATGACTTCATTTCTTTGAAAAACTTGAATAACTGGGAGAGTGAAGTTGCCATTTATAAAATGAAGAAGATTGTAGGGGTAATAGCTTAAGGGAAAAATCAGGAGTTTGGGTTTGTAGGGGCCCAAATGGTGAAAGTCACGTATGCAGTTGGATATCTGTGCAAGGAGTTGATGAGAGAGGCAGGCCTGGGTTGGCGATGTGTTTGGAAGTCATCAGGATATAGATGGGCTTAGAGCCATGGATAACATTATCCTCAGAGTGAGTATGGTGAGCAGACAAGAGGGCCAAGGACTGTGTCTTGGGGCAGGCCTAACATTCACAAGTCTGGTGGGTGAGGGAGAACCAGCAAAGGAGACACAGAAGGAGCAGCCCATAAAGTCAGCTTTGTATCTGCTATGTCTCAGAAGAGTAGGGTATAGTAGGGTATAGTAGTTCTTAATGGAAGCCAAGTGAAAAAGTGTTTCTGGGAGTCAGGGAGTGATCAGAGGTGTGTTAAATCCTGCCGAGATTTTAAGTAAGATGAACACTAGGAATGGAATGGGTTTGCCAGCCTTGTGGACAGCTGGTCCGTCAGTTACCTTAATTTCAGTGGACCACTGGAGACAGAAACTTCATCAGAGGAGGCGGAGTGAGGACAGCAGGTATGAGCAACTCCTGAGAGGCATTTTGCTATAAAGATGAGCTAGAAGAGGATGTTAAGTCAAGGGACAGTGGTTTTTGTTTTGTTTTTTTGTAGTGATGTAGTGATGTGTTATAAGCATATGAGATATAGCATACAAACAAGTATGTATGTATAGGGTACAGACTGTAGCTGGTGAGTATGAGGCAGCAACAAAGGAAAAATTGATGCAGGAGACAGAGGACAACTGCTGTAAGAAAGAAGTCTTGAGGAGGCAAAAGAGGATGGGGCCCGGTGCTCAAATGCGGAGTGCACGGTAGAGGTCCAGGTAGATGTGGGAGTGATGGAAATAATTTTCTCATTGCTTCTATTTTCTTATTGAAGCAGGAAGCAAAGTCATCAGCAGAGAGAGTAAAAGAGCTGTTAAGGTGTTCCAAGAGAGAGGAGAAACTGGGTTGTGTGTTGTCTGGCAGAGTATGAGAGTAAATGGACCCGGAAACTGTAGTACGATCCTTGGGTTTCATTCAGGTCTCACTAAGGTCATGAACTTTAGGTGAAACCAGCCATCGTGGGTGAATGTTTTTTTTCCAGCCATATTTAATAGCTGGCTAACCAGCTTACTGATGTGCTGCGGTTTACTTAGGTAATTCCTGATTTTAGTGCATTTTGTGTTTCTACCAAACAACATTCGGATAAACTTTTTTACAGATAAACCTTTTTTTACAAATCCGTAACTCTTTTAAGTTGCTGTCTTAGAGTTGCTGATTGAAAGGGCATGTTTATTTTTAAAGCTTATGCTATAAACTCCCACAGTGCTCTCCAGAAAAGGATATACCAGTATATTCTCACTAACACTAGTTAGTGTCTGTTTTCTCATGTCCTTGCCCAAGCAAGGCAGTGCAGTGTTAAAAAATTAAACTTGTGCATTGTTATAACAATTTTGTGCCAGTTTACTAGACAAACGGGTAGGGTGCCTCCTTATTCTAACTTGTGGTTATATTTATTTGACTGCTAGTGAGCATGTATATTTTTTCATATTGACCATTTTATGTTTATTCTTTTTTTTAAGTTTATTTAATTTTTTTTAGTAATCTCTACACCCAGCCAGCATGGAGCTTAAACTCACAACCCTGAGTGAGCATCCCCTCCAGACTGAGCCAGCCACGCACCCATTTTGCAAACTACTTCTTCATGTCCTTTCCTCATTTTTCTTTGGGGACATTTTTTACTAGTTTGTAGGAGCTCTTGATATATGAATGATAATAATCTGTCATATACAGGGTAAACTGTCATTGGTGCTGCACTCACACCCCCCCAGTTTGCCTTTTTTAAAAAAAAAAGATTTTATTTATTTTGACAGAGATCACAAGTAGGCGGAGAGGCAGGCAGAGAGAGAGGGGGAAGCAGGCTTCCCGCTGAACAGAGAGCCCGACGCAGGGCTCGATTCCAGGACCCTGAGATCATGACCCGAGCCGAAGGAAGAGGCGTAACCCCCCCGAGCCACCCAGGCGCCCCCCAGTTTGCCTTTTTAATTTTGTTTTATGGGTGTGTTAATGCATAGAAATTAATTTTATGCTAGTGAATCTTTTGATTTCTGCCTTTATATCTATGGTTAGAAAGACTTTTCCTACCTCAAGATTGTATGTCCATCTGTATTTTCTTAGCTCTATTTAAAACTTTCTGATTTGTATGCCTCTCCAGTTATTTCCTACTCTGATCCACAAAGGCGTATGGTTTGGATTTAGTAGAAATGTATTTACCATTTCTTTTACAGCAAAGATTTGTGGAGAAGATGGACAAGTGGATCCCAACTGTTCATTTTGGCACAGTCCATAGTCTTTAGTGCAATGGAGCAAGAGTAAGTTAATTTCATACTTTCACATTTTGGGTTTGGGGATTTGGGTTCACTCAACTACAAAGAATCAATTTTTGAGGACTTAAGTATTTTGAATGTTTACAGGATCTTATAGGCATATCTAAGTCTACCTTCGTTCGTGGTGTCTTTTAAATATAAATTATGTGAACTCTTAAAACACATGTTTGTTTTTAATGTTAGTATTTCTTAAGTTAAAAGAATTTTTTAAAATTCTGAAGTCATTTGGGGGTGATTATTAGAATAGTGTGACTATTAGAATTTATTTAAGCTATGCACGTGTTCAGTTAGATACCCTAATTTGTTAGCGCACGCTTTAAGCTTAATGGTTGCTCTATGACTAAATCCACATAGATTTGTTGATACTGCCTCCATGGTTTTTTTTTTTTAGATGAATTATTTTGCATGCCCATACAGAAAAAAATGTACATATTGATTCATTTAGTATTTATGAAAAGGGTGCTCTTTGCAAGGCATAGTTAGATATAGTACCTGCTTTGAAGGAAGTTACATCCTATTAAGAGAAGTAGGGTATGTTCTTTGGTTACATGTAATATGAGGTAGCTTGTGTCACATGCCAGAGGAAAGCTCCAAAGTTTCTAAGAGGTGGGAGAGATTACTTCCAGGTCTAGGAACCAGGAACGACACCATGGGAGGAGAGGTAGTGTTGACCTAGGCTTTTAAGATATATTAGGCACAGAATGGAAAGAGTATATTTTTCCCAGTTAAGCTCTTTCCTTGATCATTCCCTCAAAATTTCCCTTTTTGTCCACGTGCAGGCACTTTAGTGAGTTTCTGCGAAGTCACCATTTCTGTAAATACCAGATTGAAGTGCTGACCAGTGGGACTGTTTACCTGGCTGACATTCTCTTCTGTGAATCAGCCCTCTTTTATTTCTCTGAGGTAAAGTCTGCATTTCCTTTCACACTCTGTTAGAGCATTCCAGCCTCTAAACTAGAAATGCTGGGACCCCCCCTATAGAAAATAACATGGAAAAGCCAAATCATTTCCAAAAACATCACTGGAATGAAATAATTTTCTTAGGTTAAGTTGTACACCTAATGGCAAGAGTACTTGAATGGCATATCAGTCAGAGTAAAGAGAACATGAAAACTCAGTGTAAAATAACTCTTAATTTTGAAAACTTAATTAAACTTCTTACAAGATAATGCCTACTTTTAATTATCTGGAGCCATTTTAAAACCATAGACTTTATACTTGATTCCAGGGCACACATATTTGTGGACCAGACTTCAGAAGAGAGAAAGAAAAGGAGTAAATTTTTTCCTACTATCATCACTTTTATTTTAGCCACCTGATAGGATTTCTCAAGCAATGAATAGATTAATCTCTTTGAGGCATATTTGTTAGGTTTCAGCAAATGAAATTCTTTCCTTGCAAAAGCAAGTGACTATTAAGTAGAGAGGAGAGGATTTTCCAGGCTCACGAAACATTAACGTAGATAGACACTTGCACTCTGCCTCTCCCAAGAACAGAGCTTTTGGTTGATTTGCTTTCTCACTCCCTCCGTTTCTCGTAAGTTTAAGGCCCCATTTGTTCAGGTTGTGGTGGCTGCATGGAAGGATGGAAGTGATTGGGTTTAAAAGACTTGGTCTGCTAAGTTTACTTTTTGTATGTTAGCCACTGAGGGACCACGGATCATCTTTACTGTGATTCTGACTCCAGTTCCCTTAAGTTTGTACCCAGCAGTGTGGTGGGGTTTTTGTTAGTTGTTTGGTTTTTTCCCCTCTGTGAGAATGATCTTCAACTTTTCAGTCTCAAGAGCGACTGTGAGTTGCTGACTGGCATGAACTGAATGAGTACATCTGTTTTTTTTTTTTTGTTTTTTTGTATATGTTTTCCATTTTTAATGGTTGGCGTAATGGATTAGAGATGGTTAGAGAAATCTATCGATAGTCTTGTGCTCTTGTATTTTTCCTTCCTAGTACATGGAAAAAGAGGATGCAGTGAATATCTTACAGTTCTGGTTGGCAGCAGATAACTTCCAGTCGCAACTTGCTGCCAAAAAGGGCCAGTATGATGGACAGGAGGCACAGAATGATGCCATGATTTTATATGACAAGTGAGTTTTATTGATGTATTCAGCATCTGGCAAATATTGAGTATTTGATATGTATACATATCAAATACTCAATATACAAAAATATACTCATATACAAAAAACATATCCATAAAACTGGATGTCTTTTATCAGAAGTAAAGACATCCAGTTTTTGCTGTCAAGGAGCTCACACGGAATAGCATAAAAGCCTCTTTTCCTATGGAACATTTTAGGATTCTTAGAAAAAAATATTTCTGCTAGGGGAATGGGTGGTTTGTGTTTGGAAGAAGGATGATGGTGGTGGAGTTAGGGGAGATTTCACAGAAGAAAGATTTGAATTGAAACCTGAATAATGAATGGAATTTTGCTAGCCGGAGAAGGCGGGAAAGAACATTCTAGACAGAGGCATTGGCACAAGCAAAGTCAGAGAAATCTAGGGTGTGGCACTTCCAGGAAACTTGAGTTTGGGTAAGTAAAACTTGGGTAGGCAATCTAAGAGGAAGATGAAACTAAAGGGAATGTATTGTAAAGGGTATTAGATATCTGTGTACAGGTGTATCATATTTCTGGTGCAGATCTGTGCAGCCAAGTTATTACTCATTGAATAAGAGTTTTTCATTGGTCTTCATTGAAAATGAGAGGATGGCAAAATCTTACAGTGAACAGAACTGAGAACATCTGGTCAGTCGAGTGCTAAGCCTGTGGTCAGCCATGTCACCCTTTTTTTTTTTTAAAGATTTTATTTATTTATTTGGCAGAGACACAGCAAGAAAGGGAACACAAGCAGGGGGAGTGGGAAAGGGAGAAGCAGGCTTCCCACCGAGCAGGGAGCCCGATGCGGGGCTCGATCCTAGGTCCCTGGGATCAGGGCCTGAGCCCAAGGCAGACACTTAACAACTGAACCACCCAGGCGCCTCCAGCTGTGTCAGTCTTTTAATTTTCATTAATTCTGTAAAGAAAAGTAATGTGCTATTTGTATCCACAAGCAACCGCTGAGAGGATAACTTGACAGTAGAGGAAAACCACGGGATGTCAGGGTTGCAAGAGAGCTGAGCGCGCATCTAGGTCAGCGGTTCCTGAGCACTGCTCTGCAGGTCCGTGCTAGGCTGTCTGCATAAGAACCAGCTGGAAGCTTGTTAAAAAAAGATTTCCATCCCTCCTCTCTAAGAGATTCTGATTCAGCACGTTTGAGGCATGACCCAGGAATCTTTATTTTTAGAAGATACCCCAGATGATGTTGATGGGTAGCCAGATTCGGGATCTAGTCTAGTTTTCCCATTTTGCAGACAAGAAAATGAAGACTCTTTTTTTCTCAAAGTCACAGGGCAAGTTAGTGGCAGAACTTGAGCTGGATTGCAGTTCTTCATGTTTTCCCAGTGTTTGTTTTAGTATAATACATTTGTGAGAAATATTACATAAGAAACATTGCTAATGGGACGCCTGGGTGGCTCAGTTGGTTAAGCAGCTGCCTTCGGCTCAGGTCATGATCCCAGGGTTCTGGAATCGAGTCCCACATCGGGCTCCTTGCTCGGCAGGGAGCCTGCTTCTCCCTCTGCCTCTGCCTGCCTCTCTGTCTGCCTGTGCTCACTCGCTCTCTCTCCCTCTGTCTCTGACAAATAAATAAATAAAATCTTTAAAAAAAAAAAACATCGCTAATATGGATTTGGAAATAGCAAGTGTTTTCTTTTAGAAATTTGGTCTGGTGTGCCCCAAAATTCAAATCATGGAGGAATATTTGCCAACTTGTTTTTACAAGTTGGGAGACTGTTTACGAAAAGGCTAATAACAAAATAATTTTTTTAAATTTTATTTTAATGCTAAAATAGAAGAGTGACACTAGTACCAAGGTCCTGGCTGGAGTTCAGTAGCCACCCAGAGCAGAGACCCTGTTTGCTTACTGGATCCCATTTTCACATTGGGAGCCATTTTTAAATGAAGATCGCTGTATGGCATCCCACTGGTACTGTCACTTTGTCAAGTTCATTGTGCCAAATTTGACTTCACCAATCCCAGTTCTTGAGGTTTTTAAAAGATTTATTATTATTATTATTATTATTTAATTTGAGAGGTAGAGTACGAGCAAGCATATGAGGTGGGGAAGGGAAGATGGTGAGAGAAAGAATTGAGAATCTCAAGCAGATTCCCTGCTGAGTCTGGAGCCCAACAGTGGGCTCCATCCCATGACCCTGAGATCATGACCTGAACTGAAATCAAGAGTTGGACACTCAGCTGACTGAACCACCCCGGTCCCCATGCCCGTTTGGTTTTGCATCTTATGTATGTATCATCACAATCATACCTGATCAGTCTTTCTGTGTTTGTATCATAGATAAGATTTAGAAGTCCCTAGAATGCTTGGAAGAGAACCTGCATATATTTTTTGCTTTTAATCCTTTTTTTGGTGTCTACCTTATAATCCACTTACCAAAACAGTAGTTTTGCATTATATCTTGTGAAGTTAGAAATCTTTGAGGTATCATTGATTACTCCTTTTCCCTTCTACACCCACTCCTCATCAAGTCCTGTCATTCTATCCAAATACCTGAAATCCATCTAATTGACCCTCGGCGCTATCATAGTTTGAATTCCTGCATGTTTGACTTGTGCCTTGTAGCTACAGTGGTGTTTTCTCATTGTGTCTGATGCAGAGATCTTTTCTGCTCCCTTTCCAGAGGGAAGAACTGTGTCTTACCCTCTTTTAAGTCCATTTCTGTCTCCTGGGTGTTGAACAGAGAATAGGGGCCCATTAAATATGTGTGATTGGTTTCTTTTTCTTTTTGTAGTCTGACCCTCAGCGATCTTAAAACAAGAACTGAGGAAGATGGAAGGACAGAGAAAGGTAGCAAGTTGACCCAGATACCTTTGGGGCTGTGGGAATAAAGGTTGCAGCACGGCTTCTAGAAGCCAGCTCTCAAGTCCTAGGTCCACAGGCTGAATCAAGTAGCCTCATAGAAGAGTAGGTGCCAAAAGTTGCTTATCCTGGCTAGGCAATTTGGTTTGACTTTGGCTGTCTTTATACCACAGGTATTTCTCCCTCCAGGCCACACATCCTCTTGGATTTGATGATGTTGTGCGATTAGAAATTGAATCCAATATCTGCAGGGAAGGTGGGGCACTCCCTAACTGTTTCACAACTCCATTACGTCAGGCCTGGACAACCATGGAGAAGGTAACCAAGAACTTCAAAAATATTAAACCGCAGGAAGTTTATACTGGTGAAACCCAGAAAACATAACATGGGAAAAAACCAAGTGTAACAAAACTGGAAAATTGAAGCAGTGGAGCATGGTGGTTAAGAGCAGAGGCCTTGAGTATGACTTTGTATGTATTACTTTAGCCTTGTTAGGCTGAGTGACCTCAGGCTGTTACTGAAATTCTTTAATTCCGGTTTCTGTTATCCTTTAAAATGGAGATAATTTGGATACTTACCTAAAAGTTATTTTAAGGAGGAAAATGAGGTAAGACATGCAAAGTTTTTCTTACTATTACGTCCAACACATAAAAGCATTAAAATATGTTAGTGGCTATTATTACTGCCTTTATTATTAAATTTTCAAAAATAATTAGATAGCAGTATTAGGCAAATTTGCTTAAAATGACCCAAATATTTTATCAGTATCTATCAATGAGGTTTGAACACTAGTTTCGTATATTGTAACTCGTGGGGTTTTACTAATAGCTTAATAATAAGGTATTAGAATTTGTGAATGATTTCTTTTTCTAATGAACTAGAGCAGATTTTACCAGGAATTGCACAGAGCCCAGGATAAGCCCATGAAGTTATGTTGCTTATATATGTCATGTGTATTTGGTGGAAAAGGATTAAGTAAGCACTGTTGAATAATACATGTAAAAACTGAATTTCAGAAATGTGGAAGAGTTACATATAAAAATCAAATCATTAAAAAGCTCATGGTAAACTGAATAGAGTATCAGCTATTGCCCAGAGATGAAAATTTTTTCATGATTAAAATTAAAATCTTTCTGATCGTAAAGGAAAAGTTCCAAATCTGTATCATATAAAGAATGTAAATTTTCTTAATAAAGTAAAATTAAAATACAGAGAAAAACAATGTGAAAATATTTCTTATAAAATGTGCATATGTAAAGAACTTTCACTAATTTTAAGAATTCTGTCAAGTAGATAAATGAGAAAAAGACGTGGATGATTTTTTATCAGTACTTTGAGAATTTTTGTGTTAGGTATCGGCATTTCAGCGATAGAAGAAACGTGGCTTCTGCCCTCCTGGACCTCTGTCTATAATGAAGGCACACATTAAACACAGACAACTTACAGTCATGTGCTAACTGCTCTGAAGGAAAAGTTGGTAGTAGGAAATGCCAGTAATAAACGTGGGAACTTATTCAGCATCATTAATAATTTTTATTTTTTTATTGTGTTATGTTAGTCACCATAAAATACATCATTAGTTTTTGATGCAGTGTTCCAAGATTCATTGTTTATGCACCACACCCAGTGTTCCATGTGATATGTGCCCTCCATAATACCCACCACCAGGCTTACCCATCCCACCACCCACAATTTTTAAATGTAAATAAAAATATCCATATTATCATTATGCACTTATTAACAGTGATTTGGAAAAACATATCTGGTGTTGGAAAGCCTGTGTCAAAACAGAGACCTTGATATATTGCCAGTGATATAAATTGACAGCATCCTTCTGAAGAGTAAATTGGCTATATATATCAAAGCTAAAATAGGGTGTCTGAATGGCTCAGTTGGTTAAGCAGCTGCTTTCAGCTCAGGTCATGATCCCAGTGTCCTGGGATCGAGTCCCACATCGGGCTCCCTGCTCATCTCTGCTTCTCCCCGACCCCTCTCCTCTCATGCGCTCTCTCTCATTCTCTCTCTCTCAAATAAATAAATAAAATCTTAAAAAAAAAAAAGCTAAAACACTCACACTGTTTAACTCAATAATCAAACGCCTGATAATTTATCTTAAGGAAATCAATTCAGAAGTAAATAATAATAATAATAATATATACATAAAGACTTTATAACCAGAAAAATCTCATTTCAGATTAGATCCACTCCCTGCATGTTTTCTGGTCACTAAGAAGTCTAAATATCAAGTCTATGTAATAGTTTTATGGCAAGCTTTTGGGTGGGGGGACATCTATAAATTGTACTCGTAATTTTAGTCACAACATAAACTGTACACGAAGGGGTAATACTTGGAGCGTAGCAAGGAAAAGCAAAGCCCTGTGTGCTAGCTGGAGGGATTGTGCGTAAAACTTTGTTTTCAAACAAAGTGGTTTCTTTTTTTTTAAAGATTTTATTTTATTTATTTATCAGAGAGAGAGAGAGAGTGAGCACAGACAGGCAGAGAGGCAGGCGGAGTCAAAGGGAGAAGCAGGCTCCCCATGGAGCAAGGAGCCCGATGTGGGACTCGATCCCAGGACCCTGGGATCATGGCCTGAGCCAAAAGCAGCTGCTTAACCAACTGAGCCACCCAGGCATCCCTCAAACAAAGTTTTAATTGTATTTGAATCCACTTTTAAAATGATGCTTGTCCTCTCTTCCAGGTCTTTTTGCCTGGCTTTTTGTCCAGCAATCTTTATTATAAGTATTTGAATGATCTCATCCATTCGGTCTGAGGAGATGAATTTCTGGGAGGAAATGTTTCCCTGACTGCCCACGGCTCTGTGGGCCCTCCTGAGGACTCTCACCCCAGTGGTCCGGACAGCTCAGCTTCTCAGGTACTCCTCAGTTAGCCTCTGGCGATCGGAAGAGAGGCGTATGGATCCTTTCCTTCAAATACCAGTAACAGATACGGTTTGGAAGTTTTTGTCGTAGAAGAAACAAAGTAGAAAATAAAATTAGCCCTACTTACTATATGTCTCAATAAACATGTCATAGTGATTAACGGTGTATTATATTGGAAGATACTGTGTTGTTTCATTCAGGCCGTTACTCTGTCTGACACTCCAGCTGTGGCTTTCAGTAATCAGACAACATGTCATGCATTTATAGCCTTTGAAGAGCTCTTTGTGGAATTATTTGGGAAATTTTAGTGACTACATTTGAAATGCTTTTTCTTTTAAGATTTACTTATTCATTTGAGGAGACAGTGCATGTGAGCATGAGCAGAAGGGAGAGAAGGGAGAGGGAGAGGAGGAGAGAGAACCCCAAGGAGACTCCACACTGTACGGAGGAGACTTGATCTTCCTGAGATCCGACCTGAGCTGAAACCAAGAGTCAGACGTAACCGATTGTGCCACCCAGGAACCCCTAGAATAATTCTTCACAATTCTTAATATTGTATTTCACTGAAGAGTTTCTGGTTTCGTTTTGAACTGTAGTGCCGTTGTACATTTCCTTAATCTTTTTTCGTTTTTTGGAGTGCTTTCCTGTATCAAACCTTATCTGATTCGTTCCTAAATTGGATGAAATGGGTTGTCGCCAAGAGAAGAGATCTAGAAAAATACTACGAAGTTAACTAATTGGATTAAAATCACACAGTAAGTGTAGAGCCAGAACATATTCCCTGTCTAGTGTTCTTCAGCATAACGTAGCATAACTATTTTCACATCACACTGTTGACACATACATAACACTTCAGATTTTTTGACACTGGGCCTTGGATAAATTTTCTTAGTTTCTGTGACAGTACTGCTTATCACCATCAACAAGGCTCTCCTTAGTACGTTTTCTTCCTATTTAGCTTATGTAGCTGGTGACCTGCCGAATGTGGTTGCCATTTTGTTTTTTGAGATAGGCTAGAATGTTTAGTTGTTACTTCAGCACTTAAAAGTTCTAGCTGCTGACCTTAAAATGTATTCTTACATTTTAGGTTGAAGTATAGTATATATACAGAAAACTCAGTATATCATAACTATATGTAGCTTGAAGAATTTTCATAAAGACTTGATCAGTGTATCTAGCATCCAGACAGGAAACATGACATTATCAGTACGTCATAAACCCTCTTGTGCCCTCTTCTAGTCACCCGTCCTCCCTGCTAGAATAGCTACTATCCTGATTTTTGATGGCATACGTTCGTTTTACCTATTTAGTTACGTAATTGAAATCAGTTTATATATACTCTTTTTTTAGTACAGCTTTATTGAGATATAATTCATATACCATACAGTTCACCCATTTATGTTGTATCATTTAGTGATTTTAGTATATTCATAGAGTTGCTCAACTGTCACCAAAGCCAGTTTAAAGTTTTTCATCTGAGAAACCCTTTAACTAATACCGTCCATATCCTCCAATTCTTCCAGCCCTAGGCTACTGCTAATCTATTTTCTGTCTCTATAGATTTGCCTATTCTGGACATTTCATATAATTGGAACCATATGATGTATGGTCTTTTGCGACAGCCTTCTCTCATTTAGTGTGCTGTTTTCAAGGTTCAGCCATGTTTAGCATGTATCAGCACTTTATTCCTTTTTTTCTTTGTTTTGTTGTTTGTTGTGGTAGTTTAAAAAAAGTCATTTACTAGAGAGAGAGAGAGACAGTGTGAGCTAAGGGGAGGGGCAGAGGGAGAAACAGACTCCCCGTTGAACAGGGAGCCTGTCACTGGGTCTGGTCCCAGGACCCTGACTTCATGACCTGAGCCAAAATCAAGAGTCCAGCGCTCAACTGATTGAACCACCCAGGCACCCCAGAACTCTATTCCTTTTATGGCCAAATAATACTCTGTTGTACGCACATTCCACATTTTATTTATATATCAATTGATGGACATTTGGATTGTTTCTGTCTTTTGATTATTACAAGTAATGCTGCTGTACAAGTTTTTGTGTGGATATAGGTTTTCATTTCTCATATATATATATATAGAAGTAGAATTCTTAGCTGAAATGACAAGTGTTTAACTCTGTCCTAATTACCTTTGCTTGGGTAACAAGTTTTGAAATCAGGAAGGAAGTGAGTCTTCCCACTTAGTTCTTCTTTTTCAAGATTGTTTTGACTATTTGAGGTCCCTTGAGTTTTCACATGCATTTAAGGATCAGTTTGTCAACTTCTATGAAGACTCCAGCCAGAATTCTGATGGGGAAGTGCATCAGTTTCATCGATCAGTTTGGGACGAGTTGCCGTATAATGATATTAAATATTCTGACCCGTGAACGTAGGATACCTTTCATTTATTTCAAATCTTCTTTAATTTCTTCCAGTAACATTTTGTAGTTTTCAAGTATCAGTTTTGCATTTCTTGTTTCTTTTAAATATTTTATTCTTTTTTTGTTGTTGTTTAAGATTTTATTTATTTATTTGACAGAGAGAGATCACAAGTAGGCAGAGAGGCAGGCAGAGAGAGAGGAAGAAGCAGGCTCCCCGCTGAGCAGAGAGCCCGATGTGGAGCTCGATCCCAGGACCCTGGAATGATGACCTGAGCCGAAGGCAGAGGCTTGACCCACTGAGCCACCCAGGCGCCCCTAAATATTTTATTCTTTTTGATACTATTATAAAGGGAATTTTTTCTTATATTCATATTTTCATTGTAAGCATATAGAAATATAGTTTTTTAAAAATTGAGATAAAATTCACCTAACAAAGTTAACTATTATGAAGTGTCTAATTCGGTGACATTTAGTATATATTCAGTGTTGTGCAACCATTACCGCTATCTGGTTCCAGCCGTTTTCATCACCCCAAATGGAAACCTCGCAAATGGAACATTAAGCAGTCACTCCCCATACCCACCTGTATTTTCTTCTAAGAGTTTTAGGCCTTTGATCCATTTTGAGTTAGTTTGCATGTTGTGTGAGTTAGGGCCAACTTTATTTATTTATTTATTTATTTTTGCATGTGGATATCTAGTTGTCCAGAACCATGTGTTGATAGAACTATTCTTTTATCATTGAGCAATCTTAGCATCTTTGTCAAAAATCATTTGACCTTAAATTTATTTCTGGAACTCTCAGTTCTGCTACATTGATCTACATGTATCTTATGCCAGTACTACATTGTTTTGATTACCACAGCTTTACAAGTTTTGAAATCAGGACTGTGTGTCCTCCAACTTTGTTTTATTCAATTGTCAAATTATTGTGGCTGTTCTGGGTCCCTCAATTTCATATGAATTTTAAAATTGGGTTTTCATTGAATCTGTAGGTTCCTTTGGGCTCTGTTACCATTTTAACAGTATTAAGTCTTTTTCTAGTCCATGAACGTGGGATGTCATCCACTTATTTAAGCGGTCTTTAATTTCTTTCATCATAGTTTTGTAGGGTCTCAGTGTACATGTTTTGTATTTCCATGGGTCTTTTTTTTCTGAATATTTTATTCTTTTTGATGCCATTATAATTAGAATTATTTTCTTCATTTCATTTTCTTATTCTTCATTGGTAATGCATAGGAATAAACTTTCCGTGCTGATCTTGTACCTTGTAACTTTACTAAATTTATTTGTTAGCTCTAATAGTTTTCTTTTGGATACCTTTATTTGAGAGAAAGAGAGTGAGCGAGAGGGAGAGAACAAGCCGGGGGTTGGGAAGGGGGAGAAGCAGAGGGAGAAGCATACTTCCCCACTGAGCCGGGAGCCCAATGCAGGACCCGAACTGACCTGAAGGGGGCGCTTAGCCAACTGAGCCATCCAGGCGCCCTGGTGCCTCTTTGTAATTATTTACCCTTCTTGGTACTTAAAGAGAACTCCCTTCCCCCACACTGTAGGGTGTGTTCTATAATAACTGTCTGTTCAGTTTTTATTTTAATTTAACCTATACCTTAGTCATGTATATTAAGCACATTCCCATCTTTTGTTATTTTAAGCAATGCTACAGTGAATAATCATATATTAGACATTCTGTGGAGCTAAGTCGGCTGTAATTGAATTTTTAGAGGTGGAATATCTAGGAAAACCCGTGGCTCCAGTATTTCCTAGAAATACCAATTCTGACTTTTTTGTGGGATGAGGAGTGGGAGATGACATGCTGGACGGGAACTTACTATATACTCATCTAGCTGGTCATTTTAGAAAGTTTTCTTTAGCTTTTCCTTTGTTACGTAGCCTCACTGAAAGTCAGAGGATT
The DNA here is from genome assembly GCF_020171115.1 of Neogale vison. Taxonomy (NCBI): domain Eukaryota; kingdom Metazoa; phylum Chordata; class Mammalia; order Carnivora; family Mustelidae; genus Neogale; species Neogale vison. The sequence goes on from NC_058095.1 coordinate 65,501,883, forward strand.
CATGTTTATTTGTAAAAGTTAGCTGAACTATGTCTGGGTGGATACGAGTCCTGCATACTTGGGAAGGTAATCCCTGTGAAGATAGCACATTTGTTGGAACATAGATCATTAAGAAGACAAACAGATTTGGCAATAAATAGTGTATGTTGTACATTGTAATATTGTACTTTCCTCCCATAGTTGTATTTTGAGGTGTAATTTCATAATCATTGCTGTTCAACATCTCCATAATGATGAAGTTGAGTGAGAATTACATGTATTTCAAATACCGAAGATTTTATACAACTCTGTCATAATCCAAACTTAGGACTGTTTGATTCCTGAGTAACTATTAATTTTACAGTTTCTCTTGTAGTCCAGTATGAAAAAAGCCAGTGTTAAAATTCTGAAAAATTTTGATGAAGCGATAATTGTGGATGCTGCGAGTCTGGACCCAGAATCTCTGTATCAGCGGACATACGCAGGGTAAGTTTAACTGGTATCAAGAATTTTTGCAAGTCTACTGAATTTTGCATCTTCTATTTTTTTATTTAAAATTTAAAAATTGTTTATAATCTATTGTTAACATTTTTACATAGAGTATCCAGTAGACCACAGTTAAGAGTGGAGGCTCAGGAGTGACTTCCTCGGTTTTAATCTTGGCTGTGCCACTTATTGGCAAATGGTGGACAGTAAGCCTTTTGGATTAATTAGCAAAGGTTGTATTTATTAGGGAATGGTTGGTTCATTTACTTACAGCCTTAATTAAGACAGTCTGTTGGGGTGCCTGGGTGGCTCAGTCAGTTGAGCGGCTGCCTTGGCTCAGGTCCTGATCCCAGGGTCCTGGGATCGAGCCCTGCAGCTGGCTCCCTACTCAGTAGGGAGCTTGCTTCTCCCTCTCCCCCTGCCTGTTGCTGTCCCTGCTTGTGCTCTCTCTTTCATTCTCTCTCTCTCTCTGTCAAATAAATAAAATCTAAAAAAAAATAAATAAGTCTGTCCATTGCAAGATGGTTTACTTCTATAAGTATTTTGGTGTGTAAAATAAATTAATTTTAACAGATAATGTATAAAATGGGTCAGAAATAGAGAAGTAATGACTTTTCCACATCTTTAAAGATAGTTTTCAGTGTTTGTTTTAGCGTTATGGTTTTGGCATCTTCCTGAAATTTTTCTCAAAGGAGACAAATTTGTATCTGTTGGTGTATTGCAATCACATTTGAAAGGAGGACTTACTAGGAACAGTAGCCCTAAAGCAAGACCCACTGTGCCCAAAGTGAAATAATACCTTGGCATCACAGAGTTTCTTTTTCTTTTTTTACCTTTTAATTACAAATACATTAATCCCTTATAAAAGTTAAATTGATAAAGCTAATGTCCCCTGTGGTCACACTCCACTACTCATTCTCTCCTTTTCCTACTCAGGATAATCACTGTTAACATTATAGTATGTATTTTTGTTTGCTTATTTCTAGTAATTGACATCACACTCTGTTCGGTATTGCATGCTTTCATTCACAGTGAGTTTTGGAGATTTTTCTTTGTTAGTTTATACAGATTTACCTCATTTTAACTATGTTTTAGTATTCTACATATAATATTAATTACGGCTCATAACTGTGGCCACTCTTCGGCCCTTTTGGTATTGATGAGTATTTAAGTTGTTTGCAATTTTTCACTGTTATACACAGAATAGCAGAAGACTTCCTTTTACTGACTTCCTTATACCATGAAGCAGATTTTAAATTTTAATAGATCTTACTGTCTTACCTTTAAAAATATGTATATTTTGCATTCTTACCACCCATTAATAAAAATACTAATTTTCCTCACATCTTTATTGACATTAAATAACATCAGATGTTTGACTTTTTACCAATCTGGACTACTGCTCCTGAGATTAAGCTTCTTTTGTTCGTTGTTCAGGTTTTTCTCCTGTGAACTGACCATTCATCTCCTTTTTATATTTTTCTCCTGGATGATTTCTTAGTGACTTGTTGGAATTCTGTATGTTTTTTAGCTTTCATTATTGATTAGTAATATCTGTTAAATAAGATCTTTCACTGTGTTCTTTGCCTTTTAACTTTGTTTTATATTGTTGTAAATTTATAGGATATATAATTACTTTAGCTTTATAATACACATTTTGATCTAGGGCAGCTTCCTACCTTTTTATCTCTTTTACAGAATTATCTTGGCTCTTATAACTTTTCTCTTATATATATATTTCAGAATTGTGAGCTATCTCTTCACGCATCATGTTTCATAAAGCTTTCTGGGATTTTGAATAAAATTACATTGAATTCAAGATTAATTTTGCTTTCTTTGGGGAACAGTTCTTTTTTTTTTTATTTGAACTTTCTTTTATTTTTTGGGGGGGAACAGTTCTATTTGAAATAAGCCTTGCTCTGAATAACATGAGCTATCTATAATGTTTTTAAAATTTTTCTTTCCAGGGCGCCTGGGTGGCTCAGTGTGTTAAGCCGCTGCCTTCGGCTCAGGTCATGATCTCAGGGTCCTGGGATCGAGTCCCGCATCGGGCTCTCTGCTCAGCAGGGAGCCTGCTTCCCTCTCTCTCTCTGCCTGCCTCTCCATCTACTTGTGATTTCTCTCTGTCAAATAAATACATAAAATCTTAAAAAAAATAAAATAAAATAAAATTTTTCTTTCCTTAATTTAAAATTAATTGTTAGAAATCACGTTCTTCTTTTTGTACTTATATAGGAAGATGACATTTGGAAGAGTAAGTGACTTGGGGCAATTCATCCGAGAATCTGAGCCTGAACCTGATGTAAAGAAATCAAAAGGTTTGTGGTGTTTTATACTCTGTTAAGCCTTCACTCACATTAGTCATTGACTGTAAGTGAAGGATCATTTAAGATACAAACAGTTTATCTTATGAAATAACTGCCTTATCTCTCACTTGTGTTTATATCACAACTGAGTCCAAGGGCTGTGTGTAGTTGCATCTCCTTGAATGAAAGTTCATGTACTGGGGTGCCTGGGTGGCTCATTGGGTTAAAGCCTCTGCCTTCTGTTCAGGTCATTATCTTAGGGTCCTGGGATCGAGCCCGGCATGGGGCTCTCTGCTCAGCAGGGAGCCTGCTTCCCCCTCCCCACCCCCCGCTTTCTCAGCCTGCCTCTGTGCCTGCTTGTGATCTCTGTCAAATCAATAAATAAAATCTTTAAAAAATTTATATAAAAAGAAAGTTCGTGTTCATATCTTCATAAAGATAGACAAGAAGCTTTTTCCATGATCCCAGGGTCCTGGGATCTAGTCCCACATCAGGCTCTCTGCTCAGCGGGAAGCCTGCTTTCCCCCCTCTCTCTGCCTGCCTCTCTGCCTACTTTTGATCTGTGTCTGTCAAATAAATAAAATAAAATCTTAAAAAAAAAAGAAAAAGAAAGTTCATGAACTTGCTTCACCATGACAGAAGGCACATCTTTATGAAAGAATATTTGTCACCTTTCTATTTAAGGATGGTGAATACCCAGTCAAGGTTGGACTTAATATTTATTTTGACATCCTTTAGTTCATTAAATTTCCTCTTATTTGCTGAAAGTTGTTATAAAATATTTGTGGAAAATATTAATAGGTTGAAATTCAAATCCTTTGTTTAATCAGCAGGAGAGTGCTCAGTCAATTGTTAAACCTGGAAGTCTTTTTTGACAAGAACATTATTTGTGACTGATCTCAACTTCCAAACAATTTGTCTTACACAAGAAGATTTTGGAAACCAGTGTGGATCCATTCACTTGGGATCTAGAAATTTTTCAGCGTGATTGGATTGACAGTATTGTCTTGAGTAAAAGATACTAACTTTTGTAAGAAGAAAATGTTCCAGGAGTGCCTGGGTAGCTCAGTTGGTTAAATGTCTGCCTTTGGCTCAGGTCATGATCTCAGGGTCCTGGCATCAAGCCTCACATTAGGTTCCCTGCTTAGTGGGGACTCTGCTTCTACCTCCCCTGCATTTGTGTGCACACACACTCACTGCCTCTCTCTCTCTCTCAAATAAATAAATAAAATCTTTAAAAATTTTTTTAAAAAGTATTCTGTTTTGATAGTGTGTTTAAAATTGAGAGCTATTGTTAATCTTCCTATTAAATTTAATAGGACTACATTCCTATTATGTGTATTTTTAATTTTTTTTAAATAAACTTTATGTGGGCTCAAACTCACTACCCCAAGATCAAGAGTTGCGTGCTCCTCTACTGACAGAGGCAGCCAGGCACCCCATATTATGTTTAATTTTTGATGCATCTGTTATTTGAATGAATTACACCACTTTATGTTGAGGAGCAGTCTACTTTTGGGTCAGATCTACGTTGACAGAGTAAGCAAAAAATGCAACAATTGTTGAAATAATTCAGACCAGAAAAAGGGCCTGTTACCTGTTTCACCTTTTAGTGTATTTAAATAATTGATTTTATTTCCTATTTTGCCAAAGAAGTCTGAAGTCCATGGTCAGGAAAAGTTTAAAGACTGAAAGAAGTCTTCACAGCTCAGTCAGTAAATAATTTTTGAGTGACTCTGTGCACTCATATTCAGGGGGCGCGTTGGAAGATACCGATCCTGCCGTTAAACTCAGAGTCTAGCTGCGTCTTTGGTTAGGTCAAACCTGAACTGGAGGAAGAGGTTACTGGGCACCTTGAAGCAGAGGGAGTGCTGGACAAGTTCTGCAGGGGACTTGCTGGGAAGGGCTCTGTGCTGTCCTCAGATAGCTTCTGTCAGTGAGGATAATGGCATCTCCAGGATTAAGAGAATTTCTTAGCTCATTCATTTTTTTGAAAAGCTGGGCTTACTCCTCTGACACCTCATGAACAAGTGCTCCTGCTCTGGAGTACGGGTGTTGGGTGCTTCCAGGGATAGATACATATATACACATACATACAAATCAAGAGGTGTAGTTATCAGCTAAAGATAAGAAGCTTTTTCCTCCACACTCTATCTCTGCTCATTCTGCTTATTGAGTCTCTTCATATTACGCATTTACTTATTCATTCTAAAATAGGAGTGCGTGCTCTATGCATCTGTCGTTACAGATTCTGAGAAGCAAAGGAAATCTCCAGCCCTTGTAGAACTCACATTATAGTGGAAGAGACAGTAAACAGATACATACTGTGTGTGTGTACACACATGTATAAACGTAAGAATAATGGGGAGTTCTGTTTTAAAAGTGGTTGTCAAGGGTGCCTGGGTGGCTCATTTGACTGAGCGTCCGACTCTTAATTTTGACTCAGGACATGATCTCAGGGTTGGGAGATTCTCTCTCCTTCCCCCGCCTCCTGCTTATGTTCTCGCTCCCTAGAATAAATAAACACATTAAAATCTTTAAAAGAAAAAAATAAAAGGGGTTGTCTGGAGAAGCTCTTGGGTGGCTCATTTAAACATCTGACTCTTGATCTCAGCTCAGGTCTCGATCTCAGGGTTGTGAGCTCAAGCCCGCATTGGGCTTCACGCTGGGCCTGAAGCCTACTTAAAAAAAGAAAAAAGAAAGAAAGAAAAGGAAAGAAGGAAGGAAGAAATAAAATGGTTGTCAGGAAAGGTCTCAATTGAGGAAGTCGCATTTCGAGTAGAGACTTGAGCAAAATGGGGGAGTAAGCCCTGGCAAGACTGCAGGAAGGGGTTCTTGGCAGAAGGACCAAGACTTGTGCAGCAGCAAGACCAGCGCGGAGGAAGGGGGATGAGCTGAGGAGGCGGTAGGCTTCGGACGGTTCTCGCAGACCATGGTAGGAAGTTCGAAGTGTTGGAAGTTGGAGAAAGGGCGTCCCAGGATGTGACTCATGTTTTAAAGGTGTGGTTTTGGCTGCTGTTTGGAAAGTAGAATGGAGGGGTTTGAGAGGAGAGGCAGGGAAACAAGGTTCGTGGTCTAAGGAGAGGAGGAGGATGGTGGTCGTGATTTAGGTTGTGGGAGAACCGTCAGATTTGGGTTGTGCTTGAAGGTAGAGGCAGCAGGGTTCTGTATCCACCAGCAAGCTGGTCCATCTAGTTACTCGCATTATTAATGTAATTGAGATGTTCCCACATGAAGTAATTAATAGTAATTTCTGCAGTTTGAGTAAATGCATCCATAGATCCCAATGCTTCCTTCAGCTGTCCAGACATGTCTTTAAATGTATTTTTGTGGTAAGTAAATGACCTAAAGTAGGAGCCAGCAGGTTCCATTCATTTACTCAGAAGACTGGAGACGATGCTATGTGCTAAGCATACAAATAAGAACATAAACTTGGAGTTTATTTTAATCTAGCTTAGTCCTTCTTTTGTGACCCTGACTCGGCACAAGCCTGTCATGCTAATTCTGTCAGATGCCCTACCTTCTGGATTTTTCTGGTCCTGCTATTTAGCTCACTCCTTTCTCACCTGTGTTTCTCCTGAGCTGGAATTTGTACCTAAAGTCTTGATTTGAATATGATATTTTTAGAAGAATATATGTAATATATTTCCTGGAAGGATACACAAAGCATGTAATGTAGTGGAAGGATGAGAAGAGGGAGATGCCTTCTTTCTGTTATACCCTTTTCCTCTGCTTTTTGAATTTTCTTACCCTATCTACTTGACTGCTTAATTACCCACCCACCTCTTCTCCTGTTGCTTTGGCTCGCCTCTTTGCTGTGACCTTTGAATATTCCCAGCCTGCCTCTACAACTTTGCCTTGAGCCACTCTCTGCTTCATGGACTAGGATCTAACTAGAATCTCCTTTATTCTTTTTTGAGGTCCCTTCTCTATTAGGGCCTTTCCATTTGCCGTTCTCCCTGCCATGGCTTTCGTGAGCTCTTTCTCATGGCAAGTATTCGCTCTTCAGAGAGGACCTGAGTGGCTCAGTTGTTCAGCATCTGCCTTTGGCTCAGGTCATGATCCCAGGCTCCTGGGATCGAGCCCCACATCGGGCTCCCTGCTCAGCAGGAAGCCTGCTTCTCCTCCCACTGCCCCTGCTTGTGTTTCCTTTCTCGCTGTTGTCTCTGTCAAGTACATAAATAAAATTTAAAAAACAAACAGACCAAGAGGACTTCCCAGGCCACATGATCTCAGCTTATCTGTACCACTAACATACCACTTCTTTATTTTCTTTTTTTTTATACTTTTATCAAGCATTTATTGGGCCCCGAGTATTTTCTTTATGTTGCATATTTTTTTTCTCTCTTTTTTTTTCCAATTTATTTATTTTCAGAAAAACAGTATTCATTATTTTTTCACCACACCCAGTGCTCCATGCAAGCTGTGCCCTCTATAATACCCACCACCTGGTACCCCAACCTCCCACCCCCCCCACTTCTTTATTTTCTTACCAGTGTCTGATACTATCTTAACTCATTTATTTGCCTACTTGTTATACTCTATTTCTCTTTCATGAGTATAATATCACCTCTCTGAGAGCAGGGATTTTGTCTGTCTTATTTGGCACTGTATTGCCTGATTCTAAAATTATACCTACCACAGATAGGCACTAATTAAATATTTGTTGTTTTAATTATTCTAAAGGAATTTCTTCAGAGATTATCTAGGTGGTAAGATTATGGATCATATTTTTTTAATTTAAGAAAAGTATTGTTTTTTAAACCAACACACTCAGTTTTCTTTTCCAGATGACTTTATTATTCTGAGGATACTGATAGAACCCTACTCCCAAGTATTCTCAGACCCCAAGGAATCTCCTTAGCGGTGCATACTACCTCCTTATTCTGCAAATGAAGCAGTTGAGGATCCAGGAAATTATAACCTGTAGGAATCACAGAGCAGATTAACAGCAATCTAGGGGCTTTGGCTCAGAATAGTGTTGTGACAGTTCAGCTCGGCTTCCTCTCCTTTGGCTGACAGCCCAGAGTCCGGCCCCGCACTGCGGCACTAACTTCAGGGTCATTTACTGACGATTAGGTGTTTATATATTTGCACACAAACACAAATTTCCATTTTTGCATTGTTTAGATTTTGGGGTATTACTCCACACACTCCAGAATGGCTTGAAGGAGAAAAAACAAAAACAAAAACAAAACAAAATGAAACCAAGTGTTGGTGAGGTTGGGAAGCACCTGGAACTCTCTTCTGGCGGAAGTATGAACTGGTAAGATGCTTTGTAAAACTGTCAGGATCTACTAAATGGAATATCTGCACCCTGTGATTCAGCCAGCCCACTCCTAATTCTGTATTCAAGAGAAATGAGTATGTAAGTTCATCAAAGGGACATTCACAGCAGCTTGATTTACAACAGCCCCAACAGAACAATCCAAATGACAGTCAACAGAAGGGGCAAATTAAATAATGATTTAGCATACAATGGAAATTACACAGTAAAAGAAGAAGGAGGAGGAGGAGGAGAAATACTGATACACTAATAAATGCATGGATCCCACAGGCATGCTAAGTCAAAGAAACTAGACACAAAAGAGTATAACCATTTTTGGGTAAAACCAAATGACGGTGATAGAAGTCAAAATACTGGTTACCTCTGGAGGAGTTACTGACAAGAAGGAACCCTCCAGGGGTGCAGAATGTTCTTTTTCTGTCTTTTCTTTCTTTCTTTTCTTTTCTTTTTTAGATTTATTTATTTATTTGGGGGGGCCAAGATCAGAAGAAGGGGAAGAGGGAGAGGGAGAGAGAGAGGATCTCAAGCAGAGTCCCCAATGAGCCCAGAGCCTGATGTGGGCTTGACCTCATGACCTTGAGATCCTGACCTCAGCTGAAATCAAGTCTCAGTCTCAACCGACTGAGACACCCAGGCGCCCCTGGAATATTCTATACTTGTCTTGGTGGTGGTTATACAGATATAAACACATGTAAAAAAAAATTCAGTGAGCTGTACAGTTAAGACCGAGATTAACCGGCTCCACATACTTTGTTGTAACTATGTTTGGCCTCAACAAAAAAGAAAAGGATGGTGAGGGATGGGTTGTAATTTGGGTGAAGCCCTGGTTCCCTTGCAAATGCTAGTCTACTTTTTTCCTTTTCCCCTCATTGTTCTTTTAGAAATTTTTTTATTGTGGTAAACTACACCTAACATAAAATTTGCCAAGAAAATTTTATTTGACAGAGAGACACAGCGAGAGAGAGGGAACACAAGATGGGCGAGTGGGAGAGGGAGTCGCTGTCTCCTGCTGAGCAAGGAGCCCCATACTGGACTTGATCCCAGGACTCTGGGATCATGACCTGAACCGAAGGCAGATGCTTAGCAACTGAGCCACCCAGGGGCCCCAAATTTGCCATTTTAAGTGTATAGTTCAGTGGTATTAAATACATTCACATGGGGGCGCCTGGGTGGCCCAGTAGGTTAAAGCCTCTGCTTTCAGCACAGGTCATGATCCCAGGGTCCTGGAATAAAGCCCCACATCAGGTTCTCCACTCAGCGGGGAGCCTGCCCCCCCCCGCCTGCCTCTCTGCCTACTTGTGATCACTGTGAAATAAATAAATAAAATCTTTAAAAAAAACAACATTCACATGGTTGTGCAACCATCACCACTATCCACCTCCCTCATCCTACTGTGAGACTTTACTCATGAAATAGCAACTCCCCATAGCATACTTTCTAAAAGAAGGAAGATGGCAAAAGTCTTCATAGTAGCTTAGAAATATTGGCCAATGTCTTTAGACATTTAAAAACAAAGAGTGAATATTAAATGGGTGATTTGCATGCACTTCCAGTCACTAGAAGTGAGCAGAACCATATTTTCTGGTGCATAGCACAGAGCCCTAGTTTAACAACAGGACTAAACAGCACTTGGGTTGTGGCGGAAGTCACTGGATTGCCCTGCCTCCAGGTGCCCCATCATGGTTTCTCTATGTCCTGTCTCAGAGTAACAAGGGTTCCTGCTCCCAATTTCTCTAGCCTCTCAAATTATCTGCCAGGTCACCAGTGAAATATGTGTTTAGTACTAAAGGACAATAGTTCTGGATGTTAGCAACTTTTTCTCAATAGAGAAAAACAAACAAAAAAACTCCAAAACAAAATTAGAAAAACAAAAACAAAACAAAACAAAACTTTACTCGCTTTGCCTAGAAGCATGCCCAGATGCCTCCCTGGGTCCCCAGAGAAAATCAGTTCTGATTACTTTATTTTTTTTAAGTAAAGATTTTTATTTATTTATTTGACAGAGAGATACAGAGAGAGCACAAGTAGGGGAAGCAGCAGGGAGAGGAAGAAGCAGATTCCCCGCTGAGCAGGGAGCCCAATGCCAGGTTCAATCCTGGGACCCTGGGATCACGACCTGAGTGGAAGGCAGCTGCCCAACCGACTGAGCCACCCAAGCATCCAAAGCTCTGATTTTAGATTTTGAAAATTCCCTGTACACCACCTCAAATGAAAAAGAGAAATCGTTGCGGTTAAGGGAAATTTTTAAGGCAGCAATGCAAATGATAAGCACTTGGTTCCGCTCACCTCTCTGATTCTGGCACAGGAGTAAAATCTGTTAAGTCTGATGCAGAGTTTGGAATAATTAAACTCCACAGCCAAAGGCGGGAAAGCAAAGGCTCCGTCTGCAAACCAGAATGGGGGGAATCCAAAAATAAGAGTACAACTCCCCGGGAACCCCACCGCTCGCACCCGCTCCCGCTTCCCCTACTCAGCACCTCCCACCCTCCCCTAACTGAAACTGCCTTCTGCAGTCCCACCCACAGCCTCCACCCACCTCCAGGCTCCGCCCCCTGGGGGTGGGGCCCATGGGGGCGACCTTGCTCCTCCCACCCCGCCTTTCCCTAAAAGCACAGTCTTTGGTGAGAAGACAGGCAGAAGCCACAAGAGGACGGAAGTCAGCAAGCAGTGAAGACGGGCCCCTTTGTGGTCCCACTCTGTTATATAGAGATGTGACCTGCCCCTTCCAGGCAGAAGGACACCCCAGATGTGCTACCGGCCAGCAGCAGGCTATCTCCTTCCCATGGAGCATGGGAGTCTGGGAAGCTGCAACACATTTAGAGGGGGGCACCTTTCACAAGGAATCCCATCTGAGAAAGATTTACTGCTCAGAGGCTCCCTCAGAAGGCAGCACACACACACTAAAAGCTGGTCCTTTTCCTCTGCAGCAAACTCTTCCTCTGTCACGCTGTTTTGACCGTGACATCAACATCAGGCACACAGACCTATGGAGGCTCAGTGATTCTTCTGTCTCTCTTCACGCCTGTGCTTTGGGCTTCGTTGGCCGGTCACTGAATGCGTTGAGATTTCTGGTTTGTTCCAGAAGATCACTGGGCAGGTTTGCACTTCGGGTGTTACTTTGATATGTTTAATAAGCATTTTCAAGAATGCGGTTCACTGATATTTAAGCTGCCGAGCACCTGCACAGGAAAGCTTACAAAGGGGAAAAAGTTTAAATAGCTCACAGATTAATGTAGCTAAGAAATTCCTCTCGATTCCACAAAGATGGGGCAGGAGCGGAATCTGAAGCTTTCTAAAATCACACCTATCCTAATCCCATCTTCAAAGGCAGAAACCGTGTTTTGGTCAGAGCACCAGCTCTCAACCTTGGGGGAACGAGGATCCTCAGAGGGCTTGTTAAAATGCAGACAGCTGCCTACACCCCAGCCTCCAATCTGCCTCCCCTCCCCCGCCATCCCCAAGTTTCAGATTTCCAGGGTCTGGAGTGAGGCCCGGGAATCTGCATTTCTAACAAGTTCCTGGTTGGTGCTGCTGCTGCTACTGACCTGGGGACCACACTCTGAGAACCAGTGGCTTAGCACAACACTGTTGGTGGAAATGTAACACCAGCCATGCATGGCTAGGGGCCCTATTAACAAAGTGAGATGAAAGGTAAAATTAATGTTAAGAATATATTTTCTTAGGGGCGTCTGGGTGGCTCAGTTGTTAAGTGTCTGCCTTCAGCTCTGGTCATGATCCCAGGGTCTTGGGATCGACCCCACATTGGGCTCCCTGCTCACTGGTGAACCTGCTTCTCCCTCCCCCACTCCCCATGCTTGTGTTTCCTCTCTCACTGTGTATCTCTGTCAAATAAATAAAATCTTAAAAAAAAGAATATTTTCTTAACACATTCAAAATATTATCAGTTAGTGTAAAATATATTAATAAGGCATTTTATATATTTTTTTGGTACTGACTCCTCACACTCGGGTGTGTATTTCACCCTTAAAGCACTCTTAATTCTGACATTTCAGGGGTTCAACTGCCACAGGTGGCCGGTAGCTAGTGTTTGAGGCAGCACAGGTGGGGAGCACTCCTGGAGAATGATTACGTAAGCCTGGCTGGGTCTCCAAGCCTCACGCAGAACATGCTTAAACCACAAGTCCCTGCTTTCCAAGGGCGGGGAGCCCCAGCCACCCTACCCACAGGGTCAGGGGCAGTATATGACTCATGCCTAGCCAAGCAGAGACTTTTCCGAGTTTTTTCCTTGTTGTTTGATTTTTTTTTTAATAACAATGTTTTTTTTCTTTTCTCTTTTTTTAAATATTTTATTTTATTTATTTGACAGACAGGCAGAGAGAGGCAGGCAGAGAGAGAGAGGGCGAAGCAGGCTCCCCACTGAGCGGAAAGCCTGATGTGTGGCTCGATCTTAGGACCCTGAGATCATGACCTGAGCCGAAGGCAGAGGCTTTAACCCACTGAGCCACACAGGCGCTCCCCACTGAGCCACCCAGGTGCCCCTGATTTTTTTTTTAAAGATTTTATTTATTTATTTGACAGACAGAGATCACAAGTAGGCAGAGAGGCAAAGAGAGAGAGGAGGAAGCAGGCTCCTTGCTGAGTGGAAAGCCCAATGCAGGGCTCAATCCCAGGACCCTGAGATCATGACCTGAGCCCAAGGCAGAGGCTTTAACTCACTGAGCCATACAGGTGGCCCTGATTTTTTTTTTAAGACAGAACAGAAGGAACGGAAAGGAACTAATCGGAAGTAAGCAAAGCAGTCGGGTCTTCCAAGGGATGTCGGGGGCATGGGCATGCTGGCAGCCATGCTTTGTAACACAAGGCGAAGGAGACCAGAGGTTAGCAGGATACAGGAGCAGTGGGGCAGAGGTGAGCAGAGATGAGTGACAGAGAAAGAGTTCTGGTGTGTTCCAGTCCCTGGTCCTGGCCTTTCTGAGCTGCAGACTTGTCCCTTTGTTCTACCCTCAGTGACAAGGGAACCTCAGATAAGCTCAACCCATTTCTTTTCTGTTGAAGGTTCTTAAGCCATTGCTTTGCTATTTGCAATGAAGGGGGTCCTGACTCATAGACATGGACCTTACTAATCGCCAGAATGAAGTGGCTTGTCTGCATCTGAGCACCCCAGGGCTTTCTGTTCCCGTGCTGAGCTTGAGCAGCCCATGGAAGACCCACAGCGACATCCTCCGGGCCATCTGGGCTCCTCGCCCCTCATTCCTCGTTTTCCTATTTGTGACTAGTTCAAATATATCCATGCCATATGTATCCACTTACTATAAAGCAAATATGGTAAAGATGGCAACTGTAGCATCCAGGTGGCTGGTGGTGTATGGGTGTCACAGTCATTCAACGTCTCTGGGTGCTTGCCATTTCCACAGTAAACTACGGGGGGAAGCAAATCCTTTACATGCGGCGAGAGGCAGGAAGAGGAAACTGGTCAAAACGCAGAAACATGCCGAGGGCCAGAGAGGCACAGACTCGGTACGGTTCCTTCTGCTACCCCTTCCCTTGAATGCTTTCTCTTTTATAGTGTAAGACCTGGAGACCCCAAGCATCAAGACGGCAACATAGATATTTGCTTTTCTCCTGACAGTTTCCCCATGGGACAAGTTTCCAAAAACATTTACCTGTCAGGGGCAGAAGCAGCCAACATTTCATTGTCCTTAGGAAACCCGCCTGACCTTCAAACCTTTTTTATTAAACACTGCTTTCAAAAACATTTTGACAGATTCCAGAAGCTCTAATGGTCTGAAACATACATATTAATTTAAAATCTTTATTAAAAATGTCTCCTTGGGGCACCCAGGTGGCTCAGTTGGTTAAGCATCTGCCTTTGGCTCATGTCATGATCGTGAGGTCCTGGTAAAGAGCCCCATGTCAGGCTCTCTGCTCTGCAGGGAGCCTGCTTCTCCCTCTCTGCAGCTCCCCCTCCTCATGCTCTATGTCAAATAAGTAAAATTTAAAAAAAATAAAAGTCTCTCAAATGTGCTACAGGTGAAAGAAAATAAAAATAAAAACCATGGAAATAATGGGCAAGTCCAGCATAATGGAATGATAAACAAAATCGTATGTAGGGCACTTTGTGCACATTTACTCCTCAAGGTAAATAAGGTATTACCTTCATCTCAGAGCTCAGGACAGTACGTAGCTTGCCTGAGTCACAGAGCCAGAAAGTGGAGAGCAAGGAGGGTGCATGGGGGCCCATGGGGCACTTTCCACTGAGTGACCAGGGATGACCTCCAACAAGGTGACATTTGAGTATAGACTTAAAGAAGAAATGGCAGAGGAGCAGGGGTGAGGGGAGGAGGAATGCTCCAGGCAGAGGAGCCGCAAACAGGCTGCTGCAGGGTTGCGTCTAGCTCATAGAGGGGCAATGCCACTGGGCACCAGGAGAGCGTGTGTCTGGAGCTCAGGGGGAGCAGGGCAGGGGGGACGGCAAGGACATCTGAGAGGCGATGGGATCTCCGGGAGTCACCGGCTTTATCAAGGACTTTGCTTTTCACCCTGAGTGAAATGGGGAGCCCTGAGGGGCTTCTCAGTGGAGATGTGATGGCACAAATGTGCTGAGAGGACCACTCTGGCTTCTGCTGAGAACAGAAGGTGGGGTGCAAAGACAAAAAAGGATGGGGATGCTTCAGGAAGGCTGTGCAAGGAAGGTGGCGGCAAGAGCCTGGGGATCCCAAGGGAGGCAGGTGGTGGCCGTTGGCTGAAGCTGACATCGATTTGGAAGGCAGAAGTGATGGCGTTTTGCTGATGGCCTGTGGCATGTGAGAAAAGCAGGGCCCAAGGCTGTGGCGCTCGCCTGAGCTGCTGAGAAGATGAAATGACTCAAAGGGGAAGATTCAGGGGGGGCACGAGATGGAAAGGAAGGACGTCTGTTTTGGACTTGTTACATTCTAGCTGCCTTTGATTGATCTTTATTTTTATTTTTTAAAGACTATTTTAGAAAGAGAGAGAGAGCACACACATGAGTGGGGGAGGGACAGAGGGAGAGAGAATCTCAAGCAGACTCTGTGCTGAGCACAGAGCCCAACAGCGGGCTTGATCTCACGACCCCAAGATCACGATCTGAGCCGAAACCAAGAGTCAGACGCTTAACCGACTGAGCCCCTCAGGCGCCCCTCTGGGTACCTTTTAGACATCTAAGTGGGGATGTCACAAAGGCAGCTGGAGGGCTCCTGGGTGGAGATGCAAATTCGTATGTCATTCCCATGACATACCGTCGACCCTTGAACAAGAGCACAGAGGTGCCAAGACCCACACAGTCAAAAGCCCAGGTATGACTACGGACTCCCCCAAAACTTGATTCATAGCCTACTACTGACCAGAAGCCTTACAGGTAACATAAACAGTCGATTAACACCTTGTTTGTATGTGACATGTAGTACATACCATGTTCCTATAGGAAAGTGAACTAGAGAGAAGAAAATGATAGGAAAATCAGGAGAGAAAATACCCTTACAGGACTGTTCTATAAAGATCGGCACCTAAGTGAACTTGCAGCTCAAACCCATGTTCAAGTGTCCTTCCCTGTATTAAAATTCACAGCAACAGCCGCTAACACTAGAACAACTGTTCTCGACGCAGCCAGTGCTGACCCTCACTCAGGGAGCAAGTTGGAAATTGGGGGAGGGCATGTTTAGTTACCCCCCTTGATCGGAGGTGCTGCTTATATTTAATGGGTGGGAGGATGGGGAACCCAGACGCCCTCCAACGCATGTGGCAAGGTTGCACAAACGTGGTCCCATATCCCACAGAGTTCTCACACATTCTACAGACATTCACAGAGGGGGAGCACCTTTTCATCATTATCTGAGCCTCGAGCATCCCTTGGTTTTAGAGAGAAAAATAACGTACTTCGTACACAGCTGCCCCATCCTCGGTGCTCTAAGGAGCACCACAGGTCTGTCAGTGGTCACGCTCAAGCACATGCAAATGCAAACACAGATTACTTAATTAACCATGAATTGCCTCTTCTTTTTCTCTTATAGTTAGGGTGTTATATTGATTTTTCAAGAGTACGCTTGTCGGCAGGTGATACGATTTTTGAATCGCATCTCAAGACGGTAAGGGTGGCTTTGGGGCTGACACAGTAGCTAGATAAGAGATGAGACCCCCTCCCCCCAAATCTGTATCCTGGGCCCACCTGACATTAGAAACCTGGAGGATAAGTGGGAGCCAGCAGCGGAGACCCTGAGGGGCCACCGGGGAGGGAGGAGGAAACTGAGAGAATGTTTTCCCACACGGAGGGTGTAATCAATCAAGTTAATGCTACTGATGGGCAAGTGAGATGAGATGGAGAATTGACAACTCCATGATCAGGTCGGAGGAGACATCCCTGGTGGTCCTGACCCCCAACAGCTAGGGTGCCGGGGGCAAAACTCTAACGGGGGAGTCCACATCAATCAGGGCAGGGGATTCTTAGTTTCTCTGTTAAACATGTTGCACATTTCCTTTCTCAAGACCGGAGCCCCTTTGCTCCCCTCCACCCTTTGCTCCGCTCCTTCGGGTCTGGATGGGCTGGTTCTCATGGGACCCTCCAGGGAACCTCTTTCCTGACCCTGACAGGCCGCTAGTCTTGCTTACCGCCCTCTTCAGTCCTCCCTCCCGGGGCTCCCCAGGGGCGCCCAGCAGCCACGTGGGGGCATTTGGGTCTGTACCTTGCTGAGCCGGGACTCAAACGCCAGCGAGGTAGAAGATTTCGAACTCTTCATGCCAGAGGGCGCCGCCGGGAGGGGCCGCGCCCTGTCTGTCCCATGGCTGCCCGCTTTGAGGACCGGATTCCAGGGCTTGGCTGCGCTCCTCATGTTTGTTCTGGTGAGTCTGTCTTCCTGCGCGAGACGGGAAAGAGAAACATGTGTCCACAACTTGAACATGCAGAGCCACATTTCGGAGCCCTCCCCGATCTCCATGTTCCCACGGTTATCAGATCGAGGGTTTCTCCTTGGGCGGACAGTGAGTATTATCTCCGGAGCTGACATCTTTGAGGGAAGGCTTCTTTGCACAGGTCCACGATGGCTTTTAACCATCTAGTGAAACGTACACATGATTTCATTGATGCTCTCACATTGCTTTTCAGCAAAATGTCAGCACCTTGTTCAGCGTCTTACTGTATCAGTATACGGTAGAATACATACTATTATTATGCTCTGCTCTTATACTTTAGGTCCGTGGACTAAATACCTATCCCCTTAAAATGAAGCCGCTTGAGTCAAGACATTCTGTGTCCTTAACACTTGCAGCTTCGGGGTTGACAAGGACACAACCCACGGAATTATCAAATAGATCTAAATGAATTACTTGAAAATTGGATTTCCCGGAAGCACAGCCTTTTCCTTTCCAGCAAAACAGCAAAAATGGGGACCATTTGAAAGTGAACGGAGCGTATTTGATTGGCCCGATCTGACACTGTATGTAGAGTTCCCCCCGGTCTAAACTGTTGTATGAAAGAAATTCGTGCTAAGGACCAGGCCGCAGTTAAAAACCCCGGGGGGAGAGTGTCTGCAGACGGAGGTGTGAAAGACCGCCCAGGGCTTGCCATCAGCCGTCAGGCTCTCATTAGAGCCCTCTTAGAGCCCATTTCCTTCCTTCCTTTCTTTTTTTTTTAAGATCCTATTTATTTATTTGACAGAGAGATGGAGAGAGAGAGCACAGGTAGGCAGAGCAGTAGGCAGAGGGAGAGGGAGAAGCAGGCTCCCCGCTGAGCAAGGAGCCCCATGCCGGACTCGATCCCAGGACCACCTGAGCCAAAGGCAGCTGCTTAACCAACTGAGCCACCCAGGCGCCCCCCAGAGCCCGTTCCTTCTATCAGTTGTGCAACCGCACAGGAGGGAAATGGTATCTCCAGCCCTGCCCCAGCCTTCGTGTATTGCAATGACTAAGGTGTGGCACAGAATACCAAAACCCCAGGTAATGCAGCATCCCCTCAAAGAAACAAACGGGAAAAATGCACTTTAAAAAACACCAGTAGGGGACAGACAGCTGATTCCAGCGGTCACGCTCCTAGAACCTGGAGGTCTCATGAACTGTCCTCGAGGGAGGGATCCTAGCTAGTGCCAAGCAGCTCTGGGCCCCCTCTCCCGCACCTCCCAGCATCCAAGCAGACCGCACTAGTCACCTATTGGAAAAACAATAGGCCACCAGTGCAGCCTAGCTCAGGCTGTGACCTCTCCCTGGTCCCGGCTGGAAGACACCATTTCCATTGACAGTGCTTCTCAGCAGGGACCAGCCAGCGCCTCTTCCTGCTTCCAGCAAGTCGCTGGGGATGGCAGGTGTCCAAGAATCCACCGGGAGCCCATCGCTGCTGTGCCCGCAGCTGTGCAAACGTGGCTACAAGTGAGGATATGTATTTATAAAGACTTTGCCCTGCATTCTCTCCAGTGTCTCTGAGAAAACGTCTCCGTGATTTCAGTTTTATGATTTAGTGCTGAGCCTGATTAGTCTCAGCTTGGTGCCGGGCATCGTGATTTTTTTTTTTCCATTCTGTTGTACTTCTCGTCTATTTTATTGATGTTTAGCACCAATTATTTTTCTTTGCTTTCTTGACCCGCGAGTCTTAATGCTGGTTTCCATGGCAATGTTGAGAGCATGCCTAGGTTGACAACGACACAGTAACTCATTTTACTGGGATTCCCACAACAGAAACGAGCTGACATAGCCTGAATAATTCTTGAAGAGCATGACTGATTCCTTTTATCAGTTACTACAGAATCAGCGTGTAACACGTCAGCCCGTCTTTAGGAAGATGAATCAAAAATTCTGTTTCATCAAGGCATCCCTGTATGTTATGATTACAGCTCATTCAAGAGGACTATGCCAGGGCTTACTTTATGAAGACATAAGGTGATTCTGCCCTAGACCAAGGTGATTCTTGGTCAAAACCCTCAAGATCTAAACTTCTCTCTTAATCTCTGGCAACAAATCTGGCCATCTTCTGGACAGTGCACCTGGAAAATGTTTAGTCGGTTTTCGAAGACTGATGAGTTACTTGCTCTGAGGCAGAATTCTCAGGGTTTCTTCCCTTGCATCATCCCTCCTTTCTTTATCCCTCCTAGAACCTTCTGAACCCAATCAAATTATTTCCAAATGGAGGTAGCCGAAGACCATGTCTCATTGGGACCCCTCCTGTTGGCCATGCTATCCTTTCTTGGCTACCTTCACTCCTTTTTCCCCATCACTTTTCCCAGACAAAGCCTTCTATTTTGGACCCGTCCACCAGTCAGATTCTTCCCTTCAAATGCCACCTTCTCTCCGAATTCAAAATATACAGAAATGAGATAACTGATGTCCTACTCATGGGTACCCGGAAGAGAACCCTATAGGTAGGGAGAGTACCTGGGATGGGACCCCTGGAGCTGTACTGGGTTCTTTAGGATCAGTGCAGCTGCCCAGGGACGGAGGAGACGATGAGAGCTAGAGTATGAGAAAAAAGCTCCAGTCAGACCCAATGCTAGCTTTGGGTCCTGCTCCCCCTTCTCATGGCTTAGGATGTCACTAAACTTCACCCCAGCCCTCACCTCCAGCCTGGACCACTGTCTTCTAGCATTCTCCAAGTTGTCTGGAGACTGCCTTTTCCCCCTTGCTGTGCTCATACCCGGCTCTGGGCTCTTCTGGAACAGACTGGAAAGATTTATGCTCAGAGCCATCCATCGGCAGTGCTTGGCCAGTGTGGGTCCTGCCCTCTGCCCACCGGCACGAAGGCCTCCTGCTGGAAGCAGAGCATGTACCCATAGGCCCCACTCCCAGATTTCTGCAGACTTTCGTGCACCCCACTTCTTGACACAGGGAACCAGTTTGTTCCGGAAATGTGCTGTGTGTAAGGGCAACCACTCTGTGTCACTCTGATCCTGGCGAGGCTCTGCCAAGTGCTCTTCATGGGCAAACCCTGGAAGGCAAGTTAATGATCACCCCCACTTTGCAGACAGGGAAACTCTGGCTCAGGAGGGTTAAGTGACTTGCCCAAATCAACAGAATTTATGACAGAGCCAGGATTCAAATCCAGCTGTCATTGGCCCTTACACACCAGGGATGGATAGGGCCTCCATGAATCATCTTTGCTCCCACAGGAGAGCAGGAAAGTTTCTGGATCCAATGCTCCTGGTCCAAACCCAGCATCACTGTTTGCTGCGTGAACACGAGCATGCTTTCCCAACACCCTGATTCTCCACATCTTCCCCCAATAAAGTGCAGGTAGCACAGATGTAAAGAAAACATGGATACTGAGGGCCAGGCACGTAAAAGGCACTCAGCTGACAGGAGCTGCTTTCCCCACACAAACTGTCCATTGTGTTCAGGAGAGGGCGGTCCGCTTTATTATCTTAACAGTACACAGCAACGGACCCATTAAACCAATTTCGGGGGCAGGAGCCAGACACACCAGATTCAAGGAAAGGGTTCCTCCTGTACACAGAGCAGCCTGTTTTCTTGCAAAAACATGGAAGAGGCAGAGTAGAGAGGAAAATGAACGCTGAGAGCTGACCCATCCTGAGAATCGGCCCCAACCTTAATACAGCCTAGCTGCTGAGAACACAGGTGTGAATTCTGGGTGAAGAGTAACCTCCTTATGGATATGAGTTAGTAACATTAAATAAATAGATGGGCTCTGGCCAAGTACAGGGAAGTTTTTTTGTTGTTTTTAAGATTTCCATTGTTAATTCCCTGATTTCTGCAAACCCTTCTAACCCATCTCAAAGGATCAAGCTGATGAAGGCATTATAATTAGATCTAGGAGCCCACTCCCGCAGGGGTGGGAAGAGAGCCTTCCCGGGGTCTTTTCTTTAAGTTTTCCAAACATTTTATGCTCTTACCAAGCTTCTTTCCTTTACAGAAGAGAGTGAGACTTATACTTAAACCGTAACTCATAAATTATATGGCATTAAGTAGAAAAGAAACAGGAGAGAGGAGGGAGGGGCAGAGGGAGGGAAATGGTAACAGCTATTTTAGAAATACGATTAGGTGTCTGGTCCTGGGGGAACATCAGAGCCCATGCACAGGCCTCCCGCTCCCTCGAAACACATTCCCCAGCTCCTTTATTGCTGTTCTCGGAACCTGTGCTGGAACGGTTGTTTGAGGGCCTCAGACCTATGACCTTTTTAAGGCAAGAGAACACAAGGGCGATGGGGAACCCATTCTCGCCGATCGTGAAATAACAAGCGTCTGGGAGTGGGAGGGCCACTGAGGTCCTGACTACAAGCACAATAAGCTCCAGGAAGTGGAAAGCTAAGGCATTCAAGTCTGAGAACTAACAAAATATGAATGTTCACATAGCTCAATCACCAAGGGGACTCGGCAGGAAACAGAACAAGTGAACAGGCTGAAAATATCTAGCTTGAGCCTTTCAGAGCATGTGCTGACTTTGCTCTTGACCTCGTCCACAGGAGGTCGCAAACTGGGGTGGGGGGTTCTGCCACCCAGGGCCTTTGGCAGCATATGGAGACAGTGCTGGTTGTCACAACTTGGGGTGTGCTACTGGGTAGACCTGGAGATGCTGCTGAACATCCTACAAGCCAAAGGGCGGCCATGACAATGAAGAAGGGTCTGGCCTATAATGTCAGTAGTCAAGGCTGAGAGACAGTTCTAGAGGAAGAAGAGTCCTTGGGTGCTGGTTCTTAGTCGGGCACCTGGTTCATTTCCCATCCAACACGGAACCGTTCATGCCGAGAATCTGTTTTGGGAGCAGCTGAGGGAATCCCAAACTTCATCTGGAGGCCACAGGAAACTCTTCCAAATTTATTATTTCCTGCGGTCTGGAGATGAGAACTCATCCCATTTGCCTTAGATCCCTTCCCAGTAAATAAGGAAAAGAATAGATTTCCATGCGGCCTCAGAAGAAAAATGGCAAACTATAATTTATCTCATCAGCAGAAGTCATTTAAAGGAAACAAGTACCAGGAAATGATAAAACAAAATCTAAACAGAAAAGAACATCTGTACATCGCTAACCACACCATCTCAAACCTGAAAAAAACAATCCATGTCAAAAATGGAGGAAGAACTTGTAGCAATGATGAGAAGTTGCCACAAGGCAGAGCTCCATAGCATCTAGGGTGTGATCTGGGATAAGGAACTGAGGAGTTGGGTCACTGAATATGAAATCAGACCCGAGAAAGAAGCTATAATCTGGGAGCTCTATTGAGATAGGCAAGAGCTCAGAATCACTGCCCCAGGCCATCCTGCTGTCTCCAAAGCTAAACCAAGAAGGCAACATCCCTAGCAGTGGATGGCCACTAATTAGTAGTTATTTCCTTACCTATAATGTGGCTTCACATCAAAGCATTTAAAGATCATGAGCCAAGGCAGGAGAAAAGGAGATGGAAATAAAATACTTCCAAGAGCTCTTTCTGTAGAAATAGTTTTAAAAGAGCTATCGAAGGGTAACTAAGAATAAAAACTGTAATGCAGTGCCAGGACCATTCAGTAGGGAAGGGCAGGCAGTCTTTTCAACAAATGGTGCTGGGAAAACTGGCTATCCACATTCAAAAGAATGAATTTGGAGCCTTAGCTTGCGCCATAAACAAAAGTTAGCTCAAAAGCGGATCAAAGACCTAAATGCAAGCATTAAAATTGTAAAACGCTTAGAAGAAAACAAAGGGGAAAACCTTTGTGACATCGATTTGACAATGGGTTGTTTGATATGACACCGAAAGCACAGGAACCAAAGAAGAAAATAGATAAATTGGACTATGTCAAAATTAAAAACCTTTGTGCATCAAAGGACAAAATCAACAGAGAAAAAAAAACACACACAAAAAAATTCATGGAATGGGAGAAGATACCTGCAAATCATTTATCTGGTAAGGGGGTCTGCTGTGGACTGAACGATGTCCCCCACACCCCCATATTCATATGCTGAAACCCTAGCCCCCAGTGTTATTGTATGTGGAGACAGGGCTTTTAGGAGACAAATTAAAATTAAATGAGGTCATAAATGAGGGCGGGATCCTAATTTGACAGGATTGGTGGCCTTGGAATCAAAGAGAGATCTTAGGAGGACCAAGTGAGAAGGCAGCCATCTATGAGCCCGGAAAGAGCCCTCAGAAAGAAATCAATCAGCCAGCGCCCTGGTCTTGGACTTCCCAGCCCCCAGAACTGTGAGAAATAAACATCTGTTGTTTAAGCCACTGAGTCTCTGCTTTTGGCTATGGCAGCCTGAGCAGACGAAGAAAGGGTTAATACCCAGGATGTATAAAGAACTCCCAACAACTCAACGAAAGCAAACGTGATTTGAAACGGACAAAGAACTTGAATAGACATTTCTCCAAAGAAGATACACACATGGGCAGCAAGGAATGAAAAGGGGCTCCACAGGACTAATCGTTAGGGAAGTGGAAATGACAACCACAATGAGATACGCACATCCAACCCACCAGGATGGCTATTCTACACAACAATAACAACCACAACAAAATGACAAGTGTTGGTGAGGATGTAGAGAAACTGGAACGCTGGTGTACTATTGCTGCGAATATAAAATGGTGCACCCACTCTGGAAAACAGTATGGGAGTTCCTCAAAAAAAAAAAAAAAAAAAAACCTCCAAAATAGGGTTATCACAGGTGGTAAGCCCACTTCTAGATATAGTCCCAAATAATGGAAAGCAGAATCTCAAAAAGATTCTTTCCCTCTATGGTCTTAGCAGCATTAGTCACCACAGCCAAAGACAGATGTAACTCAAGCATCTACTGATGGATGAACGAATAAACAAAATGTGGCATATGCATCCAGTGGGACAGGAGTCAGCCCTAAAAAGAAAGGAAATGAGATACGTGCCACGACATGAATGAACCCTGAGGACATGATGCTAAGTGAAATGAACCAGCTAGAAAAAAACAAATGCCATACGTGGGATTCCGCTTATATAAAACAGTCAAGTTCGTTGAGACAGAAAGTAAAATGGTGGCTGCCAGAGGCTGGGGGGAGGGTGGCATGGAAGTTACTGTCTCATAGGTCTAGAATTCCAGTTTTATAAGGGGACTACAGATCTGTGGTGGAACGGTGCACACCATTACGAGTGTACTTAATGCCATGGAATTGTCCGCTTAAAAATGGTTGCAATGGTAAATTTCATATTATGTGTGTTTTACCACCATTTTAAAATTTTAAAAATTTAATTTTTAAAAAGATTTTATTTATTTATTTGACAGAGATCACAAGTAGGCAGAGAGGCAGGCAGGAGGGGGGGGGAACCAGGCTCCCTGCCAAGCAGAGAGCCTGATTTGGGGCTTGATCCCAGGACCCTGGGATCATGACCTGAGCCGAAGGCAGAGGCTTTAACCCACTGAGCCACCCAGATGCCCCATTTACCACCATTTTTTTTAATGTGGTAAGAAAATAGACAATAAGAGTGTAGGAGGAAACTGGAGACTTTCCAATCCCTTTAAGTGGAAGCTTCATGGGCCATGTCATTTATTTGGTCCCAGGTTCTGGGCCCTGGCTGGGACACCAGCTGGGATGATGAGGAGGGCTCAGAAAAGAACTGTTTTCAAGGCTGTGGGCAGGCTTTGGTGGAGCAACAAGAGGAGGTTAGGACCGTTATCACCCCGAGGCCTGCAGGACTCAAGGGAGGAAGTAGATGGGACCCAGGGAGACTGAAAGACAGAAACTGTGGCCTTCAGTAGAGAAATGCAGCCACGCCATGGAGACTCGCTGAGGAGGGGGCTGGGAGAAGAAGTGCCTCCTGTTCATCCTTTAGCGCTCTCTCCAGTCTGCAGCTCTCTGCTCTCATTGGAGGAGAGAGACCCAGACGAGATATGTGGGGCCAACAGAGGAAGCTCAGGACACCGGTTGTGCCCCCTTGGCCTGGCCAACTTCAATGCTGCCTTCTGAAGTGAGGTCAAGTATCTCCCCTCTAGAAACTTCTCTCAGTCCAGGGGGCCTCACCAAGGCTCTGAGACTTGTCTGCTGACTTACCTGCTAAGAGGCTGACCTGTGAGCCCTTCCCAGGGGGCAACCTCCTTGCCTTTGCCCAAGCATGGCCAAACTGCAGCACAGTGTTACAGCATAGACCCTGACTAGCCGGCTTTCCCCCCGACTTCCCCTTTTTATTATCAGCACAAACTTTGGCTTGCTCTCCCTGACCCAAAACCTCAGTGACATTGTGGGCTCTTCCCTGGGGCTCATGTTTCTCTAGCCGGCAGCTGCCCAGGCTGGGAGATGGGACTCCTGCCCCATTTCCTGAAAGAAGCCTGCCTTTTTCTTCAATGCAGACTTCCCTAGGGAAAGTTTCTCGTCCCTGGATTCCTGAGAGACTTCCCAAAGTTCTGCTGGGATCATCACTTCCTGCTCAAAACCCTTCGTCTTAACTTATTTTTAAGCTAACATTTATCAACACCGACTATGTGCCAGGCATGACATTCAGCGATCGCTAGAGATGACTTTCTCTAGTGCTGATGGCCCCATGGCAGCTGTTGTCACCCACGCTGTACAGTCGGTGACGAGTGAGGCCGTGAAGTCTGCTAACTTCCCCAGTGTGGACCCAGGCAGTGCCCCTTCTGGCTGGGCACCCAAGCCTGGGTTCATGGCTCCTCCTTCTTCCAATTTAAGGGACAACCCAACAGGGCTTGGCCAAGCCCCCCTTCCACTTACCCTGATCTTCTCCACTTGGCCAGAGGGCTCATGGTTCTCATCTTGGGGCATTCACCTCGAGACTTCCCTCTATGAATGTTCGATCCCCTTTCTAAACTTCCAGAAAACTCTGCGGCTCCCTTTCGGCACTTCCATACCCTATCCATGATCTGCTCCCACCTGAGCCATCCTGGTCTCTCACCTGGAGGCTGCAAGAGTACCCCCCAACCCAGGCTCTTGGCCACCAGGCCTGGCCCAACTCAGTCACAAAGCTCTGCCCTGTTCCGACCCACAGATGGCTTCGAGCTCCTTGAACATGACCAGGGAGTTCCCAAAAAAGAGCTCTGAACTCTCTGCTCCCTCCACTTGGCTGGTTTTCCCAACTCTTCACATGGTGGGCTCCCTTCCACTCAGTTGGTCTGTGCTCAAGAGCACTGCCTCTTAGGAGGTTTTCGTTCCATTCTCTTGAGTAGCTCTCCCACTACATGCCGTACCCCTCCCCACCCCATCCATTTCTTCCAAGCCTTCCTCACCAAACTAGGACTATCACGGTCATTGATCATCTGCCTTCCTCTGCCACTATGGAAGCTCAGTGCCAAGGGGGTTTTACCATCCTTGTTCATCACGGGGTCTGCGGCCTTTACACTGGGGGGCATGTAGCTGGTGCTCAACAAACACTCACTAAAGGACACTTAGCTTCTGACTTTCTTTTTTTTTAAAGATTTTATTTATTTATTTGACAGAGAGAAATCACAAGTAGACGGAGAGGCAGGCAGAGAGAGAGAGGGAAGCAGGCTCCCCGCTCAGCAGAGAGCCCGATGCGGGACTCGATCCCAGGACCCCGAGATCATGACCTGAGCCGAAGGCAGCGGCTTAACCCACTGAGCCACCCAGGTGCCCCAAGCTTCTGACTTTCATTAAAGAAATGGGTGCTGCATCTCCCTGCCTGTCCCTCGTTGGGTAGCCCAAGGCCTAGCAAATGGGTATCATTCACTGAGTACATGCTGAATTAATGGGCAAATGCAAGACAGAATTATAAAGCAATGACATGCTTTTTCCATATACACGCGTTTTTAAACTGGTGGGAAAGAAATCCAATCCCAAAATTGCTTTCAGGTTGAGAACACCACTGACACGGCTATAATGCCTCCTAGCATCATTACCTTGAAAATATCATTCACGTTGATGTGTAAGCATGAACATTATAAAAATTCATCTCAATCACTTAGAACATGCTGGAGAAATAATTCCTACAATTATTCAATACCAAATATCTAAAATCACCTATCCCTTCATCTCATTTCCTGGACTTATTCCTGAAAGTTAGCCTTTTAAAATTTTTGGTATGCGTCCTAGTTTTACAGTAATAGAGAAACAATCCTTTCCATTTTTATGGTTTAAGATTTCAGATGTCTTAACTGAAACATAAAAATAAATGAAATTATATTAGATGCCTTCGTGGTAGCTGGAGGTAACCACAGACTTAGGGACCCAATCATTTAAAGGATCAAGTCTAGGTATCTAGTCTCTTATCCAACCTCTTTTTGTATCTTTGTTCCTGAGTGGGGCCCCTAAGGCAGGTGGGACAAGGGGTGAGGCCCCATGATGTCAGGGACACAGCTCCCAAGGCAACAGGCAGGCCAGCTCTGACTCATTCTGTTCTACTTCCTCTAGGAACAATGCAAGGACCTCAGGGCACACTGCCCCACCCACCCAGCAGAATCCTGTGCCCTCCACCAACACACCTCAGTGCACCTTCCCTACCATGATCCGGGAGGGGGGAGGGCACAAAGCCACTACATATATTACAAATGCGACTCAACAAGAGAAACCACAGAGGGTCATGTGTCCCCTTGCTAAGAAAGTGGCTTACCCATCCAAGAGTTGTGGTAGAGGCACCCCACCCACACCCCACTTCTGATTCAGAGGCAAGAGCACTCGGGGCAGTAGTTCCTCCTCCACATCACCGTCCACCATGGTGGGAGCAAGCTCTCCAGCCAGCAAGGTCTGTGAGTGAGGCAACAGGACTTCCTCAAGGGGTTCGTTCCCCCTTCAGGACTTGAATCGTGACCACTGAATTTCTCTTCCTCTTGGAAGTTGTGTGCTCGCCTCTCCTCATTTCTCTCCACTCATCTGCATCTCCCGTCAGAGACGGGGTGCCCTCAGGAGATCAAGGGAGGGGAGTCTCCTGATGAGGGCCCAAGCCGCCGCGTGTGTTTGTGTTTGGCGGGGAGACAACTGAGCCAAAAACCAAAGTAAATTTTGAACTTGGCCAAGTAAAGACTATATATAGAGGGGGGAAATAAGACTGGGTCTGGTTTCTTTCTGGTTTCTCGCTCAACGATGGTGGTCTTCTCCCCTGACGTGGTCAGAGTCTTCATGGCTGCTAACAGACCCAAAAAGGACACCCAACAGGTAGAAGTGCATCTTCTAGGATGATGACTTTATTCTGAGAAGGTAGCCCTATGTCATGAGAGCTTACAGAGTTCAGAAGAGCAAGGTCTCCACTGGACCCCAACCACGCAGAAGGCTGGGGCCCAGCAGGGGTGGCTTGTCAGGAGGCCGGTGAGGGAGGGCCCCCTGGCAGTCCCTGACACCCCTCTAGGGATGAGGGAGACAGGCAGGAATTGGACCATTAAAGCAACACGGAAATTCTGAGGTCTGCCACTGTATGGAGTATTTGGGGGATGTAGTGAATTTTTGGCTGTCTGGCACCTTCCAACTACAAAAAAAACCCAAAAAACCTAAAAAACAAAAAAATCCCAAAAAACAAAAAACCCATGGTGGTGGCAGGGACCAGTGGTATCAGCAGAGGGGTAACGGTGTGGCCCCAGGAGCTGTGGCAAGGTACCCATAGCATGGCAGGCAGCGAGGGAGGTCTTGCGGGCAGCCGGCATCCCGGGGAAAGTGCTCTGGCCCTGGGGTGGAGGAGGGAGAAGGGAGAGGCTGGGCAGCAGCTGAACCTCATAGAAGTCTGGGTGCCCTCCTGGGGCCACTGGCAAGAAATGAGGGAAAGACAGAAATTTTCTGGAGCTTGCACAGGTTCCGAAGGGGCAAGGAGCTAACTCTTGCCTGCACTGTCACCCCGGTTACCCCCGAGTCCTGGTAGACACCCTCTCTGAGTAACAGGCAGTGTCTGTCCCTTCGCAGAGGCTGTGCGAGGCTGTCACTCAGCTGGATTTCCTTATTGTTACTGGATTAAGTTAAATCACTGAAGGCAGCTGATTGCTTGCTTTCGCATTCCTGAAATATTCTTTTCGAACCCACGGCTTCAGCCATCTTCCCATAATGCCAGCTGGCTAATGAAAGCCACTGCTGTGTTTGAAGGGTTAATTTATTCAGGCCTGGAATATGCTCTCTTTTTCCCCAGCACGACACGCTTCTGGTATTGTGTTTGAAATAAGTACAATGGCCGTGAATATGAGGGATCATGCTACCGCCTGCTCCTGGGATCACCCTGTCATTACGTGTCCCTTGCACGGTTCCCAGGAGGAAGTCTACACGGGACATCACTGCAGCCAAGGCCCCCGGCTCTGTCCCTAGGGTGAGAGCTGGAGACAGTTAGGGAAGGTCACCACAGCTGCCCCCGAAGGAAGGGCTTTGTGCTACAGTTGTGTCTGAGTGACGTTCAGGGAAGAAAGACGATCCCCATCCCTCAAAAAGCATAGCATGAGCCAAATGGTAACGTCGCTCCCGGCCTTCTCTTTGTTTCAGGGTAAGGCACACTTTGTGCTCTGCCCACTCCTTCCAGGTGCCTAGTGCTCAGACCCAGCGTGGCGATGGCTGCTGGATATGGATTGTCTGTTCTCCAGGCCTCCCCAAGGCCACTCCATGCCCAGACCAGTGGGCTGCCTGCCCCGGATCCCACTCTCAGCCCAACTCTGACTGTCCTTGTAAAACCCAGCTTCCGGCCCCTTGTCCAGCGAATAGTCCTGCTTCCCCAGCACAGTGAGTGTCCACAGAGCCCCTTATGTGAGCTTCACATTCTGTTGACTTTCTCCCCCATGCCCAGCTCCCCAGCCTAGATGACACTCAAGCAAAAGACTAGTTCTTGGGCCTCTGTGATCCCCTGGATCTGGGCCCAGGGTTTGGTCCATAACTGCTGGTTAAAGATGAACCATGACCTAAATATGAAACCCAAGCAGAACTAGAAAAGTACTAGAGGAAAAGAGGAGAGAATCTTTGTGATGTTGGGTTCAGCAAAGATTTCCTAGATACAACACTAAAAGCATGATCCATAAGACAAATGAAAAAAAAAAAACCTGATAAGTTAGACTTCACCACGATTTAAAACTTCAGCTCTTCCAAAGACATTATCAAGAAGATGAAAAGATGAGCCCAGATTAGAAGAAAAGCATCTGCAGAACACACACACACACACACACACACACACACACACAAAATGAAGGACTTGATTCCTGAATTTATGAAAAACTTGCCCAACTCAACAGTAACAAAACACAGAACTCAACAAAAACATGGGCAAAGATTTCAACATTTTACCAAAGAAGCTATTTTTGGAATGGAAAAAGAGCACATGAAAAGATGCTCAACACCATTAGTCATTAAGTAAATGCAAAATGAAACCACAAGGAGATACTACTACACACCTAGAAGAATGGCTAGAAAGTAAATAATGCAATAAAAACTGTATCAAGTGCTAGCAAGGAGCACTTGGAGCAACTGGAACTCTCATTCATTGCTGGCAGAAATGCAAAATGGTACAGATTCTTTGCAAAACAGTGTAGTCATTTCTTATAAAATTAAATCTGCACTTAGACAATTCAGTGGTCCCACTCCTCAGCATTTATCTAAGAGAAATAAAGACTTGTGTTCACACAAACATTTGTAATATGAATGTTCAAAATGGCCTGGTTCATAATAGTGAGAATTTGAAATAACCTGCCTGTCCTTCAGAGGTGAGTGGGTAAGCTGTGGTATGTCCATGTACTGAACGACATGCACAAAGGGAAAAAAAAAGGAAGAATTATAAATTCATTATGCTAAGTGAAAGAAGCCAAGCTTAAAAGGTTACTACTGTATGATTCCATTCATGTGACATTCTGGAAAAGGCATCTCTACAGGGATAGAAAACAGAGCAGTGGTTATCATGGCCTGAGAACTCACACTATATCCTCTTCAGGGGGCTGTTCATCTAGATCCTTTATTACACCTTTCATAAGGAACTGGTAAAAGTCCATAAATGTTTTTCTGAGTTCTGTGAGCCACTCTAGCAAATTAACTGAACCTGAGGAGGGGGTTGTGGGAACCTCCAAGCTGGACTTGAGATTGGCCTGAACTGGGAGTGAGGGAGGGATGGGGGCAGACTTTTGGGACTGAGGTCTTAACCTGCACGATAGCATCATGTGATGCTATCTCCAGGAAAAGAGTATCAGAATTAATTATTCGGTGTATTAGAAAGCACACATCAGAGTGGCTGACGATAAAGCAGTAGAAGGAAATTTTGAGGGTGAGAGAAGGGTTGTAAGTCCTGATTGTGGCAGTGGCTACACGTGTATTTGTTAAAGCTCAAGTGAGCTGCTTGAATGTAAGCTAAGGCTCCCCTTGTGCTGGGCCATGCCTACCTTGCCAACCTTCTGCTATCCCAGCTCCAGTCAAGGTGGCTTTCCAGGCCCCCAGCAGCATGCACCTTGCCCACCTCCAAGGCTTTCTTCTTGTATTCTTCCTGTTCCCTCTGCCAGGTCTGCTTTTCCTATCCTCAACCCCCTTAGGCACAAATCTTACCCATCCTTCAAGACCCAGATCAGATGTTACCTTTTCCTGTAACCGTATTTGACAACTGCCTCCTGACACGCACAAAAAGATGGAAATTATTTCATGTGCCTCTAAATTCCAAGCACTTTATGCGTGTGCCTCTTACATTATCAATGCTGTTTATGTATGATCGTGTGTGTCAATATCACTAATCTCCAACTAATTTTAAGTGCCAAGTTTGAATCGCTTTTGCAATTATGCACGGTGTCTAGATTGATGCCTTTTGGTGAATTAGTGAAAACAATCAATGGCGAGGGTGACCTGTGGCAGGTAAAGTTGATGTGATCAGCACCCAGGAAGGATAATATCCAGAACAATACCCAGGCCTCTCAGTGATGAGCCAATAGGACTGGTGAGGTTGTAACTCCATGGGTACTATTTGCACGAGAGTCACAAGGCTGATCAAAATTACCTTCAACGCTGGTTAAAAGCACACATGCATGGGGTCCTGACTCAACCCACCAAAGTTGAGTCCTGCTTTTCAATCTTTAATGAGCTCCCAGTGTGACTCTGATCAGTCAAGCCTGGAACTTAACCTTCCTAAATGTTCAGAAGGCCAAAGACTCACCTACAGGTAGATGATTAAAAAATGCAGCTCTTGAAGTTCTGGTCCCATAAACATAGAGGTACCACTGCCACACACACATACAGGTGTGAAGAGATCATCAAACTAATACATCCCATACCTATCAATAAAAAGGAATGAATGACACACACACAGAACGACGAGGAGGAATCTCAAAAGCGTTGTCTTGAGTGAAAGAACTGGACACCAAGCACTACATAGTGTGTGGTTCCATGGATGTGAAATGCTAGAAACACCGAAAATAACGTAGGGTGATAGAAAGCTGGTCGGCGTTTGCTGGGTGCCATGGGGTGGGGGGGGGGGCTGGAACCTGGACTTCCTGTAAAGGGCCACAAAGGGAATTTTGCAAGTGACGGGAAGGCTCCATATCTTGATTGTAGTGGCGGTACCATGGATGTGCTCATTTAGCCCAAGTCATCAAATTGCACATTCAAAACGGGATCATTCGCCGAGACTCAGAACCCAGGGACCCAGTGACGGCCCTCTCACTGTCCTTGGTCAGTCACCAAGTTCTGCCCCTTAGATTGCCAAAGCTCTCCCGGATCTTCTTCTGCCTCTTAGTTCCACACTTTGCATCTTCATGGGGATCGGAGGAATTACTCCTGGTATCCCTACCTAGAGTCAGGCCACCGTCTGCCACCACGATGCTAGCAGGCTTTCTAAACCACAGCCTGCTCAAGTCCCTCCCCTTCCACCACCACCCCTTTCAGGAGAGAGCCCCAGTGCCACATGCCAGGCTTCCTGCACCCCCGTGCCCACCCCCGGCCCCACCTCGCCCACTCTCTCGCACGCCCACTGCAGACACCTGCTCCCACAATGGACGGCTTGTAGCTCCTTGGAAGCACCGCGGCCCCCTGCAACTCCCAGCCTTCCCACGCACTGTCCTTTCCGGGTGCGACACTCACCCCACTCCCTCAGCCTCTTGACTCCCATTCACCATGCTGGGCTCAACGGAAGCGTCCCCTGACCTAGTAAGTTCCATTGGCTCGGCTCCAGCGCTGGGTCGGATGCCCCCTCCTTAAGCCTCAGCATCTGTCACACTGTGTCACACTGTCACAGCTGATCTAATTGTCTGTCTGTCCACTAAGGATGCAGGCTGGGCACCATGTTCTCAGCTCTGGATTGCCACCATCGAGCAGATCTCTGGCCCACAGAAGGAGCTTAGGAAGTGTTCCCAGGTGTTTCTAGTGAATGACCGACTGCTCGAGTGAATGAATGAATGAATGAATGAATGAATACCAAAGGACAGAGTGTTAGAAGTCTGCCAAAGGGCTATGATGTGTGAGAACAGGGGAAATGAAAGGGCTATGAATGCTTGAGGACAAAGTGGTATTGGAGCCAGACTCTTGTTAGGAACTAAATGTGCCTCCCCAATCCTGTGTTGAAGTCCTCACCCCCAGGACCTCACTCTGACTGTATCTGGAGACAGGACCTGTGAAGTGGTGACTGAGGCAAAAGGAGGTCACTGGGGTGAGCCCTCTGGCCAGAGAGTGGTGTCCTTTCAAGAGGAGAAAACTGGGACACAGACACACACTGAGGGAAGACCGCTTGAGGACACAGGGCAAACAGGGCCGTCCACAAGCCAAGGAGAGAGGCCTCAGAAGGAACCAACATGGCCGCCACCTATATCTCGGGCTTCTAGCCTCCAGAACTATGAGGAAATTATCCTCTGTGTTAAAGCCCCCAACTCTGGGACTCTCTGTGGCAGAAAGAGCATTCCAGGGACAAACAGAGTCAAAGGCAGGGAGGAGGACACAATCATGGGGTCGATGTTCTAGAGTGGTTTGGTTTGGCTGCAGGGGATAAGTGGTGTGGCAAGTAGAGCAAAACAGCCCTGGAAATAGGGTTGGCAGCAGACTGTGGAGGTCCCAAAAGCCAGGTTAAGGGGTGTAGCCTTTCCTCTGTAGCCCAGTGTGCCTCTTCCATGTGTGACGGGGTCTGTGCCTGAAGGAGACAACGGGCTGGCGGGACCACGCATTCCCGAGGCAGTCCCTGTGGGGTTGGAAGCCAAGACCATTGTGTGTCCCAACTGGAGCACGTGAGCCACGGGGCCGCTGTGGTGGCTTTTGGGGACAGCAACCATTTGTTAATTTTAAAGTTCTATTTGTATTTTAACACATGAAACTCGGGACTGAACTGTGGCTCTTTCGTGGAAAGGGCACTGATCAGGGCAACAAGTAAGGGGATTCTGCCAACTACAATGGCCATATGCATTGGCTGTATGGTCAAGATAGGCCCCAAATCCGCTCAGATCTTCTTCTGACTTTTTTGCTCACCCCTATCTGTAGTGCTCCATTTAAAACAGCGACCATGTCCCATCACTTGTCTGCTTAAAGTCCTCCAGTGGGCCCCCCCTATCCCTTGGAGTCTAATCCACAGCCCCTGCCCGCAGTCCCCACTACCCCAGCCTTCTCTCCTGCTACTCCCCTTCATCCCCTGCCAGTCACTGCATTGGGAATAGCAAAGCCAGTCCCCAAGGGATTAGTGAATTCACTCCTTCACACAGTCAAACGGCTGGGGACTGTTTCATTCATTTGTTCCCCTCAGCAAACCCTCTTGGAGCACCTGCTGCCTCTCAGGGAGGCACGCCACACCGGGATGAGCAAACACAGACATAATTCCTGCTCACCGGGAGGTTCATGGTCTAGAGCAGGGGATGACCATATGGCTCCCAAAATAGAAGATTTCCACTGTGAAAGCTACTGTAGAGAGTCACAGTGTGCTCTCAGAGCTTATTGTGGGAGGGGGGTATGGCCAAGCCAGGGGGGACAGCCTGAGAAGGCTCCATGAGGAAAGATAAGGGGCACTAGCTAGGGGCAAAGGGGCATAGGACATCCACAGGCAGCAGGAACAGTCAGGCAACGGAAAGAGATGCCGTGGCAGGAGGTGGGGAGCAAGTGGTGAGGGACCCGAGGGAATGAGAGCAAGCAGGAGCCTCAAGACACCAGGCTGGACAGCAGGGCCTCGAGGAGGGCCTGGTGGTGGCCATGGAGATCCCCACCCAGGTGCTCAGCAGCCCAAACCTATTCACACAAGCCGCTGAGCACATCCCACTGCAGGTGGGCTCCTTCAGGCAGCGAGGGCTCCAGGTAGCACTGGGGAAGCCAGGACTCCCGAAACCCTTTACTTAAGCTCATCGGTGAGCCCGAGGACAGGTCCCCCCAGGCAGTGGGTACACTAGCGAGCAGTTCTCCAGCCCCCAGGCTCAATGAAGACTTTTATTCACAATCCAGACCATCCCCCTAGGATCTTGACCTATATCTCCTGTAAAAATCCTCCCCATCCGCTCTGCTGACTCTCCCTAGGGTGAGACGAGTTAGGCTCTCCTCATTAGGAGGTGGCCCCTTGTCGCAGCTCCAGGTGTGCCTCCAAGGGCTGTCTCGAAGGGTGACCCTCTGTCTCCCTGGCTGTCACGTGTCCCCAGCTCACCTCACCCTTGGAAGTGTACAATAAATCACTGCTCTCCAGTCTCCTTCTCCCACCTGTTTCTTGCAGTGCCCTTGTCCTGAAATCTACTGGCCCACAAAGTCATCATAGACAAGAGTCCTTTTCTACTAGCTAAATATCTAAACCTAATACACGCTTCTTCCATGAACGGCATCCCTTTGTGATCAAAGCGACCTTGTCACCAGGTGACAGAGTTCTGCCTTCGTTACCGGTAAATTTTCATTTTAGTTTGTAGAGTTGGCTTTATTTTGTTTTCGCGATTTCTCATTTACTCAAGGGAGTCAACAAGTTTCCTTTTAAAATATGTTAGTGATGTCAGTTTTAGGAAATTTGATAAGTAAGCCATGGCAGTTGGCTATGGCAAAAATGATGAGAAAAGGGAATTTGAAGGACTACAGTCTGAGGAATGGTGGTCCCAGTAAAAGGAGAAAGGGAACGGCAGGAGGAATGGAGAGAAGGAGGCAATGGGAGAGCTGGAGTGATGGAACCAGCACGGGCTTCCAAACGGCTGGATGTGGGAGGGGGGTGGGGGGGCAGTCCCCACCTGTGTTTTTCTTAGAATAGCCTCCCTCTGCTTGCCCCCACCTGAGCATCCCTCTAAATGGGCTCTCAGCTATTACTCTCCTTATCTGGTAGCTTCCTAGCAATGCTCATGACTGGGTATGAGTAATTGGTTACAGAGAAACAGGAAAACAGAGAGGGAAACTGCTTAGAGGTCAGAGCTCAGCAATGAAGCCTCTCAGGTTGAGTTTTCTCAACAAGTTCCTTGTTTCTTTTCCTAAAACATAAGTTAAAACCTGTAAAGAATATGAAAACACTGCCACCCAAATGCTCACGCTTCCTAAAATTTGTCTTGTACTTTCCCAGTTGTAGGCCTCTACACCTGGGGTTCTGCTCCCTAAAATTTTCTTGCCTATGGGCGTGGAACGATGCCTGTCTGTCTTCTATCTATCTTACACAAATAATACACAAGTACAGACTTACAGAAAAATTCAAACATAGAAATATACATAGCAAAAGGTGAGAGACCTTGCCCTTACTTCTACTTCCCATAGTAAACAGCTTGATATTATACACCCACTACTTTTTAAAGATGAATTTTTATATACATACACATTTTAAAAATAGGCAGTTTAAGTTTCTTATTTTTTTGAGAGAACAAGAGCACACAAGCAAGTGGTGGGGGGGCAGAGGTGAGGGAGAGAGAATCTTAAGCAAGCTCCAGGCCCAGGGCCAAGCCCGATGATGGGTTTGATCTCACAACCCTGAGATCATGACCTGAGCTGAAATCAAGAGTCGGATTCGTAACTGACCAAGGCACCCAGGTGCCTTGAGAGTTCAGGTTTCTTAATATAAATAATGAAATTTTAAATGTAAATATGATCACACTTGTATATGCTTACTTGAAAATGTACAGAATTGTTCTGAGATACATTAAAGGTTATTTTACAGTATGGTAGATTTTGTAAAATTGCCATACAAAAAGCTTTATTAATTCTTGTTCCTTACACTTGTGACTGCCAATGCCCATCTTCCATATGTTCTCTTTCACACCGGATAACCTATTTTCAATTTTTGCCAATCTGTTGCAAAGGCAATATTTCATTAGTATTCAAATTTGCATTTCCATGGTACTTACTGACATTGAACATGATAGAACATGATATGTTTATTGATCAGCTATATTTCTTCTCCTACAAATTACTTATTTATAAAAATAAATATACCTTGCCTATTTACAAACTGTCCTTGCCTGGTTTTTCTTTATGTATTTGTCTTTTGCTAATTGATTCATGGGAATTCTTTATTTATAATGGGTAGTAATCCTCTGTGGTGTGTGTTTTGCATGTGTATCTTTGTTACTTGCCTATCTTTCAATGTACCAAGTTTCTTAACACATATAGAGTCAAATGTGCTTTCTCCATCTCCCAAGACTGTGTGAAAGTTTGTCTTAACCCAAATAGGAAAAGAAGGACACATTTGATTCTACATAAGAAAATATATGATCTATATTTCTTAATACATATTATATAAAATACATACTGTACATTTGTGTGCATAAAATACATACATGTATGCATCAGATATTCTCTACACATATGTATATACATCAAATACTGTTTCCATTTTTATTTTTATTTATTTATTTATTTGTTTGGTTTTTTAAAGATTTTATTTATTTATTTGACAGAGAGAGATCACAAGCAGATAGAGAGGCAGGCAGAGAGGAAGATAGAGGGAAGCAGGCTCCCTGATGAGCAGAGAGCCTGATGTGGGACTCAATCCCAGGACCCCGAGATCATGACCCGAGCCGAAGGCAGCGGCTTAACCCACTGAGCCACCCAGGCACCCTCCATTTTTATTTTTTAAAGATTTTATTTATTTATTTGACAGGCAGAGATTACAAGTAGGCTGAGAGGCAGGCAGAGAGAGAGAAGGAGGAAGCAGGCTCCCTGCTGAGCAGAGAGCCTGATGCGGGGCTCGATCCCAGGACCCTGGGATCATGACCTGAGCTGAAGGCAGAGGCTTTAACCCACTGAGCCACCCAGGCATCCCAGTGTTTGTTTGTTTTTTTTTTTAATTTAGCTTTTGTTTCCTCACCCTAACAACCCACATAGTGGACATTATCTATTACTATCCCCATTTTACAAATAATAAAACCAATGGACGGGGTGCCTGGGTGGCTCAGCGGGTTAAGCCGCTGCCTTCGGCTCAGGTCATGAACTCTGAGTCCTGGGATCGAGCCCCGCATCGGGCTCTCTGCTCAGCCGGGAGCCTGCTTCCTCCTCTCTCTCTCTCTCTCTCTGTCTCTGTCTCTCTCTCTCTCTCTGCCTGCTTGTGATCTCTCTCAAATAAATAGATAAAATCTTTAAAAAAAAATAAAAAAATAAAACCAAGGGACACATAAGTTAGGACTTAGCAGATTGCCTCCTGAGTCCACACTCATAGTCAGTACTTCATGTTGACTTCATATCACAAAAGCAACAAAAATTAATAAAATGTGGGGCGCCTAGGAGGCTCAATGGGTTAAGCCTCTGCCTTCGGCTCAGGTCATAGTCTCAGGGTCCTGGGACTGAGCTCTGCATCGGGCTCTCTGCTCAACAAGGAGCCTGCTCCCCGCCCCCCTTCTCTACCCCAATATTCATAACAACAATGGCCACGGTCGCCAAACTGTGGGAAGAACAAAGATGCCCTTCAACGGACAAATGGATAAGGAAGATGTGGTCCATATACACTATGGAGTATTATGCCTCCATCAGAATGGATGAATACCCAACTTTTGTGTCAACATGGACAGGACTGGAAGAGATTATGCTGAGAGAAATAAGTTAAGTTTCACTTATTTGTGGAGCATAAGAAATAACATGGAGGACATGGGGAGATGGAGAGGAGAAGCCAGTTTAGGGAAATCGGAGGGGGAGATGAACCATGAGAGACTATAGTCTCTGAAAAGAAACCTGAGGGTTTTGAAGGGACGGGGGGTGGGAGGTTGGGGGAGCCTGGTGGTGGGTATTAGGGAGGGCACGTATTGCATGGAGCACTGGGTGTGGAGCATAAACAATGAAATGTGTTACACTGAAAAGAAATTAAATGATTTAGGGCACCTGGGTGGCTCAGTGGGTTAATCCTCTGCCTTTGCTCAGGTCATGACCTCAGGGTCCTGGGACCCAGCCCTGCATCTGACTCTCTGCTCAGCAAGGAGCCTGTTTTCCCCTCTCTCTGCCTACGTCTCTGCCTACTTCTGATCTCTATCAAAGAAATAAATAAAATCTTTTTTAAAAAACGCTAAATATTCCTGCTGTTCATTAGTACCCCATGCATCTCCATTTTATTTTACTTATTAATTTAAATTTTATATATAAATATTTATTTATTTATTTGACAGAAAGAGACAGTGAGAGAGAGGGCACAAGCAGAGAGGGAGCACAAGCAGGGGAAGTGGGAGAGGGAGAAGTAGGCTTCCTGCTGAGCAGAGAGCCCCAGGCAGGGCTTTATTCCAAGACCCTGGCATCAGGACCCCAGCAAGAAGCAGATGCTTCACAATGGAGCCACCCAGGTGCCCCACTACATTACCTATTAAATAAGTTTTATTAAGCAACACTTTTTTGGGTCTGCCTTCTATGTGTTAACGCTAACACATTGTGTTTTCCTTTGCTCTTTTGTGATCACTGAGGATGTTAGGAATCTTCATGTGTTTATTGGCTGATTTTTTTTCTCTTTGTGATATTTCTGTTCAAGTATTTTCATTGTTTTTAAGTTACCTACCTTTCTTTATTGATTCATAGTTATTCTACATATTTTTGTATACAGGTAATTAGTTTGTATATCGATATAGTGTTTCACAGTTTTAGTCTTGTCATTTGGTGGGCAAGATTTTTTTTTTTTTTTTTACCTTTTAATGAGTAGAGTACAACTTGCCAACCTTTCTTACGCTTCATGTTTTTGGTGTCTTGTTGAACTAATCTTTGTCCCCTCCCCCAGATCGTAAAAATATTTTCCTATTTTACCTTCTAGAAAATTTGTGATATCATCTTTCGAATTTAGGCTACATCAGTCTGGAATTGAGCTTTAGGCTATTTTCTTCCATGTGGATATTCAACTAGTTTAGCACTGATTTGTCAAAGTCTGCCCTTTTTTGTTTGTCTGTTTTCTCTGGTCACTTCAATACTCTTTTTGTAATAAATCCAGTCCCATCAGATTCTCCTCTTACTCTCTTTATCCCTCACTGTTGCTCTTGCTGGGTAATAACTAGTTCTTTTCATTTCCATGGAAATTTAAGAATTGGCTTATCCATGTACACAGGCACTTGCTAGATAGGAAACTGGGATTGCATTGGATCTCTCAATCAAGGTGGAGTAACTTATATCTTAGGACCTTGATTAATTCACCTACTGGTTCTAATATTTGTTCATTCTTTTAGAATACCTTTCTATACAAATTTCACTCATTTTATCCAGTTCTTATAACTTTAATTATTCCTCCATAACTTATTATACTGGCTAGGATATCCACTTCTAGGTTTGTAGATTAGTTGTTCAATTTTAGGTGTTCAATATTACAAAATTGTATTGTTGAACTTATTATGTTTCTCTTAGAAACAGCACATCACTATGTGTGCATGTATGTATTAATGAAATCTAACAAATTTAATCTTTTAATTAGAGTATATAACCCATTTACAGTTCATGAAGTTACTAAGCCCCTAAATTTTTGTCCGTTGTGTTGCAATTTTTTTGCTTCATCACTTTTTGTATCCCTTTTTAAAAATACATATATTTTTCCTTTTTATCTTTAAAATGCTGATAAATGCTGTCGGCCTCCAAATCTCTGCTCACTAAAAGTACATACAAACTGAGAAAAAATAAATGTAGACTTACAAAAATAACCATTTAGCTTTTATAGATCCTTCTTTTCAAACACTAGAGAACTTACTTTAACAAATAGAAACAAATTCAGAAGGAAGGAGTAGGATGAAATTACCTTCATTAGCACATAAACAGATATTAAATACCAAAGAAACTATAAACTCCAAAAATATGAAAACTGTTTTTCAAAAGATGGCATATGACTTTTGGTAACAATAGCTTTCATGGAGATTTAGGAGGTCGAGGTGGTAGAATTGTTCAGTAGGAACCAAAAGCATGCAAATAACCTTGGAATGAAAGGAAGGAAGACTGAGATTCTAAACAAAAAAATTTTCCCAGCACCTGGGAGTGTGACTTTATTTGGAAATAGGGTCCCTGTGGATGTAACTAGCTAGGATAAGG
Organism: Neogale vison; assembly: GCF_020171115.1. Lineage (NCBI taxonomy): Eukaryota > Metazoa > Chordata > Mammalia > Carnivora > Mustelidae > Neogale > Neogale vison. The sequence continues at coordinate 65,543,075 of NC_058095.1, forward strand.
TCATATTTGAGTAGGGTGGGCCCCTAATTCAATAGAACTTGTGTTCTTATAAGAAGGGAAATTGGGATACACAGATATGCACTGAGGGAGAAGGCCATATGAAGAAGCCCAAATCCAGAGAAATACTTCAAACTGGGAGAGAGGCCTGGAACAGATCCTTCCTTAATAACTTCAAAAGGAGCATGGCCTACCAACATTGAGGCATCTAAAACTGTGACACTGTCCATTTCTGTTGTTTAAGCCACTAGGTTTGTGGTATCTTGTTATAGCAGCCCTGGAAAACTAATACAAACCTTGTTAGAGGAAAAGAAACCAACCATAAGCACATGGGGAATTGAAAAAATATATATATAGATATATATATAAAATAAATAAATATATAAATAAATATATTTATTTATATATATAAACAAAAATACATATATATAAATATATAAACAAAAATATATATGTGTGTGTATATATAAATATATATATAATATATATTTATATATATATTATATAATATAATTATATAATTCTGTCTGTTAAATATATATATTATAAATATATATTATATATATATATTAATTCACCTACTGGTTATATATATATATATAAATATATATATATATATTTAACAGACAGAAATCACAAGTAGGCATATATATATACATATATGTATATATATGTGTGTGTATATATATATGTATATATATGTGTGGAAAAAATATATATATATATTTGTGGTATCTCGTTATAGCAGCCCTGGAAAACTAATACAAACCTTGTTAGAGGAAAAGAAACCAACCATAAGCACATGGGGAATTGGAAAAAACATATATATGTGTGTGGAAAATATATATATATATGTGTGTGTGTGTATAAATATATATATGTTTTTCAATGTTTATTATATCTTTATATATATATTTATATATATAAGTATATATATATAAAAACATTGAAAAACATTAAAACATTGAAAAAGAACACACATTTGTGAACCCTGTGAAAAGGAAATCAAGCAAACAAACAAACAAAAACTGAGCCCCAGATTCACTCAGCTTTTCATCTGGAGGAGTTCTGGATGGTGGGGGTAGGGATGAGATTCCAAGGAAAAAATGGGAGTCTCCCTGGTGTGAGGAAAGAGAGATTGGAATTCAGGAAAGCTGGAGTGATGAAAAGGCCATGGGTTCCAGAAAGAAGGAAGTCAAGTAGAAAACAAGCTCTTGGAAATACACACTGGAGTCCTCTTGAGTCCTTGCTCAATAGGAAGCAGTGTGTGTCTAATAAAATGCCCCAGGTTCTAACAAAGAGTAAAGGCAACTGAACCAGATGGTTGACAAGACTCATACAAGGCTAGAGGTCATTGGAGTTCCAACCAGCCAGAGGGAAGAGTTATTTTGGCTAAGTCAGAATATTCAGTAGAGAGCCGGTAAGGATCACGAGTTAGTAGCGGGACTCAATGAACCCTAAAATAAAGGTTACTGTACAGATTCCCTCAACAAGTTGAAGAACAATTTTAGAAACAGTTAGAATTACCTACTAATATCTCACTGCCCGTGTGACAGCCAATAATAGAAGGAAGATAGCATCCAACAAGTGACTCAGTTCATTTAAAGGAAGGTAGTTCAAAAGGGAGGATGGAACAGATGGGAAAAATAAAATACAACTAGCAAGGTAGTAGACTTCAACTTAAACATTTCAAAAATTACCTTAAGAATTAACTATTAATATTCTATTTAAATAAAAGACCTAAATATGTCAGAGAAAAATAAACTTTAAATAGAATGCAGAGGATAATATAGATTTTGTGAAAAGAAAAATTATGAAAAGGGCTATACCGTAAACATACTAATCATCAAAGGCTGAATTTAATAGGTATTGACAATAGCCAATAGAAAGACAACCAACATAATGAACAGAGAAAGATGACAATTCATAACAACAAAGGGTCAGTTTATAAAGACATGGCCATCATAAAGGTGTCTGCATCCGGTTAGAGAGCTTCAAAATACAAGAAGCAAAAACATCCTGAAAAAAATAAATTGACAAATCCACAATTCAATTTGGAGAATTCAACACTCATCTGTCAATAATTAATAGAAGAAGCAGATAGAAAAATGGCAAGTAAATAGACCTAAAAATCCATTCAACCTGCTTGACCTGTTTGGCACTGGAACACAAGGCCCAACAAATGCAGAATACCCAAGGACGCAGGAAATACTCATTGAGATCAACCACATTCAAGCCCATTTTAAAACAAGGCTCAATAATTTTTTTATTTTTTTAAGATTTTATTTATTTATTTGACAGAAATCACAAGTAGGCAGAAAGGCAGGCAGAGAGAGGAGAGGAGCAGGCTCCCCGCTGAGCAGAGAGCCAGATGTGGGGCTCGATCCCAGGACCCTAGGATCATGACCTGAGCTGAAGGCAGAGGCTTTAACCCACTGAGCCACGCAGGCGCCCCTCAAGAATTTTTTAAAAAGCAGCTGAGGGGCACCTGGGCGGTACCCTCAGTGAAGTGCCCAACTCTTGGTTCTGGCTCAGGTCCTGATCCCAGGCTCTTGCGGTTGAGCCCTGAGGCAAGCTCTGGGCTTGGTGCAGAGTCCACTAGGACTCTCTCTTCGCCCCGCCCTTCCCGCCTCCCCCACTCATGGGTGCTCTTTCTCCCCAACAAACAAATCTTTAACAAAAATGAACAATAGCTGAGAGTGGGAGGGGTGGGGAGAGAAGCGGCGGGAGGGAAGGGGGAGCGGGAGGAGCCGGAGATACTGCCTTCTCCACAGGCAGGGCTTGTTCAGCCGCAGCCGCCGCCGCCGGACAGAGAAGCAGAGCGCCTGAGCTTAGGCGCGCCTCCGCGGGGAGACCTGGGCCCAGAGAGCCGCGCTAGCAGCGAGTAGCGCCTCCAGAGGCCTCTGAGCGCGCTCGCTTGGGGGCCGCAGGGCGGCAGACCGGTCCAGGGAGGAGGCGAGGGCAGCTCCCAGGCGCCCCCCGGCGGATAGGCGGGATGTGCATGGAGATCCCCGCGGGACTGACGGAGCTGCTGCAGGGCTTCACAGTGGACAAGGCGAGGCACCAGCCTGCAGACCTGCTAGAGTTCACTCTGCCGCACTTCACGCGCCTGCAGCAGCAGAAAGAGGGCAAAGGCACCCTGTCCTTTGGCCATGAGGGCGGGACCTTGGGGGGAAGGCACCGCCGCGGTGGCGGCACCCCTAGTAAGGGGGTCACTTCGCGGAGTAGCCAGGAGGCGGGGAAATTTAGTTTTCTTTTGGCAAGGAGGATTTTACCAAACAGCTCATACCTAGTCTTCAGAAAGTCAGAATTCAGGTGCCACCAATGCCGCTTCTTACGCCTTGGCGCCTTAGGAATCGGTTGGGGGAGGGAGCTGAAGACAGTGGTTGAGAGGGAGGAAGGCTAATTTCCGGACAAGGGCCCCAGTGGCGCCTCTCCCATGCTGACCGCCAGGGGGCGTGCCCACCGGCGCGAGACAAAGCCTTGGACACGTGACCACCAGCCGGCCCTCCCGCTTTACTGCGCTGGCCCTGGTGGCGGTTAAAATGGGGCGGGGCTTGGGTGACAACCAAGGTAGGGAGCGCTTGGAGGAGAAAGCAGTGGCCACTGGAGGCTGGGGAGGTGACCGAGGGGTCCAGGTGGCAGGAGGGCCATGCCTTTGAGGCCCTTGGAGGGTGCACTCTGTGAGTCGGGGTTGGGGGTCCTGGTGTGGGAGGGCCTGGTGCCCCGGAGGGGATTGGGGAAGCTTGGGGGCCAGGTCAGCCTCAGAGAGACCTAAGCTGGAGGAAGGACCTGTGCCTCTGTGTCCCCCTTCCCTCCCCCACAGACCCCTGCACTTTCCTCCCCTCCCCTGGGCCCCACATCAAGATGCGCTGGCAAAGTTTGCAGTTGGAGCAGGCCCCCTACTCAAGGCCCTGGGCCTTGAGTGCTTTTTCCACCTGGAGGAACTGAGCATTAGAGAGGTCTGCCTCTTTCCAGCGGTGTGAGCCCATTAAGTTATTTCAACTCCCAGAGCCTCAAACTCCAGTTTTTCCAAAGAAATGAATGAGAGACTATGTTAGAAGGCTGTTAAACTGTAAACGATTGCTGCTTTTCTCAAGCCCTCTGTGGCAGCTGCACTGAACGTTTTACATAGGTCATCTCAACCCCAGAAATTAGGGTTCTCACTTTTATCCTGCCTGTGAGCAAATAGGCACTCTGAGGGAACAGCGACTTGCCCAAGGTCTCAGAGCAAGTGAGTGGTGGAACCAGGATTGAGTGCTAGGAGAGGCCGACTGCAAAGCCCACGCTTTTAACCACTAAGTCGCTGCTTCTGTCCTTATTTACATTATTAGAATTATTGTAAATGCCTGGGTTATCATTCCGCTTGCCTGTGGGAATATGAATGTATACAAAGTGAGTTACAGAGCTCTAAAATTGTTCCTGGAAAGATGAGAGGCCCTGACATCAATATGCTTCCGATTAGGTATAGGTTTTCCCAGAAGTATGAAATTCTTTTTATTCCTGTGGAAAGGAACCAGAGCTGGTATTGCACAGTTCATTGATAGGTTCATGTACTAGGAAATTAAAATGGGAAGCAGAGTGAACTGCCGATGGTTATGGTCAATATTTCTCTAAAGGAAACTCCACAAAGAATGTCAGGTGCAGGGGAGATACTTACACAGTCAGTCATGTCAGGAACTTCCCTAGTAAGTAGTAATTTTAAGTCATTCATCTATTCTTTCATTCATTCATTCATTCATTCATTCAGAATCATGGAATACTCACCATTTGCCAGGCTATGGGGATAATACAAATAAGACACAGTCCATTCTCTTAAGGAGCTCTAGGGTGTGTAGGGAGGCTGACTGATACCTGAGCACCATAAAACAATATCCTAAGTGCAGTGATTGAGAGATGCATGGGAGATATTTAAAAAACAAAAATCAAGGACACTTAGTGCAGGATGGTCAGGGAAGGCCTCCTGGAGAAGGTGTGCAGGGGAGCTGACAGAAAGAGTTCCTAGGGGTTATTTGGAATGCAATTGTCTTAGAACACAGTCAGCGTGATTATAATAATATAGGCTCTCCCTGCGAAGGAGAACTCAGCTGTGGTCCAAGGAGAAGGGTGACTGTGGCTCGCCCATCCTTGGAGATGACCAGGGCCACTTAGAAGAATGGTTTTGCCGTGTGGTTCTGCTCATAGGTCAAGAATAAACCTGGCACATGCATGATTCATGTTATTTAAGTATAAAATGCCCCAGGCTCCTTTTTATTTTTTTAATTATTATTATTTGTTAATATTTATTTATTTGACAGAGAGTGAGAGAGAGCACAAGCAGGGAGAGAACAGGAGAGGGAGAACAGACGCCCCACTGAGGAGGCAACCCAATGTGGGGCTCCATCCTAGATCCCAGAATCATGACCTGAGCCAAAGGCAAATACTTAACTCCCAGACACCCCCCAGGCACCTTTTTGAAATAGTTGATAGTTCCAGTGTGAGAGGAACACTAAGTCTGGCTGAGTAGGAACAGAAAGAAAAGTAAAGGAGGGAATGAAGCAGCTATACATTGTATTTGGAATCACAATCTTCTTTTCTTTCTTTTTTAAGAGAACCCTTGGAGAGTGAAAGGATGCATTAGAATCAGAGCATTTGGAAACAAATGAGCCTTTAAGAGACTTGAGCTCAAAAGGAAAATGTCTTGATTTGGATCAAAGCGGTTCCAAGGAACCAGAGATTAGTTTCCCTGAAACACAGCCCTCAAGCAGGCTTGGGGAGAAAATCGATCAGATCCTCAGGATGAACTGGGATAGGAAAGGAGAGAGGAAAAGAAGATGATCAGACTTAAGTGAGTGGCAAGAGGAAGAATTCCAGTCCAAAGCAGAAATTCCGGAGAAATCACTGGTGTCTACCAGCGAGGACATATTGTTTTGAAGGGATGACCGCGCCAACGTGTATCCTTTGATAAGGGAGTGTAACATGGTTTTTAGTGTCCTCTAGTGCTTTAAAAGCATTGTGAAATAAGGGGATTTTATGCATATGGAAGAAAAAATACCACCCAAAATATCCTTTTGAACTAGTAATAGACTCGTATGTTTTAAAGTTCAGTTCAGCGCTCTGGAGGGACATGTGTGACAGAAGTGCTGCCTCTGGGCCTGACATCTGGGTCCGACAGTGTTGCTCCCCAGGCAGGAAATTCCGGACCTGGTTTTTCTGTTACATAGGGTGCCCTTTCTTGTGGGAGACTCAAGGACAATCTCTCCCTCTCCTCCCCATTCCCCTTCTTTCTCACTTCCTCCTCCTGCTCCTCCATTTCTTTCCCCTTTCCCTCCTCTCCTCACCTCTTCTGCTTTAGATGGCTTGATGCTTCTCCACAAGCTCCTAAAACCATTACGGGCTCCTAAAACTGCGCATTCGGAGATGGACCAGAAAGCAAAAGGTATGGAAAAAGTGAAAGGCACTGAGAAAGGCACTAGGGTGTCGACTGGCATCTGCCTTTGCCGCACAAATATCACCACTTACCAAGAGAATAAGAGGAGGAGAGTTTTTCCCTTCCTCCTGCATGTGCCACTGAAAATTGCTTCCTAGGATTCACCTCTATTTTTCCCTGTAGATTCTGCCTTTGGAAGATTTGTAAGTGATCAGATGCACATAAAGTGTTTAATGTAGTTCCTGACACACAGTGAGCACTGGACGGGTGTTCACATCTGGATGATGATAGTGGTGGTGGCGGCAAGGATGGTAGTGATGATGAGGATGATGGCAAATACCTAGTGGGAGATGCAGACAAATGACAGTCTCGTTTCTGTAGACTGGGTTTACTTTGAGCAGTGGCGTTCAAGGTCAAAACTTGGGCTTGTCCAGTCTGAAAGATAGAACAAGTTTCAGAGACCGTGAAGACTTTTGGCTTGTTTAGCCAGCTAGCACGACATCCGGGGATATCGCTAATGAGAGCAAGTGTCCTGCATGCCAGGGGTTTGGGTCCCCTCATAGCCTTGGGCTCACTGCAGAACTCAACTCTTCTAGACCACCTCCCTCCACAAATTTGTTTAGCTCCTTGAGGACACCTTCCTTCTGTTCCCCTTCCTGTATTGGTTTTCTCTCTCTCTCTCTATCTCTCTTTATTTTATTTTATTTATTTGACACAGAGAAAGAGATCACAAGTAAGCAAAGTGGCAGGTAGGGAGAGAGGGGGAAGCAGGCTCCCTGCTGAGCGGAGAGCCTGGTGTGGGGCTCTAGGACCCTGGCATCAGGGCAGGCTTAGCCCACTGAGCCACCCAGGTGCTCCCCCTTTTTTTCTTCCTGTTAAAAATAATATGTGCTTTTTTAAAAAAAAATTAAAACAGAGGCACCAGGGTGGCTCAGTTGGTTAAGTGTCTGAGTTTTGATTTCAGTTGGGGTTGTGATTGTGATCTCAGGGTTGTGAGCTCAAACCCCGCATGGGGCTCTGCACTGGGCATAAGGCCTGCTTGGGATTCTCTCTGCCTCTCTCCCTCTGGCCCTCCCCCCTCTAAAAATAAATAAGTTAAAATAAAAAAAAATCCGGCAGATTCCACTTCTCGTACAGACCATGCCAAATCCATTTCCTGAAAGTGACTGTCATTCCAGTTTTGTATAACTGTATATCTTTACAGACCTTTTCCTGGGGATCTATGGACATGTGTGTGCGCACACAAACCACACACGCTAGGTTTTGTTTTCTTTACCAGTAAGATCTTCTGCATGACCACTTAGTATGTCTCAGAGGGTTTTCTGTATCAGGGCGTGTAGAACCACTTCCTCATTTTAAATTCAACTGGTGCCCTGTTATGGATGGCCGTTTTCATTACTTCTGATTTGTTCTCACCAAAGGGGCTTCAACAAGAGTGTTCCTGCCTCTCTCTGCCTGAAGTATCCCCCTTTTCCTTTGGGGTCCCCTGCCTTACACCAGAGGCCTGGAGTAATTCAGAGTGCTCCTGGTAAGTAGGCATAACCCTGGATACTGACTTCCACCGAGAAAACAAGGTGTCTTGCATTTATGAGAAGGACTCTTTGATGATTGTCAAGTGCAGTGAAATCTGCTTTGGACCATAGCGTTTTATGTTCACGTTTGGAAGGTTGCTGTAAGAGCCAGCTACTCCATGACCATTCACCATGAACAGTAGCACTAGTGCCCAGCATCAGCTGATAGTGCGTGCTTTCAGTGAGTGTGAGCGCTGCTGGAGGAAGGAGGTCCCGTTAATACTGAGTGAGTCAGTTGCTAACTAATCACTTAGCCATCACTTTAGAAGCTACCACATTCAATTAATTGGCCTCGGTTAATTTTTTAAATGGAATGCTTTTATTTTAAGTCATCTCTACACCCAGTGAAGGGCTGGAACACTCTGAGATCAAGAGGCATAGGCTTTACTGACTGAGCCAGCCACATGCCCCTAAAGTCTATTTTTTGGAGCAATTTAGATTGATAGCAAACGAAAGGAAAAGTACAGGGTTCCCATATACTCCCTTGTGCCCCCCACCAGGTTCCCCTTTTGTTAATATCTTTATTAGTGGGAGACATTTGTTAGAGGTGATGAGCCCATGTTGACTGTTATTATTAACTAACGTCCATATTTTTCTTTAGGGTTCACAATTGGGGGTGTGACATTCTCTGGGCATTGACTAAGGTATGATGAGGTATATCCACCATTGTAGTGTCCTACAGACTTGTGTCACTGCCTTCACATCCCTTGTGCCCCACTCTCCATCCCTGCCTTCACCCCCTCCCTCCCCGGCCACCATTTTCTCCCCCCCCCCGTCTTCATAGTTTTGCTTTTCCAGAATATCATGTAGTTGGAATCATACAACATGAAGTCCTTTTTAAAAAGATTTTATTTATTTATTTGTCAGAGAGAGAGAGAGAGAAAGAGAAAACACGTGTCGGGGAAGGGGCAGAGAGAGAGAGAGAGAGAGAGAAGCAGACTCCTGGCTGAGCAGGGGGCCCAATGCAAGGCTCCATCCGAGGACTCTGAGAACGTGACCTGAGCCGAAGGGAGACACTTAACCAACTGAGCTACCCAGGTGTCCCCACTGTGAAGTCTCCTAAGGTTGGCTCCTTTCACTTAGCAAAATGTATTTAAGATTTCTCCATGTCTTTTCCTGGCTTGCTAGTTAATTACTTTTTATTTCTGAATAATACTCTTTTGTATGAATCCACAGCTTTTATAAACTGTTTTAATCACTTGTGTGATTTTTATAAAAGACTTTGCACACAAAAATATGCTTAAGTAAACTACTATTGAGTTAAAAGTAATAGATTTATAATACCTCAAATTTTTCATTTCAGAAAATTTTTATCTTGGATTTATTCCTGGGAATATGGAATTTTTAATCATGCTTAGGGAATTTTGTCTTTTTGTGCTTTATTCTTCCAGGGGAAATGGTATATGAGGACCAAATACAAATATTCCCAGCTGAATAATTGCCTTTCTTATGAAGTTCCTCAGTGACTGTACTGTGACTTCCCCCTTCCATCTATTTTCATGAAGTAAATTGAATTTCACAATTTTAAGTGCTCACTATGTGTCAGGTATTGAGCAGCCTAGGTTCTGGGGATTAGGAGGATAGGACGTTCTTTCTGTTTACTGTTGACTTTCTGTTCTTTTTAAAGCAAGGTATAATTCATATACCATTAAATTTACCTTTCTAAAATTTACAATTGTGGTAAAATACACATAAGGTAAAATTTAGCATCTTCAAAAATAAAGATTTCATTTATATATTTGACAGAGAGAGAGGCAGAGAGAGAGGAAACACAAGCAAGGGGAGTGGGAGAGGGAGAAGCAGGCTTCCCAAGGAGAAGGGAGCCTGGCAGGGGGTTCAATCCCAGGATCCTGGGGTCATGACCTGAGCTGAAGGCAGACACCCAATGACTGAGCCACCCAGGTGCCCCTCATCTTTCTTTTAAATATTTATTTATTTATTTATTTGAAAGAGAGGGGGATTGGGGAAGGGCAGAGAAGAGTCTTAAGCAGACTATTCATGGAGCCCGATGTGGGGATGGATGCCACAACCCTGGGATCACGACCTGAGCCAAAGCCAAGAGTCAGTTGCTGATCCAATTGTGCCACCAGGCACCCCTAAAATTTACCATCTTCTCCATTTTGAAGTGTACAGCATCGTAGTAGGTACATTCACACTGTGGTGCAACCAACACCTGGAACTCATCTCCTGAAAAGGAAACTCCCTACCCATTGAAGAACTCCCCGTTTCCCAGCCCTGCTCCTGGCAACCACCATTCCACTCTCTGTCTCTACGGAACTGATTCTTCTTGGGACCATGTCCATGGAATCCTACCATATTTGTCTTTCTGTGACTGGTGGATTTCACTTCCATGATGTCCCCAAGGCCCATCCATGTCATAGAGCATCGGGTCTCCTTCCTGTGGAAGCCTGAGCAACACTCACATGTTGTTCATCCCTTCATCTGTCATAGGACACTTGGCTTCCCTTTACCTTCTGTTTTCTGTGAAGTATGCTGCTCTAAACATGGGCATGTGAATGTCTCCTTGAGAGCCTGCTTCCAGTTCTTTGAGGTAGGTAACCGGAAGTGTCATTGCTGCATAATATGCTAATTCTGCTTTCAGTGTTTGGAGAGCTCTCCCTGGGGCTTTCCAAAGCAGCTGCATGATTTCACATTCCTATCACGAGTGCCCAGTGGTTCCAATTTCTTCACATCGTCATAAAATTGACCCCTTTAAAGCATACCATCCATTGCTTTTTAGCATGTTCACAAGGTTGTGCAGCTGTCACCACTGTCTAATTCCAGAACATTTTCATCCCCCACAAAAGAAATCCATATCCCCTAGCCATCACTCCCCAACCACCTTCCCCAGGCCCCCAGCACCACTGAGCTCCTTTCCATATCTATGGGTCGGACTGACCCTGCACTGTGTGTGGCCCCTTTCACTCAGCGTCATGGATTCGAGGGTCCTCCGCACCCTAGCATGCCACTGAGGATGTTCTTGAAAGGATTTCCCTCACTTTGAACTGATGATGTGAAATCCTTCCCCTCCAGAGACTGCGCCAGGGGTGCCTGGCATCACAGTTCTGGGCTCCGTACACTCAGGGTCTTGCCTTTTGTCATCCAGACCATGACTTGGTCTTTCGAATGGAACAGTTCTCTTCCTGTTTACTACATTCAAGATGAAAACCAGCGAGTTCTTCCGTACCTCTGTGCTGACACTGCGTTCATCTACGATGTCTTCAAGAATACTCAGCATCATCTTCAGGTATGCAAGATTTTGTTGTTGCTTTTTAAGATGTATTTAATTAATTAATTTATTTATTTAAGAGAGCAAGCAAGAGAGAGCAATAGGGAGAAACAGACTCCCCTGCTCAGCGGGGAGCCTGACCTAGGGCTCGATCCCAGGATCCTGAGATCAAAGACTTAGCTGAAGGCAGACGCTTAACTGACTGAGCTGCCCAAGAGTCCCCAGACATATATTTTAATAAGGACCCTCCTTAAGTCAATGCCTAGGTCAAAAACATCACAGAGGGCTTCCCAAAAGTCTAGTCCATACTCAGGGATCCATGCCATGTAGGTGCAGAATTTTCTCTCTAGGTGTTGGAAACACACAAGCCCACAAGCAGCCCTTCTTGGAGCTTAGTTGAATGTGCAGCACTGAGCCCAGTGCTGATGGGAGGGAGGGGGGGAGTTTGTGTCTGCAGAGCGAGGAAGGAGCAGCAGGCAGAGGGACTGAGAAGTAGGGACCATGTCAGGCAGCTGTCCAGCCTCCTGCAGAGTCATGTGGCTGGGAGTGGCCTTGATTATCCATCCATCCATCCATTCATTCCTTCATTCATTTATTCCATAGTTATTTATCAGAACCTCTTTGTTTCAGATTCTGGGCCTGTAGTCATGAACAAAACATGGAGCTTATAGTCTCATAAATACCCAATTACAAATTACAACAAACACTCCAAAGGAAATGTGGACTGCTGCAGGAGAGAGATGAGGAGTGAGAGATGGCCCTCCAGTTGGTTGTGCTGGCAAACATGCCCTTTGTGCCGAGATCTGACTGACTGAGGAGAACCAACCATGGGCAGTTTGGGGAGGAGCAGTCCAGACCCAGGGAGCTCCAGGTTTGCAGGCCTGCCCATGGGGTCCAGAAAGAAGGCTGGTATGACTGACACGGAATGAGCAAGGGAAGAGGAAGGAGGGAGGAAATGGGCTATTTCCTGGCAGGCAGCACTAGCATCTTGTTTCCAGAAGGTTCCTGAGTTACTGGGAAAGGATTGTGAGGGGATGGGAATGAAAGCAGGGAGACCAGCAGAGAGGCTTTTACTCCAGATCTGCTCAGTGACCTGGATGGACACTGTTTAAGGGAGAGGAAGCCAGCAGGGCTTCAAGGGGGCTGGAGGTGGGGCAGAACCCCAACATTTATTCCCCACCTGGGTTCACAGTTGGGCACATGCCTAGATTTGTAGGGAGCCCTTGTCCTTGTGGAGAGTGTGGCTTACCCTTCAGGGGTTTTGAGGGAAAGAAAATCGGAAAACCACTGATTATGGAGAAATGCCAGGGAAAGGCCATAGGAGTGGGATTTTCAGCCTGATGAACCAGGAAGGGAAGCTTAGTTCTCTCTGTGGGGCTCCAGCCTCTCTGGCCATCCTGAATGTTTCAGAGCATTTTCTCTGCATTTCTGCAGGGCCATGCTAATGTGATCTCCTGCCTCTGCATCAGGGAAGACAGACGGTGGATTGCCACTGCCGACAAAGGGCCCGACTGCCTGATAATCACATGGGACTCCTTCACAGGGTAGGTGTGGTGCAAGCCTCTTTTCCCCTGCTCTGTGTAGCATATCTGCAACAAATGAGAAATGCTGGTCTGGGCATGCAGAAGCCAGCGGTGGGATGCCGGGTGAGGGTGAAGCAGCCTGGAGTGACATTACCTTCATGAATTTCCCCCATTACAATTCTTGGCCCTTTAGGCCAAGAAGGTTGGTTTGGCGATGTCCCAGAGTAGATGAGGGAGGTTAACTCTAACCCAGCTTGGAGGCCCAGAGAAGTGAAGTCATTTTCCCCATCTACAAAAAAAAAAAAAGAGGCTAATCATACCCACTGTTTTAGTTTCCTTGGGCTGCTCTAAGAAATTACCACACCCTGACGTGCCTGAAGGGCTGAGCAGGTTAAAGCCTCTGCCTTTGGTTCAGGTCCTGACCCCAGAGTCCTGAGATCTAGCCCTGCATCTGTCTTTCTGCTCAGCAGGAATCCTGCTTTTCTCTCTCTCTCTCTCTCTGCCTGCTTCTCTGCTTACTTGTGTGATCTCTGTCCATCAAATAAATAATTAATATCTTTAAAAAATTTACCACATGCTGAGGGGCTTAAAATAACAGAAAGTTATTCCCTCACAGTTCACGAGGCTGGAAGTCTGAAATTAGGGTGCCCTAAAGAGTGGTTCCTTCTGGGGCTCTGAGGGAGAACCTGCTCCAGGCCTCTCTCCCAGCTGCTGGCGGTGGCTGGCAGCCCTTGATGTTCCTTGGCTGGTAGACTAATCACTCTAGTCTCTGCTGCTGTCTTCACATGGCGTTGTCCTCTGTGTGTCTCTTTGTGTGTGCCCTTCTATCAGTTCAGCAGTCCTTGGTTTTAGGATCCATCCTAATCCACCCTCATCTGAACTAATACGTCTCAAGGACCCTGTGAGCATTATATGCTCACATCCTGAGGCTCTGGGTGGACCTGACTTCTGAGGAGGCCCTCAACACACTGCACTTACCTTACAGGACTGTCATGAAGACCAGTAGCAAACAGTACATGGCCCATGATAGATGTTCATGTGTGTTTTCTTTCTTCATTCCTGGTCCTAGAGGCAGAGTGCAGTGCTAGATTAATTCATAAGATTGTAAGGCCCTGGTTGAGTTGTAGGGGTGGTGACATAGGGGTGGATGAGTCCAGTTGGGGATGAGTAGTAAGAAGTTGTTTAAAGCTCTTGGGTATTCTGGAAAGTTAGGTTGAATGTTCTAAGATACAGGTCCCCCCGGTGACTGGTGATGTCCTAGGGCCCTGTTACTTAATCCTGGTCCTCATCTTACTAGATGTCTCAGTGGCATTTGACACTTGTCATTTCCTTGGCTTCTCTGATACCACGTCCCCTTGGTTTTCATCTGCCTTCTCAGACTCTGCTTCCTCTGGCCCAAGATGGTGAGGAGGATACAGTTGGTCCTTTTCTCCAGCCAGGAGGGAGCAGACCTGGGGTGGTAACCACACCATCTTCATCTCCCTAACCACCTCATAATTCCTCTTTTCATGGATGAGGAAGCTGCTGGAGAACATTCTACCTGGATGTCCCGTGGATATCTCCTGCTAAAATGTCCCCAAGCCCTGTTACATCACCTCCCAGAGGCCTTCTAAAGCCCACTCTGCTGGCCCTGCCCTCCCACTCCCATCTGGCCAGCCTCCTCCTCTGCAGCTTCACTCTGCAACCCAACCTCCAGGATGGTGATTTAGAATACACATAACATGACATTGGCCATCTTCATATTTTTAGAAAAGATTTATTTATCATTTATTTAAGACCAAGAGAGTGTGAGTGGGGGGAGGGCAGAGGGAGAGGGAGGCAGAATCCTCAAGCAGACTCCTCGCTGAGTGCGGAACCCAACATGGGGCTTGATCCCAGGACCCTCAGATCATGACCTGCACTGAAACCAAGAGCCAGAGGCTGTACCAACTGAGACACCCAGGTGCCCCATTGTAAAAATATATATTTTTTTTAATTTAAAGATTTTATTATCTGCTGGAGGCAGAGGCTTTAACCCACTAAGTCACCCAGGTGCCCCAAATTATGATTTTTAAATGTCTAATTTGGTGGCATTAATTACATTCACAATGCTGTGTGACAATCGGCACTATTTCCGGAACATTTTCATCACCCCAAACAGAAACTCTATGACAGTGAGCTCCCCATTCTCCTTCCTCTGTGCCCCTCATCAACTTTCTTTCTCTATAGGTTTGCCTGTCATCATTTTATGTCCGTGAATCATATGTGGCTTTTTATGTCTTGTTTTTCTCTCAGCATAATGTTTTCAGAGTTCTCCTGTGCTGTGGCATCAGTCAGTGCTTCCTTTGTTTTCAAGATTCTATCACATGGATATACTGATTCTGCTTATCTACTCATCTGTTGATTTTTAATAATCTTTTAATTGAAAGCTAAGGTCTCCTTTGACCACCATCTCCAATCTTTGCCCTCTTCCTGGAGGTAGTAAATTTGGTGTGTTTCCTTCCAAAACATTTGCTATTGTCCTAAATACAGATCCATGGACATCAGCGTGCAGCATCGTGTGGTTGTTTTCCACAGCATTTTGAGTGTGATCTTTTCACAAAAGCAAAATCTGTTTCTGTTACTCCCCTGCTGAACACCCTTCAGAGGCTGCCTCTTGCCGATGCAGCCTGAGATAGAGGGAAAAACGCATTTTGCATCCTAGTCATGGGAACTTGTCCCCCAGAAAGTGGAATTCCCCTTCTGTGTGCCTGGCTGTCACCTGTGGCTGTCACATGCTTCCAGCTGCAAGTAGTGGAATATCTGACTTACACATGAAGAAAAGTTGTTCTATCCTGTGATAGAGTCCACAGGAGGAAGGGTGGGTGCCTCACATGTGTCTCTTCTCTGAAACTGTTGCTGGTAGCTCCCTTCCCCAGGCGCAGCTGGCTCCCTAAAAAGGCTTTATTCTTTGTGTTTTTTTTTTCTTTGCTTTGCTTTTTTCTAAGATTTTATTTACTTATTTGACAAAGTAGAGAGCACAGGTAGGCAGAGAGGAAGGCAGAAAGAGAGAGGCGGAAACAGACTCCCTGCTGAGCAGGGAGCCTGATGTGGGGCTCAATCTCAGGACACTGGGGTCACTACCCGAGCTGAAGGCTTAACTGACTGAGCCACCCAGGCGCCCCGATTTGATTTTTCTCTTGCCTATAAAGCTGTCTCCCCGACTAGACTAGGGGTGACTCTGGCAGTGATTTTTTTTTCTTTTTAATTGCAAAGTAAAGTGAATCTTTGGTTAATGATTCAATATGTCAATGCGAGTTTTATGATATAGTAAATGATGAATTTGGGACCCAGAAAAAAATCAGTTGGTTTTAGAATTAATATTCACTTTATTAAAGTTATAAACTAAGAACCATAGTTTTCCCTTAAGTTTTTTTAATTCAACTTATAAATCGTATTCCTTTTATAAATCTAGCAGATTTTTATAATTGCCTTTAAGGAGGTTTTGATTAATGTTTGGCCCAAATCACAGATTTGATTACTAATTCCTTTTAAAAATTTTTAAACTGCACTTAGAAATTGAATATATTTGGTTTTATCTCTAAGTTCTTTAGTAGTCTGATTAAAAAATAAACCCTTTACCCATACTTAGAGAATTAATGTAAATCTAATAAATTAGACATAACTATGGCAAATCTTAAGTTCTCTTAAATAATCTAATACTGTTTATAAACCAGTGTGATTTGAGTGTAAAATTACAAGTCTGAATCAATGACGGGCTTTAAATTAGAGTCACAAATTCAATCCATCAGAGGCTCTGATATGTTAAATTCTTTTAAACATCACCCATTCCTAAGCAAAATAAACAGATTCTCTTCCCACCAATATGTTTACAGAACAGGCCCAGGTGACATCACTGGCTCTCTGTTTTAATTCTGGAAAGCCACAGGGATAAGATGCTTTTCCCCACTAAGGACATCATGGTGTCATTCACAGCAATGTTAGGACTGCCTTCTCTCAAATGATTTTGGGGGCTAGTTCCCAGGGGGATGAAGCCTTCTCCGGTGACAGAGAACCAGCCAGGTCCTCAGCTGGGACACAGACTTGGTCCCAGCCAGTTGGGGCCGTGGAATGACCTACAAGGCCTGCTGGTATTTCCTGTAACAAGAGCTCTGTAATGAAGAACAATGGGAAACTACCAGCCCGTGGTCCTGGATCAAGAGTCCTACCACCAGCCTTTGCTCCCCTGACCCCCGTGCTGCTGCTCACTCACATCACTCACATCCTTGCTTCTGTTGTGTTCCTCTGGCTCACTTAGATATTTAAGTATCTCATTTAATTCTGCATGTGACAAGGTTTTTCCTGCTTCTTAGGGTTCTACAGTCTTGCCAGTGACATAGTATAGTAGTGAATGAGGGAAGGAAAATTGAGTCCTTCCTTACCCAGACCCATCTCCAGAGTCACCCTTGTTTAGTTTAGAATCTGTTCCTTTAGACTCTTCCATGCACAGAAATGTGTGCACTCTCTCTCCCTCATGCAGGATGAAGCTAACTACACTGTTCAGCAACTTGCTTTTTTCACAAAATTTTGGTCACCTTCCCACATCGGCCTCATTCTTTTTTTTTTTTTTTTAGTTATTTTTCAGAGAAAGGGAGAGAGAGAGCATAAGTTTTCAGAGTGACAGGCAGAGGGAGAGGGAGAAGCATGCTCTCCACTGAGCAGGGAGCCTGATACAGGACTTGATCCCAGGACCTGAGCTGCAGGCAGCCCCTTAACCAACTGAGCCACCCAAGTGCCCCTGCCTCAATCTTTTTGCAAGTAGCCTAGTTTTTCATTATATGGTTATGTCATAATGTTTTTTAACAGTTCCCACATCCGTGGATATTTGTATTTTTGAGATTTTTTTGCCATTAAAGCAGTGCATGATGAACATTATTTTTATATTTATCTCTGTTTAATTTTGCTATTCTTTTTCTGGGAAGAAAGCTGTAGAAGAGCAATTGTTGAATCCTAGGGTGTGTGCATTTAAAATTTTGACAGATGCAGCTAAGTTGCTGTCTAGAAAGACTGTGCTTATTTTCATTCCCACTTAGGTGGGAGGGCGCTTGTTTTCCTGAGAGCTGGGGTATTGTCCTAGGCATCTTTTTTTCTTATTTCCGTCCTTCGTGCCTGGCACAGAATCAGCGTTCAATAGTGGATGACAGTTGACTTCATGAAGAGAACAAACAGCATGTTTGCATAATGCTGAGTTAGTTTTATTATTTTTTAAAATGAGGTAAAATTCACATAAGGTAAAATAGGCCGTTGTGAAGCCTGCGATTCAGTGGCATTGAGCGTGTTTATAATGTTGTGCCATCGCCGCTAGTATCCGGTTCCAACTGCTGTTTTAAAGTCATCTCTATGCCCAACGTAGGGCTGGAACCCACAAACCCGAGGTCAGGAGTCACATGCTCCACCAGCTGAGCCTGCTGGGTGCCCCTAGTTCCAAAACCCCACAAGGAAAACCTAAAGCCCTCAGTCATCCCTCCCATTCCCCCTGACAGCCACTGACATGCTAGTCCATCCCTTTGGATTTTCTAATTCTGGAAACTTCAATCAATGAGCTTGAACAATGTGTGGTCTTTGTGTCAGACTTCTCTACTTCATGTGATGTTCTGGGGGGTCCACCCCTGATACAGCAGGGGTCTATGCTTCCTTCCTCTGTATGGCTGCATTGCAGTCTGTTGTATGGATGGACCACATTTGTTTCCTCCATAGCTTTTGAAGCGAGTCCCTCTGGGGAGCAAGGCAGACCTCCACAATTGGGTGTTCCCTGGTCCTGTTTTGCACCATTCCTGTGCACACAATATTGACAGCTGCCCAGAAGGCAATGGCATCGGGGCCATAGCCATCACCTGGGTTGCCAAATATCTGGGAACCATCTCTGATGCTGAAATCCAGATATGGGGCACGTGGAGGCGGCCTCAGTGGGCTGGCTGGCCTGTCAAGTGGGTCCTGGTGAGCAGTTCATGTGGTGATGTGATGCTCTCAGGGAAGGACTGGATCCCACGGCCCCTCATTGGGGGTTCTCTTTCTGGGGTTTAGCTCATGGTGCCATGTTCCTGAGCCAAAGTTACATGGCTACCATGAGAGGTGTCGGGTTTATCAACAGTCTTCAGGAACCTTCTCATTCTGCTCCATCTACTGTCATTCACAGGAACTTTGCATCTGGAGGTGGACCTTAGCCGTGGAAATGCCAACATGTACCCGCAATCTCCTCAAAGAGTATGGTGTTCAGGTGAGCTCAGTTTGAGTGTGCAAAGCTAGTCTACAGTCACACCAAGCCCAGGTCCAAACCTACTTTTGGTTTTGCTGGCATTCAGTTATGGTACACTAGCACTTGTAAAAAACAAAACAAAACAAAACAAAAAACACCATGGCCGTATCCTTGATCTCATTTTACTCTTCTTGATAGTGAGCAATATTTTCTTGAGCATATATTATGTGCCAGGTTCTGCTAAGTTTGTTACAGCAAGCATCTGACACAGTCAATGCAAACGTGCTGGGAAGGAGTTCTTTAGTAACACAATGGACTGCTACTGTTAAGTACTAGGTAATTTGTCTGAAGTCATGGGCCAGTGGCCTTTCCTGTTCTAGACATGCTCTTAACTGCTCCTGAGACCCAGAAATTATTAGTCTCAGTTTGCTTGAAGCGACTTGCCAAGGACAACCACCGAGTCTACTCTTCCGTTCTGTATCGTCTTACTCATCGTTGCACCCTTCGCTCACCACACGGCTGCTTGGTCCCTACGATGTGCCAGACACTGTGCAAAGTGTTCACCTGGGTGCAGGACCCAGAACCCAGTCAGAGGTCCTGGGTGACTGGGCTCAGCTGGGTACATGCCATACTGCAGCTTCATGTCCACGTCTCTCCTTCTTGTCCCCCACCTTCCCTCTAGGTCTCCGCAAAAAATTTCCTCACAGCTTTTATAAGCTGAGCTGATACAGTAGCCGCCGGCCATAGTGAGTTTTTCTGTTGCTGGAAGAAACCACTCTGGGACTTATTAGAGCTTGCATTGAATCTGTAGATTGCTTTGGGCAGTTGTCCTCTTAACAATCCATGAGCACAGTGGCACTTGTGTGGCTCAGTGGGTTAAAGCCTCTGAGCTTCTGCTCAGGCCATGATCCTAGGGTCCTGGGACTGAGCCCTGCATCAGGCTCTCTGCTCAGTAGGGAGCCTGCTTCCCCCCACCTCCCACCTGCCTCTCTGCCTACTTGTAATCTCTGTCTGTCAAATAAATAAATAAAATCTTTAAAGCAAGTAAACAAACAAACAAAAGAATCCACGGGCACAGGCTGTCTTTCCATTCTCTTACATCTTCTTGAGTTTCCTTCAGCAGTATCCTTTGCAGCAAACAAACCCTCCACTGAAAGTTTGTTCGTAGGTCTTTTTATGCTATCATAAGTGGATTGGTGTTCTTCATTCCCTTCGTGGATTTTCATTGCTAGTCTATAGAAACACATCTGCTATGTGTAGGATTTTGTGTCATGAAACTTTGCTGAATACAAGTGGCTACTTGGATTTAAGTCAGTTAGAGTGAGATAAAACTAGAGATTCAGGGGCACCTGGGTGGCTCCATGGGTTAAGCTGCTGCCTTTGGCTCAGGTCATGATTCCAGGGTCCTGGGATCGGGCCCCACATCAGGCTCTCTGCTCAGCAGGGAACCTGCTTCCCCACTTTCTCTGCCTGCCTCTCTGACCACTATGTGATCTCTGTCTGTCAATTAAATAAATAAAATCTTTAAAACAAAACAAAAACAAACAAAGAAAACTGCAGATTCATTTCCTTGGCCTCACTACATTTCAAGTACTCCCCAGCCACCAGTGGCGAGTGGCTGCCTAGTTTGGCAGAACAGATGAACCACTATCTCGGCGGCAGAGGAATGTGCTGTGGACAGCGCTGCAAGGCCCCAAGTCTGGAAGGATTCTGCCATATTCTACCTGCTCTACATTCCTGCCCACCCCGCTGGACTAAGCCCTTCGATTTGGGCTTGAGTCACAAAGGGTGAGCAAGCTCTCAGCACAGCCCAGCTTTCTAGTAGGCTGGCTGTTTCATTAGAGTGAACTGTCTCACACCTTCTCTTCATCCCTCCCCATCCCTTCCTCTTCCTCTTGGCTGATGACCTCTCTCATTTTGCGTTGAGAGAATGGGGGCCATCATATACAAACACTGGCCTGTTCTCCCTCTCAGCCTACAACCTGCTTCATCCTCACCAGTGTCTCTTGCTCCTCTGTGTGTAAGAGTGGCCAGTGCCCGAGATGCCTCTCCTCTGGGGCACCCGAGGCCCTCTCCTGCAATGATCCACTCTCCCTCCCTCTGTGGCTATACTCCGAGCAGACACACATGTGTTTGATTCCCCTGTCTTTGGGGGACACCACTGATGGTGCATCTCCCTCCAGCTCTGGCTCTCTGCACCTCTTCACAGTTACATGTTTCTGAGGTGCTGTCTGTGCCTGCTTTCTGACTTCATCATGTCTCATTTACACTTTTTTGCCCAAAATATTTGATCTCTTTATATTTTCATTGCTAAAGGAGGCATACATCCAAAATGTGTACATTTTAAGGCATGAAACAAAAGGTACGTGTGTGTTTACTGCCCATTGAGGAAAGAAAATAACCCAAACCCTAGAAATCCCTTTGTCCTCCTTCCACAATCCCATCTCCAAGTTAACTAGGGTTAACTAGTTAACTAGTGTCCCAGATTTTGTGTTACACATTCCCATGCTTTCCTGTATACTTTTGTCTAGCAAGTGTCTCTCAGTACTTTCCTTTTTTTTTTTTTTCCCTGAGTGAGAAAGAGAGAACTTGAGCAGGGAGGGGCGGAAGGAGGGAGAGAGAGACTCTCATGCAGACTCCAGGCTGAGTGCAGAGCCTGATGTGGAGCTCGAACTCAGGAGTCTGAGATTCTGACCTGAGTCAAAATCAAGAGTCAGATGCTTAACCAAATGAGACACCCAGGTTTCCGCCACCACTTTTTTAAAGTAGGCTCCACAGCCAGCATGGGGCTGGAACTCAGGACCCTGAGATCAGGAGCTATGGGCTCTACTGGCTGAGTCAGCCAGGTGCCCCTCCCTCAGCACTATCCTATTTTGTTTTACTTGTTTTGATTGGTGCATATCGGGAATCATAATTGATTCATTTTGTCTGCCTTGTTTCTGAGATTCATCCATTTTGATTACTGAGCTATAATTCACTATTTTCACACCTATCTAGCCTTTTCTACTTTGAATATAATATAACTCATTTATCTATCCTACTGATGATGAAAATTATTTGTTCTTCTGATCTGTCTTCCACCTACCCACAGCTCTACCAAATCTGTGCTTATCACAGTCACTGGTATTTCCAAGTGAAGCAAGAACTATTACATTGGCACGAGCACCGTTCCCAGTGAGTGCTGAAGACACCTTCCTTGTGCTCACAACCTTCCCTGAGCTACTCTGTGGCCTTATCCTCTTTGACTGCACACCTTCTAAATGCTGGCTGTCCTCAGGGTTGAGTTGTGGGAGCTCCTCTTATGGAGACACCTTCTTCCTGGGTGTTCTCATCCATTCCCATGACTTTTAAGTCCTGTGCACTCCCAAGATGCACCCGAAATCCTTCCTCCCCTCTCCATTTCCATGGCCACCAAAGCTCCCTGCATGACTACAATATCCTTCCAGCTGAGCTGTGTTCACTCTTGTTCCAGTCTTTCCTACCATCCTGCAGCAGCCAGAGCAACAGTTCTTAAGTGAGCTGGACAGATCATACCACTCTCTTACTTCAAGTCTTTGAGTGGCTTCCCTTTGTGAGGGGGATAACCCTAAGCTTCCCCTCCACCCATCTTCCAGCATCTACCCTCCTGTTTATTAATGTCTGTCCATTTGTATTCCCTGGAATTTTACAGAAATGGACTCTTTTTGTGGAGGATGCTGACTTCTTTTATTCAATTTAATTTTTTTATTTGATTTAATTTTTGAGATTCATCTATGAATGCAAAAATAGTTTATTTCTCTTTATTCCTCTTTATGTGTCCTTTAAAATGTGAATGCTGAGTAGTCATCAAATGGATATGTCACAATTTTCTGATTCACCTGTTAAAAGACATTTGCTCTGTTTCCTATTTGTGGCTGTTGAAAACAAAGGTGCATGAACTTTCATGCACAAGTCTTTGTAGGATATATGCTTTTGTTTCTCTTAGTAATTATCTTTGTTTCTGAAGGCTATTTGCCCTAACTTTAGGGCTGTAGGGTGGTAGTTATTTCCATATGTTGAAGATATTATTGTCTTCAGACATAATATCATTTCTGTTGAGAAGTCAACTATCAATCTTATTGTTCCCCCATCTGAAAATTATGTATGTCTTTCCCCTCCTGCCCCATTCTGGCCGCTTTTAAGGTTTTCTGCTAATTGTTAGCAGTTTTTAAGGATGTGTCTCTATGTATATGAATATGTTGTTGATTTTTTAAAAAATCCAAAATTGGTGCCTAGCTGGCTCAGTCAGTGTAGTATGTGATTCTTGATCTTAACTTGTGAGTTCAAGCTCCATGTTGGCAAAGAGATTACTCACAAAAAAAGGATAAATAAATAAAAATGAAAATCTAAAAAACAAAAAAACGTATCTTCTGGAGTTCTTTGAACTTGGAATATTGTATCTTTCTTCAGTTTTGCAAAATTCTCTCCCACTACTTTTAACATCACTTTTATCACTTTTTTTTCTTTCCTCTCCTTTTGGTACTCCAATTATACAGACATTAGACCTGTCTTGTGCTCTATCTCTCTTATTGTCTTTATTGTCTGTTCTTTTGTGTCTTTATCCTTCAGTGTGGACATTTTCTCCTACAATTTATCTTCCCATTGTACTGACCAATTATTTCTTTGGCTATATTTTATTTTCTGTTAAATTATCTTTTGAAGTTTTTTAAGTCAGTTTTTTTTGTTTGGTTGTTTTGTTTTAGATCTAGAATTTCCACTTGATTCTTTTTAAAAATAGTGTTACTGCTGAGATTGCCCATCTTGCCCTCTACTCTCTGGCACTCCATGACCACAGTTATTGTCAAGTCTGCATATGTTGATGTTATGCCTGCATCTCCTGGGGTCTCTTGCTGATGATTGCTTCCCTCTCAATTGTCAGTTATTTGAAAATGTCTCTTTCATATGCCTGGTTGTGTTTCATTGGATGCTCAGTGTCATGCTTTAAGAAGTCTAGGAATAATTTGATACTCAGGATGGTACCTTCCTCCAAGGAAGACTCACTTTTGCTTCTTGCTGGCATCTGGCAAAGTTAACGAGATTAACTGATTAATTGCATCACAAATCACAGTGATTTGAGGCTGATTTCCAGCCTTTTTGAGGACTTGTCCATGCATTTACCTCCAACAGTTCTGCCCCCTTCCCGGCCACCCTATTCCCCCCGCCCCTGCCAAGGCTAATGAGCTGTCCTGAAATTACTTCTCAAATATTAGGACTGGTCCTTCACATTCCTGGAGCAGGCATGGAGTAGGTGATGGTGTGGAGGTGGCAGGAAGGGAATGTAAGTCATGTTTCTAGAAGTTGTCTCCCAGGGCTGCCCCCTGCATTGCTTCACCTCAGGCCGCAGCCACCCCCTCCCATATACATAACCCCACAGGACACGTGCCTCAGTCTCCCCAGTGAGCTCTGTGGTGGTGTAGCTGTTGTTCAGCTTCTGCACTTTGTGGTTTCCTCACTTGCATAGTTACCCCAGGGTTGATTTATGGGAAGGGAGCCAGGAGCCCATGCTCTTCACCATGTTTGCAGGAATCAGAAACTCTTTCCAGTATTTTCATTCACTCCAAGTTACCTTGTGGCTTTGTCAAATTTAGAAATGTGTATGCAGCAGTTTTTGTTCAAAAGGACACAGATTAAATGTTATCAGTGAATATTGTGCTACTTTTGCTTGTTCCAATTTACAGATGATGAATTACAATAAATAAGACTAAATAAGAAAGGGAACATATTTGAGGCCATTAATTTTAATGTTCAGGGTTTCAATTCTGTTCCTATCACTTGCAAAATGCTGTTGTCTTTTCTGTTTTATATTCCTACTCATCTATTTAATATAATATAAATATTATTTATTTTTAACATTTAGCTTAGCCTGAGTGAAACAGAAAATTTGTCATAATGTAATATATTTCCATACTTTATATTTCAGAACTATTTTACTTTTAATCCAACAAATAATAAAGAACTGGTAAGCAACAGTAGAACACAGTAATATATTATTTGTGGGTAAGTAGAAATATTTTGATTTGTCTTAAATGTAGGGACAAGTATATGTTCATTCCCCAAGTACAGATGTTTTGGTAATGTAACCATACAGTATCTACTTAGGAAGCAATAAATATGTGTTAAAATGTTTTGATTTAATTATAGCATTTACTTTAGTCTCATTGGAAACTAGTGTATTGTCAGTAGCAGATAATTTTTTAAATTTATTTTTATTTATTTTCAGCATAACAGTATTCATTATTTTTTCACCACACCCAGTGCTCCATGCACTCCATGCTCTCTGTAATACCCACCACCTGGTACCCCAACCTCCCACCCACCCGCCAATTTAAACCCCTCAGATTGTTTTTTAAAATCCATAGTCTCTCAGGGTTCACCTCCCCTTCCAATTTCCCCCAACTGCCTTCTCTTCTCTAACTCCCCATGTCCTCCATGCTATTTGTTATGCTCCACAAATAAGTGAAACCATATGATAATTGACTCTCTCTGCTTGACTGATTTCACTCAGCATAGTCTCTTCCAGTCCCGTCCATGTTGCTACAAAAGTTGGGTATTCATTCTTTCTGATGGAGGCATAATACTGCATAGTGTATATGGACCACATCTTCCTTATCCATTCATCTGTTGAAGGGCATCTTGGTTCTTTCTACAGTTAATTTAAATTTCATTTAATTTTTTAAAGTAATGAGGCAAATATTTATTTGAATGTATTTAACATGTTTAAAAAATACAGCATTTTTTCAAGTCCTTGGTTTTTACCCCCTTTTAGAAAGGAATTAGCAAACAGATCAGCACTGTATATACTGACACAGGGCAGAATCATGAGATTAAAAAAACATCAAACTTAAACATAAAATTACCACATGACCCAGCAATTCCTAAATCCAAAGGAATTTAAAACAGGCATTCAGACAAATACAAACATAAAAACATTCATAGCAGCAGTATAATTGTCAGTAGCCAAAAGGTAGAAGCAAACCACATGTCCCGCAGCTAAGGAATGCATAAACAAAATGTGGTCCTTCCATACAATGGACTATGATTCGGCCATAAAAAGGAACGAGGCACTGACACCCACTACGACATGGATGAACCTCTTATACATCATGGTAAAGGAAAGAAGCCATACACAAAAAACCATGTGCTGTATGAGTCCATCGATGTGAAATGTCTGGAAGAGGAGAATCCATTGAGACAAAGTACAGAATGGTGGTTGTTGGACCTAAGGGAGGGGCATGCATGATAACTTAATGGAGGGGGTCTTCCTTTTGGGGTGATGAAAATGTCCTGAACTAGACAGAGGGGATGGTGCCCAGCGTTGTTAGTGTACTAAGTGTCCCCGAATTGTACACTTTAAAATGACTAATGGTCAGAATGCCTGGCTGGCTCTGTCAGTGGGGCACGTGGCTCTTGATCTTGGAGTTGTTTGGTGTAGAGATTACATCAAAATAAAATCGTTATTTATTTATTTATTTATTAAGATTTTATTTATGTATTTGACAGAGATCACAAGTAGTCACAAGAGGCGGAGGGGGAAGCAGGCTCCTTGCTGAGCAGGGAGCCCAATGTGGGGCTCAAACCCAGGACCCTGAAGGCAGAGGCTTAACCCACTGAGCCACCAGGGCACCCCTCAAAATAAAATCTTTATAATTATTGAATTTATATTTTAAAAATATTTAAAGCATAAAATCTATTAAAAATAATAAAATGATTAATGGTTAATTTTATGTTATGTGAACTTTACCTCAATTGAAAATGCAAAACAGAAACAAAAACACTGATTCAGTCACCAATTTTCAGTGCTAGTTGTAACTTCTGGTACTTATTGTAGCTTTAATGCCTTAGAAATATAGCATTCAGATTTTCATTTACTACCATTTAAAGTCAAAATCATTTGTGGCATTTTTAAAAAACACATTTGCTTTTCTTTCCGAATGCTTTCAGATGTTCCTTGAGGCAGGTTCTCTTATCTGAGGAGGTTGCAAAGCTCTGACCCTGTTTAGATGCATTCCTTTTGATTTTGTGGTTATAATAGTTCTTTGTTTTAGAAACCAGGTCTTTTTGTAGTACTGATTATTTTTTCTGTACCCCTCAGTATGAAGAGGAAGATATACTTGCTCACAGTGCCCACGTTTAACAGAAAAAGTGAGTAATGTTTCCTGCATTTTTATATGTCAGATGTTGTAGAGAGTAAATATGTGTAAGCTTAGTCACTTCAGGCTACTCTTTGTTTGTCTTCATAGTACACCATGGGCAAATCATTGGACATTTTTACTTGGGTCCTTTACTGTATTGAATTGTCAGCTGAAAATAATGGAACCATTGTTCAAAATAAAATATTATGTAAAAGAAATTTGACTATCCTGAGAAAATATCCCCCAAAAAGTGATGCCTGTACTAATATATGTGTGCATATGACAAAGAATGAAAAGTTAGTTCGGAGTGATATAATAAAGAGTTGAATGTGAGTGGCTCATTTTTAGGCTACCCAGTTCTCAGAATAATAAAACATGATCTTACATATTTAGACGTTTCAGAGCCAGTACAAAGGTGGTGCATCAGATGCATCAGGCAAGTTATCTTGCCTGCCTGCTCACCTGGAGCCATTGTCGCATCTGAGGTGGACCTCGGGTCCCGTTTCCTGCCACAATTTCTGCATTTGACACCCATGTAAGCTGCCCTCAGTGAGCACCTGATGGTGTTTCTTCTGCTTCCTTTCTTCAATCTTGGTAGGATTTATAGAAATTTAGTTTAAAGAGGGCATGCAAAAAAAATTTTTGAGATGGATGAATACAAAGATGATTCTGTCCAAACCTCTTTTTCACAAGTCAAAGTTATCAAACAATAAAGTCAATTCTCATTATGTGTGGCAGTTAAGTTTCACAAAGTCTCTGCAGACCTCAGCGAGTACAAAATCATTGCTCCTAGGAGAAGTATAGGATTAGATTCCTGCCAGCCTTGGGTCATAGCAGTTTCCCCCACAGATAGATACATAACCTTGTCTTATGTGTGTTTTCTTTTGAAGACACCGTATTTAATACATAATGTTAATGCATTAGCGCTGACTCACAGACAACAGCTCTGAAACGCATACCTGAATGACGTTTATCTAATTCAGGTATATTCTCTGGAAGGTACGTCATTAGACTGCCTTTCAGTACCATGTTTGCATTAGTTTAAATACTGCTCTCACCAAGTAAAAACACCTCAAAAACATGACCCACGCGGTGGTAAGCAGACCCTGGAAAGACACTTGTTTACAGTTTGAAAGCTGGAATAAGAAGGCAGCGCATGTCTTCACTGGACTCAGCTAGGAACGTGTGCACAGGGAGAGTCAGATTTTTGCCACTCCGCATTTGCACGTGCCTACAAACCATCATGAAGGGGCCACAAGGGTTGATTTTGGGGTTATAAATTGTAGCGAGTAGGTGAGTTTGCAAATACAAAACCCACAAGTCACGACAATGCCTTGTAAGGAAGTAGAGCAGCTCTTAGGAAGAACTTGATGGCCTCCCTTGACCAGTGATTGTTTTTTGACCCTCCTGTGTTCAGGGCAGAAAAGGTGAGCCCAAGGATCTTCTCTGTGTCGTTAGAGAAGGGGGCAGCAAACTTGCTGTATCACATGGCAAATGAAGGCATTTCTCTGATTGATTCATTCACTGTACATTCATTGTGGGGCGCCACTCACCTCTCTGGGTTCTTTCTACATTTTGTCTCCAAGACATTGCCTAAGAAAGATGGCTCTTGTGCCTTATTTTATGTAGTACAGATTTCATGAGGTGTCTGGGGCATGTCTGTGTACAGTACTTAATTTCTACTGATGGGAAACTAGTTTATGGGAAAAGTTTATAGTTATAAGACGGGAATAATTATTTTGTGATATCTTACAACTGGAGCATGCTTTTGCACAAGACAGACATTAGTCCCTTTTATCAGTCTCTAAAACCTCGGTAAGAGAAGTTGAATAGATATAAACAAGTGGTTAAACACTTTTTCATTTGCTTGAAGCAAACAGTTTAATGAACCCCGTGCACAGCCCTTCACTTGCTCCTAGCAAATCTTCAGAGGTTCAGAATGGCCTGCACCATGGCAATTCATGGGGAAGAGATTTCCTAGTGATTGGTTTTTTTGATTTTTATCTTTTTTCCTACTGTAAATCAATGTAATTTATAAAATATGCCATACTGACAAATGCTTTGTTTTATACTACTGACTAATGCTTTGTTTTATATTTATCACCAACATAATGTGTAATCTGTCTTATGAAAGGCAGACCTTCAACAAGCTTCTGGGAAAATTTAGCCAGTCACTCTTTCATTTGAATTTAACACAAATACTTTCCATGACAACGGAAGGGAAGCTGGTTGTCTGGGACATCCACTGCCCACCATAGCCTACCTCCGCCTCTGTGGGCTTTTCTCAAATCACACCTTGTAAATTGGTCCATTTTCAGAAAGAGGGCATCACTTGTGCTCACTACAGTGGATCTGTAATTAACTTAATAAAAAAGCAGCTATCAGTGATTGCCAAAGTATATTACAACCCTTTTGGATGTATACACCTATTTTGTATATTCAGTGCATATTTCTGGAGAAAGTCCTTATTAACTGGGAATATTTGGTGCCTCTGAGGAAAAGAACAGAGAAGCGGGATCAAGGGTGGGGTTGGCTTCACCTCTTCTCATGATCCCATTTGTACTAATTGGTTTGCTTTAAAAATATATATATTTTTATAAACATATAATGCATTATTAGCCCCAGGGGTACAGGTCTGTGAATCGCCAGGTTTACATACTTCCCAGCACTCTCCATAGCGCATACCCTCCCCAATGTCCAAAACCCCACCACCCTCTCCTTACCCCTCTCCCCCCAGAAACTCTGTTTGTTTTGTGAGATTAAGAGTCTCTTATGGTTTGTTTTCCTCCCGATCCCATCTTGTGTCATTTATTCCTTCCTACCCCACAAACCTCCCACGTTGCATCTCCACTTCCTCATATCGGGGAGATCATATGAGAGTTGTCTTTTTTCCAACTGACTTATTTTGCTAAGAATAATACTCTCTAGTTCCATCCATGTCATCGCAAATTGCAAGAATTCATTTCTTTTGATGGCTGCAATATATATATATACCACATCTTCTTTATCCATTCATCTGTTGTTGGATATCTAGGTTCTTTCCATAGTTTGGGATTGTGGACATTGCTGCTATAAATATTTGGGTGCACCTGCCCTTCGGATCACTACATTTGTATCTTTAGGGTAAATACCCAGTAGTGCCATTGCTGGGTCATAGGGTAGCTCTATTTTCAAATTTTGGAGGAACCTCCATGCTGTTTTCCAGAGTGGTTGCACCAGCATGCATTCCCACCAACAGTGTAGGAGGGTTCCCCTTTCTCTGCATCCTCGCCAGCATCTGTCATTCCCTGACTTGTTAATTTTAGCCATCCTGACTGGTGTGAGGTGCTATTTCATTGTGGTTTTGATTTGTATTTCCCTGATGCCGAGTGATGTGGAGCACTTTTTCATGTGTCTGTTGGCCATCTGGATGTCTTCTTTGCAGAAATGTCTGTTCATGTCCTCTGCCCATTTTTTTTCCTTTTTTTTCCAATTTATTTATTGTCAGAAAAACAGTATTCATTATTTTTTCACCACACCCAGTGCTCCATGCAAGCCGTGCCCTCTGTAATACCCACCACCTGGTACCCCAACCTCCCACCCCCCCGCCACTTCAAACCCCTCAGATTGTTTTTCAGAGTCCATAGTCTCTCATGGTTCACCTCCCCTTCCAATTTACCCAAAAGCACATACCCTACACAATATCCATAACCCTACCCCCCTTCTCCCAACCCCCATCCCTGCAGCAACCCACAGTTAGTTTCGTGAGATTAAGAGTCACTTATGGTTTGTCTCCCTCCCTATCCCATCTTGTTTCATGGATTCTTCTCCTACCCACTTAAGCCCCCATGTTGCATCACCACTTCCTCATATCAGGGAGATCATATGATAGTTGTCTTTCTCCGCTTGACTTATTTCGCTAAGCATGATACGCTCTAGTTCCATCCATGTTGTCGCAAATGGCAAGATTTCGGGGTTTTTTTGATGGCTGCATAGTATTCCATTGTGTATATATACCACTTCTTCTTGATCCATTCATCTGTTGATGGACATCTAGGTTCTTTCCATAGTTTGGCTATTGTGGACATTGCTGCTATAAACATTCGGGTGCACGTGCCCCTTTGGATCACTACGTTTGTATCTTTAGGGTAAATACCCAGTAGTGCAATTGCTGGGTTATAAGGCAGTTCTATTTTCAACATTTGAGGAACCTCCATGCTGTTTTCCAGAGTGGTTGCACCAGCTTGCATTCCCACCAACAGTGTAGGAGGGTTCCCTTTTCTCCTCATCCTCGCCAGCATCTGTCATTTCCTGACTTGTTGATTTTAGCCATTCTGACTGGTGTGAGGTGATATCTTATTGTGGTTTTGATTTGTATTTCCCTGATGCCGAATGATATGGAGCACTTTTTCATGTGTCTGTTGGCCATCTGGATGTCTTCTTTGCAGAAACGTCTGTTCATGTCCTCTGCCCATTTCTTGATTGGATTATTTGTTCTTTGGGTTGAGTTTGTTAGGTTCTTTATAGATTTTGGACACTGGTCCTTTATCTGATATGTCGTTTGAAAATATCTTCTCCCATTCTGTCAGTTGTCTTTTGATTTTGTTAACTGTTTCCTTTGCTGTGAAAAAGCTTTTGATCTTGATGAAACCCCAATAGTTCATTTTTGCCTTTGCTTCCCTTGCTTTTGGCGATGTTCCTAGGAAGATGTTGCTGCGGCTGAGGTCGAAGAGGTTGCTGCCTGTGATCTCCTCAAGGATTTTGATGGCTTCCTTTCTCACATTGAGGTCCTTAATCCATTTTGAGTCTATTTTTGTGTGTGGTGTAAGGAAATGGTCCAATTTCATTTTTCTGCAGGTGGCTGTCCAATTTTCCCAACACCATTTATTAAAGAGGCTGTCTTTTTTACATTGGATATTCTTTCCTGCTTTGTCAAAGATTAGTTGACCATCGAGTTGAGGGTCTATATCTGGGCTCTCTATTCTGTTCCATTGATCTATGTGTCTGTTTTTGTGCCAGTACCATGCTGTCTTGATGATGACAGCTTTGTAATAGAGCTTGAAGTCCGGAATTGTGATGCCACCAACTTTGGCTTTGTTTTTCAATATCCCTTTGGCTATTCGAGGTCTTTTCTGGTTCCATATAAATTTTAAAATTATTTGTTCCATTTCTTTGAAAAAGATGGATGGTACTTTGATAGGAATTGCATTAAATGTGTAGATTGCTTTAGGTAGCATAGACATTTTCACAATATTTATTCTTCCAATCCAGGAACATGGAACGTTTTTCCATTTCTTTGTGTCTTCCTCAATTTCTTTCATGAGTACTTTATAGTTTTCTGAGTATAGATTCTTAGCCTCTTTGGTTAGGTTTATTCCTAGGTATCTTATGGTTTGGGGTGCAATTGTAAATGGGATTGTCTCCTTAATTTCTTTCTTCTGTCTTGTTGGTGTAGAGAAATGCAACTGATTTCTGTGCACTGATCTTATATCCTGACACTTTACTGAATTCCTGTACAAGTTCTAGCAGTTTTGGAGTGGAGTCTTTTGGGTTTTCCACATAGAGTATCATATCATCTGCGAAGAGTGATAATTTGACTTCTTCTTTGCTGATTTGGATGCCTTTAATTTCCTTTTGTTGTCTGATTGCTGAGGCTAGGACTTCTAGTACTATGTTGAATAGCAGTGGTGATAATGGACATCCCTGCCATGTTCCTGACCTTAGTGGAAAAGCTTTCAGTTTTTCTCCATTGAGAATGATATTTGTGGTGGGTTTTTCATAGATGGCTTTGGTTATATTGAGGTATGTGCCCTCTCTCCCTACACTTTGAAGAGTTTTGATCAGAAAGGGATGCTGTACTTTGTCAAATGCTTTTTCAGCATCTATTGAGAGTATCATATGGTTCTTGTTCTTTCTTTTATTGATGTATTGTATCACATTGACTGATTTGCGGATGTTGAACCAACCTTGCAGCCCTGGGATAAATCCCACTTGGTCGTGGTGAATAATCCTTTTAATGTACTGTTGAATCCTATTGGCTAGTATTTTGGTGAGAATTTTCGCATCTGTGTTCATCAAGGATATTGGTCTATAGCTCTCTTTTTTGATGGGAACCTTGTCTGGTTTTGGGATCCAGGTGATGCTGGCCTCATAAAATGAGTTTGGAAGTTTTCCTTCCATTTCTATTTTTTGGAACAGTTTCAGGAGAATAGGAATTAGTTCTTGAAATGTTTGGTAGAATTCCCCCGGGAAGCCGTCTGGCCCTGGGCTTTTGTTTGTTTGGAGATTTTTAATGACTGTTTTAATCTCCTTACTGGTTATGGGTCTGTTCAGGCTTTCTATTTCTTCCTGGTTCAATTTTGGTAGTTTATATATTTCTAGGAATGCATCCATTTCTTCCAGATTGTCAAATTTGTTGGCGTAGAGTTGCTCATAGTATGTTCTTATAATAGTTTGTATTTCTTTGGTGTTAGTTGTGATCTATCCTCTTTCATTCATGATTTTATTTATTTGGGTCCTTTCTCTTTTCTTTTTGATAAGTCTGGCCAGGGGTTTATCAATTTTATTAATTCTTTCAAAGAACCAGCTCCTAGTTTCGTTGATTTGTTCTATTGTTTGTTTGTTTGTTTGTTTTTTTTTTTTTTTTTTTTTTTTTGGTTTCTATTTCATTGATTTCTGCTCTGATCTTTATGATTTCTCTTCTCCTGCTGGGCTTAGGGTTTCTTTCTTGTTCTTTCTCCAGCTCCTTGAGGTGTGGGGTTAGGTTGTGTACCTGAGACCTTTCTTGTTTCTTGACAAATGCTTGTACCGCTATATATTTTCCCCTCAGGATTGCCTTTGTTGTGTCCCAAGATTTTGAACTGTTGTGTTTTCATTATCATTTGTTTCCATGATTTTTTTCAATTCTTCTTTAATTTCCCAGTTGACCCATTCATTCTTTAGAAGGATGCTGTTTAGTCTCCATGTTTTGGGTTCTTTCCAAGCTTCCTCTTGTGGTTGAGTTCTAGCTTCAGAGCATTGTGGTCTGAAAATATGCAGGGAATGATCCCAATCTTTTGGTATCGGTTGAGTCCTGATTTAGGACCGAGGATGTGATCTATTCTGGAGAATGTTCCATGTGCACTAGAGAAGAATGTGTATTCTGTTGCTTTGGGATGAAATGTTCTGAATATATCTGTGATGTCCATCTCATCCAGTGTATCATTTAAGGCCTTTATTTCCCTGTTGATATTTTGCTTGAATGATCTGTCCATTTTAGTGAGGGGAGTGTTAAAGTCCCCTACTATTATTGTATTATTGTTGATGTGTTTCTTTGATTTTGTTATTAATTGGTTTATATAGTTGGCTGCTCCCACATTGGGGGCATAGATATTTTAAAATGTTAGATCTTCTTGTTGGACAGACCCTTTGAGTATGATATAGTGTCCTTCCTCATCTCTTATTATAGTCTTTGGCTTAAAATCTAATTGATCTGATATAAGGATTGCCACTCCTGCTTTTTTCTGATGTCTATTAGCATGGTAAATTCTTTTCCACCCCCTCACTTTAAATCTGGAGGTGTCTTCGGGCTTAAAATGAGTTTCTTGAAGGCAACATATAGATGGGTTTTGTTTTTTTATCCATTCTGATACCCTGTGTCTTTTGATTGGGGCATTTAGCCCATTAACATTCAGGGTAACTATTGAGAGATATGAATGATATGATTCATTGTATTGCCTGTAAGGTGACTGTTACTGTATATTGTCTCTTTTCCTTTCTGATCTACCACTTGTAGGCTCTCTCTTTGCTTAGAGGACCCCTTTCAGTATTTCCTGTAGAGCTGGTTTGGTGTTTGCAAATTCTTACAGTTTTTGTTTGTGCTGGAAGCTTTTAATCTCTCCTTCTATTTTCAATGATAGCTTAGCTGGGTATAGTATTCTTGGCTGCATGTTTTTCTCGTTTAGTGCTCTGAAAATATCATGCCAGCTCTTTCTGGCCTGCCAGGTCTCTGTGGATAAATCAGCTGCCAATCTAATACTTTTACCATTGTATGTTACAAACTTCTTTTCCCGGGCTGCTTTCAGGATTTTCTCTTTGTCACTAAGGCTTGTAAATTTTACTATTAGGTGACGGGGTGTGGGCCTATTCTTATTGATTTTGAGGGGCGTTATCTGAACCTCCTGAATTTTGATGCTCGTTCCCTTTGCCATATTGGGGAAATTCTCCCCAATAATTCTCTCCAGTATACCTTCTGCTCCCCTCTCTCTTTCTTCTTCTGGAATCCCAATTATTCTAATGTTGTTTCGTCTTATGGTGTCACTTATCTCTCGAATTCTCCCCTCATGGTCCAGTAGCTGTTTGTCCCTCTTTTGCTCAGCTTCTTTATTCACTGTCATTTGGTCTTCTATATCGCTAATTCTTTCTTCTGCCTCATTTATCCTAGCAGTGAGAGCCTCCATTTTTGATTGAACCTCATTAATAGCTTTTTTGATTTCAACTTGGTTAGATTTTAGTTCTTTTATTTCTCCAGAAAGGGCTTTTATATCTCTGGAGAGGGTTTCTCTAATATATTCCATGCCTTTTTCAAACCCGGATAGAACCTTGAGAATTGTCATTTTGAACTCTAGATCTGACATATTACCAATGTCTGTATTGATTAGGTCCCTAGCCTTCGGTACTGCCTCTTGTTCTTTTTTTTGTTGTGAATTTTTCCGCCTTGTCATTTTGTCCAGCTAAGAGTATATGAAGGAGCAAGTAAAATACTAAAAGGGTGGCGACAATCCCAGGAAAATATGCTTTAACCAAATCAGAAGAGATCCCAAATCGTGAGGGGGTATTTCTCCCCCCTCACGATTGGGTGAGGGATCTCCTCTGATTGGGATCTCCTCTGATTGGGATCTCCCAATCTCTTCTGATTAGGATCTCTTCTGATTTGGGGATAAAAAGAGGTTCCAAAAGAAAGAAAGAAAAAAAAATTAAAAAAAGAGATTGAATTAAAAATTCAATCAAGAATTAAAAAAGAGATTGAAGAGATTGGGATCTCTTCTGATTTGGGGATAAAAAGAGGTTCAAAAATAAAGAAAGAAAAAAAGAAAATAAAGAATTAAAAAAAAGAAAACGAATAAAGAAAAGTATAAAAAAGAATATATATATATATATATATATATATTAGATAAAGAAGTTAAAAAACGTTAAAAAAGAAAAGGGTAAAAGTTAAAAAAATTTTAGCAGAAGAAGAGAAAAAAAATCAAAAAGAAAAAAATTAAAATAACTGCAAGACTAAGAAATCACAGGGAGAAAGCCATGAGTTCCGTGGTTTGTTTTTTCCTCCTCTGGAATTCTGCTGCTCTTCTTGGTATTGAAACTGCACTCCTTGGTAGGTGAACTTGGTCTTGCCTGGATTTCTTGTTGATCTTCTGGGGGAGGGGCCTGTTGTATTGATTCTCAAGTGTCTTTGCCCCAGGCGGAATTGCACCGCCCTTACCAGGGGCCGGGCTGAGTGATCCGCTCGGCTTTGCTTTCAGGAACTTTTGTTCCCTGAGCGCTTTCCATAGAGTTTTGGAGGACGGGAATACAAATGGCGGCCTCCTGTTCTCTGGCCCGGAGGAGCCAAGAGCCTGGGGCCCCGCTCCCCAGTGTGCCCTCAGTGAACAGCTCCTAGTAACTCCCGTCTGCCTGACCTCTGGCCACGCTCTGAGCTCACCGAGCCTGCGACCCGTTCAAGGCAACACCGAGCTGTGAGCTTACTGTCGGCTCTGTCTCTATAGCCGGCTTTCCCGTTCCAATATCCGCAAGCTCTGCAACACTCAGACACCCCCGATCCTTCTGTGACCCTGCGAGACCAGAGGCCACGCTGACCCCACGTGGGCTTCGCCCCGGTTTAGCCTCTGGGGCGATGTCCCTCAGCGGAACAGACTTTTAAAAGTCCTGATTTTGTGCTCCGTTGCTCCACCGCTTGCCGGGAGCCGCCCCTCCCCCCCGGGGTCTATCTTCCCGTCGCTTTGG
The DNA here is from genome assembly GCF_020171115.1 of Neogale vison. Taxonomy (NCBI): domain Eukaryota; kingdom Metazoa; phylum Chordata; class Mammalia; order Carnivora; family Mustelidae; genus Neogale; species Neogale vison. The sequence continues at coordinate 65,580,131 of NC_058095.1, forward strand.
ATTCACTTCTCCTCCAGTCCTACCTTTCAGAAAGTGGTTGTTTTTCTGTTTCTAGAATTGCTGTTCTTCTCTTCGATCTGCCGATGGATTTGCAGATGTTTGCAATCTTTAGATAAGCTCTCTAGCTGATCTCCTGTTAGCTGAAGTAGTCTCAGCCTGCTACTTCTCTGCCATCTTGACTCCTCCCCCTCCTCTGCCCATTTCTTGATTGGATTATTTGTTCTTTGGGTGTTGAATTTGCTAAGCTCTTTATAGATTTTGGATACTAGCCCTATATCTGATATTCTGTTTGCAAATATCTTCTCCCATTCTGTCAGTTGTCTTTTGGCTTTGTTAACTCTTTCCTTTGCTGTGCAAAAGCTTTTGATTTTGATGAAATCCCGATAGTTCATTTTTGCCCTTGCTTCCCTTGCCTTCGGTGAAGTTCCTAGGAAGAAGTTGCTGTGGCTGAGGTCGAAGAGGTTGCTGCCTGTGTTCTCCTCAAGGATTTTGATGGATTCCTTTCTCACACTGCGGTCCTTCATCCATTTTTAGTCGATTTTCTTGTGTGGTGTAAGGAAATGGTCCAGTTTCATTTTTCTGCCTGTGGCTGTCCAATTTTCCCAACACCATTTGTTGAAGAGGCTGTCTTTTTTCCATTGGACATTCTTTCCTGCTTTGTCAAAGATTAGTTGACTATAGAGTTGAGGGTCTATTTCTGGACTCTCTATTTTGTTCCATTGATCTATGTGTCTGTTTTTCTGCCAGTACCATACTGTTTTTTTTTAAGATTCTTTTTTATTTGACAGAGAGAGAAATCACAAGTAGGCAGAGAGGCAGGCAGAGAGAGAGTGAGGAGGAAGCAGGCTCCCTGTGGAGCAGAGAGCCTAACATGGGGCTCGATCCCAGGACCCTGGGATCATGACCTGAACTGAAGGCAGAGGCTTTAACCCACTGAGCCACTCAGGTGCCCCATTACCATACTGTCTTGATGATGACAGCTTTGTAACAGAGCTTGAAATATAATGGTGTTGCCCCCAACCTTGGCTTTCTTTTTCAATATTTCTCTGGCTATAAAAGTCTTTTCTGGTACCATATAAATTTTAGGATTATTTGTTCCATTTCTTTGAAAACAAAATGGATGGGATTTTGATAGGGATTGCATTAAATGTGTAGATTGCTTTAGGTAGCATAGACATTTTCACAATATTTGTTCTTCCACTCCGTGAGCATGGAGCATTTTTCCATTTCTTTTTGTCTTCCTCAATTTCTTTCATGAGTTCTTTATAGTTTTCTGAGTATGGATCCTTGCCTCTTTGGTTCGGTTTGTTCCTAGGTATCTTATGGTTTTGGGTACAATTATAAATTGGATTGACTCCTTAATTTCTCTTTCTTCTGTCTTGTTGTTGGTGTATAGAAACGTAACTGATTTCTGTGCATTGATTTTGTATCCTGACACTTTACTGAATTCCTGTACAAGTTCTAGCAAGTGTGGAGTGGAGTCTTTGGGTTTTCCACATATGGTATCATATCAACTGCAAAGAGTGATAGTTTGACTTCTTCTTTCCTGCTTTGGATGCCTTCAGTTTCTTTTTGTTGTATGAAGGCTGAGGCTAGGACTTATAGTACTATGTTGAATATCAGTGGTAATGGATATCCTTGCCATGTCCCTGACCTTAGCAGAAAAGCTCTGTTTTTCTCCATTGATAATGATATTTGCAGTGGGTTTTTCATAAATGGCTTTGATGATATTGAGGTTTGTGCCCTCTATCCCTACACTTTGAAGAGTTTTGATCAAGAAGGGATGCTGTACTTTGTCAAATGCCTTTTCAGCATCTATTGAGAGTATCATATGGTTCTTGTTCTTTCTTTTATTAATCTGTTTTTATCACATTGATTGATTTGCAGATATCGAACCAACCTTGCAGCCCTGGAATAAATCCCACTTGGTTGTGGTGAATAATCCTTTTCATTTTCTGTTGGATCCTATTGGCTAGTATTTTGGTGAGAATTTTCACATCTCTGTTCATCAAGGATATTGGTCTGTAATTCTCTTTTTTGATGGAATCCTTGTCTGGTTTTGGAATCAAGGTGATGCTGGTCTCATAAAATGATTTTGGAAGTTTTCCTTCCATTTCTATTTTTTTAACAGTTTCAGGAGAATAGGAATTAATTCTTCTTTAAATGTTTGGTAGAATTCCCCTGGAAAGCTCTCTGATCCTGGGCTCTTGTTTGTTTGGAGATTTTTGATGATGGTTTCAATCTCCTTACTGGTTATGGGTCTGTTCAGGTTTACTATTTCTTCCTGGTTCAGTTGTGGTTGTTTATATGTCTCTAGGAATGCATCCATTTCTTCCAGATTGTCAAATTTGCTGGCATTGAGTTGCTCATAATATGTTCTTATAATTGTTTGTATTTCTTTGGTGTTGGTTGTGATCTCTCCTCTTTCATTCATGATTTCATTTATTTGTGTCCTTTATCTTTTCTTTTTGATAAGTCTGGCCAGGGTTTTATCAATCTTATTAATTCTTTCAAAGAACCAGCTCCTAGATTCATTGATTTGTTCTATTGTTTTTCTGATTTCTATTTCATTGATTTCTGCTCTGATCTTTGTGATTTCTCTTCTCCTGATGGGTTTAGGCTTTCTCTGATTTTCTTTATCCAGCTCCTTTAGGTGTAGGGTTGGGTTGTTCATTGGAGAACTTTCTTGTTTCTTGAGGAAGGTTTGTATCACTATATATTTTCCTTTTAGGACTGCATTTGCTGTGTCGCACAGATTTTGAACCATTCTGTTTTCATTATCATTTGTTTCCATGAGTTTTTTCATTTCTCCTTTAATTTCCTGGTTTACCCATTCATTCTTTAGAAGGATGCTCTTTAGTCTCCATGTATTTGGGTTCTTTTCAAATTTCCTGTTGTGATGGAGTTCTAGCTTCAGAGCAGTGATCTGAAAATATGCAGGGATTGATCCCAATCTTTTGATACCACTTGAGACCTGATGTATGGCCCAGGATGTCATCTATTCTGGAGAATGTTCCATGTGAACTAGAGAAGAATGTGTATTCTGTTACTTTGGGATGGAATGTTATGAGTAGATCTGTGATATCTATCTGGTCCAGTGTGTTATTAAGACCTTTATTTCCTTGTTGATATTTTGCTTGGATGATCTGTCCATTTCAGTGAGGGGAGTGTTAAAGTCCCCTACTATTTTTGTATTATGGTCGATGTGTTTCTTTGATTTTGTTCTTAATTGGTTTATATAGTTGGCTGCTCCCATGATAGGGGCATAGATATTTAAAATTGTTAGATCTTTTTCCTGGACAGACCCTTTGAGTATGATATAGTGTCCTTCCTTGTCTCTTACTATAGTCTTTGGCTTAAAATCTAATTGATCTGATATAAGGATTGCCACCCCAGCTTTCTTTTGATGTCCATTAGCATGGTAAATTGTTTTCCACCCCATCAGTTTAAATCTGGAGGTAACTCTGGGTCTAAAATGAGTTTCTCATAAACAACCTATTGATTTTTTTTAATCCATTCTGATACCCTGTGTCTTCTGATTGGGGCATTTAGTCCATTTACATTCCAGGTAACTATTGAGAGATATGAATTTAATGCCATTGTATTGCCTCTACAGTGACTATTACTATATATTGTCTCTGTTCCTTTCTGGTCTATTATTTTTAGGCTCTCTCATTGCTTAGAGGACCCCTTTCAATATTTTCTGTTGAACTGGTTTGGTGTTTACAAATTCTTTGTTTTTGTTTGTCCTGAAAGGTTTTTTTTAAGATTTTATTTATTTTATTTGACAGACAGAGATCACAAGTAGGCAGAGAGGCAGGCAGAGAGAGAGGGAGGAGGAAGCAGGCTCCCTGCTGAGCAGAGAGCCCGATGCGGGGCTCGATCCCAGGACCCTGGGATCATGACCTGAGCCAAAGGCAGAGGCTTTAACCCACCGAGCCACCCAGGTGCCCCTGTCCTGAAAGGTTTTTATCTCTCCTTCTATTTTCAATGATAGCTTAGCTGGATATAGGATTCTTGGCTTCATATTTTTGTCATTTAGTGCTCTGAATATATCATGCCAATTCTTTCTGGCCTGCCAGGTCTCTGTTGATTAGTCTGCTGTTAATCTAATGTTTTTATCATGGTATGTTACAGACTTCTTGTCCTGTGATGCTTTAAGGATTTTCTCTTTGTCTCTAAGACTTGTCAATTTTACAATTATATGACAGGGTGTGGAGCTATTCTTACTGACTTTGAGGGGGGTTCTCTCCTGGAAACTCCTGGATTTTGATGCTTTTTCCCTTTGCCATATTAGGGAAATTCTCTACTATAATTCTCTCCAATATATCTTCTGCTCCCCCTCTCTTTCTTCTTCTTCTGGAATCCCAATTATTCTGATGTTGTTTCATCTTACGGTATCACTTATCTCTCGATTTCTCCCCTCGTGGTCCAGTAGTTGTTTGTCTCTCTTTTGCTCAGCTTCTTTATTCTCTGTCATTTGGTCTTCTATATCACTAATTCTCTCTTCTGCCTCATTTATCCTAGCAGGGAGAGCCTCCATTTTTTTTATTGCACTTCATTAACAGCGTTTTTGAGTTCAACTTGGTTAGGTTTTGTTCTTTTATTTCTCCAGACAGCGTTTCTCTAATAACTTTCATGCCTTTTTCAAGCCTGGATAGCATCTTGGGAATCATAATTCTGAACTCTAGATCTGACATATTACCAATGTCTGTATTGATTAGGTCCCTAGCCTTTGGTACTGCCTCTTGTTCTGTGTTTTTTTTTTTGTTTTTTTTTTTTTTTGTGGTGAGTTTTTCCGCCTTGTCATTTTAATCCAGATAAGAATATATGAAGGAGTGAATAAAATACTAAAAGGGTGGCAAATACCACAGGAAAGTGTGCTTTAACCAAATCAGAAGAGACCCCAAACCATGGGGGGAAGAAAGCGGGTAAAAAGAAGATCAGAAAAAAAAATTAAACAGTAAGCAAACAAACAAATATATATATTAGACTGTTGAATAGAACAGGGTCACCCACTTAATTTTGGGAGTATTTTGGTCTCTTAGAAGAAACCACCTCCCAAAATTTTAAAGAATGAAAAACATAAGGGTAAACACAATGAAGGGATGGAATATGGTTATAAAGATGAAAAAAATTTTTAAGTTTCTATAAAAGGAGTTGATAAGGATAAATTGGTTGGGAGAATAAAGAAAAAGAAATTGGAGACAATTTGCTCAGGCTGGAAACTATAATAAAGCCCTGTGCTAGATTTAGGGTATATTTTGATCTATTAGAAGTTGTAACCCATATTTTTTTTAGAAGAAAAAACCCTATGTGTAAACAAAAAATAAAGTTAGATATAATGAAGGATAAAATATGGTTTTAATAATGAAGGTTCCAATTTTTTTTAATGAAAGGTATTGTTAAGAGAAACTAGTTAAAAACGTTAAAAGAGGAAGGGGTAAAAGTTAAAAAAATAGTAGAAGAAAAAAACAAAATTAAAAAAACTTACTAAGTTTGCAAGACTAAAGAATCATGGGGAGAAAACCATGAATTCCCTGCTTTGCTTTCTCCTCCTCTGGAATTCCGCTGTTCTCTTGGTATATGAACTTGGTCTTTGCTGGATTTCTTGTTGACCTTCTGGGGGAGGGGCATATTATAGTGATTCTCAAGTGTCTTTGCCCAAGGTGGAAATGCACTGCCTTTACCAGGGGTAAGGTTAAGTTATCCGCTCGGGTTCACTGTCCCTGAATGCTTTCTGTAGAGTTCCAGGAGTCGGGAATGAAAATGGTGGCCTCCCAATCTCTGGCCCAGAGGAGCCGAGAGCATGGGGCACTACTCCTCAGTGCGCCCTCAGAGAAAAGAGCTCAATCACTCCCATCTCCCTGGCCTCCAACCTGTGACCAAACTTCTCTGTCTCTGGCACACGGCCCTGCCTGGAGTCTCTGAACCCCACCAACCCATGAGTTCTTCCAGGGGGGTCTCCCTGGATCTTTTGGGGTCCCTGCTCACAGAGCAGTGGCCTGTGCCACAGATCACAATAAGGTAACCCTGAGCAGAGAGCTCGCTCCTCGACTCCATCTCTGTAGCCAGCTTCCCCACTCTAATACCTATGAGCTCTGAAACACTCAGATAGCCCCCATCCTTCTGTGAGCCTGAGAGACCTGAGGCCACGCTCTGCTGGCATGGGCTTCACCCCGGCTTAGCCTCTGGAGCAATGTCACTCAGTGGAGCAGACTTTTAAAAGTTCTGATTTTGGGACGCCTGGGTGGCTCAGTTGGTTGGACGACTGCCTTCGGCTCAGGGCGTGATCCTGGAGTCCCGGGATCGAGTCCCGCATCAGGCTCCCAGCTCCATGGGGAGTCTGCTTCGCTCTCTGACCTTCTCCTCGCTCGTGCTCTCTCTCACTGTCTCTCTCTCTCAAATAAATAAATAAAATCTTTAAAAAAAAAAAAAGTTCTGATTTTGTGCTCCATTGCTCTGCTGCTAGCCGGGAGCTGGCTCCTCCCCCTGCGGTCTATCTCCCCATAGCTTTGGAGTCACTTCTCTGCTGGCCCTACCTTTCAGAAAGTGGTCAGTTTTCTGTTTCTAGAATTGCTGCTCTTCTTCTATTCGGTCTCCTGTTGGATTTGTAGGTGTTTGGGATGGTTTGATAAGCTATCTTGCTGATCTCCTGCTATCTGATGTTGTCTCAGCCTGCTACTTCTCTGCCATCTTGAATCCTCCCTGGATTGACTTTTTTTTTTTCATGTATTACTTTTAAAGAACCCCTTTGTATTGGTGAAACAAAAACTTGCTTTTTTCCTTCCACACTCATTAGAGTCATTTTAACCATAAATATTATGTACTTTAATTTTAAGGAAATGACATGAATACAAAACAACACTTACCCATTATGAAAATATGAAATACAACAGAACTTTATAAAGTTTGCTGACTGAAGAGGCTGTGGGGCCTCAGAGGGGGTCATTAAAGGCCTTGGTCTCAGACAGAAAGGGTTCACATTCCAGACGTATCCTTGCCTTGCTGAATGACTCGGGGCAAGGGACTTAACTTGGCTGAGCCTCCATTTTTCCACGTGCAAAATGGGCATGGTGACACTCTCCCTCAGAGTGATTTTATGAGAATTTTTGTGAGACAAGCCACATAAAACTCTAGCTCCTTGTCTGGCACAGGGGAGCTCTAGATGAAATCATCATTAGTATGCTTGAGAAGTTCCCAACAGGGACGGAGGACTCTCCCTCATGACAGGGACCATGCACATGTGTTTGGAGTCACAGTGCCGTCTGCTTTTCAAAAGCTCTACTTTTTTTTTTTTCATTTCTTTTAATACAGAGAGCGGTGAGGTCCTGGCATGTCTTTACAAAGAGAAATGCAAATTGTCCTCACTCGGGGGTGTGGAAAATACAGTAGAAGAATTGCAGCTGATGTTGAATCAGCCTTTAATTAGTTGGGGGGCTAGGGCCCAGAGAAGGCCAGGCCTGTACTCCCCTCTCTCCATGGTAAATAAAACCCAGCCAGGACCAGGGAGCCCACCAAGGATTTTGAAAACACTTGGCCTGTTTTGCCATTTCTTTCAAGCAGACAGCAGTAAAAGGTGTTCTCACCAATTACTCTGCTCACCTGCCTTGCTGATCAATCAGAAAATGCATTTAATCACTTTGCATCTATAAGAGGATCCCCCATCCTGCCCCCCACCGTGATTAGACTTATGCCAGAAGCTTAAAAAAAAAAAAAAACATTTGGGATGGATCTGGGAATTGGAAATAAAAGCCATTATATCACAGGACACTGCCTTTGGCCATGACCACTGGACAGGGTTTTATATGGCTCTGAGAGCAGTGCCCTCCTGTAAAGTGGACTGTGTGCTTTTGCCAAGATGTGTGATTTCAGAGGGCTGTTGGATGGACTCTGATGTCCTCTGTGGTCTCGTGGCAGAGAATATCAATCAACGCCCATTGCCACTACATATGGCTGATGGGAGAGGGCGGGGAGAGGAGAGCAAGACAGAGCGTGTGCTTTGCATTAGGTAACCCTGGGTCCCTGCACAGTCTAGCCACAGGGCTTGATGGGGCTGCCGTGTGTAAGTCGGTCCCCAGTGGTATTTGGGATATACTTGTATTGAAAGATTACTGCTTGTTTTACTGAAATTCAAATTTCATTGGGCATCCTGCATTTTTTATTTGCTAAATCTGGCAACCCCAGGCCTTGAGCAAATTTCTCAACTTCTTTGAGCCTTAGTTTCCCAGATGTAAAGTGGAACGACTGTAAAATCAGCCACAGTGTTAAAGTGAAATTTGTACAACACCTGGATTCCAGAGCTGGACATAAAATGAGCTGTTCAGGAGATGGTACTCACTACTGTTAGTTCCCAAACAGATGTTTTTGTCCATTTCAGCTATATTGTCACAGGTGATAATAAAGGTAACATTAAGTTCTACGATTATACCCTGTCCATTGTTACCTGGTAAAGCAACTTCAGACTGAGCTCCATAATGATCCTGTCATTTTCCAAGGTCCCAACAGCTCCCCCCACCGAAAAATCAAACTATCCTCCAGACTGCACTCTAAAAGGTGAACTTTTTATTGTAAGGTAACTTGCTAATGAATCCAGGGCTGGCTCAGTGAGTTAATCCTCTGCCTTCAGCTCAGGTCGTGATTCCAGAATCCTGGGATCGAGCCCCATATCAGGCTCCCTGCTCAGTAGGCAGCCAACCTCCCCGTCTCCATCTACCTGCCTCTTTGCCTACTTGTGACCTCTCTCTCTCTGTGTGTCAAATAAATTTCAAAAATCTTAAATAAATAAATAAATAAATAATAAAAATGAATGGTAAAATAAATTAAAAAGTAAAATTAATAAAATAAAATGAATAATTTGCAAATAAAATATTAAAATTATTTAAATAATAATAAAACTAATAAGAAAATAAATAAATTGATAATTGCCCAGGTTACATTTCAAAGCAGAATTTTCAGGACACCCGACTGGTTCAGTGTGTTAAGCATCTGCCTTCTCTGGTCATGAGGCCGGCGTCCTGGAATGGAATCCCGCATTGGGCTTGCTGCTCAAAGGGGAGTCTGCTTCTCCCTCTGCTCGGTCCCTCCCCCATACTTGTGCTCTCCATCTCTCTCTGACAAATATGTAAATAAAATCTTTAAAAAAATTTCAAGGCAGAATTTTAGAAATAACCTCTAAAAAGTAGAGCTGCCCGGATGGCTCATGCGGTGGAGTGTGTGATGATTGGTCTCAGGGTTGTGAGTTTGAGTCCCCCCTGGGTGTAGAGATGGAATAAGGCATGAGAAATAACCTCTAAAAACAAAGAATTTTGTCATTTTTCTCTACGGATAGATAAAAATCTATATCCACATTATAAAAATATGTGAGCCATGTTATGTTGGGACTCCCATTACTGAACAATTGGAAAGCATGTTCAAATACAGAGGATCTTTGATCAAAGCAAACTGTTGGACTATTACTGGTGGGATTACAGTTCAGGATTTCAGAAACCCACCTCCAAGGCTTCCCATATGGGGTGGGGGTTTTTCCTGCTACTCCAAGAACACAGCTCGCTCCTGGCCCCGGGGGAATCGTTTTCAGCAGCAAAACGCCAGGCCAAGTTTTCAGCCTCCTGTGCCCCCGGCAGCATGTCTGTGGCCTCAGAAACTGTCATTGCTTGAAGTTTCTCTGTGTGCACCTGGTGTGGGTTGGGCCGTGAGCAGATGAAAGCTCTGGTACTAGGCCAGCCCTGGACACAGGGAAGGGTAGATGCCACCCACTCGTGCAAGCAGGTACAGGGTCCCACCAAACTGCTATGCAGATGAGGAAGAGACTGACTAGGACACAGCGGGGGTGATCTGCCCACTGGGGACCTGACATGCAGCCAGGAGGAAGGGCAGGATCTAGATGGCCTCACTGTATCCCTAGGTCGCTGCTCCTCCCCTCTTTCCTATCTGCCCTGTGTCTCAGTGTGTGCGTGTGTGTGTGCGTGCATGTGTGTGTGTGTGTGTGTGTGTATGTGTGTGTTGTCAGTCCCCTCTATTTCCTCTCCCCTCCCACCTCCTTCTGCAGTGCTGCCCCTTCTCTGCTTCTCTGTCTGCTTGCTGCCCCATCTTTCCCAACTACCTGCCACTGTGTCCACAGCAGTCAGCATCATCTCTCAGCCCCCAGGCCACCTTTCTTGCATGCTCAGGCCAGCACCCTTAAAGCCCAAGCTGTACTTCCTGGGAGAGTGGCAAAAGGGGGCCCTGTGGGGGACAGGGGTCCACCCCGCCTATGGGCCACACTGCAAATGTAGCTGTCGGGGTCAGGGCAGGGTACAGGGAACGGGCCCCGCTCAGGCCCCAGTCCCAGTGTGGGGACTGCTCAGCACCTTCTCCCCCTTCCCACCCTTCTCCAGCAAGCTCTAAGACCTGAACGGATGAGGGACAGTAAGGGCCTGAGTTCTAGCCAGGCCTGCAAGCCTCTAGGACCCAGCTCTCAGCATGGACTCAGGGTGGCACCAGCCTACCAGCTGGGTGACCTGGGACAGGCGGTGAATCATCTGCGTGTCTCAGCGTCCCCAACTACGGAACAGGGAAGAGAAGACTCCCTACTTCTTAAAGCGCCTCTGAGGACTCGATAGGGATGAACAGACATGAAGAACTTGGCACGGCAGTTACCTGCAGTCAGTGGTGAGAATTCGGTTCTGAGTGGCAGCAGCAGCGAGAGAGAAAAGCCCAGGGAGCACCGGGATCACAGTTGTAGCTGACAGGCGGGCTTATCACCCATTGCTGTGTGGACCCACACATGCCAGGGGACCCCTGGGGTCTCTGTGAGAGAGTATTACCAGAAACAATTGCCCTTTGGGTTTCAGTGGGTGCTTGTGGGGACTGTCCAAGGAGACTCCACACCGGGTGCTGTCAGAAAGTAAAGAAAGTTCTGTGAATGGAATCCAGTCCGTGGGATCTTCAGGGAGAATAGAGGAGAGACTCAGCTATAGATGTAACCCCAGACGCGGATGTGCCAAGTGTACACGAAGAACATGGCAAGGGCAGGCCAAACACTGTCAAAAGAATGATGAACAAAAGGCAAGACATAATGCCCACTTGGACCTTCACCCTGTTGCTGGATTAATCAAAATGGTGAAAGAACCCTAAAGGTCTTCAGAGCGCCTCCTAGAGGCCAGAGTCGCACAACATGTGAGCCCACCGTCCAAGATGTCACCCAGAACGAAAGGGCCTGACACCCAGAGGAGGAGGCAATGCAGGCACTTGCCCAGGAAAGAGAAAATGCGTGTAGCCCTGCCATGCCCGGCTGATGGATCTGCAGGGGCACGGCTATGAGACCAACTCTTGTCCCTTAGTGCTTCAGGCCCAGCCAGGGGAGATGGTTGGCACCCACTGCACTCCCGTTCCCCTTCCTCAGTTCAGCTTTCAAGCCCGAGAGATCTGTGAATCCCCCAAGGGTTGGGAACGAGGGAGTCAACCCCTCCCCAGCGCCTCTGCAGGCCTGATCCTTGCACTGGGCGGCGACCCAACAGAAGCTGTGCGCGTGCACAGGGGTTCCTGCACGCGCGCTCACTCCTCAGGTTCCAGGTTCTAAAGCTGTGTCCTGGCAACAGGCCCCACATTGTGCTCTAGGCCTTCAGCCGTGACTTGGCAGCTGAAGGAGAGCACTGCGAGCTTAGTTTGTTAACCTCAGCATCTGGCCTTACCCGACTGCTCTATGGGTACCACCTTGAGCAGGCCGTGCCCCTCCCCCCATCCCCGGGCTCTGCGGGGTCCGCACCTGCCAGGAGGGCTGGTCCGCCCCCACCGGGCTCACTGTGGCCGCAGACATCTCTTGGAGCCCAGGGCTCGTCCGGCGGTCCACGCCCCGGGGTCCACTCACAGGCGGTCCTCCAAGTACCCCGCAAGTTGGCAACCACGCTCAGTCCTAGCAGCTTGGAGAAGGTACTCCGGGATCCAGGCGACCCCGCGCTTTCTTCTGGGGCTTCTCACCTCCTCCTGTAGGTGGGGCTGCCGGCTGAAGTCAATGCTGTCAGATGCCGGATCACAGATGTCCTGCCGCTGCCGCTCCGAGTCCATCGTGGACACGGTCACCCCCTGTGTGCTGCAGGGGGTGATCACTGGGCTGCGGCCCTCAACACCCAGAAATGTCCATGATGTCTCCACAGCGGAGCAGGTGTGCAGAGACCACAGAAAGGGCGGCAAAGAGACTCCCAGAAAGGACCCTAAAGCCACTGAGGCTCCACAGGGGGCATTTAGGCCCCTGGGGGTCCACGGAGGCCTCTCTTCCTTTGTGCCCAGGCCTGGGCCTCTGCTGAGAGCCGTCCCCCAGAAAGAGAGCTCAGAAGACCCATACAATAAGAAGTCCCCCAGCTCCCATAGGAGCTCTTGTCCCACTCGAAATGCCATTACCAGTTCTTACAGTTCCACCAGGGGCTGCCACCCGGTGCAGAGGAAGAGGGGTCTGCCCACAAGTCAGGCCTCACGGCCCCCGAGGTCCCCCAAAAAAGTCTGCCAAGAGAGCCCCTTGTGTCCTGCCGGAGTGCCTGCACTTCGCCAGAAGAACCAGCCGGAAAAGGATGCTGATACCACCACGGGGCAGAAGGCAGCGCACAGGAACTACTCATCCCCAGCTGACTGTTCCAGGCCCCGAAAACGCAAGTTTCCTCTGCTGCCACACAGGCGAGGGGAGCCTCTGAGGCTGCCATCACCCCCTGAGCCGGGGTTTCGAGTGACTGCAGAGGACCTGGACCGGGAAAAAAGAGCTGCTCTCCAGCGCATCCAAGATGCTCTTCGAGGGGACACAGAGGCCACCTGCAGCTGTGGCCCAACTAGCCCATCCAGTGCCTTGGCCCTGCCTGCTGCAGTGGCTGCTCCTCTGCCAGCCTCTGACTCCCAGGTCACCACCACGGACTGCTCCCGTTCTTCCCAGCCTCTCCTCTTGGGGTCTCACCCTGGCATCAGTGGGAGCAATGCTGCATCTACCCCGGCCCTCTTGAAGCCATCCAGGGACATCACAGCCTCAGTCACAGCTCCCCCAGGGCTGCCTGCGCTGCCTGGAGGTAATGGCAACCCGGGATCCACTGCCCAGGCCCCACTCGGGGCTGTTGGTGGGCAGTGGCCCGGAGCCAGCACTCTTCAAAGCTCTCCCCCGCATGGACAGCCGGCAGCTCAGGCTCCAGACCAACTCCAGGCCCTGAGCACAGCAGTAGTCCAGCTGTCCTTGGGCAGTGGCACCCAGGCGGGTTATGTGGTTCCCTTACCCGCATCTGCCTCCCAGGGCACCCGTGCCAGTACCCAGCCAGGTTCGGTTACCTCCTCTGTACTCACCACTGGCGCAGCTGCTGCCCCTGGCTTGACAGCTGCCCCCCAGATGCCTGGTGCTGTGTCCCATGCTGGGCCCAATAGCCAGCAGCCCCGGCCCCCAGGGGGCAGCACAATGACAATCCCCATCAGCATGGGGCTTTCGGCAGCACCCCCAGGTTTGGGGAGAGGAGATGATGTCACAGATCTGTGCTCCAGGTTTGGGGCTCTCTGCATCGCAGCAGCAATGAGCAGGGCCCCACGCGGCCCACAAGGCTCCAGGGCAAGATTGGGCCTGAACACAGGAGGCCGCCCACGCCAGAGCACCCTGTTGGGGACCACTGGAGCCAGCACGATGAACCAGCCTGTGTCGGGAGCCCCGAGTGCCCCTCCCTTCAGTCACATCCCCAGGCACCTGACCAAGCGGAGGACCACATCAGATGGCTGCAGCACTTCCAGCAAGGCTGCCTGCAGGGACGGGGGCGTCGTGGCCTCTCCTCCTACCGGCACCGCCTCCCTGGTCAGCACGGCCCACACCAGCCTTGCCACCAAGACCCCCTCATCCCCTGCCCAGCTATTGATTAAGTGCAAAAGGGCAGCACCGTGCAACAAGCCATCTTCCTCCACATTACAGCTCACTGCTGCTGCCCCTGGCTTGAAAGCGGCCCCCCAGCTCCCTGGCGCTGTGTCCCACACGGGGCCCAACAGCCAGCACCCTGGCCCTCCAGCTGGAAGCACAATGCCGGCCCCCAGCAGCATGGGGCTTTCAGCAGCACCCCCAGGTTTGGGGAGAGGAGATGATGTCGCAGATCTGTGCTCCAGGTTTGGGGCTCTCTGCATCGCAGCAGCAACGAGCAGGGCCCCAAGTGGCCCACAGGGCTCCAGGGCAAGCCTGGGCCCGAACACAGGGGGCCGCCCACACCAGAGCACCCTGTCAGGGACCACTGGAGCCAGCACGACGATCCAGCCTGTGTCAGGAGCCCCGAGTGCCCCTCCCTTCAGTCACATCCCCAGGCACCTGACCAAGCAGAGGTCCACATCAGATGGCTGCAGCACTTCCAGCAAGGCTGCCTGCTGGGACGGGGGCGTCGTGGCCTCTCCTCCTACCGGCACCGCCTCCCTGGTCAGCACGGCCCACACCAGCCTTGCCACCAAGACCCCCTCATCCCCTGCCCAGCGATTGATTAAGTGCAAAAGGGCTGCACCGTGCAACAAGCCATCTTCCTCCACATTACAGCCCACTGCTGCTGCCCCTGGCTTGAAAGCGGCCCCCCAGCTCCCTGGCGCCGTGTCCCACACGGGGCCCAACAGCCAGCACCCCGGCCCTCCAGCTGGAAGCACAATGCCGGCCCCCATCAGCATGGGGCTTTCAGCAGCACCCCCAGGTTTGGGGAGAGGAGATGATGTCACAGATCTGTGCTCCAGGTTTGGGGCTCTCTGCATCGCAGCAGCAACGAGCAGGGCCCCAAGTGGCCCGCAGGGCTCCAGGGCAAGCCTGGGTCCGAACACAGGGGGCCGCCCACGCCAGAGCCCCCTGTCGGAGACCACTGGAGCCAGCACGACGAACCAACCTGTGTCGGGAGCCCCGAGTGCCCCTCCCTTCAGTCACATCCCCAGGCACCTGACCAAGCAGAGGTCCACATCAGATGGCTGCAGCACTTCCAGCAAGGCTGCCTGCGGGGACGGGGGCGTCGTGGCCTCTCCTCCTACCGGTACCCGCCTCCCTGGTCAGCACGGCCCACACCAACCTTGCCACCAAGACCCCATCATCCCCTGCCCAGCTATTGATTAAGTGCAAAAGGGCTGCACCGTGCAACAAGCCATCTTCCTCCACATTGCAGCCCACTGCTGCTGCCCCTGGCTTGAAAGCGGCCCCCCAGCTGCCTGGCACCGTGTTCCATGCTGGGCCCAACAGCCAGCACCCCGGCCCTCCAGCTGGAAGCACAATGCCGGCCCCCAGCAGCATGGGGCTTTCGGCAGCACCCCCAGGTTTGGGGAGAGGAGATGATGTCGCAGATCTGTGCTCCAGGTTTGGGGCTCTCTGCATCGCAGCAGCAACGAGCAGGGCCCCAAGTGGCCCGCAGGGCTCCAGGGCAAGCCTGGGCCCGAACACAGGGGGCCGCCCACGCCAGAGCCCCCTGTCGGAGACCACTGGAGCCAGCACGACGAACCAACCTGTGTCGGGAGCCCCGAGTGCCCCTCCCTTCAGTCACATCCCCAGGCACCTGACCAAGCAGAGGTCCACATCAGATGGCTGCAGCACTTCCAGCAAGGCTGCCTGCAGGGACGGGGGCGTCGTGGCCTCTCCTCCTACCGGCACCGCCTCCCTGGTCAGCATGGCCCACACCAGCCTTGCCACCAGGACCCCCCTCATCCCCTGCCCAGAGATTGATTAAGTGCCAAAGGGCTGCACCGTGCAACAAGCCATCTTCCTCCACATTACAGCCCACTGCTGCTGCCCCTGGCTTGAAAGCGGCCCCCCAGCTCCCTGGCGCTGTGTCCCACACGGGGCCCAACAGCCAGCACCCCGGCCCTCCAGCTGGAAGCACAATGCCGGCCCCCAGCAGCATGGGGCTTTCAGCAGCACCCCCAGGTTTGGGGAGAGGAGATGATGTCACAGATCTGTGCTCCAGGTTTGGGGCTCTCTGCATCGCAGCAGCAACGAGCAGGGCCCCAAGTGGCCCGCAGGGCTCCAGGGCAAGCCTGGGCCCGAACACAAGGGGCCGCCCACGCCAGAGCCCCCTGTCGGAGACCACTGGAGCCAGCACGACGAACCAACCTGTGTCGGGAGCCCCGAGTGCCCCTCCCTTCAGTCACATCCCCAGGCACCTGACCAAGCAGAGGTCCACATCAGATGGCTGCAGCACTTCCAGCAAGGCTGCCTGCAGGGACGGGGGCGTCGTGGCCTCTCCTCCTACCGGCACCGCCTCCCTGGTCAGCATGGCCCACACCAACCTTGCCACCAAGACCCCATCATCCCCTGCCTGCCGGAGAGGACGCAAAAGAGCTGCACCGAGCAATAAGCCATCTCCCTCCACAGCACAGCCCACTTTCTTGGGGCCCAAGAGGCAGAGGCTCGGCTGAGCCTATAGCTTCCTGGAGAAGTAGCCGGTGTTGCACTTCCTTCCAGGTGACACCGGTGCAAGACTAGTGTGGAACGGAAGACACAAATCAAGCCTGGTACCGGAGCAAAACCGGGCTTCCATCCTGCCAGCCAACATGGGGAAAACTTCCCAATCCCTGACCCACCATTTAGAGGGAATGTGGGGGCCTGACGCCTCGTCTGTGATCCCAGGGGCCATGGGCCTTGGGATAGTACACGGAGATCCGTGTCCCTTTGGCCTCCAGTCCCACAGCTCCTGGGACTTCTGCCGCTCCCACAGGTTTCCCCTCCCCTCTCCCCATGTTCTTCGCAGAACCTTTAGTGTTCATGTCATTAATTAAAGCCTGTTCTAGTTTCTCTGCATAGCTCTCCTGAGTCTCTTCTGTGGGTCAAGTGGGCAAAAGTTGGGAGCAGAATGGGTGCTGGCATGGGAAGCCCGACGCCATTGTTTCCAGGTTCCCGTGGCCCAGCAGAGCGGGTAGGGCAAGAAGGACGGACCCTTGAAGTGTAGGTTTTCCGTTTCGGGGATGGGCCTGGGAGAACACTGGCCTGGGGAGGGCAAAGTGGGGAGACTCAGCCTTGCCTATTGGAAGCGCTGCTCCTCTCCCACTGGGCACCCCATGGAATCTTCTTGCTTCACAGCCCTAGAACAATGTAAAGACACTCCTGGCCTACAGTATGGGTCTGGCATCAAAGGTTGTGGCTCAGGGCACAGGAGGACAGCTTTGCCTTGAGGGTATGACAGCTCCTTGAGCGCTGAGTGACATCCCACTTCACACAAGCACCAGGCCTCCCTCCGTGCATCTCTTCCCTCTGCCAGGCATTTGGGGGCCCCTTACTGATGGCACTCAGGAGAAGAATGAGGAACAAACAAGTCACCTGGGAGAGGGAGGGAGCAGGGACGACAGCTGAAAGGACTGTCGCCCCAAAAAACTCCTCGGTCCCGTATTTATTAGATACAAGATCACAACCAACAAAGGAGGAGGTTATACATTAGTCATGGGTCTTGTAGGTCAACCAGAAGGAATGGGAGGCCTACGTTGACCATAGTCTTGTAGGTGAACAGAGTAGGTTGGCCTGGCCCAGCAGCATGGAATTTTTGGTTGAGCAAGGGCACATAAAGGGATTATTCTAATAGCAGGATTTAATGAGGCAGGGGAGACAATGGAAAAGGGAAACAGGTGATGTTCCACCCTGAGCGGCTGGGCTTCAAGGACTTGTATCCTCCTCTCCACTGGAGGCCTGCTGCTAGTACAGGTTTTCTCAAGGTCATCCTCAAGCATGCTTGCGTGACCAGTACAATTTCTCATTAGTGATATTTTAAGCAGCCTATCATTCTGAGGGATGGTTCCATTTCCCCCTTTTTGTTAATGTAGAAGCAGCAAAATCCGTTTTTCAAGTTCTTGAACCATTAGTCATCAGAAACATTTCCGTGAGCATCTGAGGACTAAGCGTAAAATGATTATAGCAATAAAAAGTGTCTTCATTCCACCTATAATGCCAAGACCAGTGTTTTGATCCAAGCAAAGGTGTTTACATCAGACAGAATATCATTTCGCACATTATTTGTGAGAAACTCACTCTTGAACTGATTGTAAGGATAGCAAGGAATGCCCTGAATAGAATCTCGAAGCTCTTTAATATCCACAGTTAAATTACCGCCATAATGACTAGTAATATGGTGAAATCTTGTTCCACAATATTTCTTATTCATTATAGGTGTAGGAGTAACACAGAAGGAAGAAACATTCTAATCACACAGAAGGTGGAGCCTTATATTTGGAAGATCTTCTCTCCTATACATATTATGGCTTCTTCTAAATCAGAGACTCTTTCATGAAATCTTTGATCTAGGACTGTTTGTTGATTCCAAGCCTTGCTAGCATTCTCGTGTCATTTTTGCACAAATTGTGTGGTTTTTACGGTCTGATGCAAGGCCAATCCCACAGTGGTAGCCGTAACAGTAATGGCTGTAATTCCTAGAATAGTTTGGTTGGAGGCACAGATGACAACCCGGATTTGTGACTCTTATCTGAAGTGTGTATTATGTGTGTGGTAGGGGGACAGTTTTGTGGGACTGAGCCCCTGCTCTCTCCAGGTATCTACGTCCACACAGATAGTGTCAGATTGGAGTTACATGCACACTTAGCTGGTGTCAGAGAATTGTTGGTGAGTGGAACACCCCTTCCCACACCCGTGGTGGAGTTGGGCACAGAACCCTTATGATTCCAAATATGAGAATGTCCAAAAACAAAACAAAAACCTCACCCTTTTTGCTAGTTTGGCTAAAACAGAAAGTCTAAAATCAAATCCTGGTTTACAAATACATGATGTTATGAGAAATGTTGTTTTATGAAGGTTTCATTTCACAGGTATGATTGATTACATTATTGACTATTGGCCATTGATCTTCATGTCCAGTTGTCTTCTCTCCCCAGAGGTCTGGCTGGTGGGCTCAAGGGTCCATGCCTCTAATCACAAGTTGACCCCACTGCCAACCAGCCCCAGTTCCTAGATGAGAGCCAAAAGCCACCTCATTAACATAACAAAAGAAACCTTTATTGCTATCCTCATTGGAAATTACAGAGGTTTTGTGCCTGAAATGGAGACACAGAACAAATAGTCCTGTTATATTTCTATTTCAGAGAGATAGAAAGCAAAAGAATAACCTAAAGAATTAAAAAAAAACTGGATCAGTGAATAAACTTGATGAATTTTTCTAAGTTTTCAATAACTTTCTTTTTGTAACATGCTTATAACATATTGTAAACGTAAATATAATCTCATTTGGTTATCAGTGATATTTAAAACACAGGGATATGCAGGCAATATTAGTTTAAATACTGTCTTAACTCTCCAGATACTTTAGTCCAAGAACATCCATTTTTAATTATATATGTTTTGAAAATTTAACAACTGAACTAAGAAAAAAACTATGAGTTTTTACAACAAAGTGAATATTTTGTTGGAAAAAAAGACCAGAAAAGTTGTATAGTATTATATACCAAAATCTTATCTCATAGAAATTACCAACTTGAAAATTCTTAAAAATTTAGAAGATTAAAAAAAAATTTTAAAGTGCGCCTGGGTGGCTCAATGGGTTATAAGCCTCTGCCTTCAGCTTGGGTCATGATCCCAGAGTCCTGGGTCCAGTCCGGCATTGGGCTCTCTGCTCAGCAGGGAGCCTGCTTCCTCCTCTCTCTCAGCCTGCCTCTCTGCCTACTTGTGATCTCTGTCAAATAAATAAAATACTAAAAAAATTTAAAAGATATCTTTGAAACTTTTATTTGTAGCTTCTTTTCATGAAAAATTAATTAAAAGTTACAGGGAGAGTTTTTTCACATGTACTTTTAAAATGACAGATACTCCAGAAAATAATTATTTGAGATCTCCTATTCAAAGATGTTTAGATTTCAAATTCCTGGGACCAAATGAGAGAAGAAAGCAAGAGCCTTATATTTCTGAAAACCATCCTTGAATCTTCTTATGCTCTTAATAAAAATATAAATAGACTGAGTCCATCTCAAATGGGAAAACACAGAAGATGGCAGAATTTTCTTCAAATATTCAGAATTAACCAGAAATGTTAAGACTGCTAAGCAACAAATATTGAAATGAGTCAGTTCTAGAGATCTAATTGGTTTTATCAAATGATTCATGAATCAGCCAACATCCTAACACTAGAAAGGCATTGCAAAGTCTACAGATAGGGAAAGTTTTTTTTTTAATTTTTATTTTATTTTATTTTATTTTAAAGATTTTATTTATTTATTTGACAGAGAGAGATCACAAGTAGGCAGAGAGGCAGGCAGAGAGCGAGAGAGGAGGAAGCAGGCTCCCCGCTGAACAGAGAGCCCGATACGGGACTCGATCCCAGGACCCTGAGATGATGACCTGAGCCGAAGGCAGCGGCTTAACCTACTGAGCCACCCAGGTGCCCTTAATTTTTTTATTTTTTATAAACATATATTTTTATCCCCAGGGGTATAGATCTGTGAATCACAAGGTTTACACACTTCACAGCACTCACAAAGCACATACCCTCCCAATGTCCATAAGACAAGTCAACTAAGTCATAATTTTTTTTTAAATAATTTCTCTGGGTGAAGTCATCTTCCTTTTGAGGATAAAAGGGTATATTAGGGGGATTACTTCATTTTCTTTTGGAGGAGGGAAAGGAGCCATGTGGCAGATTACATCATTGGTGCTGACCAGAAAATTCCACACTGACCAGTTAAGACTATATTTCTGAGGGAGGTTGAAATAGGAATTAGCTTAAGATATTAAGTCTTGGTGGGTCTAGTACAAATGACTCCATTTTGGGCCTGCTATTTTTTTTTAAACAAAAACTTTAATTGTGCATTCTCAAAGCATGTAGTAAACAGTATACAATAATAAATTTTCTCCAGGACAGATTGTTTCTTTTTACAGATAAAAGGCCTTTGAAAATCAAGAATTGAAAACCAAACTTGAAACAGCCACAGTGACTTGTACAATTTTTTAGACAAATAACTAAGCCTCATCGTTGTTACCTTAATCTGTGACAGTAAATAAACACAAAATCCCACTGTTTGAACAAAATAGATGTTAGTCTCTGGAGGCTGCCTTCTGAGCACGACAGAAAGTTTCCCCATCCTCCCTCCTCCCCATCTAGGTCTCTCTTCTCCTCCTCCTTTCCCTCTTCCTCTTCTTATTCTTTTTCTCCTTCAGATTTATTTACCTATTTGATTGTTTATTTATTTATTTATTTTAGAGAGGGTGGGGAGGGCCAGAGGGAGAGAGAGTCTCAAGCTGACCACCTGCTGAGTGGAGCCCAACTTGGGGCTCCATCCCAGGACCCTGAGATCACGACCTGAGCCCAAATCAAGAGTAGAACCCTTAACCAACTGAGCCACCCAGGTGCCCATCTAAGTCACTCTTTTGGAGGAGGGAGTGAGAGAAAATCTCAGAGAGCTGGCTTCAGTAAGATACCAACAGTGACAATAATAATGTAAATACCAACAAGAGGACACTGAACTGTCATCTTGCCATTTTAAGCACTTCATGTATATTCATTCACCCCTCTCTTATGTCTACCCCAGGAGGCAGGTACTATTATTATCAGCATTTTTCAGTTATAGAAACTGGGGCACTTAAATTGGGTAGCTCACTAAGGTCACAAAGGAAATGATGTGGCCAAGATTGGAATCCTGGTGGCCTGGATCCACAGTCCATTCTCCTATTCACTATGCAAATGGCCCCACTCGGGGGAACAGTTGGCCTGGGTCACGCATCATTCTCAGAGGCCTCCAGGTCTCTGGGACAGCAAGGTGGGAGGAGGCACATATTACATCTAATATATTTTTACCCTTTATTGTCCTTTTATTTCTGCCTGTGCAACTATTAATCTATTCTATACCATTTGATATGTTCTTGAATATCTCTGCATTCCTCTTCTGAGGCTTTTTCATAATCTCTTTTAGGATTTTGATTTACTGAGAGAGGATAGCTGCTATTATTGTAGTGAGGACATTGGAGTCTGCATTTATGAGTGAGGCTGAGGGAGGGAGGCTTTCTCTACTTGGTTGTGTCACGCAGCCTTCGTGTTCCAAGCTACAGGGCTTCATTCAAAGAAACTGGGAGGTTTCCTTCCTCCTCTGGGTCTGGGATGTATCACATAGCACAGCATGGCCTGGGACTTGAGCATAAGTAGAAGTACTTGACTGTGACATTTATATATGAGGAATGTGGCAAATCTCTGGCTTTCAATGATCTTTCTATATCCATCATTTTCATATATTCTCTACTCGATTTTAGTTAATGTCTAAATCTGCACTCTCATTCTAACAGTCCTTTTGTTTTTCCCCTTGATATTACTTTACATTGAGATCCCCTGTTTCTTGGTCAAATAAGTCATTTGAATTTTTTGTTTAATCATCAGTTAAATGGATTTTAACTTTCCCCGGTGCAGGTTTCCTGTCTTTGTAAGAAAAATTTTAAAATACCCATCTGTCCTATTAAATTGCTGATTTAATCTGAATTGAACCCAGATTTCCTAATTTAAATGAGAAATGGTTGAACAAGCATTTTTTCATTTAATTTTCCATTCAATTTTCATTTCATTTCATTTTTCATTTGCAAGCGCTCTGCTCTTTGGGTTTATCCACTTGTTGTTCTGCTCTATTTCTCCTGTAGCTGACATAGGATGTGGCGTCTTATCAGTCCACTTGGCAAATAATAAGGGCTTCTCATGGCCCTGGGGGAACAAGGCAAACTACCCGAAGCCCCCCTAGGACAGAGCTGTGACAATGCAGATCCACGATCTGGACCACAGAGTGCTGTTTCCTTTCACTGGGGTGGGAACTGCGGATCTGTGTGGTCTAAAGCTGTTTAGGTCAGAAAGGGCATCTAACCGGGATCCTCATTTCCCAAAGAAAGGAAGGAGTTAAATCAATGGAACTAAGTCAGGAGGAGGAATTGAATGTGTATTAGTCGTCATTCTTCAGAGAAACAACTGACTGTTTATACCTACATCTCCATGTCATCTCTCTCTAGAGAGGGATTTATTAGAAACTGGCTCACATGGTTATGACCCAGGCAGGAGAAGACCAATGTCCCAGCTCAAAGACAGAGGGTTAGAAGGAGGGGTGTCTCCCTCACTCAGTCTTTTTGTTCTGGCTCAATCAGTTGGATGAAGCCCAGGAGCATTGGGTGGCAATCTGTTTTACTGAGTAACTGATTCCAATGTTAGTCTCATCCAGAAACACTCTCATAGGCCCAGAGCAAAGTTTCACCCAATTGGTCACCTTGTGGTTCAGTGAAGCCAACACAAAAAATGAACCATTGCAGCATATTCCACAAGAGTGAATGAAGCTTCTGGGTCATGGGGAAACGATACCAAATGAAGTCACAGAGGAAGAACAGAGAGATTCCCATCTAGGAGGCTCTTTGGTTGACATTCTTTACTGTTGTGTGGGTTCTGTTTATTTCCTCAAAAGTTTTTCAATAGGAATATATTAATGCCTGGCTTTAAAGCACACTCCTGTAAATTTTATACATATTCCTCTAGGTACCTCCAATGTGAGTAGATGTAGTAAGCTCACATTTTGGGTTAGATTTCTCAGTCCACACAGGCAATGTGTAATTTTCAGGCTATGAAGATTAATAAAGGGAATTTCTAACTAAAATGAATGGAAATTAATATGTAAGGGCTTAATTGTTCATGTTAAAAATAACATGGTTTCCCAGTGCATTTTAAGGGATGACCTTAAGCATCCCATCTTGCAACCTGGAGATCTTGCCTACTGGAAAAGAACTCCAGAAAAAAAAAAAAAAAACTCTTCAAGCCCTTTGGAAAGGCCTCTATCAGGTCTTGCTAAGCAACCCTGTGCTGCCAAACTCCAGGGAATAGGCTCTTGGATTCACGTGGCACATTGGAGGAAATCTCCAGATTCTGTGGGACCTGCACACCATGAGGTGACCTAAAAGTACAGATTCCCAGCACTGAAGTGGATGGCATCTCAAGAAATAGCTTTGCCACGATGCCTGGACGAGACCCATGTACCTTTTCTCACCCTTGCTTCCTCTCTCCTTCATGGAAAGACAGTGCTCCATCCCACATTTACCAAACCCTTGCAGAAGGGGGCAGCACTTTTTGTTGTTGTTGTGATCTTTCAGAAACAGCCTCCTCATAATGCCATGACAAATCAATCTTTCCCCTTGTTTTTGCTGGAGGGCAGAGGTTTCTGGATCCACAAGTCTTTCTTTATTCGGAACCACCAACAGACTCTGGATTCTTAGCCACATTCACGGTCTCCGTATTTGCACACTTACAGGCTGTATTATTGGATAACATTGGTTTCTAGACAGTACTTTGAGATAATACAATTCTAATGCAGCTTTGACATATTGCTGTTTTGCAAATAGTTGTCCACCTGTTGTGTCATGTCTATACCTGTGCTGCGTCTTCCCCAGGGCACTCGGTTAATTCTCTGACAGGCTGCTTGCAGGGCCCAATATTCTGTTTTCATGACTGTTTGAAGCAGGGACTCCAGGAGGCATGCATGGCTCTGGGTTGGCCTCCATAGGGAGAACTGTTCTCTTGTAAGTCACTTAGTTTCCTAAGTGCCAATAACTATTTTCAGTTGGCTACTTTCTGACCTAGGGTCCTGACTTAGAACCACAATACAATTTGGAATTTTCATTTGAATTTTTATTTTTCTTAAAGATTTTATTTCTGTATTTATTTAAGAGAGAGAGAGAGTATGCAGTGGGAGCAGCAGGCAGAGGGAGAGGAAGAAGCGGACTCTTCTGCTGAGCAGGGAACCCAATGTGGGACTCTATCTGATCCTGGGACACCAGGATCGTGACCTGAGGTGAAGGCACATGCTTAACCAACTGAGCCACCTAAGGGTCCTGGCTTTATTTATTTGAGAGAAACTGCATGTGTGAGCTCTTGTGTGAACAGAAGAAGGTGAAGAGGGGGAGGGAGAAGGATATGGTGAGAGAATCTCGAGATAAAGAAAGATTACCCATGACAGAATGGGAACTACTTAGTGACAGCAGGAGAGTGAGTCAGGGGGGCACCTCCACCCCCCTGCATTTGGCAGAGAATCAAGTTAAAGGCAGGTGGAGGAGTGGGGAAGCCTTTGGGTGGTGAAAGGGAAAGGTCCAATGACAGATTGTTGGGGTGGGGGAGCAGGACAGGAGCTGACAGAAGAAGGCTGTTCTATGTCATAGACCATATTTGAGGAGCATATCTGTTTCCCTCTTGGTCTCAAGTTCGGGGGTGTGCTAAGTTGGGAGCAAGAACATGAAAAGCTATCTGGGGCCGGTCGCTGCAGAGATGTGGCTTGGCTTTCCAGGAGGGCCTCTGCAGAGCTTCTGGGTCCAGTCCTGCCTAGTTTCTTGGAAGATTTAGAAAGTTCTGTAGGCTGGAATCCCTCTCCAAAGCTGTGTTCAGACAACTGAACACCTTCTATGGATAGAGAAACTGTATTTCATAACAACTATGATCAGTACTGTACATAATAATTACAATAATGATCAATAATAATTATAATCATCTACATATCATTCAATGTATAAATATTAATATGTATGAAATTATATAATCTATATATGTTTATAGCATGTATGTAATTATACACATTTATAATAATTATGATAATATGTGATAAACTAAATTAAAACATAAATAAAACATAATAAAGAAATACATTAACAAAGTATTAAATAATAAAAATTTTATGATAAAAATGATTGGCTCATTGGGAGCCAGAGATACTCTTTTTCCTTATTGTGAGCTGGCCACAATGCTTTAGGCTGCCAGGTGTCTGATCTCCAGATAAGTGAGTGTTTCTGTACATGGATTATCAGTGTTTTAGAGCACTTTGTGCAAGGGACCACCTGCATGACCAGAGTATGATCTGCTTTGTGTGGGCCCCATGAACTCTGGCAAGACCCCTCTGTTGTCAAAGGTCTTCAGTGAAGGCCCTGAGAATTTGATCTCAACTTGAAAAATTGTGTGATGAAAAATACTTGCACAGAGGCATGAGGGACAATGTTGGGTTGACGACAGATTTTAGTATTTAAAAACACTGGTATTTTAGAATGCCATCTTGGGGGGTGCCTGGCTGGTTCAGTGGATATAGCATGTGCCTCTTGATCTTGGGGTCATGAGTTCAAGTCCCACACTGGGCATAGAGATTTCTTTAAAAAAATGCCATCTTGAACGTAAAAGAATTTGAAGAGGGTGATAATATCTGGAAATACTACCAAGGATCTCAGGGGATCTGGAAATGCTAGAAAAGGACTGCAACTCAGTTCTTCAGCACTCACGGTTAAGCGCTGTATCCCTTTTACTATTTGCACGTCATCAAGACAAGCCATCTGTGAACTCAGTACAAGAGACCAAAAGCTACTTGGAATCTGAACCACTTGCATGTGGAAAACTCTAGATCCTCATCCTTACTTGCTGGATGACTCGCATGTCCTGCAAGACAGCTTCTCTCAGGTGATGAATTCGTTAGAAGGAAAAGACAGGTGTCAGGCTGTGAGAAGATAACATCTGATGAACACAATGGTTTCCCAAAGGCTTTGAACCTATCGTGTTCTTTTCTCATTGCTATTTTATTTTGGCATTGAGTCTATAATAGCTCCAATATTCCTCTAGTTATCTCAGACTTTCCTTTCTAATCAAGTGAATATTCTGTAAATCAGAAGAATGATCATTGGCATTCACATCACACACACACAACTGAGAGAGAATGGATTCTCTGTTTACCACTGGATTCTCTATTTATCCTCAAAGCCTGCCTCCTCCTTCTGTTCTGTCTCCTCTATATTCTGTGTGAAAGTGGATGGAATTCATGGCTCAGGGAAATCAATCCATTATGGAGAACTCAGCCTGGGTCTGTGGGCAGAGTGTTGTGTCACTGGTACTGTCCCTAAGATCTCTATCAGTTCCAAGATCTTGGGATTTTACTTACTATTTAAGGATGTCCCTGTGCTGTGTTCACTCTAAATAAGCCAAAATTGACCCTAAATCTCCAGTTCCTTCTTTGTTCTCTGGGTAATATTTTTTTCTTCTCCATGACAGTGCATATGCCTCTCTCATGGTTGGCTATACCCTTTTTCTAACTTATTATTTTTAAGATTTTATTTATTGAGATAAAGAGATACAGAGAAAGAGCATAAGCAGAGGGAGAGGCAGAGGAAGAAGGAGAAGAAGAATCCCCATTGAGCAGGGAGCCTGGTGTGGGTCTCCATCCCAGGAACTAGAGATCATGACTTGAGCTGAAAGTAGATGCTTAATCACCTGAGACACCTAGCCCCCCAGCTCCAACTTTCTTAAAATAACATTTTAGGGGGCACCTGGGTGGCTCAGTGGGTTAAAGCTTCTGCCTTCGGCTCAGGTCATGATCCCAGCGTCCTGGGATCGAGCCCCATGTCGGGCTCTCTGCTCCGCAGGGAGCCTGCTTCCTTTCTTCTCTCTCTCTGCCTGCCTCTCTGCCTACTTGTGACTTCTCTCTCTCTGTCAAATAAATAAAATATTTTTAAAAATATAATAAAATAACATTTTAGCAAGGTGCACAAAAAGAGCAATTCCATTCAGTATATCTCCCCACATTCTTTACATCCTATAGACCATCTAACAAAATTGACTTTGACTTTGAAATCATGGTATTAAAAAACCTTTTTAATTGACTTTGAATTCATGGTATTAAAAAACCTTTAAATATAGAAAAGTGGATAGTACTATAGAAACATATTCCATAATTCATTTGTTCTTGTAAAAAAAATCAAAATGGGTAGGCTGCGTATCTCTTTCAATGACACTTTGAAGGCAGACACTTAACTAGGTTAAGTGTCTGCCTTCAGCTCAGGTCATCATCTCGAGGCCCTGGATGGAGCCCCACATCTGGCTCCCTGTTCAGCAGGGAGCTTGCTTCTCCCTCCCATCCCTATTCATGCTCTCTCTCACTATCTCTGTCACTATCTCCATCTCTCTCTCTCGAATAAATCAATAAAATATTTAAAAAATCAATTCAAGGTTAATTGTTTCAAGTGTGGCCTCACATGATTGGCTTGCTGCTGCATCATTTTGAGATGTGCTGCTTTTTTGGGTTCATAAATATTCCAGTAGGTCTTGGAGGTGAAAACATCCTTTCTTTAAAGAAGTATTAGGTGTATGATTTTTAATTATTTTGTATTCCCTGGGATTTAAGACTCATTATTTAAGGTTTTCTGTCAGGCTGGATTTAGAACTGTGTAAAAAAAAAAAAAAAACTGCCAATGATCAATTTGAAGAGTCCTGTTTCTTTACCTTTTTTTTTTTTTGTCAAGTTTTTATTTGAAGTCTAGTTAACATATAGTGTAATATTAGTTTCAGGTGCACAATTTAGTGATTCCGCACTTACATACCACACCAAGTCCTCATCATAAGTGCCTTCCTCAATACCCATCAACCATCTAGCCCATCGCCCACTCACCTCCTTCCAGCAGCCCTCTGTTTATTCTTCATTAAGACTCAGTTTTACGGTTTGCCTTGAAGAGTTCTGTTTCAAGCTTGAACCAGTGAAACACATCATCCAAATCATTCTTCAGTTTCACTAAGTCATCAAAAATGTCAACACAAACAGCATGTGAACATTTTACAGAAGTACTAGTGAGAATCACTGGAGATCCATGAAGGCTTGTGTAACTTACCTACTTAAATAAGAGTTATATTGGTAATCACATCATGTTTAATTGAAAGATGAAGAGGCCCTTGAGCAGCTCATTGTTTAAGTGTCTGACTCTTGATTTCAGCTCAGGTCATGATCTCAGGGTTGTGAGATCAAGCTGGGCTCTGTGCTGGGTGTGGAACCTGCTTAGGATTCTCCCTCTCCCTCTCCCCCCAGCCCCTGCTCATGCTCTCTCCCTCTCTCTCCCTCTGCCTCTCTATTAAAAAAAAGATGAAGATTATGGAACTGAAGTCACTAAAATATGATACAAAAATGAATAATCAGTCTCAGGTTTGAGGAAAGACTATAAAGAAAACACCTACAATAAAATCCTTCTCATGACTAAAATGAGGGGGAAAATGCCAGTTTTCAACCTGAGTTATAAAAATGACAGAAACATTGATTCACGCTTCATTTTTTTTACAAGTTATGAATAGAAGTAGGGTAAAACCCCCAAAGTGAAATAGTTACATATCACAATATTAAAATAATAAAATAAATCTGAACACAGAAAAGTTTCTCAGGTTCCCTGTTTCCTTTAAAAACAAAGGCTGATGGTGTAAGCAGCATGAATGTTTGGGGACACAGGGTGTGGATGGGGAAGAGTCAAACAATGTGCTCCCCTGTCATTGTTTTCCAAGGAAGCAGCTGGTAGAGGGGAGCCCTGAACAGAGTTTGAATAAAAAAGGCATGCAGAGCTCTTCCTTACAAAGCTGTTGAAAATAAATTTTTAAAAAATGTTACATATGCTTCACCTAATAAGTTTATCATAGTGCTGTTTATGACAAAGGCATTATTTTGCAAATATTGGTTGTTCTGCCCAAAGAGGTTTGGATACCTGCTGTGCAATTTTAGAGTTAGCCCTATGTAAACTAAGCAGTAACCCACTCTCTAAATGTTTTCTTCATAGTGTTCCCCTGTGGCCAAGTTTTCCATCCAGGTTGTGGTACCAGTACAAGGCACCCCACCCCTGCCCAGCCCCAAGGATACAGCCTAAGGCTGCTCGGCCTCCCTGCCAGGACCTCAGCGGAGACACAGACCAGGAGTCTGCTTACAGGGCTGTCACTTGCCCAAGTCACTAACTCTCAAAGCCTCAACGTCCTCGGTCAAAACCCAATTAAAACATTACACCCTTGAGAACATTTTGAAGAGTTCTGCCTCTTCAAACACATTCTGCCCCAGGAACACATTCTAGCCACCTGCCACTCCAGGATTCCAGCATTAAGTCGACCATCTCTCCCCAATCAGACGAGATGCAGTTTTTGAGGCTAAATTAGATTCCGCTTCCTTCCTGTGACAGAACAGGAATGTTCTGGTTTTGTTTTTAAACACAACCCCGTGGTTATCAGCATCTAAATCCATGCCGGAGGCCAGGATGATAAACCAGAAGATGAAAACGAGAGCCCAGCTGACTGACTCTCCACCAGGCTCGCTTAATTTCTGAGGAAATAAAAATTTGATAAGCCGGCGAAGTTTTTGGCATCCCAGAATAAGCACGGACTATTCTGGGTAAGAAACAGACACAATCAAGCCCTCGGTCTGAGGATGAGTAACAGATCTGCTGACGGGTTGCCGCCTTCCACGCGACTCCAGAAAGTGTGTGATATGCTAATGAGGCACCGCAAAACGGACAATGAACCAGAACACGACTGCCAAGTCACACTTTTCGTCGCAAATGCCCAGAAAGTCTGCGAGAACTGCCTACACGCACGGTACTGGAGACACCGTCCGGGCGGCAGACGGGAGGGGCAAGTCAGATTCCACAGGGCTGTGGGCACCGAGCCCCCCACCCCCGACGCCTCTCTCCCCACGGACCGGGCCTGCGTGCTCCTGGCCACCGAGACCCGCTGCCGCCCGCCCCATTCGCTGCGGCCGGGCGGACCCAGGGCTTCCAGGTACGTGTTTACGGTGAGTGGCATTTCCTTGTCGCGGAACAGGCACAGGTAATTTCACAACCCCATTAGCGCATTCCAAAGGCAAGAATCACACCCCGGCAACTTCATCTTTCCACTGGCCCCCTGGGCGCCCGCGGGCAGCGCGGCGACCGCTGGCCCGCAAGGCGGGTGAGGGAAGGGCGCCGGGCCGGGGAGGGGGCGCGGCGCGACCCCCGCCGACAGCACAGACCTGGTTCGGGATCCTCCGGCCGCCCCGAGTGGTTGCCCATGCTCGGCGGACTCCGGCAGCGTCCGGCTGGCCGGCCTCGGACAAGGTGTCCGCCGTGCTGGAGTTTGCGCCGGCTCCGACTGGCTAGGCGGTGGCGTCGGCGGGTCCGCTCCAGTCAAAGAAAGGGCCGGGCGCCTTCCAGTTCCCGGCGGCCGCCGGCGGAGCGGCTCCTTGCCCGCGCGGGCGGTCCCGCCCACTTCATCTGCATACCGTCCGCTAGCAGGCCCGCCCACCGCAACTCCAGCCGGCCTGCCCGGCGAGGACCGCCCATCTCATCTGCATATCACCCTGGATCATCCGAAGGGTTCCCTCCCACGCGTGGGAGGGCCGCAACAGCTGACCGACTTCAGGCCTCTAGGGGCGGACGCTGAGAACTGCAGCTGGACAGGTAGGCTGGAAAAACCCCACTGCGGGGAGGCTGACGCCAAGGGCCACGAGAAAGGCAAGATGCTGCGCGTGAGACTTGAGATCTCATGTCAGGGCAAGAAAAACTAGGTAGGGCTGGCACCGTACAGGCGCTGAAGCGATTTTCTGGGTAAATGAAGGAACGGACGCACCAGCAACTCTCGAGAAGGACGTGAAGACGAGTGACACTTTAACAAACACCTGCCGGTTATTCAAGATGAATACTACCACAAATGATGAAATGCATACTAATCCTTACGGCAACTGTTCTTCTGCGTATCAGAAATGACGAACTTATGGAAATCGCCCTGAACAACTTTCATAGTTAACCTGACAGTGAAAACAGCTAAAAATAAGTAAGTCTTGCAGTGAAAAATATTTAGAACTAATAAAATCATGAGTGGAATGGCTAGTTCTCTCTGCATTACTTGGACGCTGTGGCCAAGTTACCTATCAACATCTTAGGTCACCGCTGATCATTCTGCTCCTCATAAAAGGAGGAGTCCAGACAGCAGGACCCCGCCTCTCTGGTCTCCTCTTCTCAATCCCCTTTGCTGGCCTCTCCTCCTCTCCTCTCCTTTTTTTTTTTTTAAAGGTTTTACTTACTTATTAGAGAGAGAGATAAAGCATTGAGAGGAGAGAGGTCAGCAGGAAAAGCAGACTCCCTGCTGAGCAGGGAGCCAGATGCGGGACTCCATCCGGAGACTCCAGGATCAACACCTGAGCCGAAGGCAGTCACTTAACCAACTGAGCCACCTAGGCGCCCTTCTCCTCCTCAACTTGATCTCTAGCACCAGGAGTGCCCCCAAGCCCAGTGATCTATATAATCACCTTGGTCATCTCTTCTCTAACTTGGCTGCCCCCACCACATTGTGGCTTTTAAGCACCACCTATATATTTTCCGCCTGGTACCCTCTTCTATATTCCAGACTCATTTAACTCACTACCTTCTTGACACTTCCACTTAGGTGTCTTAATAAGCATCTCTGATTTAACTAGAAAAAAAGGCCAAAATCTTGATTTTCTTCCATAGCTGTCTCATATAGTCGTCTTCATCTCTGTAGATGGAATATGTCAGAATAGTTATCATGAATGCCACCTTGTCTCAGCTCTTCTCACCATGTCCATTGCTACCACCTGGTCCAAGCCACGGACCATCCTACCAGGATGATTGCAACTGCCTCCTAACCGGTCTCCATCTTCTGCCCGCCTGTTTATACTCTAATCTTCACCTAACAGAGTGGTGCTTCTAAAACCTAGGTCAAATCATACCACACCTCCATTTACAATGCTCCAACAGCTTTCTGTCTCACTGGGAGGAAGAGCCAACGCCCTTACCTTGGCCTCCTCGGTTCTGAATGATCACCCCCTCCTTCCATCGGTGGACTCACCTTCTCCCGCTCACACTGCTTTTTGCTACAGTGGCCTCCTCACTGTATCTCAAATAAGCCAATCATCTCCCACGCAAGGGCCTTTGCCCCTGCGGCTCCCTCTGCCTGGAATGCTCTTCCCCCACATTCCTACATTACACAGACCCCATGTTTCATTCTCTTTCATTTCCTAGGTCTCTGGTCCAATGTCATTCCAGTAAGAGGGGCTTCTCTTGTCACACCACATTAAAGAGTAAGCCAGACCCTGAAGGTACACATTTTCCTGCTTTGCTGACCTCCAGGATGCATATCACCAGTGAGCATGCTATATATTTACTTGTTTACTGGTTTATTGTCTCCCCCACTAGATTGCAAAGCTCCTAAGAACAGGGAATGAATGAATGAATTTATAGGCTGTATCATAAACCAATCAGCTCCTACATGTTACTTCCTTTTAACAGTGCCATGGGCTGGTTTCTCCAACAAAACTAATTTGTCAGGCTGCCTGGGTGGTTCAGGGTTAAAGCCTCTGCCTTCGGCTCAGGTCATGATCCCAGGGTCCTGGGATCCAGTCCTGCATCGGGCTCTCGCTCCGCAGAGAGCCTGCTTCCTCCTTTCTCTCTGCCTGCCTCTCTGCCTACTTGTGATCTCTGTCTGTCAAATAAATAATAAAACCTAAAAAAAAAAACACCAAAAAAACTAATTTGTCAAAAAGAGAAGCCATAGTTCTATTTCTATAACCTGCACAACCCAGCACAGCGCTGAGCACACAGAAACAAACATACTAAGGAAAATAAATTGCATAGGATAATTTCAGAGCAGAAGTGTATATGAAATCAAGCTCTGCCTTCCCACCCCCTTTTTTTAAAGGTGAAGAATAAGCCCAGAAAAGATGGTGGACTTCAACTATGTATGACATGATAGACAAAGGCTGCAGTTGTGAACCCTGTAACAGTGGCACAACGTCAGTTTACAGAACAGTTACATCCTTATCCACAGAGGTTTGAAAACTGATGACTCATTTTATTCATCCCATAAAATGTTAAGCAATTAACCTGTCTCTTTATGACAACTAAATAAGACACCAACCCAAGATACCTCCTGGATGCCTGTGTCTCTCTCTCTTTAAAAAAAAATAATAAATTAAAAAAATATTTATTGATTTTAGAGAGAGAGAGAGCAAGCACATGAGTGGGGGGAGGGGCACAAGGAGGATGAGAGAGAGAATCTTCCAGAAGACACCTCACTGTGCATGGAGCCTGACCAGGGGCTCAATCTCACGAACCATGAGATCATGACCTGAACCTAAACGAAGAGTCAGACGCTTAACCGACTGAACCACCCAGGCGCCCCAGGCCTCTATGCTTTTGTATCTGCTATATTCCCTCTGATCTGATACTCTGATATAGAATAATCTGGCTTCCTGGCAAGTACCTATTCATCTTTTAAATTATTGCTTAGAAGGGTGCCTAGGTGGATCAGTAGGTTAAGTGTCTGCCTTTGGCTCATGTCACGATCCCAGGGTCTGGGATGGAGCCCCGCATGGGACTCCCTGCTCTTTGGGGAGTCTGCTTCTCCCTCTACGTCTCCCCCACCACTCCCGCCCACCACAGAGGGCATGTGCGCACGTGAGCTCTCTCTCTCTCTTTCAAATAAATAAATTCATGTTTTAAAAAAAGATTTAAATTCTTTCTCAGGTAGAGGCACCTGTGTGGCTTAGTCAGTTTAAGCGTTGGTCTCTTGCTTTCAGCTCAGGTCATGATCTCAGGATGGTGGGATCAAGTCCTGTGTAGGGCTCCAAGCCAAGTGTGGAGCCTGCTTAAGATTCTGTGTTCTTCTCCCTTTCCCTCTCCTCCCCACTCCTGCACTCTCTCTCATAAACAAACAAACAAGCAAACAAACTCTTGCTCAGGCATCAAGCACTTCTGGTGAGCCCACCCATCCCAGCCAGAATTAAATACTCTCTCCCTCATGAAAATTCTGTATATCGTGTAAATGCTTATATTTTTGCACAGAACCACATTATTTCAA
This sequence comes from Neogale vison, assembly GCF_020171115.1. Taxonomy (NCBI): domain Eukaryota; kingdom Metazoa; phylum Chordata; class Mammalia; order Carnivora; family Mustelidae; genus Neogale; species Neogale vison. Next base: position 65,614,681 of record NC_058095.1, read on the forward strand.
CCGTTCTTCTTTATACGGTGATAAACTCTTGTGTGGCAGTGATGCTGTCTTAATAATTTTTGCATTCCTTAACTCTAATGTATAGTAAGTGAAGTAAATAATATATTTATTTCCTCTATCAGCTAAAATGCTAACTTCTCAAGCAAATAAAATAGCTCTGTGATGGGTTACTTAAACTTCTGAAGGATCTTTTGATACCCACAGAAATCCTATGTTATTGAAATGAGAAGGCTAAATTATATAAAAGTCAAGCCTGTCCAAGTTAATCTATGATTTTATTTTATTTAAAGATTTTATTTATTTATTTGTCAGAGAGAGAGACAGACAGACAGACAGAGAGCACAAGCAGGGGGAGCGGCCGACAGAGGGTGAAGGAGGCTCTCCACTAAGCAGGGAGTCCGATGCAGGGCTTGATCCCACAACCCTGGGATTATGACCTGAGCAGAAGGCAGACACTTAAATAGCTGAGCCACCCAGGTGTCCCTAATCTGTAATTTTAACAAAATGCAAATCAATCATGAAGTCGATGTGTTTATTCCAAAATTCACCTGAATAAATAAAGACATTGGACAACATAAGAAAATTCATATGAATTTTAAAAGAATGCTGTAAAATTACAGAAGAAATATTGTATGGCTACCACAGAATGGAAATGCAAAACAAACAAATAGACAAACAAAAAAAACCCCAAAACCCTCAGATTTAAAAGAATTTAGTATAAAGTAGCACTTCAAATGTAGTGAGACCCATATCTCACCTTTTATGCCAGAAATAAATTCCAATTCAACATAGATTTAATTGTAAAATATGAAAATATAAAAGCCCTAGAAGTAAATGTGGCTGAATATTTTTATAATATCAAGGGGGAAGAAAGCTTTTCTATATTGTCCCACTTTTCATTTCGAACAATTCCAAATTCAGAGAAAAGTGTGGAGAGAACACTGCAATGAACACCCTTATATACTTCCCGCCTACCGCTAGCAACTGTAAACATTCTACCATTTGCTTTTTATCCTTCTGTCCTTCCATTTTTCTTTTCATTGAATCATTTGAAACTACACTGCAGACATCATGACACTTCACCCCTAAACACTTCCACCGTGATCTCCTAAGGCATTCTTCTACAACAGCATTATCACATCCAAGAAAAACAGTATTTTCAAAATATCATATAGCAGATACCCCGTATTAAAATTTTCCCCAATGCCTCCAAAAATCTATGTATTTTTAATCACCAGGATCCAATCAGTGTTAAATACTGGGTACATAAGGCACAACCTCAAACAACCTTGATCAATGAGATTGAGATGCTGATAGAGGTTGTCTATGTAACCATTTTAAAAAAGGAGGTTGGGGCACCTGGGTGGCTCAGTTGGTTAGGCGTCTGCCTTTGGTTCAGGTCAGGATCTCAGGGTCCTGGGATGAGTCCCGTATTGGGCTCAGTGGAGAGCCTGCTTCTCTGCTTCTCCCTCTCCCTCCATAACCCCCTACCACAAGTGCTCTCTCTCTCTCAAGTAAATATTTTTTAAGTAATTAATTAATTTAAAAAAGCAGCAGTACAGCTCTAAATTCCTATATTTTTTAAAACACAGGCCCCATGGAAGCTGGGCCTTCTTTTTTTTTTTAATTTTATTTATTTGTCAGAGAGAGAGAGAGAGCACAAGCGCATAAGCAGGCAGAGAGAGAAGCCGGCTCCCTGCCGAGCAAGGAGCCCCATGCGGGACTCGATCCCAGGATGCTGGGATCATGACCTGAGCCGAAGGCAGTGGCTTAACCAACTGAGTCACCCAGGAGCCCTAAATTCCTATATTTTATACAGTATGTGATTTCAAATGTAAAGGTGTAACTAAGTTGAAAAATTCTGTATTTTGTTTTTTTTGCTGCCTTTTTTTTTTAAAGTAGGCTACATGCCCAATGTGGGGCTTGAACTCATGAACTGAGATCAAGAGTCATGTGCTGTACCCGACTGAGGCAGCCAGGTGCCCCAAATTATGTATTTTCTATTTCATCTATATTTGAAGTATTTATTTAAGGAAAGAAAAAGAAGAGGTTTTTAGAAATAGTCATTGACTGTAAAGAGCCCCTGATGTTCAGGCATACACAATACAATAATATGTACATGGGACCATTTTTATTAAAAATATTAAATGATATTGTCCATATTCGTGCATACACACATATATTTGCTGTGTATACAACAAATTGCTATAAATAACTATATCTGAAGAAAGAGTTATAGAAAACTTTCTTTTTCTATAGCAAGTATCTCTAATGCCTTAACAATAAACATATTTTACTTTTATGATCAGAGCACACAAAAAGAAAAAAATGTGCATATCCTTAAACCCAGCAATTTGTCTCCTAGGAATGTATTCAAAAGAAAAAATTGCAAATAAATTAAAAAAAGAAATAAATAATTGCAAATATACATAAACATCTAGCTTCCGAGATAATGATTCTTAATGTTTTTTCAGAAATAATCCCATGCCAGGGACTAGTCTAATGACTTTACGTATTTTAACTTATTTAATTCCTTACTAAAATCCAACAAGATAAAACTGGTTTTTGTGGTTTTTTTTTTTTTTAACCCAAATTAAAGATTAGAAAATCACGGAGAAGATAAATAACTTGGCTGGGGTTACTTAGCTTTGAAGTGGCAGAGTCAGGATTTGAACCTGGGTCAGGGTCCCCTAGGTTTGGAAATTTGCAAGGAGGACTGGCAGGACTCAGCAGGTAGTTGGGCTCGTGACTAGGACTTACTCCAGGGAGAGGAAACAAAGAAGGGAAAGGACCCACGGGACAGGCCAGAGGAAACAAGCCAGATGCAAGCTTCTGAACAGTGCAGTCATATACGGAATAACCTCAATTCCTCTAGCAACAGGTTGGGACAACACAGGCATGGCGGTGTAGAAGAGGGAAGCTCACTAGAGACTCGGTGGGCAGGTCTTTATTGGGGCCTGGGCCCATAGGCACCTAACAAAAGTCCAGACTTTCAGAAGGAAAGCAGGGGTTCTGCATCACAAGCTTCAGTGTTCACATGGACAGTTTCAGTCCAGGGAGCCAGGCCTATCCGTCAGGGTGCTGGAAACCATCCTGAAGTCCAAGTTCCCAGAAGCCAGCCAAGTGTCAACCTTGCAAGCAGCCTTTCTAAGGATAGCCGTCCCAGGCCTGCTACGTTCACTTTTTTTTTGCACAGTCCCTTCCATTTAATCCAGAGTCTGTGCTCTTAACAACTCTCCTTTGCCTCCCTTCTGTTTGCACTAGCAAAGGCCCGATGGGAAAACCTTCAATGTTGAGCACAAGCAGCCTAGGGAAATAAATTATCATATAGCCACACAATGGCATCCTGTGCGTTCTCTAAAACCATGTGCCAGAAGTATTAAGTGATAAAGTGGAATAATATATGTTAAGAATATAATTCTTAATTTTTTGTATAGAAACAAAAATTACCCGGATGCAAACACCTAGATAAGCAGGAAAGGTTTTGGAAAATTTTTCCTCAAATCTCTGGTTAAGGGTGGTGCTATTTGAGTGGGTATGATTTTTATGTCTTTTATGTCCTTTTCTTGACTGTCCCTATATTTTTAATTTTGTTCTGATGTGCATGTACTGTTTTTTGCTTTGGTAATTTTTTTTAAAAATCACTTTGAAAAAAATCACATATATTCTTAAAATCATTTTAGTTAAAATTGCTTATACGAAAAGGTTCTTCTGTTTCTAGGACAATTCTTTCAATAATTATTAATCTAGCACACATACTTCTTTAATATATACTCATTTCTCTCCCATAATGCTGTTAAGCACTGGGCTTAATCTGAAGGTGGTACCATAAGACAGTTCATATTTTTACTAAACACCAAAGTGTCCATCCACCATTTTGTAATAACACATCAAACTTTAATTTTAAGCATTTATTACTAAAAAAATCAAATAACCGAAATTAGAAAGAAATAGTATAATGATCCTCTATGTTCCTAAGAACCCAGTTTTAACAATTAGCAATTCATGCTCAGTCTAGTTTCATCGACCATCATCGATCCACTTCTCTGCCTATCCTCAGTTATTCTGAAACAAATCCCAGATACCCTATTTCATTGGTAAATATTTCAGTATATATTCCTAAAGATAAGGACTCTTTTAAGGGAAAAAACCCTACAATTCCATTATCCTAACTGAAAAAATTAATCATTTCTTATCAAATAGCTGATCAGAGTCCAAATTTCCCCTCACGCCTGGACTTTTTTTTTTTTAATCACAATTCATACCACTACACAGCTATCAGAAACCCTATGTAACTTTGTTATACAAAACTTTGGACTTTGGTGAAAGTCCAAAACACTGACAATATCAAATGTTGGTGTGGATGTAGAGCAACAGGAACTCTCTGGGGCATTGCTCTTGGGAACGCAAAATGGTACAAGCGTCTGGGAACACAGTTCAGCAGTTTCTTACAAAACGAAACATATCCTTAAACCACACAAGCCATCAGTCACTCTCTTTGGCATTCATCCACATGAGCTGGAAAGTTACGTTCACATGAAAACCTGTACACAAATGTTGCCGGCAGCTTTATTCATAATTGCCAAAACCTGAAAGCAATCAAGATGTTGAATGGGTGAGTGGACACACAAACTGTGGTCCATCCAGACCATGGAATATTATTCAGTGCTAAGAAAGAAATGAGCTATGAAACCACAAAAAGACAGGGAGGAACCTTAACGCACATTGTGAGTAGAAGAAGCCAGGCTATATACTGTCTGATTCCAACTATATGACATTCTAGAAAAGGCAGGTCTATGAAGACAGTAAAAAGATCAGTGGTTGCTAGATGTTCTGAAGGAGAGAGGGAAGGATGACTTAGGTGGAGCACAGGGTATTTTTTGAGGCAGTAAAACTACTCTGTGATACTCTAGTGGTAGACATACATCATTAGGTTTTGTCAAGACCCACGTAATATCCAACACAGAGAGTGAACCCTAATATAAACTTAGGACTCTAGTTAATAATAATGGCTCTATATTGGTTCACCAATTGTAACAAATGTACCACACTAATGCAAGTTATTAATGACTAGGGGGAAGAGGGGTATACAGGAACTTTCTGTACTTTCCACTCATTTTTTGGTAAAACCTAAAGCTGCTTTAAAAAATAAAGTTTATTCATTTGGGAAAAAATCATGATCCAAATAATTATCTCAAACTCAAAGCAGCAACACCACAACACAGATACAACCGTCTCGGGGCTATCAGGACCATCAGCCCTTTCCTCCTTCTTTCTTGTTAAAGAACTCCCTGGATGTAACTCTGACAGAGAGCCACACCTTTCTTAGCCCAGGTGAGAATCTTAATGACGCAGTCCAAGCCAATCGTGGTGATTCCATTTACCTTGGTAGCCACAGGGTTAGTGATGCTATGTGACCCAGTTCTGGCCAACAACACAAGGAGAGGTCTGCTGGTGGGAGGGATGGGGAAAGTTCTCTTGCCCTTAAAGGGACGTGCTGAATGAGATGCTCTCCTTCCACTGGACATTGTCCTCTCAGCTCAAGATCACAGAACTTCAGCAGCCATCTTGAGACAGCAAGGGGGGCTAGCCAGAGGGCCACACCAACACATTCAGGATGGTAGCCCAGAAAGACAGAAAGAACCTGGATTCTTCATAGCACCACTGTGCTCTCACATTAAATAACCTTTGAATCACCTACTCTTTCTTTTGTTATACAACATAGTCTATGCTGCTTTAGTGTGGAAGTCCAGCTGAATCAGATATGATCTGACCTGGTAGCTGTTCTCTTTCTCCTCTTAAAAGACTCGGAGGGGTTTGAAGTGGCGGGGGGGTGGGAGGTTGGGGTACCAGGTGGTGGGTATTATAGAGGGCACGGATTGCATGGAGCACTGGGTGTGGTGAAAAAATAATGAATACTGTTATGCTGAAAAGAAACAAATTTAATTAAAAAAAAAATAAAAGACTCGAGGCGCCTGGGTGGCTCAGTGGGTTAAAGCCTCTGTTTTCAGCTCAGGTCATGATCCCCGGGTCCTGGGATCGAGCCCCGCATCAGGCTCTCTGCTGGGCAGGGAGACTGCTTCCTCCTCTCTCTCTGCCTGCCTCTCTGCCTACTTGTGATCTCTGTCTGTCAAATAAATAAATAAAATCTTAAAAAAAGAAAAAAAGTAAAAGACTCAGGGGGCGCCTGGGTGGCTCAGATGGTTATGTACCTGCCTTCAGCTGGGGTCATGATCTCCAGGTCCTGGGAGTAAGCTGCATGTCTGGGCTCCCTGCTCAGCTGGGAGTCTGCTTCTCCCTCTCCTCCTGCCTCTCTCCCTGCCTTTGCTCTCTCTGTCTCTCAAATGAATTAAAAAACAAACAAACAAACAAACAAAAACTTAAAAAAAAAAAAGAAAAGACTCAGGTTCAGGGACATTATGCTATCTTGTCCAAGGATGTATAGATTAAAAGTAGGGAGCTGGAATGTAATTCAGGCCTGTTGTCTCCACAGAACTTGTTTGTTTTTGTTTTTGTTTTCCCGTCTATACCTCTTTGCCTCCAGAAGATGCTAGGCACCCAATCTTCAGAGAGGCCAACATTTCAGGATTCAGAAAAGCAAAGGTTTCTTCCAAGAAGTAACTATAAACTGTGAAAGACAATCTTGGAAATCCTTCCTTAAATTATAGAAAACACATTTTTGTCCTCAACAGGGCTTAACTTAACTATGAATAACCCTGCTACAGTCTAAATGAAATAAGACTGAGATATGATAATTAGCACCATAAAACCCTAGACACAAAAATTCCCATTGTCTGTACTTGCTTCAGCCACTGACTCATTAGTGACCTCTGAGTGTATGAGAGCTTCATTATCTACCCACCACCTTCCCTGGGAGCTTGGCATAAATAATAAAAAAGTCATCATTGGCCTTCAAGTTTCTGAAGTTCACAATATGTGTGAAAGAAAGGCCTAGGAAGACCTACCTACCTATTTGCATAACCTAATGCTTCCCTTGGCTGCACAAGTCTAGGAGTAGAAATGGGCTCATGTTCACAGCATTAGATGGTATTTTTCGGGCTCATTGTAACTCGACTTTCATCCCTACTGCAAAGTTCCCTCCCATTTATTTCTGGGATCCCAGGAGTGCGGCAGCTTCCAAGTTCTCGAAGCAAGAACTTCGTGCACTAACAGCATGTGCTCCTTATGTTGTGTTTGCAAAGCTCCCTCGGGAAGCCCAACTGCCACAGCCTACACCTCCACCTTTCACTCAACTGCACGAGGAGGCTCCCCATCACCACTGCTCCCCACTCTTGCTGTCCTGGTCACTGGAACTACTCTGCAGGCCAGGCCTGCCATGCACCCAGTGCTGCTGGGGCCATGGCTTCTGTGCCTCACGGTGTCACAGGACCTCCTCCCCACCCCCTCACCCCCCGCCATAAGCCTCCTACCAAGGACACCCACGTCTGGCTTATATTTCCACCATCCCCAAAGCTGCCTCCTTGGTTTGATGACTACATCAAAAATTGTCTTTGTAGCTGGATCAGTGTTGAGAGAGATGCTGGGAAAGATAATCAGCATAGCTTAACCCTGCTTGCTTCTGAGAGCTGGCATTCTGGATCATGCTTTCACTTTCTTTGTACATTTCTACATTGTGTTTTGAGCTAATGAGCCTTCATAATTTCCAGGAAAAGAGTGTCATTTTTCTTGCCAAAAACTATTTGTTACCCAACATAATAATATAAGTGGTTTTATGGGCCCTATACTGAATGTAACAGGGGACAAGATTTTCCTTGCCTTAGAGGAGCTTAGATTGCTTTATTGAAGAAATAATACCTAGTATCTGTTTTATACATGACACCCTTCAAGCTTTCCATATTCTAATGAAGGGGGGGAAACCTCAACTTTTTGTTATTTAAGTTTATTTATTTATGTTTTTAAAGTAATCTCTACACCCAACGTGGGGCTTGAACTCATGACCAGGAGATCAAGAGTCATGTGTTCTTCCCAACTGAGCCAGGCAGGCATCCCCAAATCTCAACTTCCTTCAATAAGCCAAGGGCCAAGTTGCAAAACAGTGGCTAGGTTCACGCAAAGAAAACCAAGAGAAATGTGAACACGGGGAGAGAGTCGAGGAGGGAGTAAAGGAATTTCAAAACTATTATCGGAAGTAAAGGCAGATGGCAGGTATACTGGTCTCCAACACCATTCCAGTGATGAAAGGTGGTAAGAAAAATCCAAGGAAGGATCTGTGAAGACAGAAAGCAGATCAGTGGTTGCCTGGAGCTGGGGACAAAACAGGGATTGCCTGGGAGGGCACAAGAGAGCTTTCTGGAATGACAGAAATGTTCTCCAATTCGGTTGTGGTGGATGGCTGTCACTCAGTCAATTTACTAAAGACCCCGGACCGCATCTTTTAAATGAGTGAATTTGATGATGTGTAAATTATACTTCAGTAAAGCCGTTTTTTGTTTTTAAGTCTAGGGAGATAAACGGATGAGTCTTCAAGATTCTATGTATTATTTCTGAACTAAAAAGAGTCAGGTCCTCACTCGGAATCAATTAGCATGACTGAAGCCTGGGGGAAGCTTTGGCTGCCAGGAACAGAGCCCAGAAAAGACGCAGGCTTTGAAGAAGGGATAAAGGGGGAAAAAAGAGAGGCATCACCCACACTCAGGATAGGCTTGCTTCCTGAATGTGCTGCTAGCCGGCCCAGCCACTGGAGTCCCACTCAAAGCAGCCACAGAGCACTGCCAGACAGGAGACACAAACAGCCCCCGGCGGCATAAGGCAAGCATCTCGCAGAAACACAAATGCGGGGCCGCAGAGGACCCCGAAGAGAGAAAAGGCACATCCTGTTGTGAGATCAAGAAAGGCTTTGTGAAGGACGTGCTCCTGGGAGCCGTTCCTGTTGCAATGAATAGCATTCCGTCAATGTCCAGAGTGGCAGCGGGGGGCAGGGGGTACGGGGGGAGGGGGCAGGCGAGGGAGGCGCCTGGCATGAACATGCGCATCCCCGACCAGTGAGGCTGAAGCTGGGCCTGCGTCTTTGTTTGCCAGGGTGAACAAAGGCTTGATTGTGAAAAAGCCCTGAGTGTGTTCAGAGAGTAAGCCACACTGTGGCCTAGGGCTGGAGCTCCAGGTACAAGCAGGGAACCATGATAAGGCGGCAGGGAGGTCGCCTGGAATCCAGGCAAGGAGTTTGCCAGGGCTCCTCACCCTGAGGAGAGCGCCCGAAGGTGATGGAACAGAGAAGTGAGGAGAGCTGCGGTTGACCAGATGACTGCAGTGATACAATGCTTGCTCCCTCACCATACCACCTACTACCATTTCACAGATCACCGATTCACCAAAATCACCAAGGCCCCCCTTTTGAGAAGACAAAACAAGGCCTTGGGACAAGATGAACACGGTTAGTGGGTCGGTTAGTGGGTAGGCCTGTCTCCTGACCCATGGGACACTTCTGCTCCCGCTAGTCAGGCTGTCTTTCTCGGAAGGGTCAGATGTGTCTGTTCCAAACCCTTGTATGGCAGTCGCACTGGTGGTTTTATTTACATCACTTAATTATTATGGAGACCAATAAAATATGAACCCAGAGAGAGAGAGGTATTGTTTCTTCAAAAGCCACACTGAATGCTTTCCAAAACTCCCTGGAGGTGAATGGCTCACAATTGCCTGATGCAGCTATAAAAGGGAATGTCTGTAAACATGGGAGAGGATTCTCCACACAGCTCTCTTCCAAGGTATCTAAGCTCTTGCTCCCCTCCCCTCAACAAAAAAAAATAAAATAAAGAAACTAAAACTGAAAATCATGGAAGGCATATTACGCGCGTGAAAAGATGTGCAAGAGTTCCAAGGAATAGGTCGGCTCTAAGAAAATGCCCTGGCCCTGGAACCAGAGATCAGGGAATTGAATAGACCCTTGTATGTTTTCAGTGAAAACAACATGTTTCAAGTATACATGTTGCTTTTTTTTTTTTTTTTTAAGGATTGACTGATTTAACCAACTTTGCCCATGAATGGACCCAAACCCATCCCAGTTCCACAGGCCAAGAACATACAGCAGGCATTCACAGCAACGCAACTCCCACCAGGAGGCCTCTGTACTCCAGGTAGGCAATGCTAGGCTGGCCTGGCTCAGGGGAAGCCAGAGGACATGATAAGAAGTCGACAGATGCAGCAGGAAAAGACAATTCCACGTTGAAGGGAAAGAAGCTACCCAGGAGCCCGCCAGGATTTATCTGTGCAGCAGGGAATGGCCCCGCCATTGGGGGAGCCCAGATTCTGCTCGGGAAGCAGGGAAGCGACTCTGCGACAAGGGTGGTGAGTTTGACGGAGACAAATGTGGTGGGAGCTGAACCCTGAAATCAAGGAGAGCAGGGACTCCCACTGCTTTCTTAACTGCTGCACCCCCAGAACCTAGAAAGACACCTGGACCACAGTAGACAGTCTAAATATTTGTTGGAGGAACAGATGCATGGGCACACGTGCAGGGCATCCATGAGACATTGTCAGCGAACCGCTGGAGGGAGATTTCTGGAATGTAGGGTGCACGTCGGGGCACAGGTGCAGGCTGGGGAGTCATCAAGCACCTTGTCTAACTCATAATCCTAGGGCCCGGAATAGTGTGGAGGGAGACAAGAGGAAATAGATCTAAGTGACGGTCTTTGACCCTAATAGAAACCCCATTCAGGGCTGAAGAGGACTTTAATGAGATCCTAATCCCATCATCCTGCAATAGTTCCAGGAGAGAGTGGCTGGTCTAGAATAAATACCTCGGCAACAGTAACAGGGAAATCTCGATTTCCTGGGGCAACACACTTCTTTGCTGTTAGAACATTCTTCCATATATTAAGTAAAAAACCTGGCCTGAATTTTACCACTTGGAACCAAAGAGGAGAAGTTTCATTCTACCCAAAATAAGGAACTGGATCACAGTGGGCAAGTGACAGTACCTTTAGAAGGGGAAAAAAACAACAAATAAACCTGTCATCTCAGGAAAGGGAATCCGAAAGACTCTGGGCAAGAAGCCTGAGTGAAAGGCAGATTTAAAAATTTTAATTCCCGTAATTCCTAAGTAGGCAATTCTGTTATGGAAGATGGTTCGAGGAGAAAATCCCATTTTATAAAAACATCTACATTTCCGGTTCTGCTCTGGGTTCCTCATAGATACCGTTTTATTTCCTGAGATGGTTGTTCGTGATGCAGGCAAGAAAACAGACTCCGGGAGGCTAAGCAGCTTGTCCATAGTCACACGTGATGCCTCTCCAAGGCGGGCTTCTGAGCCCCCGTGACTCACAGATGCCAGCTGTAGAAGAAGGGGGAGGGTCCAAAACTACTAGTGTCAAAGTAATTATTGGATGCCCTGGGGGCTCAGTCAGTTAAGTGTCTGCCTTTGGCTCAGGTTATGGTCCCAGGGTCCTGGGATCGAGGCGTGCATCCCGCTCCCTGCTCAGCCGGACGCCTGCTTCTCCCTCTCTCTCTGCAGCTCCCCTGCAGCTCCCCTCCTCATGCTCTCTCTCTCTTTCTCAAATAAATAAAATCTTTAAAAAGAAAGAAAGAAAGAAAGAAAGAACAGTTATTCATGACATGCCCCAGCAAACCTGAGGGCATGTCCAACCCGAAAAATGGGACATGTAGCCTTGGATGAATGAAGTTGGCAGAATATATATATAAATGGCCTAGAAAGCTGACCCTAAAAAGGAGCGGAGGTTGGTTGCAAATGGTGAAGACAGAAGCCACCAGGCTGTTCCTGCTGCTCTGCCTGAAATTCTGTCCTCTCATGCACGTACACCCCCAAATGGTCTCTGCCCTGCAAAAGGGAGGGCAAACCTTAGTGCGAGGAAATGGAAGTCTAAGAAAATCCAAGGAGTTTAAGTGTCCTGGCCCCAGGGGAATAGTACAACCCCAAATGCTGAGATAACTTGGGAATGAGATCCGGAGTGGCCGTCAGTATTCAACTGAGAAATGACGAAACAGTGGCAGGGAGATGCCAACCCGCAGAGGGGCAGCTCTCCAGGATGGAATGATCTTCGAAATACACCTGCTCAGAGATGAAACACGGTGCAGAACGCTGGGTCTGTGTGTGCCACCATTTGTGGAGACAGGGGGGTGTGGCGGGGGAGGACGGACATTCGCTTCTGTACACAGTGGGTACCCCTGGAAGGGGACCAGACTATAGGAGGCCACCGCATCCCAGTGAGCAGGGTGGCTGGGCAAAGGGGTGAGGGGCAAAACTCCTCACTGTGCTTTCCCCAGTTTGAATTGCATGAACTGTATTACGTGTTCAAAAACACAAATAAATAAAAATATAAATAAATAAATAAGTTAATGAATATTTCACCTGGTGAAACACTAGTTTGGTAGAACAGATGTGTAGAGGGATGGCTTGTAAGGGCCTTAAGAGGACGCCCAGAAATCTCCTGGAGTCTGTACAGACTAACTAGGAAAACTCACAGAGAATCAGCCATACTGCTCTAGGACTCTCTCCATTTGCTTTGTTTCTTTTTTTTTTTTCCCAATTTATTTATTTTCAGAAAAACAGTATTCATTATTTTTTCACCACACCCAGTGCTCCATGCAAGCTGTGCCCTCTATAATACCCACCACCTGGTACCCCAACCTCCCACCCCCCCGCCACTTCAAACCCCTCAGACTGTTTTTCAGAGTCCATAGTCTCTCATGGTTCACCTCCCCTTCCAATTTACCCAAATTCCCTACTACTCTCTAACGCCCCTTGTCCTCCATGCTATTGGTTATGCTCCACAAATGAGTGAAACCATATGATAATTGACTCTCTCTGCTTGACTGATTTCACTCAGCATAATCTCTTCCAGTCCCGTCCATGTTGCTACAAAAGTTGGATATTCGTCCTTTCTGATGGAGGCATAATACTCCATAGTGTATATGGACCACATCTTCCTTATCCATTCATCCGTTGAAGGGCATCTTGGTTCTTTCCATAGTTTGGCGACTGTGGCCATTGCTGCTATAAACATTGGGGTACAGATGGCCCTTCTTTTCACGACATCTGTATCTTTGGGGTAAATACCCAGGAGTGCAATTGCAGGGTCGTAGGGAAGCTCTATTTTTAATTTCTTGAGGAATCGCCACACTGTTCTCCAAAGAGGCTGCACCAACTTGCATTCCCACCAACAGTGTAAGAGGGTTCCCCTTTCTCCACATCCTCTCCAACACATGTTGTTTCCTGTTTTGTTAATTTTGGCCATTCTAACTGGTGTAAGGTGATATCTCAATGTGGTTTTAATTTGAATCTCCCTGAGGGCTAATGATGATGAGCATTTTTTCATGTGTCTGATAGCCATTTGTATTTCTTGATTGGAGAAGTGTCTGTTCATATCTTCTGCCCATTTTTTGATGTGTTTGTCTGTTTCGTGTGGGTTGAGTTTGAGGAGTTCATTATAGATCCTGGATATCAACCTTTTGTCTGTACTGTCATTTGCAAATATCTTCTCCCATTCCGTGGGTTGCCTCTTTGTTTTTTTGACTGTTTCCTTTGCTGTGCAGAAGCTTTTGATTTTGATGAAGTCCCAGAAGTTTATTTTCGCTTTTGTTTCCTTTGCCTTTGGAGACGTATCTTGAAAGAAGTTGCTGTGGCCGATATCGAAGAGATTACTGCCTATATTCTCCTCTAAGATTCTGATAGATTCCTGTCTCACGTTGAGGTCTTTTATCCATTTTGAGTTGATCTTTGTGTACGGTGTAAGAGAATGGTCGAGTTTCATTCTTCTACATATAGCTGTCCAGTTTTCCCAGCACCATTTATTGAAGAGACTGTCTTTTTTCCACTGTATATTTTTTCCTGTTTTGTCGAAGATTAATTGACCATAGAGTTGAGGGTCCATATCAGGGCTCTCTACTCTGTTCCACTGGTCTATGTGTCTGTTTTTATGCCAGTACCATGCTGTCTTGGTGATCACAGCTTTGTAATAAAGCTTGAAATCAGGTAAGGTGATGCCGCCAGCTTTATTTTTGTTTTTCAACGTTTCCTTAGCGATTCGGGGTCTCTTCTGATTCCATACAAATTTTAGGATTATTTGCTCCAGCTCTTTGAAGAATGCCGGTGGAATTTTGATCGGAATGGCATTAAAAGTATAGATTGCTCTAGGCAGTATAGACATTTTAACGATGTTTACTCTTCCGATCCAAGAGCATGGAATGGTCTTCCATCTTTTTGTGTCTTCTTCAATTTCTTTCATGAGTGTTCTATAGTTCCTCAAGTATAGATCCTTTACCTCTTTAGTTAGGTTTATTCCCAGGTATCTTATGGTTCTTGGTGCTATAGTAAATGGAATCGATTCTCTAATTTCCCTTTCTGTATTTTCATTGTTAGTGTATAAGAAAGCCACTGATTTCTGCACATTGACTTTGTATCCTGCCACGCTGCTGAATTGCTGTATGAGTTCTAGTAGTTTGGGGGTGGAGTCTTTTGGGTTTTCCATATAAAGAATCATGTCATCTGCGAAGAGAGAGAGTTTGACTTCTTCATTACCAATTTGGATACCTTTTATTTCTCTCTGTTGTCTGATTGCTGTTGCTAGGACTTCTAATACTATGTTGAACAAGAGTGGTGAAAGTGGGCATCCTTGTCTTGTTCCTGATCTCAACGGGAAGGCTGCAAGATTTTTCCCATTGAGGATGATATTTGCTGTGGGTCTTTCATAGATAGATTTGATGAGGTTCAGGAGTGTTCCCTCTATCCCTATACTTTGAAGCGTTTTAATCAGGAACGGATGTTGGATTTTGTCAAATGCTTTTTCTGCATCAATTGAGAGGACCATGTGGTTCTTCTCTCTTCTCATATTAATTTGTTGTATCACATTGATTGATTTACGAATGTTGAACCATCCTTGTAGCCCAGGGATGAATCCCACCTGATCATGGTGGATAATCTTTTTAATGTGTTGTTGGATCCTGTTGGCTAGGATCTTGTTGAGAATCTTAGCATCCATATTCATCAGTGATATTGGTCTGAAATTCTCCTTTTTGGTATGGTCCTTGCCTGGTTTGGGGATCAGGGTAATGCTGGCTTCATAGAAAGAGTCTGGAAGTTTTCCTTCTGCTTCAATTTTTTGAAACAGCTTCAGGAGAATAGGGGTTATTTCTTCTTGGAAGGTTTGGTAGAATTCCCCAGGGAATCCGTCAGGTCCTGGGCTCTTGTTTTTTGGGAGATTTTAGATCACTGCTTCAATCTCGTTATTAGATATTGGTCTATTCAGGTTGTCGATTTCTTCCTGGTTCAATTTTGGTAGTTTATATTTTTCCAGGAATGCATCCATTTCATCTAGGTTGCTAAGCTTATTGGCATATAACTGTTCGTAGTAACTTCTGATGATTGTTTCTACTTCCTTGGTGTTAGTTGTGATCTCTCCCTTTTCATTCATAATTTTATGAATTTGGGATTTCTCTCTTTTCTTTTGGATTAGTGTAGCCAGTGGCTTATCGATCTTATTGATTCTTTCAAAAAACCAGCTTCTAGTTTCATTGATACGTTCTACTGTATCTCTGGTTTCTCCCTCATTGATCTCAGCTCTAATCTTGATGATTTCCCTTCTTATGTGTGGAGTTGGTTTGATTTGTTGTTGATCCTCCAGTTCTTTAAGGTGTAGAGACAGCTGGTGTGTTCTGGATTTTTCAATTTTTTTGAGCAAGGCTTGGATGGCTATATATTTTCCCCTTAGGACCGCCTTTGCTGTATCCCATAGGTTTTGGACCGAAGTGTCTTCATTCTCATTGGTTTCCATGAATTGTTTCAGTTCTTCTTTGATCTCCTGGTTGATGCAAGCATTCTTAAGCAAGGTGGTCTTTAGCTTCCAGGTGTTTGAGTTCCTTCGGAACTTTTCCTTGTGATTGAGCTCCAGTTTCAAAGCATTGTGATCTGAGAATATGCAGGGAATAATCTCAGTCTTTTGGTATCGGCTGAGTCCTGATTTGTGACCCAGTATGTGGTCTATTCTGGAGAAGGTTCCGTGTGCACTTGAGAAGAATGAGTATTCTGCTGTTTTAGGGTGGAATGTTCTGTATATATCTATGAGGTCCATCTGGTCCAATGTGTCGTTCAATGCTCTTGTTTCTTTATTGATTTTCTGCTTCGATGATCTGTCTAATTCTGAAAGAGGCATGTTAAGATCACCTACGATTAGTGTATTCATATCAATATGACTCTTTATCTTGATTAACAGTTTTCTTAAGTAATTGGCTGCTCCCATATTGGGAGCATAGATATTTACAATTGTTAGATCATCTTGGTGGATAGTCCCTTTAAGGATTATGTAGTGTCCTTCTGTATCTCTGACTACAGTCTTTAGTTTGAAGTCTAATTTATCTGATATGAGAATCGCTACCCCAGCCTTCTTTTGAGTCCCATTGGCATGAAAGATGCTTCTCCACCCCTTCACTTTCAGTCTGCGTGTATCTTTAGGTTCAAAATGGGTCTCTTGTAGACAGCATATGGATGGGTCCTGTCGTTTTATCCAATCTGCAACCCTGTGCCGTTTTATGGGTGCATTTAGGCCATTCACATTGAGAGTGATTATTGATAGATACGTTTTTATTGACATCGAGTTACCTTTGAAGTCTTTCTTTCTGTAGACTGTCTCTATATTTCTGTTCAATGCTATTCTTGGGATTTTTCCTCTTTTATAGCACCCCCCTTAATATTTCCTGCAGTATCGGCTTGGTGGTTGCATAGTCTTTTAAGTCTTGCCGGTCTTGGAAACTCTTTATCTCTCCATCCATTTTGAATGTCAGTCTTGCTGGATAAAGTATTCTTGGCTGCATGTTCTTCTCATTTAGTGCCCTGAATATATCTTGCCAGCCTCTTCTGGCTTGCCAGGTCTCTGTGGACAGGTCTGACGTTATTCTGATGGGCTTCCCTCTGTAAGTAAGGAGCCTCTTTGCCCTGGCAGCTTTCAAGAGATTATACCTACAATTATAATTTCTCAATTTGACTATCAGGTGTCGTGATGTTTTTTTGGAGTGTATAATCTTGGGTGGAGACCGTTCAGCCTCTAGTACATGGACGCTGGTTTCATTCGCAAGATTCGGAAAGTTTTCATGAAGGACTTGTTCCACGACATCTTCTAGACTTCTTTCTTTCTCCTCCCCTTCAGGAATTCCAATAATTCTGACGTTGGAACGCTTCATGGCATCACTTATTTCCCTAATTCTGCTTTCGTGGGATCTAAGCTGTTTGTTCCAGGCTTCCTCCTGATCCTTTCTCTCTATCTGTTTGTCTTCCAGATCACTAATTCTATCTTCTGTCTCAGTTACCCTAGCTTTGAGAGAGTTTAGATTGGATTGGAACTCATTGAGAGCATTGTGGACCTCCTCCCTGGTAGCTTTAAGCTCCTCCCTAACATTGTGAACATCCTGTCTGGTCGCTTTCAGTTCGGCTCTAATCAATTCTGTTTGGTCATCCATGGCTTTCTCCAACCTAGCTATTGCCTGGATAATTGTTAGCCTGAATTCTCTTTCCGACATATTGTCTATGTTGATAGCCGTTAGCTCTGTTGCGGAAGGTCCATCCTCTGTATTTTTCTTCTGTTGGGCATTCCTCCTCCTAGTCATTTTGGTGGGAGAAGACTGAACAGATGTAGCTGGATGTATCAACTCTGGTGCAGTCAAGGTGCACCCTGGAACACTTCCTGATCTCCGTCTCAGAAGCCTCAGTCTGGGTGCAGAAGCTGAATAAATTCCCCCTTGGACGCTGGCAGTGCAGGTTCCAAGTTAAAGACCCTGGGGGCGCAGGATCTTTTGCTCGTCCCCAAAGCCAAGGCAGTGGCGGCTGTCTGGGAGCTCCTGACCACCAGAGAGGTTCCAAGCAGAGGTTCCAAGCAGCGATCGCACACTGAGATTTTGCCGCCGGCCGGGGCTGGGAGTGCCCGGCTTGCGCGCACCTCTTTTCAGAGGCGGCTGTGGGTCGGGCGCGCGTCTGGGGCACTGAGAACGGGGCGCTGGTCCGTAAGCCGCAGGCTGGGCTTTTGCGCGCCTCTGTCCGGGGAAGAGTTTCGTGCGCGCGGCTTAGACTTTGAAACAATGGCCCGGGTCAAGAAGCGCCCCAGGGCCTTAGAAACCCAGGAGAGCTGGAGCGACGTGCACGCGCATCTCAAGCTTTGTGGTAGGGCTAGCGCGCGTTCTGCAGACCGGCTCCCATCCCCTCACAGGAGCCGGAACCCCCGCGCTCTGGGGCGCGCTGGCGGCTTAGGGACCAGGAGCCGGTTTCTCCGCCGCACTCTCTCTGCCTCCGCGCCGGGGAGGCCGTCTGGGACTGGGGACTCAAGCCCCTGTCCCTAGCCGCCCCGATTCCCACAATTTGCCCCCGCGATCCTTTGCTCTTTTGGAGTGCTTTCAACCAGTCTCCGAGTTAATGCTGGTCCCCAGACGCAGGGCACTCTCGCTCGTATCGGGGTATTACTTTTGCACCGGTCGCCTCTGGTGGCTCCCTCCCCCTTTTGTTTATCTTCCGATATCAGTCCGCTGTTCCCATTCCGCTTTACCTGCTCACTGGCGTCTTCTGCCCCTGTAGAGATCCAGACGTGTATAATTCTGATCTCAGGCTGATTTCATGGGTGATCAGAGTTCTTTGGTAGGTAATCAGCTCACTTTGGGGTACCAGCTGAAAAGACGCCTCTTCCTAGTACCCCGCCATCTTGTCCTATCTCCATTTGCTTTGTTTCTTTATTATTATTATTATTTTTAAAATTTTCCAGGTAATCTCTGCACCCAACATGGGGCTTAAACTCACGACCCCAAGATCAAGCATTGCAAGCTCTTCCGATGGAGCCAGCCAGGCGCCCCTCCACTTGCTTTCATTTCAAAATCCACAGACTTGAATACTGCCTAGGGCGGGAGTGGTGGTGATGGCAGATTACTCTGCTTATGGTCACAAAGGTGTGGTGTGGCAGGAAAGTCCCCCCGTGTCTCCTCTTAGGGTCTTGCTGCCACCCCACTGACTGTGCACAAGCCTTGTTTTCTGCTTCTCTGGCATCAACTTCATACGCTGCTCCTAATGTAATTCCCTGCACACAGACTGTCAAAGATATGTTGATTTAACCGATTATGAATCTCTTGATTTAATGTTCCAAAACTAATTCCTCCAGCATAAAACCACCACAACTGGGCTGTCTTTGGGGATGGATCAAATAAGGATAAATATCCCATCCAATGGCATTAAGAAAATCGGGGCAATGTTCTGTTGCGGGGAGCTACCAACGGAGCACACTCTAGTCTATTTGTACTGTAATCGGCTTGGGAAAAAGTCTTGCCACAGTACAAAACTAATTTCTGATATGGAAATCAATATGCGAACAAGGACAATTCACCAGCAAGTTCAGGCATCCAAACACACTTTTGGGGAGAAAGAACACAAGGCTGAAAATCTACTGTGTGTTGGCAGCCAGGAAAAGCAGCATAAGAGAATAGAGCTGATCATGTTTTCCACTGAGCCACTTGAACATTTCAGAAGGTCACGGCCAAGTTCAAGGACTGGAACTTTAATGTTCCATGAATTCAGTGGAAAGACCTCCAGTTTCCCTTCCATCCAACGTGATGATTACACAGACCCAGAAAAGTGGAACTTTCTTCTGGAACATAAAACTTGTCCCACCATGGGACCCCCTCTCTTTCCTTCCCTTTTCTGCTCTTCCATAATGAGGCCTGGGGAATTGGTAGCAGGCCACCCCATTCCAACCGTGAACCAGCTCGAGCTAAAGGAACAACGCCCATGGTCACTCTCTTTGAAGAATAAATTAACGCAGACATTCAGAAGAGGCAGCTGACCCCCATAAAAGGGCTTTAGTCCCAGTGTTTGAGCAGAAAGGACAGTCACAGTGGAAAATATCCTCACCCTGCACCTTCAGCCCTATAACCGTACAGTGCCTGAATTTTCATGATGACCCTGCCATCTTACTCGGTGCATCGCCCACTTCTCAGTTAACAGACACTGACTGGTTATGAACACCAACATCCGGCACTGATGACATCCCATCCCTGCTCCTGGAGCTTACTGAACTGAACTCTAACAGTATTCTTTCCTGGTGCGGGCATCACTTGGTTTAAGTGAGCTAAAACTTAATGGGAACGTAGTGGTTTGGATTAAATCGTACAGAGAGAGTATAAATTTATGAATTGTTTTAAGCATAATAAAGAATATTAACCCACTGAGTGGTAGTGGGATGTCCAGCCATACTATATTTGCTTTACATCAGGACTTTGTTGATTTTATAATATTGAATCCCTTGTTCCCTTCGGATTCCTAAAGGAGACTTTTTTTTTTTTTTTTAGACGTTTCAGCCCCAGAAAGGGTTGTGTGTTTCATTAATAGCTGGCTTCTTTTCATTTTTGTCCCCATGAATCAGGTTTCCCTCTTGCTTCTGGCTGCTAAGAAACTTAGTGCCAAGATCGCAGCCTCCCGCAGGGCACTTGGGACAATCGTGTCATCTGCACGTGGGGAGTGGCAGCTTTTAACCAGCCAGTCCATTTCTTCTAAGTTGTCAAATTCACGTGTGCCGTGGTGCGCAGCATTCCTTTCGATCCTTCTCGAGTCTGCAAGGCATGTAGTGATAATCCTGTTTTGTTCCATCGGGTCATTTGTATTTCCTCTTTTCTTCATTGTGGGTCTTGCTGGAGGTTTGTCAACTTCATCGATCATTTTAAGAACCAGCTTTTTGTAGGCAGTGTGCCTGGGTGGCTCTGTCAGTTAAGTATCTGACTTTTTTTTTTTAAAGATTCTATTTATTTATTTGACAGACAGATCACAAGTAGGCAGAGAGGCAGGCAGGAAGAGAGAGGACGCGAAGCAGGCTCTCTGAGAGCCCGATGTGGGGCTCGATCCCAGGACCCTGGGATCATGACCTGAGCCGAAGGCAGAGGCTTTAACCCACTGAGCCACCCAGGTGCCCCAACTGTCTGACTCTTGATTTGATTTTGGCTCAGGTCTTGATCTCAGGGTGCTGATTTCAAGCCCTGAGTTGGGCTCCACGCAGGCTGTAGAGCCTACTTTAAAAAAAAAAAAAAGAACCAGCTCTTTGTCTACTTTTTCTCTACAGTTTTTCTGTTTCTAATTGTATTGATATTCTTCTCTTATCTCTATTGTTTGTCTGTAAAATAAAGCAAATCTTACCCATCTCATAGAGTTATGAGATTTAGATGAAATGATACGTAGAACCTAGAGCAGAACCTGGAATATGGATATTTTTATAAAATGTGATTCACACACAAATATCTTCCTTAATAGAATCCCCTACTTAGGGATGATAGCAGTTAAAGGAAAAAAAAATCTGCAGTGTCTGGACTAGCTTGCTCAGGGTTTCAGGTTTTGCTTTCCTTTTTCCCCTCCGAATTATACTTGACTCCATGTTATGTCTAGATGTACATATACAGCTGACCCTCAAATAACATGGTTATACTTAGTTATAGGGCTAGAAGCACTCACCACCTGCACGATCGAAAATCTGTGTGTCAGTTGTGACTCCCCCCAAAACTTAATGATTGCTGTTGGCCAGAAGCCTTACTGATAACAGAAACAGTCAATCAGCACATACTTTGTATGTTATTATGTATTACATACTGCATTCTTGCAATGAAGTAAGCTAGGGAGAAGCAAATGGTATTAAGAAAATCATAAGAAGGGCACCTAGGTAGCTCAGTCGGTCAAGCGTCCGACTTTTGGTTTCGGCTCAGGTTGTGATCTCAGGGTCGTGCAACTGACCCCGAGTCGGGGCTCCACACTCAGTGCACAGTCTGGTTGAGATTCTCTCTCCCCCTCTCCTTTTGCCATCTCTCCCTACTCATGCACTCTCTCTCTCTCAAATAAACAATTTTTTTAAAAAATCACAAGAGGAAATACATTTATAGTACTGTACTGTATTTATATTAAAAAAATCTGCATATAAGCAGATGGCAGAGTTCAAACCTGTGTTCAAGGGTCAGCTGTATACAACCTTGAGAGTCCCAAGAAATCTAAATAAAAGAATCTAGAACTAGCGAGTTCAGCAAGTTCACAATATACAAGATAAACATACAGGGTGCCTGGGTGGCTCAGTTGGTTAAGCAACCGCCTTCGGCTCAGGTCACGGTCCCGGAGTCCCGGGATCGAGTCCCACATCAGGCTTCCAGCTCCATGGGGAGTCTGCTTCTCCCTCTGACCTTCTCGCCTCTCGTGCTCTCTCTCACTGTCTCTCTCTCAAATAAATAAATAAAAATCTTTAAAAAAAAAACAAGATAAACATACAAAAATCAATCGCACCTCATTACTCTAGCAATGACTACCACAATTAAAAATACAGTCATATGGGCGCCTGGGTGGCTCAGTGGGTTAAGCCGCTGCCTTCAGCTCAGGTCATGATCTCAGGGTCCTGAGATCAAGTCCCACATTGGGCTCTCTGCTCAGCAGGGAGCCTGCTTCCTCATCTCTCTCTCTCTCTGCCTGCCTCTCTGCCTACTTGTGATCTCTCTCTGTCAAATAAATAAATAAAATCTTTAAAAAAAATACAGTCACACAACATTTACAATTGCTAAAAAAAAAAAAGAAAAAGAAAAGGAAAGAAAGAAACAGTTGTAAATCTAACAAGACAGGTACAAGATTTGTGTGCCAAAAACTATAAGATGCTGTGAAATAAATCAAAGATCTAACTGGAGACATACCATGTCTGAATTCTGAAAGACTAAGCACAGCAAAGATGTTAGTTCCCAGAAGATTTCTTTGTATATGTGGGTGAGATTATTTTAAAATTTAAATGAAAAGTAAAAGGAACTAGACTAGATAAAATAACCGCGGAAAAAAAGAGTAATATCAAAGAATCAGTGTGCCCGATTTCAAGGCTTTTTACATAGCTACAATAATCAAGGCTATGAGGTATGGGCGGAAAGTTAGACACGTAGATCAATGGTACAAAACAGAAAACCCAGAAATAAATCCACATCGATATGACCAACTATCTTTTGACAGAACGGCAAAAACAACTGAGTGCAGGAGGGATACCCTTACGCTTTTCAGCAAATGGTCTTGGAGCAACTGTACATCTGTTGCCAAAAAGTGAACTTGACTTCAGTCTCATAATTTATAGAAAAATTGACTAAAATGGATTCCATCTTTAAATGCAAAATGTAAAGCCATAACACCTTTAGGGAAAAGAACGCAGAAAATTTTCAAGATCTGGAGCTAGGAAAAGGGTTCTTAAACTTAACATCAAAAGCCTAATTCATAAAAGAAAAAAAAAGGTGGGGAATCTGGGTGGCCTAGTGGGCTAAGCCTCTGCCTTCAGCTCAGGTCATGAGCCCAGGGTCCTGGGATGGAGCCCCGCATCGGACTCTCTGCTCAGCAGGGAGCCTGCTTCCCCCTCTCTCTCTGCTTGCTGCTCAGCCTACTTGTGATCTCTGTCTGTCAAATTAAATTTTAAAAATCTTAAAAAAAAAAAAGGTCAATTGAACTTCATCAAAATGAAAGAGTTTTGGTCTGTGAAAGACCCTGTTATGAGGATAAAAAGACCAAGTGGAGATCGGGAGAAAATATTTGCAAACCACATACACAACAAAGAACTAGTATCTAGAATTTTACAATAATGAACTCACAGGACTCAGGAGGAAAAAAAATCTAGCACTCCAACCGGGAAAAGAGTGAGTGACATGAACAAAATATTTCACTGAAGATTTTTCTAGTACTATAAGCACATGAAAAGATGTTCAGTATCACTGCCATCAGGGAAATGCAAATTAAAACTATAATGAGGGGCACCTGGGAGCTGAGGCAGTTAAGCATCTGCCTTCACCTCAGGTCATGATTCCAGGGTTCTGGCATCAAGTCCTGCATCGGGCTCCCTTCTCAGCGGGGTCAGGGATCATTAAACTGTGGCATATCCATACCATGAAATACCATGAAAAAATTAAAAAGGAACAAACGTTTGACGCACACAACAACCCTGATTAATGTCCAGAGTATTATTCTGCATGTAAATAGCCAGTCCCCAAGGCTTAGAGGCTGTATGATTCTGTTTCTATAATGTTCTTGAAATAACAAAGTTGTAGAAACAGAATAGATTAGTTGTTGTCTAGATTAAGAAGGGGATGGGAGGAGGGGCAGCTGGGTGGCTCAGTGGGTTGAGCCTCTGCTTTCGGCTCAGGTCATGATCTCAGAGTCCTGGGATCGAGCCCCGCATTGGGCTCTCCGCTTGGTGGGAGCCTGCTTCCCGCCTGCTCTCTGCTTGTCTCTCTGCCTACTTATGTTGTCTCTCTCTGTCAAATAAATAAAGTCTCAAAAAAAGAAGAAGAAGAAGAAGAAGAAGAAGAAGGGGATGGGAGGAGGGGTGCCTGTGGCTCAGCTGGTTAAGCGACTGCCTTCAGCTCAGGTCATGATCTCGGAGTCCCTGGATTGAGTCCCAGGTTCGAGTCCTGCATCTGACTCCCCACTCAGCAGAGAGTCTGCTTCTCCCTCTGACCCTCTCCCCTCTCATGCTCTCTCTCACTCTCTCAAATAAATACATAAAATTTTAAAAAGGGGGGGAATGGGGACACATTCAGGGAACTGAATGTGGCTACATGGGAGGGATCCTTGTGGTGATGGAAATAGCCTATAACCAGACTGTACTGATGTCAGTATCCTGGTTGTGATATTTTACTGTTGTTTTACAAGATGTTATCACTGGGGGAATCTGGTTAAATGGTACAGGGGAATCTTTCTCTATTATTTCTTACAACTGCAGGTGAATCTTCAATTATTGTAAAATTAACAGTTTATTTTCAAAACATGAAATTCATTTTCCACTTTTATATTGACTTTAATTTACATCTTGGTGAAAACTTACATAAAAATATACACTTTGAATATCATTACTTTTTTTAGTTTTTGAGGAGGATTGTAAACCACAAAGTGCTAAAAATTAGAACACACTAACGTGGAACACAGGAAAAAAAAGCCAAGAAAAAAAAAAGAACAAACTTTGCCACATAAAATTCAATCATTCCTGATAAAAACAATGAAAAGGAGCAAGAAAACTATTTTCATCAAACCTACAAACTAATGGGTCATCTGAAATCCTGGACTTTTTGTATTCTTTACTAGGATATTTCATTACTGATCAGAACAGTAGGAATAAACAGTGGGAATACATTTGTGTTCTTGACCTAGGTCTTGCTAATGTCAGGGTGTGCCTGCCCTGCCCATTCTCCTTTCTTAGGGCAGGCCAGCCTCTTGGAGATGAAAAAACTGTTTATAATGATCTGAGCCCAGAAGCTTACTCTGTTTTACTTAGCAACATAAAAACAGTCTTTACACAATGTGACCGTACACTGAATTTTCTACGAATGCAACTAACCAGCACACTGATGGAAGAAGACAGCACTTTACATGGCTCGGTTTACCCTGCACTGCCAGCATTAGAGAGAGTCATTGGTGTCAGCACTGCATGGGTGTTTAAACCCCCCTTACTCAGACCTGTTTATATACACCCCGCCTCCAGCATTTACAGACTGAAAACAACATGGCATTTGGTTAGAAGTTCTTTTCCTTTTATTTTTCCTG
Organism: Neogale vison; assembly: GCF_020171115.1. Classification (NCBI taxonomy): domain Eukaryota; kingdom Metazoa; phylum Chordata; class Mammalia; order Carnivora; family Mustelidae; genus Neogale; species Neogale vison. The sequence continues at coordinate 65,640,197 of NC_058095.1, forward strand.
TACCTTATAGGTAGGGCGTGATACTGATCTTTTTTCAGTAATGCATATAGGTAAGTTATAGTATGAGTGGATTTCATATCAGGTTGCATTATACAATACTCGTTGATTAAAAAGTGCAAGCGGGTCCAGCAAGGTGGACCTCCAGAAAGCACTCTGGTGTTCCTTTCTCCTTGACGGAATTCCACTCGCAAAGCTGTGCATGGGAAATAAAGTGGGGGCCCGGGAGACACTAACAAGAGCAACAAAGCCAGGACCAGCTAACAGCACAAGCTGTGAGCAAGCAAGAGGGTGAAACTAGCGCCACCTTCTGGCAGAGATGAAAACAACAACACAACACCAAAACAAACCAAAAAAACCCCCCAAAATGGCAAAACTTACTTCAGGCTCTAGTACCCGCCCCACTCTCACCCTGACCCATGCAAAAACGTTCTTCCTTCTTCCCTTAACTGGGCATAAAAGATATGACCTTACACTTCAGTGGTATCCTCTACAAGGAATCCCCCCCCTTTTTTTTTTCCAATTCTGGACAAACACAGACTTCCTTCTGTACAGAATGAACCTAGAAAAAAAATCACTGGGTGTATATGGAACGTTTTGGAAGTTCATAAAAGGGGAACCACCAGAGAAACCCAGGTAAACATGAACCTGTAAAACAAAGTTATTGGAAGAAACAGGAAATTTTAGAAAATCTCTAACTTGAATCCCCAAATTCAAGGAGCTTTTGTAGCTTCAGAGGTAGAGCAAGGAGTCATGAAGGAGAAGCAATTTGAGATCAGAGAAATTAGGCTAATGATTAAAAACACAATATGTGAAGTAAAGAAACACACAATAAACATACTAGGTGGTAAACGGTTAGAAATCAGAAGATCGGGGCCACTTGGGTGGTTCAGTCAGTTAAGTCTCCAACTCCTGGTTTCAACTCAGGTCATGGTATCAGGGTCCTGGGATCCAGCCCCCCTTCAGGCTCCACACTCAGTGCAGTGTGCTTGAAATTCTCTCTCCCTCTGCCCTTCCTGCTTGTGCAGGCTCTCTCATTCTCAAATAAATAAATAAATCTTAGGGGGAAAAAAGAAATCAGAAGATGAATGAAAAGTCACCTAAAGAATCGAAGAAAATATATAATGTGGAAGACATACCCAGAAGACCAAACATAGACACATGTGATTCTCCTGAGGGGAGAGTCCAGAGTGAAAAGAAAAGCAACAATAAAAGTGTTAACAGGCGGAACGCCTGGGTCGTGCAGTTGGTTGAGAGCTGCCTTCAGCTCAGGTCATGATCCCAGCGTCCTGGTATCGAGTCCCACATCGGGCTCCTTGCCTGGCAGGGAGCCTGCTTCTCCCTCTGCCTCTGCCTACCTCTCTGTCTGCCTGTGCTCACTCTCGCTCCTCTCTCTCTGACAAATAAATAAATAAAAATAAAATCTTTAAAAAAAAAGTGTAACAGGCCACTGGGAGGGTATTTAATCAACCTGCCACCAATCCTATTAAGAACTCTGAGCAAAACAAGGCGGCAAAAACTGAATGTGCACACATCATCTCCAGCAATCTTTCTGTGTACTATTTAATGGCAAAGGCAGTCACAGTAAAATGAGAACAAGGACATCGCTAGCATTTAATACAACTTGGGTTGCCCGCACAATACAGCAGAAAACAGAAATAAAAGATGTAACCCCTGGACATCAGTCACCATCAGGGAAATGCAAACCTAAACTGTGGTGAGATATCACCAGTCAGAGTGGATGAAATCGACAACACAAGAAACCACAGGTGTTGGCGAGGGTCTGGAGAAAAAGGAACCCTCTGCACGGCTGGTGGGGATGTGAACTGGTGCAGCCACTGTGGAAAACAGTATAGAAGTTCCTCAAAAAGTTAAAAATAGAGCTACTTGAAGATCTAGGTATCATACTGGGTATTTATTATTCAAAAGGATATAGGTACCATTATCTATGTTTAGAGCAGCATTATCTACAATAGCCCACTATGGAAGTAGCCCATGTGTCCCCTGACAGATGAATACATAATGAAGATGTGGTATAGGGGCACCTGCGTGGCTCAGTCAGTTAAGCCACTGCCTTCGGCTCAGGTCATGATCCCAGGGTCCTGGGATCGAGTCCTGCATCAGGCTTCTTGTCCAGCAGGGAGCCTGCTTCTCTTTCTGTCTCTGCCTGCCACTCTGCCTGCCCTTGCTCTCTCTATGACAAATACATAAATAAATAATTTTTTTAAATCTTAAAAAAAAAGATGCAGTATATATATACAATGGAATATTCCTCAGCCATAAGAAAGAAGGAAATCTTGCCATTTGCAGTGACAGGGATGGAGCTAGAGGGTATAAGGCTAAGTGAAATAAGTCAGAGAAAAACAAATGCCATACGATTTCAGTCATATGTGGAAAATTTAAGAAGTGAAACAAACAAAAGGAGAAAAAAAGAGAGAGAGGCAAACCAAGAAACAGACTCTTAACTCTAGTGAATGGACTGGCGGTCACCAGAGGTGGGGGGAGTGGGGAGGATGGGGGATGGGGGTAAGAGGAGACAGAGTAAGTGGACAGTTATCGTGATGAGCCCAGAGTTGCTGACTTACTGTATTGTACACCTGAAACTATATAATGCTGTATGTTAACTACACTGGAATTAAAATTAAAAACTTAACAAAAAAGGTACAATCTTTTGTACCTTTGGAGTACATGGAGGAGACAAAAAGCATTGTTATCTGAAGCTGATACAATCATCCACTTGGAAAACATATGAAAATCAATGGGAACCCGTTCATTGAAGGAAACTACTGGCATCAGTAAGGGAGGGAAGGAATTACAAATTAAATGTTAGGAAAGTACGTATTTAAAAAATGCAATGAGGGGTGCCTGGGTGGCTCGGTCAGCTAAGCGTCTGACCCCTGGGTTCAGCTCAGGTCATGATCCCAGGGTTGTGAGATCGAGCCCCACATCAGGCTCCACACTCAGTGGGAAGTCTGCTTGAGGATTCTTTCTCTCCCTCTCCTTCTGCTCCTCCCCCCAACTCCCCTGCATGTCTCTCTCTCTCAAATAAATGAATAAATCTTTTAAAAAAAATACGAGTGTTCACGTCAGCAGCACACAATCTAAAATGGGAATGACACAGAGGTTAGTATGGAAGATAACATACAAATTTATGAAGCATTCCATATTTTAAAAAATGACTGGGGGGGCACCTAGTTGGCACAGTCAGTACAGCATGCCCCTCCTGATTTTGGGATCATGGGTTCAAGTCCCCCCTTATGCCTACAGCTTACTTAAAAAAAAAAAAAAAAAAAAACGACTACGGAATCTCATCCACATAGTAATAAAAGTATAAAGCCTTGACATAAACTCAACAGCGAGAGGAGGAAAAAGAAGAGAAGAAGACCAGACTTTACAGAAAGAAAAAAAGGAGCACTCAGAAAAATGGAGAGAGCCACATTTCTGAATGGAAAGAGTATAAAAATGTCAGTATTATTGGGGGAGATGCAGGGAGAGGTCCCCCCTCTGAGAATCACAGAAAAGGAGGACTCAGAATGGGGCGGCAAAGCCCAAGCCAGCTCTCCACCTTTGCATCTCTGTGCAAACTCAGAGAAAAACCTTTGCCCCACGCCCAAGTCCTGACTGACCACACAGTCCCGGGACGTACAGTGCCACGGAACCACCACAGGGTACCATCAAGCTAAAATAAGAATCCAGGACTTCATTGACATGAGTACCAAGTTCAAAACCTCCTCCACCGTGGGGTTACCCCAGGCACTGCCAGAAGTGAAAACACATTCCTGGCTCCTCGATGATGGGGGGATAAAGCGAATGAGGTGCTTATGTCCAGTAGAATGTGACTCAGCCTTTAAAAGGCAGGACATTTTACACAGGGTACAACATGGACGAACCCTGAAGACACACTAAGTGAAGTGAGCCGGTCACGGAAGGACACATGCCGTATGAATTACTTACGTGGGTTATGGAAGAGAGCCAGAGTCTTCTCTACATGGAAGCAGAGTAGAACGGTGGCAGGGGGTGGGATGGGCAGAGGGGGGCTGGGAGTTGCTGTTCAGTGGGTGCAGGGTTCCAGAGATCTGCCCTACAACATTGTGCATGCTTAACGATTTGGGAAGGTGGTCCATCTCATGTGAAGTGTTCTTACCAAAGAAAAAAAATGAATTAAATGTAGAAAAAGATAAATGAAAATGCTGAATCTAAAATGTTAACTTTTTTTATCCACAAAATGTATTCATCAATAAATGATCCATGTAATATTACAAAAAAAAAAAAAAAGCAAAAGAAAGAAATAGGAAAAAAGAATGAAACCGAAAACCTTATTCCTGGCAGTCTGTGATTTTCTGCAGGCTCTCATCCCCAAGTAGATGCGGTGCCCCTCCTTTGTCCTCAGGGCCCTCAAGAATTCACAGCCGAAATCAGCACACCCCCTACCCTGAGCCTCCTTTCTGAATGTCCCATCACTTCTGAGGCTGAATGACTCCCACAGCTTCCTTTTCCAGTCAGTCTGTTCCTTTTCTCACATTTCCGGAAAACGTGGGCCAGGAGCTGGTGTGGGTGTCCTTGCTACCCACAACTGTCACTTTGCAATGGTCTCTCTTCCGCCCTGTGAAAGGCACCACCTCCATGTCTGAGGTTCATGCTGTGACACCCGGCATCCTCTTTTCTCTCCTTGTCATCCACTGACCACCCCCATCCCAATCTGTCAAGTCCTCTACATCCCGGCTCACGAAGCCCCCTGCCCCACCGCCGCCCCGTGCCAGGGACCGACCCACCCACCCTCTGGCCTCTCAGTCCTGAGACCTCCAACATCCTTCTACCTCTACTCTCATGCCAGCAAGCCCACCTGTGCCACAGTCTCTCGGGCCCTGTTTCCTCATCGGCAAGTCGTGGTCCCAATATTTTCGAAGCATGAACTTGCACAGTCTGCATAATCTCTCTGATCTATAAAGCAGCAAGGACAGTGATGATCCTGGGTCCTAGCGTTATTGTAAAGACCAAAGGAGATAATATGTGTCAAGTACTTAGGACAGTAGTTAGCACACACTGTGCAAAGAATGTGAGCTATTGGTAGGGATTCCATTAACAGACGAACATTTATGTTCAAACATATTTTAACGAACACGTTAAATATTAACAGGGGAAGAAAATAAGGCAGATGCTTACCCGACTGAGCCACGGTTATCCCTGAATTTCCTTCCTTTTTTAATGCCGATGACTATTACATTGTATGCATATACCATATTCTGTTTTTTCATTCATCCATCAATGGACCTCTGTGTCATTTTCACCTCGTGGATACTATGAAAAGCATTACAGTGAACATGGGTATGCAGACAGCTGCCGCACCCCCTGGCAAATGACAACTTCACAGAGGAAAGAATCTGGACTGGATGTGAGTTTGCGAACACCGCCAAACCCACATGGACCCGTTTCTTCGCATGTAACTTGGCAATAAGACTGCCCACCTTCTGAGTTAGTGGCGTTAGTGCCTTCCCACATCAAAGAGAACAAGCATCTTAGGCTGGAGCCGCAGGTATGCTGTGTCTGATGCAGGTAACCGGGAACGGATAGGCACGTGGGCAGGCGAGGACACGGATGCCTTTTTGGATGCGAGCCTGCTTTGATGCTGGAATGTCCTCTGAGATGTCTGAGAGTCCGTGAGCATTAACACAGAGCTTGACCAAGGTGCAGCTGGCATGGAACGTTCCCTTTCCTTAACTTTGAGAAAACACTGGTATCAGTTTAAAATAACACCATTCTTTTCCTTCCCATGTGTGCTATGTATAAAATGGTCTGAATGAACACTCCCATGTAGAGCCAGTTTTTGTAACGTTCATCGGTGTGGCTCCAGGAACTCCCTCTGGCCAAGCGCTCTCTCCAGAAGGGACTGGTGTTCAAGGTCATCCCTTGGGCACCCATCAGATTTCATCTCACTAGCCCCACAGATACTGTGAGCAGAAATCTGACCCTCCACCTACCTCAAAACCACCGGGAGAATCAGCAGTCCCTGTTCAGGGGCAGAAAACCCAAAGAATCAAGAGCAGGGACTCAGAGGGCTGTCTGCATACCCAAGTTCATAGTAATGCTCTTCACAGTATCCACAAGGTGAAAATGACACAGATGTCCATTGATGGATGATTGGATACACAAAATACGGTGTATGCATACAACGTAATAGTCTTCAGCTTTAAAAAAGGAAGGAAATTCAGGGATGCCTGGGTGGCTCAGTCAGCTAAGCGTCTGCCTTCATTCGGCTCAGGTCATGATCCTGGGATGGAGTCCCTCATCGGGCTCCCTGCTCAGCACTAGGTCTGCTTCTCCCTCTGCCTCTGCAGCTCCTCCCCACTCAAGCTTTCTCTCTCCAATAAATCAGTTAAAACAATGACAAAAAAGAACCCATCAGGGCCTTTTAGAGCTGTTGATTCTACCCTTCAAAATGCACCTACAAGCTAATTGCTGCTCTCAGTTCCACGGCCCAGCGCAGGCCACCTCCTTGCCAGCTCTGGTCCTGCTTCCCACTCCATCTGTCCACGCTCAGCAAGCAGCCATGGACTCCCTTCGGAATGAGGTCAGATCATGTCACTCTTCTCCTCCTTGGCCTTTCTGCTCCAGCCTCCCACTGCTGTCCTCGCTCATGGGGCTCCAGCCACAGCAGCCTCTTGCTGTTCTTGGATGGGTCACCCCTTTCTACCCAGCTGACGTCATCACCTCCTCCACGTCCTGTCTATGTGACTCCATGGACACAGGCATCTCTGTCCTTTTCCCTAGAACAGTGCTGGGCACATAGAAAGCACTCAGAAATATCTGCTGAATTAATGAATGACCAAAAGGAGGGCTGTTTTCTCAAGTCCGGTAGTTACCCGGGTGCTCAGAAACCCAGGCTCAGAGCCGAAGGGCACAGCGGACTTTTGACAAGGCTGCCACCTAGTGGCTGGATTCCTTTGTAGTTTTGTGGGTGCTCATATTTCCTGGGACCCTGGGATGAGCTGTCCACTGGGTAAGCAGGGAGGGCAGCCGCCCACAGACAAGGAACCACTCCCTTCTCTAAATCTATTCCTATAGGGTAAGATGAGATATACACAAAGAGCACCAGAGGGAGAAAAGGAAGAGTGTCTCTGGGCTGTAACACAGACAGGTTGACAATATTGATCTAGAAAACCAGCAGGAGAGGATGCTGGTTGTGGAAGCATTGGGTGGGCATGGGAGTTACAAAGTCAAACTCATCTGGCCTTTCTTTAGTTCTTTTTCTTTAGTACTCAACGTATAGAGAACTGATGGAAGTCCAGTAAAGTCTGGCATCCAATGCGGCTGCCATTTCTGATACACCAAATCGTTCCCATCTTTGTCTCCATGGTACTGAGATGTAAAAACCCACACCTATTACCGTACCAGCACTTTCGTTTCCCTGTTTCTCATGTGTGTAAAAACAAAAAAATGTGATCCCATATTCGAATGACCACCTCGCACTACTAGGCCCCGCAGGGGTAGTAGACCCTCCAGCCCAGAATCACTGGCTGACGGGCACCATTCCCATGCAGCCCCACGGCTGGCTCACAGGCAAATGCATGGGTCTGGATTTGCCATGAATGAAGCAATTTGGGGACACGGGACAAATGCCAAGAGCGGCAGCTGTCCAAAAGCTGATTAGAAAATTGCTCAGGACTGCCTACATTCAAAAGTAAGTTTCCAGTGACAAAATGTAATTTTCAAATTCAACTGTATTAATTCAAAGGACATAATTTCATTGGAGTAAAGTAGGGAGTGTACTGCATTCGAATGGGGACTCTAGGAATAACAACTGCACCTTAGCAGCCCAATAGGCCATTACAGTTTAGAGAGCCTGATGTGGGGCTCGATCCCAGGACTCTGAGATCATGACCTGAGCCGAAGGCAGCAGCTCAACCCACTGAGCTACCCAGGTCCCCCATATCCTGTTTTTAATTTTTAAAGCATTGTATGTATATGTTTAAAAAATTTCAAACAGTATAGAAAGATCTAGTATGAAGTCTCTTTCCCCTACCCAATTCTGGCAACTCCTCAAAGATAACCACTTTTAATCCCTCCACAAAGAAAGTTATGATTTCAAATATTAAATTAATGTATACTTTTAAAAAAATCAAAGCATACAAGGTCATACCATAAGCACCATGTTCTTTTCCCCACTTTATAACGTATTTTGATCTTTCCCTATTTGTACATACAAACCTACTGTGTCCATTTTCATGGCTGCATACTATTCCATTGGGTGAAAATCACTTATGTAATCAGTTCTGTACTGATACACACCTGTGCCCAGTATTTTACTATTATAATAATGCTTCAACTGTCCATATTTACTGCCATCTTTTTTCAAGTAAATCAGTAATATTAAATGCCAAGGAGATACTTGGTGGAAGGTTATATGCATTTCAAATGTAGACAGATATTATCAAACCACCCTTGTATATCAACTATAGGTAGGGTCCTGCTCCTTGTACCCTTGATAACACCAGAAATGCCTTTCATATTTCCTCATCAGTGAGAGGAAAGAGCACATCAATTCTTGTTTTGTTACATTTCTTTACATTGCTCTAGGTGAGACTGAGCATCTTTCTAGTGCCTATCTTTATTTTTTAATGTGAACTAGCCATTTTTCTATTGCATTGTTTTCTTTTTCTTATTGATTTATATAGGCTCTGTGTAAATATGCCTTCTGTTACATGGATTGCAAATTAACTCCCACTTTTTATAAAACAGTTTTTTATATTTATTGTGATTTTTTTTCATCTTTTCTTACATGGCTGCTGTGTTTGTTTCTACTTGGAGAGGCCCTTCTAAGGCCAAGACTACAAACTGACTCTGAGTTTTTTCTTTGCATGTTTATGGTTGAACTTTTTAAGATCAAATTCTTTAATCCACCTGGAATTTATTTTGATGGAGAGGGATAAGATCACGATCCAGCTTTGTTTTTTTATTTTTTCCTAAAGACCCAATCAGTCATTATTTTCCAATGCATTATCTAGCTGGATATAATATGCCACTTTGTCCAATCCTGTCCCATCTCTATACTACCCTAGGTGTAATCTGGACTTTCTCCATTGTTCTGCTGAAGTGCATATCTATTCTCCAGTTCCAAGATGCTTAAACTTAGTCCCTCGACAAAGAAATTTTAGAAATTTTCTGGTTATTCTAGAATATTTTGTCTTCTATATCAGGGCTTATCAACAGAGGCACTATTAACATTTTGGGCTGGATAACTCTTTATTGTGGAGGGCTGTCCCATGCATTGTAGGATGTTGATCAGCAATCCCTGACCTGTACCCACTAGATGTCAGTAGCACCCCCCTAATTTAGACAACAATGTCTGCAGACATTGCCAGTTGCTCCTTGGGTTAGGGTGGAGGACAGAAGGCCCCCAGTTGAGAACCACTGTTTTAGATAAACTCAGAATCATTTTACCAGTGTTTGCACTCCCAGTCAATTCCCACTGATACCTTAATTGGGATGAAACTGAATTCATAGAGTAATTAAGATAATGTTATTATATTTAAGATATTATACTTAAGATATTATACTTATTCAATTAATATTGATGAAATTCAATCTTTATTATATTTCACCTTCCTATTCAAGCACCATGTATATCCTTCTACTTATTTACGCTTTTATGTCCTTCCAGAGAGTTTTAAGATTTTTAAAAATATATATAGGCTTTTATAATACTAAGTTCATTCCTAAGTACTTCACCTTTTATATTCCTTTATAAATGGGATTGGTTCTTGTGTTACTTATCTCCTCTAACCAGTCACTGATAAGAAAGCTATTCATAGGGGCGCCTGGGTGGCTCAGTGGGTTAAAGCCTCTGCCTTCGGCTCAGGTAATGATCCCAGGGTTCTGGGATCGAGCCCCGCGGATCCCAAGCTCCTGGGATCGAGCCCCGCATCAGGCTCTCTGCTCAGCGAGGAGCCTGCTTCCTCCTCTCTCTCTGCCTGCCTCTCTGCCTACTTGTGATCTCTGTCTGTCAAATAAATAAATACAATCTTAAAAAAAAAGCAAGCTATTGATATTCAATATCCTACAACTAACCACAAGTTGAACTCCTACTGTATCTAATAGATTTGAAGGACATTCTGGTTTTTTCTAATGATACAATTTTCAGGAAATTCTAAGCATTTCTCTAAGCATACAATGTTATCCTCTGGAGAAAATCATCACTTTTGTTCCCTCATTTCCAGTACTTCTGTAGCTAGAGCTCCCCTGGCTCACTGCCTTGATTTAATACTTGCAGGAAAATCTGGATGATGGTGGTAATGAGGCAATCTTGAATCATTCTTGACTTTAATGGGAATACTTCCAGGATTTCACCCTTGAGGACAGTTCTGGCTGTGGCTTGAGATACATGTGTCTTAATCCCACTAGAGAAGGATCCCTACATTTATAGTATACCAAAAGTTTGTTTTTAAATCAGAAGGATTGCTAATTTTGCCAAACATGTCTTCCATCTCTGGAGATGACCAATGGCTCTCCTTTGGTCTAGTAATGTTGTAAAATAGATTATATTCCTAAATGCCCAAATATAACGTACTCTTGGAGACCATAAATCCACTTGGTTGCAATCTACACTATTATTCTTTTAATTTCTTATAGAATTCTACTTGTTAATATTTCGATCCCACATTTTTACATCAATATTTGAGAGTGAGAGTATTCTGTCATTTTTTTGTGTGTGGTGCCCTGTTAACTTTTGGAATTAACGTTTAGGCTGGCGTGATAAAAACAAGCTGTACTTTCATTTGTTGTATATTTAAAACCAAATGTCTGTATTCAGTATGAAACCAGTCCTTAAAATAGTACAACCATTGTATAGAAATATGAGGCCTTTACATTAAAAAAAAAAGTCACATATACTTTTCATAGAGTCAACTTTTTGGAAAACTGAGTAAATTAAAATACACCTTTGAAAGCTAATCTGCATTGTGGTATTTTATGCAGAATTCAAAAATTGTAAGTATACTACTATTCACTTCCATTATAAATTAATAATGATGTATTTCAGCTATTTTCCCAATTTAGACAATTTTGCACGGAGATGTGCACTGTAACAGCCAGACCATGGAAATCTTAGCTCTCTTACGTACCTGCGCCCAAAGAAAATTAAATACATTCCCGATGCTTCCCATGCTCTGAACTCAGACACAATGGCTAAAAACCCTTCTTTCTGATTCTCAGAAAACCAGTGAAACGGAAAGCTCGCGGTTCCGGTGGCCACCACAGCCTAAGTGATTCACAGGGTTTTCCAGGTTTCCAGAGGATCCAGGAAGGATGTCGAACGCCCACGTCTGCGAGAGTTCTACAGGGTTCATTCCCTCCAACGCACCTGTCACCACGACAACCTCAGAACGGGCACCCCTCTCTCACACATACGTGGCCAGTAATACACGTCTGATGAGGGGAGGGACGCAGGAATCATGAAAGGGTTTTCATATCACCAAGATGAATGGCCTGCTTAGGTCCCTCCCACTGGGGGTCCCTCCTGCCTGGCTCCTTCCCACCTCGGGTCTTCCCACCTGGGTCCTCCCTACCTATGTTGCTCCGCAGGCGGCTCTCTGCAAGCTCAGAGATGGCTCCAGCTGTTGAAGTCTTTTTCAGTCGAACCACCCCGGAAGCGGTGGTACTTCCCGGTTTGTTGAGCATGTCCTCGCTACTGGCCCTCTTGAGCTAAGAGACAGAAGGACAGAGGAGGAGAACGTATACTGTCAGTAAGGAGTGCTATAAGCCAAGAAAGCACCAAGCAGTACCACCTGCCCAGTGGTTGAGACGCAGTAAAGGCACTTGTCAGAGCACGACCGTGTGCGGCAGAAAAATGCAAAGCTAGATAAACCTGCGTCTATCGTTTACAATATGATCTTCCACTATGTTTCAAAGAATATTATATATAAATATTATGCATATGAATATTACGCATCATGTCACATTTCAAATAATGAGGTTTTTTTTAAAAGCTGCTTTTCTGTTTTGGTTGTTTTTTTGTTTTTTTTTTTAAAGATGGGAGCCTATGAAGAAAGAACTGTGAGATGCACAAAAAGCAAGGTGAGGGTAATGCACAAAAAATTAAAGGGCAAGAAAAAACAGCTTAAAAATATATTTCTCAATTCTGGACATGTATATATGTGTATATATGTATACATACATAGATAGATATACACGCACATATGTATACACGCACATATGTATACGGAGGAAGGAGAGGGATGATACCATATGCTCCACACCATGCACTCTGTATAAGATCTCACACAGACAACATGTTCAGAGGGACGAGAGGTACCTTCTGGAGGCCAGAAGAACACTGCTAATGGAGGACAGAGAGAAAGGAGAATCTCTCTGCTCCTTTTCTGCTTTCCTTCCTGTCCTGGAAGCAGCGTAACAAATGCTTGTTGAAAGGAATTAAAGACTAAGAGTTGGGAGCCCCTCAACGAGCTCACAGTTCTGGCCCAGGTAAATGACATTCACGGTTCATGAGAAACACTGCAAATACATTTTTGCAATCATGGTAAGTCTTCTGGGAAGAGTATTTCTGAAGAGGACTAGTACTAAAAGGCTGGAGCCAGGCAGATGCCTGGAACCATTCTGAATTGATCTGACATCTGAAGAAAAGGCATGAAAATGCCCTCAAGTCCATGGAGACTGCCCACCACTCGGGCTGACAGACCAAAGTCCGGCCCCGCACTGCGGCACTAACTTCAGGGTCATTTACTGACGATTGGGTGTTTATATATTTGCACACAAACACAAATTTCCACTTTTGCATTGTTTAGATTTTGGGGTATTACTCCACACACCCCAGAATGGCTTGAAGGAGAAAACAAAACAAAACAAAATGAAACCAAGTGTTGGTGAGGTTGGGAAGCACCTGGAACTCTCTGCTGGCAGAAGTATGAACTGGTAAGATGCTTTGTAAAACTGTCAGGATCTACTAAATGGAATATCTGCACCCTGTGATTCAGCCAGCCCACTCCTAATTCTGTATTCAAGAGAAATGAGTATGTAAGTTCATCAAAGGGACATTCACAGCAGCTTGATTTACAACAGCCCCAACAGAACAACCCAAATGACAGTCAACAGAAGGGGCAAATTAAATAATGATTTAGCATACAATGGAAATTACACAGTAAAAGAAGAAGAAGGAGGAGAAGGAGAAATACTGATACACTAAAATGCATGGATCCCACAGGCATGCTAAGTCAAAGAAACTAGACACAAAAGAGTATAACCATATTTGGGTAAAACCAAATGACGGTGATAGAAGTCAAAATACTGTTTACCTCTGGAGGAGTTACTGACTAGAAGGAACCCTCCAGGGGTGCAGAATGTTCTTTTTCTGTCTTTTCTTTTTCTTTCTTTTCTTTTCTTTTTTAGATTTATTTATTTATTTGGGGAGGCAAGATCAGAAGAAGGGGAAGGGGGAGAGGGAGAGAGAGAGGATCTCAAGCAGAGTTCCCAATGAGCCCAGAGCCTGATGAGGGGCTTGACCTCATGACCTTGAGATCCTGACCTGAGCTGAAATCAAGTCTCAGTCTCAACCGACTGAGACTCCCAGGCGCCCCTGGAATATTCTATACTTGCCTTGGTGGTGGTTATACAGATATAAACACATGTAAAAAAAATTCAGTGAGCTGTACAGTTAAGACCGAGATTAACCAGCTCCACATACTTTGTTGTAAGTATGTTTGGCCTCAACAAAAAAGAAAAGGAAAATGAGGGGTGGGTTGTAATTTGGGTAAAGCCCTGGTTCCCTTGCAAATGCTAGTCTGCTTTTTTCCTTTTCCCCTCATTGTTCTTTTAGAAATTTTTTTATTGTGGTAAACTATACCTAACATAAAATTGGCCATTTTATTTTATTTATTTATTTATTTATTTATTTTGGTCTGATGGTTGTTTATTGGAAATAACAGAGCATTTCAACTTTCAGTCTCTGCCATCTTTACTGTATGGCTTTAGGCTCATCGTTTGTTTTTGTTTTTGTTTTTATATATTTTTTTCCAATTTATTTATTTTCAGAAAAACAGTATTCATTATTTTTTCACCACACCCAGTGCTCCATGCAAGCCGTGCCCTCTATAATACTCACCACCTGGTACCCCAACCTCCCACCCCCCCGCCACTTCACACCCCTCAGACTGTTTTTCAGAGTCCATAGTCTCTCATGGTTCACCTCCCCTTCCAATTTACCCAAATTCCCTACTCCTCAAAACGGAGCCATATTAGTGAGTCCTGTAGCAGAAACAGGGAATGTGTGTGTCTTTTTTTTCCTTTTGCAGTCTAACAAGGTGAGGAAAATCACATTGTTTGAGTAAACTTAAAACATCAACTTCCTTCATTACTGAGCTAAATATTTTATCCTAATAAGACAGAGGAAAAAGGAAAAAACAAAAACAAATCCAAAAAAACCGAAAAACTTCATTTCCAGAAAAACAGAATGGTGAAGAGACATTTCAAAGTAGCCTGTGCCTTTGGCTGGGGTGAGGACGGGGCTGGGGGCTAGGGGAGGGTTAGTGCAAAATACTGTCTAAACAGAAACCGTATAATAAGTAACTTCCTAGAAAAGCCTCTATCTTTGTCACATCTTTGAAGTTCTGCCATCTAGGCCTCATGAGCACAATGTTTGGCCCAGATATTAAGCTCTGGGACATTATCAGGCCCTCTGCAAGATGGGAGGGCGCACTCCACAGTGCTCACCTTCAAGGGCAGAGGGCTCTAGAACTTTCTGGGGGCCTAAGAACCAGTCAAGTGGGTGGTTCTCTGTCCCACACTTGCTGAAAAGAATGCACAGAAGCAGCCCTATTCACTTTGGTTGTGAAAACAGATCTCCATAGCACTAGTAATTAGTACCCACAGGGAGGATTTCTTTTCTCCCAGACTCTATATATTAAAGTCAGCATTAATGATCCTTACTGTGCAAGATGGAAAAAGTAACAGGCAGGGAAAAAAAGACTATTTTTTCAAGATATCAAGAAGACGAGTTTCAAATTCATTTTTAGCCCCCCAAAAGCATGAATGTAGCATTCAATGATCTAGTCCATGAATCACATACACAAAAATGTGTTAATCAGGCCTTAGTCATATCAGGGTTCACTCAGTATATTAGACATTATACCTAAAGCAGAAGAACCTCTTCCCCCAGAGAGAGCTATACTTCTAAGATTTTCCATCCCCATCTTAAATAATAACCAACTATGTACTTACTGCAAAGGCTCTGGCTTCTCGTGCCTCCAGGGAGCTGCTGACCTCAATCAGCAAGTCAGCCGCACTATTCTGGGGTTTGGTGCTGGCCGGGGAGGAAAACCACACTCAAGGGGCCCAGGCAGTGAGCATCTGAGCAAAGCTTCACTCAGGAGGCAGGCGGGCTCCAAGGCTTCTGACAGCCTCCCCCCACCCCACCCCTCCCTGCTCCCTCTCCCTCTCCCCCTCCCTCCCTCTCTCTCTCTCTCTCTCACTCTCTCTCTCACACACACACACACACACACACAGCAAAATCACTTCTCTCCTACCGGTTCCTGAATACTTAATTTGTACCTCTCTAAAACACAAGGATTTAAAAACATGGGCTGACTAGCATGTTGCTCTTTCAAACCTGAGATATCAAACAGAAGGGAAAAAAAAAGAAAAGAAAAATAAAAAGCTAGTCTGTCTTCAAAGGTGTGTTTGCCTCAGGGCCCCTCACTTGCCATAACCTGTGGGCTGTAGCATGTTCTAGGTGGGATGGGGAAGTCAGGCTAGCTCAGGAAACCTTTCAAAGCAGGCAGTTCTTGTGAGCTGAGTGAAAACGTTCTCAGAGATGAAGCACCTAAACCTCCAAGCCTCTGGTTGTTGGCTGAAATTCCCTTTTTTTCATTCTAAATATTTTCATACCTAGTTTTGAATTCAGAGAATTCCAGAATTACGCACACCCTCCCAAAACCTGAGGTCCACGTGTCCTGCTACTTTGGATGGTCTGCACGCCCCAGTGACGATGAGCCCTGCCTGTAAAAACAGGGAAGGAATTCGTGAAGGTAAACAAGCAACATGGGTCCTATCTGCCCTCAGCAAGAACTGTAGTCATCGGGGCTGAGCTTAGTCACTGCCACGAGGTGGAGGTTTATTGCGATTATACTGGATAATAAGGGTGAGATTTAGCCAAGTAGCTCTTACACGGCACGGAGCCTTTACTTAGGAGACAGCATGAGTCTGCAGACACTGAGTCCCACCTCATATGCAGACTTTGCCTTTTTTTTTTAAGATTTTGTTTGTTTATTTGACAGACAGAGATCACAAGGAGGCAGAGAGGCTGGCAGAGAGAGGAGGAAGCAGACTCGCCACGGAGCAGAGAGCCCGACGCAGGGCTCAATCCCAGAACTCTGGGATCATGACCCGAGCCGAAGGCAGAGGCTTCAACCCACTGAGCCACCCAAGCGCCCCAGACTTTGCCTTTCTAACAACAGATCACAGTAAGGGGCTGTGGCCATGCAGTTAAGAGCTGGCCTTCCCCTGTGGGCACTGTTCTTACAAACGTGGCCCCATGCCACCCGGGCAAACGCCTCTGCCTTTGGTGGCCTTCCCTCTTGAAGAAAGCAGGGGACAATGCATGGGACCTGCTCTCACTGGAGAATATCCATCTTCCCAGGGCGGGGCAGGGGCAGGGGAATAAGGGGACCTAACTCACCTGGGTGTCATCTCTCCCCCGCCCTAACCCCACCACTAGCTTAAGCAAAAGAACAAATTTATTGGCTTGACTAACTGGATAGTCTAAGGATGCATTTGAGCTGGCTTTCAGCCAGGAGACCGGGAGGTTCCAAAGTCATCAGGAACCTGTTTTCATCACCTTTCAGCTCTGTTTCCCCAAGTTCAATGCATTCAAACATGGTGCCCTTGGGATGGGAAAGCCTTTTCCGGCAGCACTGCATGATTAGAAGTCTAGGGCATTCAAGACCTCAGAAGACAGGCACTCCTCAGAGAAGAACCTCAGAGTGAGACCCTCTCCAGCCCCATGGTAAGGGAGAGGGACCTGGGTGACTGACAGCCCCACTAGTTGTAAGAAGAGCAGTTCCCAAAAGCAAAAAAAAAATGCTGGACTGGCAAAAAAAAATACAGGCTAGTGCGCTGGCTTAAGCCTGCCTGTCTGTCTTTCTTTCTTTCTTTTTCTTTCTTTCTTTCTTTTTTAAGATTTTATTTATTTATTTGACAGACAGAGATCACAAGTAGGCAGAGAGATGGTGGGGACAGGCTCCCCACTGAGCAGAGAGCCCAATGTGGGGCTCGATCCCAGGACCCTGGGATCATGACCTGAGCCAAAGGCAGAGGCTTAACCCACTGAGCCACCCAGACACCTCTGGCATAAGGCTTTCATGTGATTGCATCTTACCAATCAGACCATAAATCTATTACCAGAAGGACATACACAAAGTGTTCAGGGTGGCTATTGTGTGTCATTTCTTTTTTAAATTCACACTGTATTCTCTAGATTTTCTAAAAATTAATAAAAAAATTACTAAATTGTATAATAACACAATACATCTAAATAAGTTATTGTATGCTAAACAAGTTCTGCTTATGAGTGAAAATATGTATAGAATATCTATGAATAAATCTGGTAAGAAAATTGCAATCACACCCCCCACCCCCAAATCGATAACATTTTACTGAGTAACAGAATAGAGGACTGGATGAAAAAAACATACCAACATACCATGATATTGATTCTGCACAAAATAGTTATATAAATGTATTATAATTCCAATAAAAATTCTAACACGATTAAGAGTTATGAAAATGATGCCTTATAAAACTATCCTAAAATGTACCTGGTAGAGTAATTCTTCCCTATAGAAGATATAGAATAATTTATTCTTCTCTGTAGAAGAAAATTGTTGAAAAAAATATGAAAAGAGACTTGTACTGCCAGATATTAAAAGAGACCAGAGAAGTAAAATAATTGCAGTGTTGTGGTTCAGGAATAGAAACATCGTAAATGGATCACGACAAATCCCAAAATAAGAATTAAGATAAAGATAGCATTACTAATCTGAGGATTAAAAAAATGGATTGTTTTTAAAAATGGCATTGGGAAAATTGGCTAAACATTTAGAGAGAGAGAGAAAAAAGACTTTTACCTCATACTATGTATCCAAATGATTTCTGATAGAATAAAAATTTAAGTGGAGAAAAAAAAAAAAAGGAGAAGCATTATCAGAACTAGAAGGAAAGAGGTGGTTCAGTCATTAAGCGTCTGCCTTTAGCTCAGGTCATGATCTCCAGATTCTGGGATCGAGCCCCGCATTGCGCTCCCTGCTCAATGGGAAGCCTTCTTGTCCTCCAACTCCCCCTGCTTGTGTTCTCCCTCTCTCTCTGTGTCGAATAAATAAATCAATCTTTAAAAAAAAGAACTAGAAGGAAAGAGAGGAGATTGTATATCTGAACAAGGTGAGCAAGGCCTCTCTGAGCCCACACACAAAGGCAGAATACATAAAAAAAGACAGATTTGACTTTGAAAATAAAAAGCCTCCGCGAATAACGAAAATCCTATAAATAAAACAAAGATGCCAATGACAAAATGAGACAAACATCTCTGCACCTCTGGTTCAGTTATTCCATTTGTAGGAACGTATCCTATGACAATAATCATGGATGAATGCAAAACTGTATGTGCAGGAGTTATAAACTGATCCTCGATTGTAACAATGACAACAAAGGAAAGAATTGAAAGTCTAATTGGTTACATTATGGTTTATCCATGTAATTAAACACCACGCAGCCATTAAAAGTGATACTATATCAATATTCCCTATGACACAGATGTAAAAATCCTTAACAAAGCACCAACAAACCAAATTTAGCAACATATCTAAGGGATTATATACCAGGACCAAGTGGGATTTACCCCAGGAATTCAAGGTTGGTCCAACATATGACAACCAATCAACATAATACACCATATTGATAGAATGAAGGACAAAACCACAGGATTTTTCCAATAGAGGCAGAAAAAGCATTTGACAAAATCCAATGCCCTTCCATAATAAAAATATTCCATAAACCAGGAATAAAAAGGAAATTCCTCAACCTGATAAAGGCCAACAATAAACACCACACTTAAGGGTGAAAATCAGAAAGTTTTCCTCTGACATCAGAAGCAAGATAGAGATGTCTCTGCTCTTGCCACTTCTGGTCAACATTGTATTGGAGTCTTTAGCCAAGGAAATAAGGCAATAAAAAGAAAGGCATCCAGATGGGTAAGAAAAGTATAACTATCTCTATTATCTAATGATCTTCTATGTAGAACATCTCAAAAAATCTGTAACAAAACAGAGCTAATAAACTTATTCAGCAAGGTTGTAGGATACAAGGTCATTATATAAAAATAATTTTCAATTCTACATACTTGCAATGAACAATCCAAAATAATAACAAAGCAATTCTATTCACAATGACACCAAAAGGGAAGGCATATTTAGTAATATATTTAACAAATTATGTGCAGAGTTGTACATAAAAAACTATACAACATTGAAAAATGTTAAAGAAGTCTTAAATGGACTCTTGTGTTCATGTATTGTAAGACTTAAGAGGACAATATTCCTCAAATTGATCTACAGATTCAACACAATCCCTATCAAAATTCCAGTTTCTCTTTTTACAAAAATGGACAAGCTAATTCTATAGCTCATATGGAAATGCAAGGGACTCAGAATAATCAAAACAATCTTGAAAAGAAGAACAAAGCTGAAAGACTCTCACTTCCCAATTTTAAAACTTAATACAAAGACACAGATTGCATGGAGCACTGTGTGTTCTAAATCTTTATTACTTTTTTAAAAAGGTTTATTTATTTATTTGACAGCAAGAGACACAGCGAGAGAGGGAACACAAGCAGGAGGAGTGGGAGAGGGAGAAGCAGGTTTCCCGCCCAGCAGGGAGCCTGATACGGGGCTTGATCCTAGGACCCCCGGACAATGACCTGAGTCGAAGGCAGATTGTTAACAACTGAGCCACCCAGGAGCCCCAAAGCACTGGGTGTTCTAAAACTTACTACAAAGCTATAGCAATCAACCCTGTTTGGTACTGACACAAGGACAGACATATGTAGATCTGTAAAATAGAACTGAGAGTCCAGAAATGAACCCATACTTTTAGGGAAGGTGATCTTTGACATGAGAGCCAAGACCATTCAATGGGGTAGGAGCAGTCTTTCCAACAAATGGTGCTGGCCAGCTGGATATTCATATTCAAAAGAATGAAACTAGACTATTTCATATTATATACAAAATTACCTCAAAGATGTAACAGCTGAAAACATCTTAGAAGAAAAGTTTAAGTGTAAAACTTCATGACCTTGGATTTGTAATGTTTTCATAGAGATCTTAAACACAAGTAACAAACAAAAAATTATGTAAATTAGCCTTCCTAAAGATTAAAAACTCTTGTGCTGCAAAAGGCAGTGAAAAGATGACCCATATATAATAGAAGAAAATATTTGTAAGTCATATATCTGATATATGGGTCTGTTCTCCAGAACATGTAAAGAACCCTTACAACTCAATAATAAAGCGGCAAGTAACTCAACTAACGAATGGGCAAAGGATTCAAATACATACATCTCCAAAGAGAACATAAAATATACAAATGGCCAGGGCGCCTGGGTGGCTCAGTGGTTAAAGCCTCTGCCTTCAGCTCAGGTCATGATCCCAGTGTCCTGGGATCAAGCCCCGCATGGGGCTCTCTGCTCAGCGGGGAGCCTGCTTCCTCCTCCTCTCTCTCTCTGCCTTCCTCTCTGCCTGCTTGTGATCTCTGTCAAATAAATAAATAAAATCTTTTTAAAAAATATACAAATGGCTGATAAGCACATAAAAAATGTTCTTAGGCATTAGAGCTAGGCAAATCAAAGCCACAATGAGATACCACTTCACACCTACCAGTAATGGGTACCGCCAAATAGATAATAACAAGCATTGCCAAGGTTATGGGAAATCAGAACCCTCATCCATTGTTTGTGGGACTGTAAAATGCTGTGACTACTGTGAAAAAACAGTTTTGCAGTCCCTCAAAAAGTTAAGCACAGAGTTACCATTATGGCCTACAATTCTACTCCTTGCCCCTAAAAAACTGAAAATAAGAATTCAAACAGAAATCGGTACACAAATATTCATAACAGCACTATTTGTGATGGGCAAATGGTAGGGGGAAAAAAAAACCCAAATCCATCAACTGATAAATGGATAAACACAATGTATATCTATACAACGGGATATTATTATCAGTAAAAAGGAATAAAGTAAAAAAAAAAAAAAGAAATGTTCATCCATGCTACAACGTAGATGAACCTTGAAAATTTTATATTGAGTGAAAAAAGCCAGACACAAAAAGCCACATACTGTATCAGTACATTCATATGAAATTTCCAGAATAGGCAAATCCCTAAACACAGAAAGTAGATTAGTGGTTTCCATGGGATGAAGGGGGGGCACAAAGGGAGAGTGACTGCTAACAGTTCCAGGATTTTGGAGGAGGTGGTGGGGTGACAAGAGGTTCTGGAATTTGATAATGGTGACTGTTGTGCAAGTTTGTGAAATACAAGAAAACCACTGTACCTATACTTGAAAAGGTGAATTTTATAGTAAGTGAATTATACCTCAATTTCTAAAGTAATACTGTAAAATATCTGATGATACAGAATAATGATAACCTAGTGGAAAATAGACTATAAATGGTGTGTATAGTAGGAGGCCATATTCACTGAGGTAAAAGAAAAAGAGACTTAAAGAAACTTTATATATTAAAAATGGCTATTCATGGCACCCTTGTTGAAGATCAGTTGGCCATGGAGGCATGGATTTATGTCTTATTCTATTGGTTTATATGTCTGTCTTTATGCCAGTACCATACGATTTTAATTACCATAGCTTTGTAGTTTATTTTATTTTAATATTATTTATTTATTTATAGAACATGAGCGGGAAATAAGATGCCCTATCTTTGTTCTTCTTTCTCAGGACTGATTTGGCTATTCCTGTTTTCTTTGTGGTTCTATATGAACTTTAGATTTTTTTTTAATTTCTACAAAAAATACCACTGGGATTTTGATAGGGTTTGCAATAAATCTATAATGGGGAAAGGATAGTTTCTTCAACAAATGGTGTTGGGAAAACTAGGTATCGACATCATAGGACAAAGCCAATGAGATTGGACACTTTACCATACATCAAATCAACTCAAAATGGATTAAAGACTGAAACATAAGACCCCAAACTCTAACACCCCTAGAAAAAAAAAAAAAAACAGGGAAAAACCTTTGTGACATTGGTCTTGGTAATAATTTCATCCATATAACACCAAAACCACAGGCAACAAAAACAAAAATAAACCAGCAGAATCCTACCAAACTAAAAAGGCTTCTGCCCACAGAGGAAAAACAATCAACAAAGTAAAAAAGCAACCTACAGAATGCGAGAAAATATCTGCAGAACATAAATCTGATAAGGGGTTAATCTCCAAAATATACAACGAACTCTGACAATTCAATAGTAAAAAAACAAAACAACCCCCCCGAATACTTGATAAAAGATGGGCTAAGGACTTGAACAGACATTTCTTCAAAGACATACAAATAGCCAACAGATTATGTGAAAAAAGGATCAACATCACTAATCGTCAGGGAAATGCAGATCAAAGTCACGGTGAGGTATCACCTCACACCTGCTGGGATAACTATCATAAAAAAAAAAACAAAACAAAACAAACTGAAAGACAGCGTTGTTGAGGATGTGGAGCAGTTGGAACTCTTGTACATTACTGGTGAGAATACAAAATGGTGCAGCCGCTGTGGAACAGTGTATAGTACCAAGGGTCCTCAAAAAATTAAAAGTAGAATGGCCTCATGATCCAGCAATCCCACTTCTGGGTATTTATCCAAAAGAAATGAAACCAGAATCTCTCCTGTGTTTACTGTGGCACTATGAGTAAGAGTGAGGATATGGAAACAACCTGAATGTCCACTGTCGGAGGAAGGGGTAAAGATGTGATATATGCAGACAATGAAATACCACTCAGCTTTGAAAAAGAAGACGAGTCTGCAATATTTAAGAACCTGGCTGAACCTTGACAGCATGCTGCTGAGTGAAATCAAGGAGTCACAGAAAGCCAAAAACTGCATGATCCCACTTACACGAGGTATCTAAAATCATCCAATTCATAAAATCAAAGAGTGGAATGGTGGTTGCCAGGGACTGGGGGAAAGGGCACATGGGGATTTACTAATCAATGAGCATCAAGTTTTAGCCAAGCAAGATGAATAAATTCTAGAGATCTGCTATCCAATAGTGGACCTATAGCCAACAATAATATATTATTGTACACTTAAAAATTTGCTAAGAGCTCAGGTTAAGTGTTCTTACCACAATAAAATAAAATTCAAAAGATAAAATAAATTACTAAAAAAGAGACAGTTATCTCTAGTTGGTAGTGTTAACTTCCCTTATGCTTTAAAGAGTCTTCTCCACTAATTGCGATGAATATGTAGGAGTTTTACAATTTAAAAAATACTGTTTAAGGGGCACCTGGGTGGCTCAGTGGGTTAAAGCCTCTGCTTTCGGCTCGGGTCATGATCCCAGGGTCCTGGGATCAAGCCCCACATCGGGCTCCCTGCTCAGCACGGAGCCTGATTCCTCCTCTCTCCTCTCTCTGCCTACTTGTGATCTCTGTCTGTCAAATAAATAAATAAAATCTGAAAAAAATACTGTTTAAGCATAAGAGCAATTATCTATCATGAGAGCATCAGACTCTCAATACTGATGGCTTATACTGCAGAAAGTAAGTTCATTTGACCCAAGGAAGACTTTCTTAATTGCAGAAATAATTAAAGCCTGGATGAGACATCCTTTGCAGGGGCCACGAAATCTCTACTCTTGGATGGTCTAGAACAGGGTAAGACTGGCCTGCAGTGGCATGTCCGGTTGCTCATCTGCATGGAGGCTGGGCCGTGTCAGGGTGGTCTAGATCCAAGAGCTGGATGGATGAATCCAGACCAGTGCTGAAGGAAACCTCTGTGCGGGCTGAGCTCCTGTGTGCCTCAGTGGGAAACCCGCCAGTTCTCCAAAGAACAGAATTCCCTAAACCTTAGCCAAAAATGGAAGCCTAAAAATGCTCTGTTTTGCTCTTGCAAAATGAATTTATCAGCTCTAAAAATAACTAGGACAAAGCCAAAAGATGAAAGTGACTCTGAATGGGTTGCAAAGACATGTGTGTCAAATGTTTACAAAGACCATCACAGTCAGATCCTTAGGACTCTTGGACCCAAGAGAATCTGTTATGAGGCAGCACGAAAGGACACACGCCCAGGAGTGAAAATGGTGAAGATCTTATCTTCATGGGTCTCTAAGCTTCATCCAGTCAGCAAGAGATCCAGTCTTCATTAGCGCAAAAGGATTATAAATATAAATTGTTTATATGATAATTTCAGTAGGTCGTAAGGAATATGTTAATCTACTAACTAAATACAATCTGGAACTTGACACATGCACGTAGTATAGAAATACGTCGCCTTCTTTGTAAATATCTATCAAGCCTGACCGTAAACTACTCATTTTAACAGGAACTTGACTTCTATGTTAACCTAACCATCTCTCTCGATGACTTTTTAATTTAGTTTTAAAGCATAACATTTCACTGTGAGAAATTACACAGAGAGAAGTAATTACAGAGGGAGGCACAGCATACTGGGCAAGTCGTGGTTAGGGAAGTTGGCCTTCTGAGCTAAGCAGCGAGGTTCATCACACGGTCCCCCAAGAAACATGAAGGGGAGGCTCTTTCTGCAAACGCATGACTGGGGACAAGAAGTTTCTTGGCTTACAAGTTACCATACGCTGATACATTTTCTTTTGAAAAGGCCCCCCTGCAGTGCCTGATTAATTCACACGCCTGAATCCTGAGAGGTCTGGCAGCCAAGAGGTATGTCTGGCTCTAGAGATGGACCCTCCCTGCTGTCCTCCGCCGCCCCTGCCCCACCCCCACACTGACCACCTTCTGCATGGTGTAGCACACCTGCCGCCCACACTTCCCTCCCCAGCGGAGTGAGAATGCTGAGTGAGGCTGTGCATATGTTTGAATTTGTTTAATTAGCCAGGAATAGGAAAGCAGCGACTCTTTTGGTTTCCAAGCAGATGTGAAACTAATTTTGGGAAAGAACAGGAGCCCCAGAGAGTTCGAACAATGACTCAGCTTCAGTCCCTCACAATTCCCATCACACTTGGGGATATTCCCATCAGCGATGCTGCTGCCACCAGGATTCTGAATCTGAACAACGCCTCTCAGACCTCTGTTCTTCTTCTGGTTGTCCCACTACCACACTCCCTCTGGCCTAGTGTGCTCCCCAGTCTCAGGTCCTTTCCCTCCCCTGCCAGACTCATAGTCTCCCACCTCCCATTTGAACCCCAAGATCCTTCCACCATGCTCCCCACCAGTCCCCGGATGTCTTTACTAAGGCCCTGCTCAGGCAGCCACCAAATCAGGGATTGCCAAATCATATATTCTTTGTTGCCGACCTGGGTCTCCCAGTGGAACTATAAAGACAGAACCTGGGGTGCCTGGGTGGACTCAGTGGGTTAAAGTCTCTGCCTTCAGCTCAGGTTGTGGTCCTGGGATGGAGCCCCGCATAGGGCTCTCTGCTCAGCAGGGAGCCTGCTTTCCTTCCTCTCTCTCTGCCTGCCTCTCTGACTACTTGTGATCTGTCAGTCAAATAAACAAAAAAAATCTTAAAAAAAAAAAAGAACCTGCCTGAGGCCATGTGGCCCTAGGTATCTCTGAGCAATTGATTTATGTAACTCTAACTGGCTTCCTGTTGAACCTTCCAAAAAAAGCATTTATGTTTAAGAAGATCTTGGTCAAGCCAGGTGGCTCAGTTGTTAGGTGTCTGCCTTCAGCTCAAGTCATGATCCCAGGGTCCTGGGATGGAGTCCCCCATAACATCTGGCTCCCTGCTCAGCGGGAAGCCTGCTTCTCCCTCTCCCACTCCCCCTGCTTGTGTTCTCTCCCCCAACCCCGTCAAATAAATAAAATCGTAAAAAAAAAAAAAAAGGATATCTTGGACGAGTTTAATTCAGAAGGGGAGGGTCATTAGTTTGACTGGGAACATGGGTCAAGCCTTCTTCTACAAGTCAGCCTTAGCATTAACAAAGCTGATCTCCAATCTCCATCAGTCTGATTCCTGTCTCATGTTTTGTTTGTTTTGGGGTTTTTTTTTAAGGATTTTATTTACTTATGAGAGAGACACAGAGAGAATGAGTTGGAGGGACAGAGGAGAGGGAGAGGGAGAAGCAGACTCTCCACTGAACAGAGAGTCAACGTGGGGCTTGATCCCAGGACCTTGAGACCAAGACCCGATCGGAAGGCAGACACTTAACCCACTGAGCCACCCGGGAGCCCCCTGACTCATGTTTCTTTGCTCATTTTGAGCTATATTTATGATGGTGTGGTGGAGAAGAATGATGTCAACAGTAATTTTCCAAACCCTGAGCAACCGCCTTTGATCTCTGGTCCTACCTTCCCTGGTATACAGAGGGGCCTTCCCTAAATCCACAGTAAGTGGAAAGAAGAAATGAATACAGAAAAAAACAGCAGTTAATGAAATGAAAACATTTTTTAGAATGGTCTAGAAGATGAAAAAAACAAATTAAAAACAAGAGAAAGGATGTAATTACATGTATGGATTTGTAAATTAGGCGAAACAGATAATTTTCTAGGAAAACACAGATTACCAAAATTAACTCAAGAAGAAACAAACACACAGAGAAAAGGCAAAGGATAAGAAATGGCAATTCACAAAAGGAAAAATACTAATAAAAATGTGAAAAGATGCTTAGTCTACCTAGTATCCAACAAACATGAACTAAATCCATGTAATGTTTTAAAGTCCATCTCATGGACTAATATATTTGAAAGGGATAAAAAGTGTTAGCAAAAATGTGGGAAATAGGGGCGCCTGGGTGGCTCAGTGGGTTAAGCCGCTGCCTTTGGCTCAGGTCATGATCCCAGGGTCCTGGGATCGAGCCCCGCATCGGGCTCTCTGCTCAGCCGGGAGCCTGCTTCCTTCTCTCTCTCTCTCTGCCTGCCTCTCTGCCTGCTTGTGATCTCTCTCTACCAAATAAATAAATAAAAAATCTTTAAAAAAAATGTGGGAAATACACACTTTCACACAATTGCGTGTATGGCTCCTGGGAGGCAGTTGGAGTGGAGATTGTAAAGAGGGCTTTCCATATTTTACTCTATTTCTATATTTGAATTTTTTAAGAATGTGCTTTTTATTTTATACCTGAAATTTGAACAGTGGAATTCCTAAATCCATATGAATTCCACAAGAATTGATACCAAAGTATTTATTGTATGTTTAAGATCAGAGAACAAAGTAATTTGAAATGAGGAGATAGATTGTAAAATAGTTTATGGATCTGAAACAGGTGTAGAAAAGGAGAAACAGAAAAATAAGCAACAAAGTGCAGACTGCATATGATACCCAAAACAGCACATGCAAAAACAAGAGCTCCCTGAGGACAAAAACTCTGTTCTAGTCACTGCATATCCCTCTGCCCCTTACAGAGTGCCCAGAACAGAACACTAGTCAATGTTTGCTGAATCAATGAAAGAAAAATGGAACTAAGAATATCAGAAGGTACTCTGGGAATTTCAATTTCAAAAGAAGCAAATGAAACAATTCTGCTCACATATATTTCCCAAATTTGAAATGTAAAATTATTTTCACTGAAATCCTATTATATTCTAAATGTAATCAGCAAGTTTGCAATTTAGAATTGCGCTGGTCATTTTTCTGCAGCTGACATTCAGTTAAAAGAATGTGGTCCATCTTGGTTAGTCTTTTACTACCTTTTCACAATATACTGTCATCATACTCATGTGCTGGTATTTATAGTTGTTAAAATTCACAGTTTTGGGGGTGCCTAGGTGGCTTAGTCAGTTGAGTGTCTGCCTTTTGCTCAGGTCATGATCCTGGGTCTGGGGATCGAGCCACACGTAGGACTCCCTGCTTTGTGGGGAATCTGCTTCTCCCTCTGCCCTGTACTCTCTCTCTCTCTCTCTCTCTCTCAAATAAATGAGTAAGATCTTTTTTAAAAAATTCACAATTTTCACCTTTTTCTACTTTGTAGCATTATATATGTTCAGGAAATTTAACATAGCAAAGTGGATCAATGAAATGTAAAAGACAGGTTGTGAGTAATATAAATATGACTCTTGGGGCACCTGGGTGGCTCAGTGTGTCAAGCTTCTGCCTTCAGCTCAGGTCATGATCTCGGAGTCCTGGGATCGAACCTCGCATCGGGCTCTCTGCTTATTAGCAGGGAGCATGCTTCCCCCCTTCTCTCTCTCCGTCTCTATGCCTACTTGTGATCTCTCTGTGTCAAATAAACAAATAAAAATCTTTAAAAAAAGAAAAAAATATGACTCCTAACAATGGTAAGATCACTACTGAACAGGACTAAGATGCGAGGTGGAAAGATGCGTGTCCTGTAGGTCGAGTGATATGCCACACAGGCACTTAAGAAAGGGGAGTGCAAATAGGAGGTACACCCGCAAAGGCTGAAAAATTGGGAGTTTATTGGACCATTCACCCATTTGCTCCTAAGCTAGAGCATTTCACTGCTTTTTTTTAAAAAGATTTTATTTATTTATTTGACAGAGAAAGATTACAAGTAGGCAGAGAGGCAGGCAGAGAGAGAGAGAGTGGAGGAAGCAGGCTCCCTGCAGAGCAGAGAGCCCGATGCGGGACCCGATCCCAGGACCCTGAGATCATGACCTGAGCCGAAGGCAGCGGCTTAACTCACTGAGCCACCCAGGCGCCCCATTTCACTGCTTTTATGAAGCTTCGGAAGGAGTGGCAGTAAACCACAAATGTCTTTCGTGTCACTTTCAATGTACAATGGCCTCTTTGGTAAACCAAATGAGCTCTGCCTCAAGGGCAAAATAATGTTTCTCAGTGCAAAACCGATGCATTCGTCACCAAAGGAAAAGAACAAAACTCCTGAGGCCTCGCTTAAAGTTGCCCTCTTCAGAGATAAAACACATTCAGACATACACTAATGAAACGTCTTCAGGAAGAGTCCCAAAGTTAATATACGTGTATTTTGGTCAGCAAGAACACAGATTGAGATATTAGCAAAATTCCTCCATCAAAAAATGCACCGAACCTCAAGGAATCCCAATGGCATGCCACGGGGAAGAGGAACTGTGAGCCTACATGTGGGCTGCCAGGTAATTTCAATTTACCATTGACTGGAACCTCTGTGGATGAATCAGTGCCTTTCATGTGTGAGGTTCATATTCAAGGACCGAGGCATGCAGTGGAGAAGGAGCCCAGGGACCTGTTGTGTGGGCAGCCAGGAAGAAAAGAGCTGCTAAACAGAATAATTGCACTGGGTACCAATCTACACCACGGCTGTTTTTCTCTAGAACGCTGATGATCTAAATAATCGGATCTTCATTTGGTACTGAAAAAAGGATAAACATTTTGAATCAAACCGCAGTCACAGACAATCTGTCTTTTCAGTGTGTGGTAGGACAGGGAGTACCAGGGTTTGCTTTCTGCTCTGGAATTCACTGCCTGTTAAAGCGAAAGGCATTCACATGGATATCAGAAATGAGGAACAATATAAAACTGTATCTTCCTAACACTGAGAAGGCCAAAAAAGGCAATTTCTAGGATCTCAAATGACTGGCTTCCATAGTATAGGTTAAAAATCTATGTTTAGGGGCGCCTGGGTGGCTTAGTGGGTTAAAGCCTCTGCCTTCGGCTCAGGTCATGATCTCAGGGTCCTGGGATCGAGCCCCGCATTGGGCTCTCTGCTCAGCAGGGAGCCTGTTTCCCTCTCAAACTCTGCCTACTTGTGATCTCTCTGCCAAATAAATAAATAAAATCTTAAAAATAATGAAAGAAATCAATATTTGGAACAGCCTGAATCCTAGCCAAAATATCGTGATTTCTTTTTTTTAATGCTAGAATGTTTTAGGACAACCCGATGGGACCAAACTATAAGTAGCTAAGTCTCCACCAGTTCGACTTCCCCAGTGGTGGGACAGTTTTCTTTACAAATTGAATAAATTTGGGCACCTGGGTGGCTCAGTGGGTTAAGCCGCTGCCTTCGGCTCAGGTCATGATATCAGGGTCCTGGGTTCGAGCCCCGCATCGGGCTCTCTGCTCAGCGGGGAGCCTGCTTCCTCCTCTCTCTTTCTCTCTCTGCCTGCCTCTATGCCTGCTTGTGATCTCTCCCTGTCAAATAAATAAATAAAAATCTTTAAAAAAAATTAAAAAAAAAACAAATTGAATAAATTTTACATATATTATTGCATCCTTTGAAACTACACGGAAATGCTGCAAAGCAATATAAACAAGCATTTTGGGATGGCGAACTCCCTCCGGCATGAGAGACAGGAGATCAAGCTGGAAAGCAAGACAGGGAGCAAACCTCAAACCACTTTACCTGCCTTTGCTGAGGTGTTTGGATGCAGTAACCCTTAGCTGGGGAGAACAATTTAGGTAAAGAAGCAAAATGACCAGGTTCACATTTCGGAAAGACTGCTCTGATATCAGTGTGGAGGACAAATATAAGGGAGTATGAGTGGAGGCAAGGAACCGCCCAACAGGCAATTTAAACACCTTTGATGAGAAATAACCATCTAAGAGTATGACAGCAAAATTCAAAGGAGGTGGAATCAAGAAGATACTGCCATGGAAATAACAGGACTTGATCACCAGTTGGATCTGGGGGAGGAAGAAGGAGTCTCCTGGTTTGGGCACAATTTGTTGAGATTGGGAAAACAGAAGGTTGGCCATGTGTACTGGTTATCTACCACTGTGCAACAAGTTACCCACAAAATTTAGCAGCTTAAAACAACTAACGTTTATTACCTCCCAGTTTCTGTGGGTCGGGAATCTAGAAGAGGTTCAGCTGGGTGGTTCTAGGTCAGGGTCTCTCATGAGCCTGCAGTCTGGATGTCAGCAGGGGCCGCATCATCTGAAGGCTTGACCAGGGCTGAAGTTGCACGGGGTTCACTCACATGCCTGGCAAGTAAGTGCTGGTGGTGGGCAGGAGATGTCAGTTCATTTCCCAGTGAACCCCTCTATAGAGCTGCTTAAATATCCTTCTGTTATAGTGCTTGGCTTCCCCCAGATCAAATGATCCAGGAAGGAGAGCTACGAGGAGGCCACAATGTCCCTAATGACCTTGAAGTCTCACACCATCACTTCTGCCTTATTTCACTTGCTAGAAAAGGTCTTTAGGCCAAGGACAGGGGAGACTTAAACTCTGCCTCTTGAAAGGAAAAGTACAAAGAATGGGTGGATAAATCTTAAAACCATTACACCACATAAGTGGATAATGAATTCAATTCATGCTGTTGGAAATGCCCAAGACAATCAGCTGGAAGTGTCCAGCAGGTAGATGAACACACCCCTAGGTCATTGCTGAATTTAGCAAGAATAAAGTTTATAAAACGTCAGAGTTAGAAGCAAGGTCACAGAATTAAGGAGAAAATGAAAGATAAAAGATAAAGGAAGTAGGGTCAGGTTACTCCTGTAAATTTCACCTGGAAAGGAAGTCAACAGTTAGCAGTCAGAGTAGGGGATCTGGGTGAACCAAGGTAACATAGGTCTTGGTAAAATCCATTGTCCATCGACCTGGGCCAGCAGAGGGACCTCTTGACTTGAGAGAGAAGGAAAAGAAGAAAGAGTGGGTGCTATCTACTGTGGTCCTGTCTCTAGGGCAAATAGATAGGCAACAAACTGTCTGTTAGGAATATTGAGGGGACGCCTGGAGGAACATATCTCAAACTGGTTTGATACTTAAGCCTCCCTACCTTCTCTTGTTGTAGGCAGACCCCGGCTACATCTCCCTAGCCTGTTGTAGTTTTGCTATTCTGACTTACCTACTTTCCCATTCCCAAACCTCACATAACCCGTACTTCTCCCTGGAAAGGCATTTGATCGGGTTGCCTATTGACAAAGAGTGACTTCAGCTTGTCCTCAGAACCTCTCCTATGGAAATTACCCATCAGTAGCAATGGTTATTATTAAATTATTATTACTGAATCTTGGGGCCCTGCCCTGTTCCCAGTCTGTGGCCTAGTCGGACCCCTGTCTTGACCTCTAGTAGTATGGATGAGATATTAAAATATCTTTGAATCATAGTCTGTTAAATTCCTCAGTGTGGAACAGACGAACCTGTGCTCGTGCTGGTGTTTCTGTATTAGAGCTCCATTTTAGTATCTAGCTTCTTTCATGCATTACCTCTCAGCTCCACTAAAACTTGTTTTAATACAATGTTCAATACAAATGTAGTTCCTTTTCTGCTTTTGATGGCCTCCATAAAATTTGACCAACAGTAGATGAACATTAAACTATGACAATTCATGGAAATGGATACACTGATACCAGCAAGTCCCTATTTTAGCAGTTACCATGGTGACAATGTGCACAAATGGTATTTAAAGGTGCCAGTCTTTGAAACATCTTATTAGGCCCAAGATATTAAAACTAATGAAATTGTGGAGAAATTTCTTATTTTTGACATTTTAATGAAGACGGTGATTAAGCTAGTAATACTTCAGCTACTATTTTGAAAGCAACGATGACAGGTCAAACACTTTTCTAGGATTTTTTGTTTAAGGTGTCACATTTAATTCTCAAAAAAGCCATGATGGGGCAGGTATTATTTTTTCTCCTTAGAGTAGTTGAGGAAACAGGGTTCAGGGAGGTGATGCAATTTGCTCAAGTTCATACAACTTGTACATAGAAATCCTGTGATTTGCACAGGATCTCACCTAAGTCCAGGCTTTTTCCATTATCCCACATCACCCCTCTAATAATTGGCAACAAGGTAGTTATAACTTGGCCTCCTGCTGGATATTTCCCCCAAGCTCATACCACCATGCTTTACTTTCTCCATTAATAACTGATCGCAACCTGAAATTTTCTTATTTATTGCCTCTCTCTTCATTAAATTATGACTCAACAAGAGCAGGTTGTCTCTTTTCTCACTGATCATCAGTACCTAGGACGTTATTTAGCATAGAGCTGGTAATCAATAAATATTTGTTGAATTAACAAATGAATAAAAAATTTCCAAGGAAGAAAAAGCACTAAAACAAATGCTGATATAAACATACATTTTTTAAAAAGCATTTTTGACAAGTTTAACACAGAATTTAAGTTATGATTGTTTTAAAGAAATACGCAAGTGCTTATTTGGGAAATACTGTGCTGTATTTTTCTTTTTTTTTTTAAAGATTTTATTTATTTATTTGAGAGAGAGACAGTGAGAGAGAGCATGAGCGAGGAGAAGGTCAGAGAGCAAAGCAGACTCCCCATGGAGCTGGGGGCCTGATGTGGGACTCGATCCCAGGACTCCAGGATCACGCCCTGAGCCGAAGGCAGTCGTCCAACCAACTGAGCCACCCAGGCATCCCTGTGCTGTATTTTTCCATGCACTATTTCAGTAAAGCAGTAAGCAAACTTGCGAGATCATAAAAACAAAGATATGTTTCTAAGATTCTGAAATTGTGCCTAAAAAGTCCCTCTTTAGAAAGACAAATACCATATGATTTCACTCATATGTGGAATCTAAGAAACAATACAAATGAGCATAGGGGAAGGGAAGGAAAAATAAAAGAAAAACAGAGAATGAGCCAAACCATAAGAGACTCCTAACTATAGAGAACAAACTGAGGGTTACTGGAGGTGGGGGGACAGTTGGGGGGGTGAGCTAAATGGTGATGGGTATTAAAGAGGGCACTTGAAATAATAATACACTATATGGTAACTAACGTGAATTTAAATTAAAAAAAAATGGGGCACCAGGGTGGCTCAGTGGGTTAAAACCTTTGCCTTCAGCTCAGGTCATGATCCCAGGGTCCTTGGATCGAGCCCTGCATCAGGCTCTCTGCTCAGCAGGGAGCCTGCTTCCCCCTTCTCTCTCTGCCTGCCTCTCTGCCTACTTGTGATCTCTCTGTCAAATAAATAAAATCTTTAAAAAATTTTTTTAAAGTCCTTATTTTTATCAGCAAAATCAATTCAAAGCACGTAAATAAATGTGGTTGGGTGTGGGGTCCACTTCAGATTCTTTCTCTCTCACTCTGCCCCTCCCCCCTTGCTCGTGCGCGTGCTTTCTCTATCTCTCTCTCTCTCTCTCTCTCTCTCTAAGAAAAAAAAAGGAAAAGAAAAAGATGAATCTTCCTATACACAAAGGATACCTGTAGACCCCAGAAGAAAACCACCAATAACCCAAAACAGAAAGATATAAAAGTAATGAAAGGACACCTAACGTGTTCAACATCACTTTTAATAAAGGAAATGCAAATTAAAACTGTAAATGCATTTTACCTATCAGTATGACAAAAATTTAAAAACTTTGGTACACATCACCATGCTGGTGAGTATATGAGAAAACTAGCACTCTCACTTTTTGCTAGTAGGATATATATCGATAATTTCTGTGGAGGGCTATATGGCGCTATAAAATTTACAAATGCATATGTCCTTTGACAAGGCAATTCCCCTCTAAGAATGTATTCTACAGTTTTATTCTTTCCAGGACTAAGAACTGGGGAGCAGGGAACAGAGGCAGAGGGGGAATTTTTTTTATATACCTACATCCTCTTTTGAACATGTTGAATTTTGTATATTGTTCTTTGTTATTTTATTGCAAAGTGCAATTTTTAACTTGTATTCTTATAAAGGAAGTCATATGTACTTACTCTCCCCTTTAGGTAAAGCCAACATAGAGTAGGAAATTCCACATATGAAGGAAGTAGAGAAAGTCCTCACTACCTGGGCAACAGATAGACTGTCTTCCAGAGACAGGAATTCACTGAACAAAATTCAGAAAGGATTACAAGAATTGATACTTCTCTAGATCTTGAGTGAGTTACAGATTTCTCTAAATTGAGTGAGAGGCGGAAGCAAGAACTGTCCTCCCAAGGGCCCTGTTCCCCCCAAGGAAAGATAAGGGGCATCACGGAAAGGCTCATAGGAGGAGACGAAAAGGACACCATTAGAGGAAAATAGTCACACCATCACATGATGAACAAATGTTACATGAGGAAGAACAAGAAGTGAAACCAAAATGTTGGAAAAGTCAGTGAAATAGAAGCCTCCCTTGTGAAAATGGAATAGAGAAAAACAAGGATGAAAGTGATTAGAAAGATGTTAAATATGGAAGATAGAGATGTGACATACAGACGATTACTATTTCTGAAGAACACAGAAAAACTAATGGTATGGAGGGAAAAAATAAGGATGCAGTGGAGGTAAACTTCCCTGAAATTAAGTAACTCAATCCATGGAATGAAAAGCACTCATTGTATACCCGGAAAAATCAGTAAGAGTGCAATCAAGATGGGATGTGTCCAGTCAAAGTTAACTGCTGCTCAAAGGCAAAGGAATAGCCTGCCAACAATGAAACAGAAGCAGCAGATTACCCAGAAGAGGGACACAAGTTAGACTCTACAATATCTACAGTCTTCTCTACGATATTAGATGACAAAAGACAAAAGAGCAATGCCAGTGGAGTGTTGAGTGAAAGAAGGGACTCACGAATTCTTGACCAAGTTAAAATGTCACTCAGATTTAAAGGAAAAAAAATTATTATAAAACAGAAAGGAACTCAAAGAGTATAGCACTCGAGAGCCCTTTAGAAAAATACGGTCACAATCCAGCCAATTAAAAGTTAAATATAAGCATGTGTTCATTAATGGAAAGTTCACTGCATGAAACCATGTTGGTTCCATCTAGCAACATAGTGTGCACGGTCTTCCTGTAATAAGTCAACTCACCTCCTCCTTCCACTTATGTCCCCCACAGTCCACTCTCAACATGGCAGATGCAGTGACCATGTAACACCTTCAACAGAGCCCTCCAGTGGCTCCACATCTTACACAGGGTGAAGTGAAGTCTGTGCACTGGTCTACGAGGCATGCCCACATGTCCTCCTGACTCCTGCAACCATGTCTCCCGCCCTGCCCTGGAGCTCCCAGCATCCTCACTGCCCCCAAACAATGGGCATGCTCCCCCTCAGGGTCTTTGCTCCAGCTGCTTCCTCCCCTTGGTATGATTTAACTAACTCCTTTTCTCACTTTGGGCTTTGCTCAAAAGTCATCTCTCGGTAGGACCCTCCATGACCACCCTATTTAAAATTCTAACCCATCCCCCCTGGCACCCTGGATCTCACTTATCCTACTTTGTTTTTATCTCCATAGTTCAGCATTTATTCTCTTCTAATATACAATTTCATTTTCTCGTTTATTAGGTGTATTGTTTGCTACTTTTAATTGTACATCCACTCCAGAGGCCAGGGATTTCTGGTTTTGTTGTTGTTGTTGTTGTTGTTTTCTTCACTCATATAGTCCAAGCACTTAGAACAACACATGGTTTGGGATATTCCATATAAACAAAATTAGCAGTAGCACTGAATCAGTTAAGCAAAGAGCTATCTCTAAATATCATAAAGTCTATCAGCTGTAGCAACTTCTTTCTAGATATGCCTTGTGAGGCAAAGGAAACAAAAGCAAAAATAAACTATTACTACCTCAAAATCAAAAGCTTCTGCAGAGTGAAGGAAACAATCAACAAACTAAAAGTCAGGCCATGGAATAGGAGAATATATTTATGAATGACATAGCCAATAAAGGGTTAGTTTCCAAAATATGTAAAGAATTTATAAAACTCAACACCCAAAAACCAAATAACACAATGCACAGAAAATACGAATGGACATTTTTCCAAAGAAAACCTACCGATGGCCAATAGACACAGGAAAGATACTCAACATAGCTGATCATAAGGAAAATGTAAATCAAAACTATAATGAGGTATCACCTTACACCTATCCGAATGGCTATAAAATCAACAACACAAGAAACCACAAGCATTGGCAAGGATGTGAAGAAAAAGGAACCTTCTTGCATTGTTGGTGTGAATGCAAACTGGTGCAGCCACTATGGAAAATCATGGAGGCTTGCCAAAAAGTTAAAAATAGAATTACCCTACAATCCAGTAATTACACTACTAGATATTTACCCAAATACAAAAATACTGATTTAAAGGGTTACGTGCACCCCAATGTTTATAGCAGCAGCATCTACAATAGTCAAATTATGGGAATAGCCCACCTTTCCATCAACTGATGAATGGATAAAAAAGTTGTTATATACGAATATTACTTGGCCATAAAGAAGAACGAAATCTTTTCATTTGCAAGGACATGATTGGAGCACAATACTATGCTAAGCAAAATAAGTCAGGACAGGAAGACACATGCCATGTGATTTCACTCATGTGGGATTTAAGAAACAAAACAAATAAGCAAAGGGGAAAAAAGAGAGGCAAGCCAAGAAACACTCTTAACTACAGAGAACAATGTGATGGTTACCAGAGAGGAGTGGGTAGGGGGGCTGGGTTAAATATGCGCTAGGGATTAAGGAGCACACTTGCTGTGATGAGCCCTGGGTGTTAGGTGGAAGTGTGGAATCACTATATTATACACCTGAAACTAATATTATACTGCATGTTAACTGACTGGAATTTAAATACAAACTTTACTGTGTATTTAACTTCATATATATATATATATATATATATATATATATATAAATACATATATATGTATATATAGACATAATTCAGTTTAAAAATCTTTTGACCACATATTATGACTACAAAACTAAATACAATTTAAAGAAATTTAGAAAGAAAAGCTAACAAAGTAAAACAGTATTTCAACAATAAAAATTCCTAAAGGGTCATGAAAATCAAAGATTTTTTAAAAATTTTTATTTATTTATTTGACACAGACAGAGAGATCACAAGTAGGCAGAGCAGCAGGCGGTGGGGCAGGGGGGAGCAGGATACCTGCCGAGCAGAGAGCCCAATGTGGGGCTCGATTCCAGGACCCTGAGATCACAACCCGAGCAGAAGGGCTCAACCCACTGAGCCACCCAGGCACCCCCAAAAATCGAAGATTGAGAAGAACGTCAATTGTTTAGTGTTTTCAGAAAAGAATGTTGAAACAAGTATCCCTCAAGTTGATAAACTGAGAAGGGGGTTTGAAGCATATTGTTTAAAGGCATAAAGGTAACAAACAGGAATTAAAAATTTATAAGCATATCTTCCAATTAAGAGAGGGAAGAGAAAAACTAGATCATGTAGCATTTGATATAAATCAGCTTCTAACTGAAAATGGGTGAGGAGTTATTTTGCTTCACCCTCCTCTCTGTGACCTTCAAACCAAACAACAAGACTAATGCTAGACAGAGAAGAAAGGCATTATCTCAGATAAAATAGGAAAACCACTATGGTCCTAAACCACAAACAATGGGCACACCTGCCCAATTCTGCCAAGCCTGGATGGAGCTGGGGGACATGCTCAGAGTTGAGATGTGCCAACTTAGACATCCTTCAGGATACTGATGACCCTGGAAGGGGGGGTGACCATCTCAAAGGGCACCTCCACTGCCCACTGCTATAGTCACCGTATCTGAGCGATGTACCACATTGGGAGGGGGCAGGGAGAAAGCACCATGTTCCACATGGGAGGGAGACTAAGGGAGAAACATGACAACCAGCCATTATTACTGTCTGTAACCCTATGAACTCACATCTAACCAAGGAAAGCTCCCCTCCAGGACACAGGCCCTCATTTAGAAGAATTGCTGGAGGTACACTCCAAGCTGAACAGGACAAGGAAAGGGAAGATCCAGATAAAAGTAGGGGAGGAAAACAGAGCCTGTACATCTCACTAAGCCCAAGGCCACAGATCAGAACACCTTGTCAGAACAACAGAAGAGAGAAATCCTGAGGCTCAAAGCTGGGAAAATTATCCTGCCCCACCCCTTCCATTTGACTTAACTGAGAGCAACAGAAATGAAATAGGTAAAATTCCACATTAGGGTATGATAAGAAACGAGAAAATATTGCGCAGACCAATGCCCCTACGGATAGTGAAGGCATGCTAGAGAGACAGGCTCATGCAACAGATGAAAACTAGAATGGTATTTCTGAATAAACTGAAAGAC
Source organism: Neogale vison (assembly GCF_020171115.1). NCBI lineage: Eukaryota > Metazoa > Chordata > Mammalia > Carnivora > Mustelidae > Neogale > Neogale vison. The sequence goes on from NC_058095.1 coordinate 65,679,272, forward strand.
AAGAACCTACGTGTTGCAAAGAAAGGTCCATGGTGTACCTGGAAAAGTCAACTCAGAATGGCCAACACTGAAACATACCTAGTGAAACTATTAAAAACTTTTTTAAAGTCCATTGAGCACCCAGGCAAAATCACCAAGTCATTTATAAGGGGGAAAATTGTCATTGGACTTGGAGAGCAGGCAGCAAAGTAACATACTAACAAACTGAAGAGTCTCAAAGAGGAAAACGTAAGACAAGGATTTTATACCAACCAAACAGACTCTCAAAAATAAGGATCGTAGATGAATAGTTTTGAACATAGAAGAACTCAGGGAAAACCATCCCTGTGGATGCTGCCTGGAAAATCTCCTAGACAACAAATACGAACCAAACCAAATACCTGGAAAGGCTTCATCAGGAGAATTGCTAGTAAGCATTAAGTACATACTTACCGGGAAAACTATGGCAAAATGATCAAATAAGAATGGTTATGTAATGGGTGCACTGAACCTGGGTGGTTCAGTGCATTAAAGTCTCTGCCTTTGGCTCAGGTCATGGTCCCGGGGTTTTGGAATCGAGCCCCGCATTGGGCTCTCTATGAAGTGGGGAGCCTGCTTCCCTTCCTCTCTCTCTGCCTGCCTCTCTGCCTACGTGTGATCTCTGTCTGTCAAATAAATAAAATCTTGAAAAATAAAATAAAATAAATAAAATAAAAAATAAATGGTTATATACTTTGCCAATGTAGATTCAGTATATCTATCAAAAAGTACTAGATGAGGGCGCCTGGGTGGCTCAGTGGGTTAAGCCGCTGCCTTTGGCTCAGGTCATGATCTCAGGGTCCTGGTATCGAGTCCCGCATCGGGCTCTCTGCTCCGCAGGGAGCCTGATTCCCTCTCTCTCTCTGCCTGCCTCTTTGTCTACTTGTGATCTCTCTCTGTCAAATAAATAAATAAAATCTTTAAAAAAAAAGTACTAGATGAACATCTACAGCTATAGAGTGGAAAACACCTTTTTTTTTTTAAAGATTTTATTTATTTATTTGAGAGAGAGAGACAGTGAGAGAGAGCATGAGCGAGGAGAAGGTCAGAGAGCGAAGCAGACTCCCCATGGAGCTGGGAGCCTGATGTGGAACTCGATCCCGGGACTCCAGGATCACGCCCTGAGCCGAAGGCAGTCGTCCAACCAACTGAGCCACCCAGGCGTCCCTGGAAAACACCTTTTGACACATGGCATGAGAACCAAAGCCATAAACAGAAGGTTTATAATTTTACTACATAGAAATTTTAAACTTTTATATGATCTAAAACACCATAAGTAAATTCAAAGGACAAGCAACAAGCCACATAAAAATATGTGCAACAATGCCCATATCACATTGAAATTTAAAGCGTTCTTTGAATAAATAGAGTTTAAAAATGAGAAAAAACACTATAAATTATAAATATATGTGAAAGGGTGTTCACACTGATTAGTAATTTTAGAATACACAGTAAAATAATGACCTATATTTGGCAGGCTGGCAAACAATGATAATATCAAATGTCAACAAGGGTGTGGCATACATTATGTGTAAGGAATTATGTTGGATGCTACAGATACAAATATAAGTAACATAGAAACAGTGTTCCAGTTCACAAAGAACTTATATTTTTAAGGGGTGTACAAGTGGAAGGGGGAAATTTTTTAAATGAGTACATAATTTTAAAATACAATTCTGATGTGCTACAAAGGAGAAATGCAGGGTGCTTCGAGGAGGACCTGATGTTATTTGGGCAGAGGTATTCTCAGCCACTGTAAACTGATCAACTCTTTAGGAAAATTGGCAAAATGTTAGATATCCACAATATTTGTCTAAATAATTCTACTCCTAAAAAATTTTTAAAAATAATAATTCTATTCCTAAATACCAAGTCTACCAAAACACCGGCCAGATATATATACAAAATGATGCTTACAGCAACACTGTTTATAACAGAAAAAAGAAATAATTCAAATCTTTCTTAGAGGATATTGACTAAAAGAGGGTACATCCAAAGAATTCAACCATCAGAAAGAATGATTTTTCACCCAAAATAATAACATATGTAGGAATAAACCTAACCAAAGAGGTGAAAGACCTGTACTCTGAAAACACTGATCAAAGAAATTAAAGATGACACAAAGAAATGAAGAGACATTCCATGCTCATGGATTAGAAGGAAAAATATTGTTAAAATGTCTATGCTACCCAAAACACTCTACGTATTCAATGCAATTCCTATCAAAATACCAACAGCATTTTTATAGAACTAGAACAAACGATCCTAAAACTTGTATGGAACCATAAGAGACCCTGAATAGCCAAAGCAATCTTGAAAAAAGAGGAGCAAAGCTGGAAACATCACAACTTTAGACTTCAAGTTATATTACAAAGTTATAGTAATCAAAACAGTATGGTGATGGCACAAAAAATAGATACACAGATCAACAGAACAGAATAGAAAACCCCAAAATGGACCCACAGCAATACGTTCAATTTTTCACAAAGCAGGAAAGAATATCCAACATACCTTCAATAGTCTCTTCAACAAATGGTTTTGGGAAAACTGGACAGCAACAGGCAAAAGAATTAAACTGAACCACTTTCTTAAACTACAAATATAAATAAATTAAAAATGAATTAAAGACCTAAGTGTGAAACCTGAAACCTTAAAAATTCTAGAAAAGAGAACAGGCAGTAATTTCTGACATGGCCATAGCAACTTTTTTCTACATAAGTCCCCTGAGGCAAGGGGAAAAAAAGCAAAAACAAACTATTGGGACTATATCAAAATAAAAAGTTTCTGTACAGTGAAGAAAACAATGAATGAAACCAAAAGTCAACAATAGATTGGGATTAGGTATTTGCAAATGACGTATCTGAATAAGGGTTAGTATCCAAAATATATGAAGAAGTTATAAAACTCAACACCAAAACCCTTCAAACAACCCAATTTAAAAATGGGCAGAACTAATATAACACTGTATGTTAACTAACTGGAATGAAAATAAAAACCTTTAAAAAATGGGTAGGACACATGAACAGACATTTATCCAAAGAAGATATACAGATGGCCAACAGACAAATGAAAAGATGTTCATCAACCTTACCATCAGGGAAACACAAATTAAAAACTGCGCTGAACTGTTCTCTCACACCAGTCAGAATGGCTAAAATCAAACAGCACAAGAAACAACAGGTATTGGTGAGGATGTGGAGAGAAAGGAACCCTTGTGCCCTGTTGGTATGAATGCAAACTGGTGAAGCCACTGTGGAAAAGAGTATGGAGGTTCCTCAAAAAGTTAAAAACAGAACTACCCTATGATCCAGCAAATGCACGACTAGATAATTACCCAAAGAATACAAAAATATTTTTCAAATGATTCAAAGGGATACATGCACTCCAATGTTTATAGAAGCATTATTATATACAATAGCTAAATTAGGAAACAGTCCAAGTGTCCATTGACTAATGAATGGATAAAGAAGTTGTGGTATATATAATGGAATACTACTCAGTCATAAAAAAGAGAGAAAGCTTATCATTTGCAATGGAGTTTAATATGGAATTTAAGAAACAAAACAAAGAAGCAAAAGGGAATGAAAGGAGAGAGGGGCAAGCCAAGAAACAGACTCTTAACTATAGAGAACAAAATAATGGTTACCAGAGAGAAGGTGGGTGGGGAGAGGGGTTAAATAGGTAATTGGGATTAAGGAGCACATTGTGATGAGCACCCAGGTAATGTATGGAAGTCTCTCATCACTATAATGTTGTACACCTGAAATGGATACTACACTCTATGGTAACTAACTAGAGTTTCTTTCTTTTTTTTTTTAAGATTTATTTACTTATTTATTTGAGAAGGAGAGAGAGAGAGATCAAAAACATGGGAGGAAGGTATAGGGAGAAGCAGACTCCTCACTGAGCTGGAAGACTGATGTGGAACCCAATCATAGGCCCCTGGGATCACAACCTGAACCAAAGATAGATGTGTAAATGACTGAACCACCCAGGTGCCCCTACTGGAATTTAAATTAAAACTTAAAAGAAAGAATACAGGATTTAGGTTGACCAAATCCAAGTCAGATTCCTTGTGTGATTTCAAATATACTATACAATTTTTCTGAATCTATGTTTCCTAAACTACAAAACAAGGATAATTGTTATAAGACTTGATTTGATTATTGTGGATAAAGTGGTTAGTTCAGTGTTCAGAATCTAAAAGAACTCATTAAATTGTAGACATTAAAAATAAAATTAAAAAGTTAAAGCAAAAGTTTTTTAAAAGAATGCTAAAGATGTCTACATATTGACACACAAAGATGTGCATTATGTGAAAACAACACCAAGTACAAGATTGTGTTAATATGAGCATATTTCTAAAAACAAATATATATTATATATTCTGCATATACAGAAAATACCTGGAAGAAAAGAAACAAAGCATTTGGAAGAATATTGAAATATACTGAGATAATATATTGAGATAATATAACTTTTACCAAGTTATATATCTATACTGTTTACAATTCTCATCCCAAGCAAGAATTATTTCTTGAAAAAAAATTAAATTCAAAAAAACAAAACATTTCTTTAAACCGATCAGTGCAAAGGAGCCTCAACTTTTCTTGCATTTTGATATTTAAGATGCACACAAACACATGGGGTACCTCTAACTTTACCAATGGTGAAGGAACAAAGTTTTCTTCCTAATCATTAAAAGCAACACACACAGGGCGCTGGGTGGCTTAGTGGGTTAAAGCCTCTGCTTTTGGCTCAGGTCACGAACCCAGGGTCCTGGGATCAAGCCCTGCATCGGGCTCTCTGCTCAGCAGGGAGCCTGATTCCTCCTCTCTCTCTGCCTGCCTCCCTGCCTACTTGTGATCTCTGTCAAACAAATAAATAAAATCTTTAAAAATGAACAAAACACACACACACACACACCCTTCCTTTACTTCATATATATGGTGTTTAATATTGTAGTCTTTCCTGGGACACCTGGGTGGCTCAGTTGGTTAGGCGGCTGCCTTTGGCTCAGGTCATGATCCTGGGGTTCTGGGATTGAGCCCCACATCGGGCTCCCTGTTCAATGGAGAGCCTGCTTCTCCCTCTCCCTCTGCCTGCTGCTCTGCCTACTTATGCTCCCTCTCTATCTCTCCGTCAAATACATAAATAAATAAATCTATAAAAAATATTGTGGCCTTTCCTTTTAGGTTCTGTTCCTTACATTCAAAATGCAGGTTATAAATAAATTCACCTTATCTGTGCCTTCTGCTAAAGTAAACTGAAACAACTAAAACTTTCAGTCCCATTATCACTATAGTCTAAAAGCTTGACTCAGGCTGCAACCACCCTTTCATTTGGAGCTCTTGTTAAAATGCCATACTACAACTCCTCTGAATAAAAACAAACCCTAGAATATGACATTAGGCTTCCTTTGTTGCTACTTATAATGACTAAGTTCTGTGCTTATAATACAGATTTCATTTAATTATTACATATCAAAGGATTTTATATGGTTTCTCTCATTATGTCTTAATTCAACTTGTTTAGGATACTGTCACACACTTCCAGGTGAGAATGAGGAAAAGAGATTGAGCAACTGACTTAAAAGTAATAAAGCAATAAACCAGGAATGTCAGTCAGGGAAAAAAAAACAGCTTAGATCTCCTATATTAAGGCTGAATACCAGTTGTACACTATTCGTCTCTAGGGCAAGCTATAAAGCTTTGAAAGTCACCTTCAACAATCATTCAACATGAGTCATGTCCCACTGCCTTACTATTACCTAGTGGAACAGCCTCAGATCTTGTTATAACCTTTTTAGTATGCTGAAGCCAATTGAACACTCACCATTCAGCAAGAGAAACTAGTTCTGAAACATTTAATAATTTGCCCATAGCCAATGAACGGTCTCACTGCAACTTCTTTCCAAATCCTTTACTATTTCTCTGCAGAAGTCAGAAAATGAGAAAAATATTTTAATTATAAGATGAATAGTTTATGAATTTATTTAGCAGAATTTAAGTCCAAATACTTATTAGGTGCCTTTTGGTTGTTGTTGTTGTTCCAGAAACTGTGCTAACCACTATGAACATAAAAATTGCAAAGACACTCACCTGATCCCCAAGAAGTCCAGGCTTGTTGGGGAGACATAGCTCACAAATCATTATCATACTAAAATTCTACTTCCCTAAGTTTTAATGAAGACCGAAATCACCAAGAAAATAGGTGCAGTTAGGACTATGAATTACTACATTAATCCAGTACATTATTTTCCCACTCTCTTCCCGTAGAATTTATGTGTATTTCTAAATATCATTCCTACTAAAAGGAAGCAGGGATCCTTGGAGAAACAGCTGGTTCCAAATGTGAAGCATGGAATTAATGAGATGAAATTGGGATATCTTGTGGTGCCTAGAAATCAAGGAGATGCCCAAAGACTAATGGGACTATGTTAAATGGACAATGGTAATGAACCTGAAGTAGCCCAATTTGACTCATTAGGGATAATCCCAGCAAAATAAAAAAATAATGACATTACTGAATTAGAAAACACTAATTAAAATATTGATACTAAAAGAAGAAGAAAAGCACAGAAAAATAAAGTTCTTCTTTACAGAATAATAGAGATAATAAATAAAGGAAATGACAGTCTGGGGGGAATCACCATTTTGTACATCTTATATAGTCACCAAAACATGCTAAAATCATTGAGTAGAAGGTTGCTGGGGAAGATATTCACAAAGTTTCACTCCACAAATTATCAATGACAAAAAGGAAGAGAAGAGTGATCAAGCTTACAATGACTACCTGGTGGGGAGCTTGACACTACATGCCTTCTAAGGTGATGTGATGAGACACAACATATCACCTAGGTAGCCTTCTTGCTGAAACTGATTAATTAGACAAATTCAGAATGTGGGGTACTTTATTGGACAACTTGCCTCTTAAAAGAAAATTCACCTTCATAAAAAATTTATTTCCATAAAAAATAAAACTAACATTTTAAAAAAAGTGTGAACTTAAGCTTCTGGGAAATGGAATAGATGTACTTTTCCCTATTCTTTCTATAAGTACAACTAAAATCCCTAGACATGAGATGGAAAATTAATATAAGAAGGTTCTGAAAGGTGGAAAGGAAAAGGCAAACTGTTTAAGGAAATTGGGACTCAGGAACAACACAGTGGCAAGTTGCTTGAGTCAACCCAGCATCCTGTATCCAGAGAAAATATCCCTTATGAATCAAAGGGAAATCAAAATATTCTCAGATAAAAGAAAATAAGAGAGTTTGTTGCTAGCAGACTTATCCTAAAAGAACAGCTAAAGGAAGTTCTCTCAACAGAAAGGAAATGATAAAAGAAGGAATCTAGGAACATCAAGAATAAATAATAAAAATGAACGTAATTATAATACTATTTCTGTCTCCTCTTAAGACTTCTAAATTATGTCTAATGGTTGAAACAAAAATTATAATCCTGTCTGATGTGGTTCTGAATGTAGGTAAAAAATTATAAGTGAGGAGATAAAGAGAGGTAAGACTTCTGCATTTCGCTCCAAGTGGTAAAATATCCACACCAGCAGACTGTGATAAATCATATGTGTAATGTAATACTTAGAGGGCCACTAATAATATGTAAAAAGCTACAATCAAAACAATTTAGAGGGGTGCCTGGGTAGCTCAGCGGGTTAAAGCCTCTGCCTTCAGTTCAGCTCTTGATCTCAGGGTCTGGGATCAAGCCTGTCAGGATCTCTGCTCAGCAGGGAGCCTGCTTCCCTCCTCTCTCTGCCTGCCTCTCTGCCTACATGTAATCTCTGTCTGTCAAATAAATAAAAATCTTTTTTAAAAAATTAGAAAGATCAAAATAGAATTCTAAAAAACTGTTTAAGATAATCCACAGGAAGAGGGAGAAAAGAGGAAAAAATATCTTAAGAAATAATGGCTGAAAACTTCCCCAAATTATTGGAAAATAATAACCTCTACATCTCAGTGAACTGCAAGCAGGATAAACTCAAATCGATCCACAAACAGGCACATTCTAGTAGAAATGCTAAAAATCAAAAAACAAGGAGTAAAAATCTTGAAAGCAGGAAGAGAAAAACAACTTAGCATTTACAACAGAACCATAATAAGACTAACAGCCGACATCTCATCGGAAACAATGAAAGCCAGAAGGCAATGGGATAGCACATTCAAAGTACTCAAAGGAAACAAAACAAAACAAAACTATCAGCCAGGTATCCTATAGCCAGCAAAGTTATCTTTCAAAGTGAAGGTGAGGGGAGCATGGGTGTCTCAGTGGGTTGGGCCTCTGCCTTCGGCTCAGGTCATGATTTCAGGGTCCTGGGATCGAGCCCCACATCGGGATCTCTGCTCAGCAGGGAGTCTAAATCCCCCCCCCCGCCTGCCTCTCTGCCTGCTTGTGATCTCCCTCTGACCAATAAATAAATAAAATCTCTAAAAAAAATTAAAACAAAAAAAAAAACACACAAAAGAACAAAGTGAAGGTGAAAAGGGTATATGCCCATAAGAAAGGAAAACATGATTTTGAAGGGATATTTGTATATTCGTGTTCATAGCAACATTATTCACAGTAGCCTAAAAGTGCAAGCAACTCAAATGTCAGATGAATGGATAAACAAAATGTAATGTATACATAAGTGTAATATTATTCAGACTTAAAAATAAAGAAAAGGAAAGTCACATGCTACAATATGAAAACAGTATGTAAGGTGAAATAAGCTAAATACAAAAGGACAAATATTGTATAATATACTTTATAGTGGGTAACTAGAGTGGTGTTTGCCAGGGGCTGGGGGAAGGTGAGGATGGAGAGTTAGTGTTTAATGAGTATAGAATTTCAGTTTTTCATGATGGAGAATTCTGGAGGCTGATGATGGTGGCCATACAACATTGTTAACATACTTAATATCACTAAACTGTATACCTAAAAATGGATACAATGGTAAATTTTGTTATGTGTATTTCACTGCAATAAAAAAAATTAGGGGAAAAATGAAGGTGATATAAAGACTTTCCCAAATAAACAAAAACTGAGAGTATTTGTTGCTAGTATACTTGCCTTACAAGAAATACCAGAGTAAGTTCTTCTCAGTGAAAGCACATGAGCCCAAAAGGTAATTCAAATCCACACACACAAAAAAATCAAAGAGCACCTAAAGGTAATTAAGTAATTATAAATAAGAGCAAAAATGTATGTTTTTCTCCTTTCTTCTCTGGATTTAAAAAACAATTATATAGGTGTGCATGGGTGGCTCAGATGTTAAGCATCTGCCTTCAGCTCAGGTCATGATCTCCAGGTCATGGGATTGAACCCCATGTTGTTGGGCTCCCAGATCAGTGGGGAGTTTGCTTCTCCCTTTCTCCCCCTCCCCCCTTTCTTGTGAAGTCTCTCTCTATCTCTCAAATGAATAAATAAAATCTTAAGCAATTATATAAAATATGATCCATAGAGTATATTGTTGGAAATATAATGTATAGAAATATATGCGTAATATATCTACCAACAATTGAAAACAGATGGCCTGGAGTAAAGTTATACTGAGTTAAGGAAGTTACTACAGGTTGGCTAATGTAATAATTATAACAATGCATGGTTAGGTTTATAATATTAACATGTATAATATGGTAACAATAATATAACAAGAAGTAAAAAAAGAGAATAGAGCTATATAGAAGTAACATTTCTGTATCTCATTGGAATTAAGTATAAATCTGAAGTCGATTCTGATAAGTTCTCAGAATATAATGAAAAGAGATAAAATTTAAAAAGTCATTAAAGAAAATAAAAGGTCTGTATTTATTTCCTAGAGCCACAGTAACAGATAACCACAAATAGAGTGGCTTAAAACAACAGAATTGTATTCTTTCCCTCTTCTGGAGGGAATAAAATAAATTTTATTTTAAATTTAAAAATAAATTTTAAAAGTTTAAATATAAACTTTATTTTTTATAAATAAAAAGATAAAAGTCTGAAATCAAGGTGTCAGCAGGACATGTTCTCTCTGAAGTTTCTCAGAAAGAGTCCTTCCTTGCCTATTCCAGCTTCTTGTGGTTCCCAGTTATCATACACATTCTTGGCTTGTACTTGCATCTCTTCCTCTGTCTTCACATGGCCTTCTTTCTGTGTGTCTCTGCATATACTTTTCTTACAATGACTTTAATCGTTACATTTAGGGACCACCCTAATTAATCCAGGATGATTCATCTCAAGATCTCCAACCTGCCAGTCAACCCACTAAAATATTAACACTAGAAATCACTCACTTAATGCAGAAGAAAGCAATGAGAGGAGTAACAGAGGAACAAAAAAAGATAAGACACACAGAAAACCAAAAGTAAAATGGCAAATATAAATCTAATAATACTAAAGGTGAATGGATTAAACATTCCAATAAAAGGGCACAGTTTGTCAGACTGGATAAATAAACACATGATCTGGCCATATGCTATCCAGGAAGTATAGTTTAGATACAAAATAGAAATGGATAGAAATAAGTGAATTAAAAAAAAGGTATCATGCAAATAGCAACCACAAGAGAGTTCAGGTGCCTATAGTAGTATCAGATGTAATAGACTTTGAAATAAAAATTTTACTAGGGCGCCTGGGTGGCTCAGTTGGTTAACTGACTGCCTTTGGCTCAGGTCATGATCTTGGAGTCCTGGAATCAAGTCCCACATTAGACTCCCTGCTTGGTGGGGAGTGTGCTTCTCCTTCTGATCTCTCTCCTCTCATGCTCTCTCTCATTCTCTCTCTCTCTACCAAATAAATAAAATCCTTTTAAAAAAATTTTACTAGAACGGGGAACCTGGGTGGCTCAATCTGTTGAGCATCTGCCTTCAGTCCAGGTCATGATCTTAGAGTCCTGGAATTGAGCCCCATGTCGGACTCCTGGCTCGGTGGAGAGTCTGCTTCTCCCTCTGCCTTCTGCTCCCCCTGCTTGTGCGCTCTCTCTCTCTCTCTCTCTTGCTCTATCTCAAATGGATAAATAAAATCTTTTTTAAAAATGTTACTAGAAGGTGCCTGGGTGGCTCAGTGGGTTAAGCCTCTGCCTTCAACTCAGGTCATGATCTAAGGGTCCTGGGATAGAGTCCCACATCGGGCTCTCTGCTTGGCAGGGAGCCTGCTTCCTCCTCTCTCTCTCTCTCTCTCTCTCTCTCTGCCTGCCTCTCTGCTTACTTGTGATCTCGCTCTGTCAAATAAATAAATAAAATCTTAAAAGAAAATGTTACTAGAGATAAGGACATCATGATAAAAGGGTCATGTCATCAGAAGACATAACAAGTATATATGCACTTAATAATAAAGCACCAAAATACATAAAGCAAAAAGTGACAGAAATGAAGGGAGAAAGGACAATTCAACAGTAGTAGCTAAAGACTTTAATACCCACTTTCTATAATAGACAGAACTATACAGAATCTCAACAAGGAAATAGATCTGAAAAATACTCCAGGCCAGTCAGAACACTAGATCTGTAGAACATGCAACCCAATACAGCAGTATATACATTCTTCTCAAGTGCACACAGAACATTCTCAAGAACATACCATGTGCCTGGCCATAAAACAAACCTCAATCAATTTAAAGGGACTAAAATAATGCAAAGAATGTTGCCTAATCAAAATGGGATGTAATTAGAAATCAACAGCAGAAAAACGTTTGTGAAACTCACAAATATGTAAAGATTAAACAACACACTCCTAAATAACAATGGGTCAGAGAAGAAATTAAAAGAGAAATCCAAAATACTTTAAGATGAATGAAAATGAAGAATTAACATACCAAAACTTATGGTTTTGAAGAATTAACATACCAAAACTTACGCTGCAGTGAAGCAGTGCTTAGAGGGAAATTCACAGTGGTAAATACCTATGTTAATGTTAGAAGGTAGGGAAGAGACAGTAAGTATCCCCCAAACTGAGAAGGTATTTTGAGACTGGAAAACAAAAAAGGTGACTCCATACAGTTTACATAGAGATTTATTCAGGGTAACTAACTCACAGGAGGGATTGGGCAGACGAGGATCCAGTCAGCTGTGCAGTCATTCTCTACAGAGTCTGGACCTTCATCCACAGATTTTATGGAGTGAGGGGGTGTACAGAAGGGCACTGTAGTGAGATCAAAGGGTTCCCATGCATTTCAAAGGGTTTGTATGCACTGAATTAACATCGAACATTTAACTAGACCTCGTGGTACCACCTATGCGTCAGGAAGGGGAGAGACTATTTTATCTCTAACAAACTTGAGGAGGGACAAAGAAAGACTCCCCCATCCCAGACTTTGTGGGCATTTCTAAGGTATATAGATATTAATCTCCAAGGGAACAAATAGCCCCAAGAGAGGTCTTTGAGTGAACATGAACAAGATGGAAGGCCAAAGATGGAGTCAGTATTGCTAGTATGCCTACAGTTAAAAAGAAAAAAATCTCAAATCAATAACTTAACCTTTCACTTTATTTTTTTTAAGATTTTATTTTATTTATTTGACAGAGAGAAATCACAAGTAGACAGAGAGGCAGGCAGAGAGAGAGAGAGGGAAGCAGGCTCCCTGCTGAGCAGAGAGCCCGATGCGGGACTCGATCCCAGGACCCTGAGATCATGACCTGAGCCGAAGGCAGGGCCTTAACCCACCAAGCCACCCAGGTGCCCCTCACTTTATTTTTTTTAAAGATTCTATTTATTTATTTGACAGAGAGAGATCACAAGTAGGCAGAGAGGCAGGCAGAGAGAGAGGAGGAAGCAGGCTCCCTGCTGAGCAGAGAGCCCGATGCGGGACTCGATCCCAGGACCCCGAGATCATGACCTGAGCCAAAGGCAGCGGCTTAACCCACTGAGCCACCCAAGCGCCCCAACCTTTCACTTTGAAACACTAGAAAAAGAGAAGTAAACTAAACCTAACGCACACAGAAGGAAGTAAATAATGGGTCAGAGCAAAAAGTAATGAAATAGGGAATAGGAAAACAATAGAGAAGATAAATAAAACCAAAATCTGCTTCTTCGAAGAGATCAACAAAACTGACAAACCTTTAGTTAGGTTGGCCAAGAAAATATAAGAGACAACTGAAATTACTAGAATCAGAAGTGAAAGAGGGGATATTACTACCAACCTTACAGAAATAAAAAGAATTATAAAAAATAAATTTAATTTATTAAATTATATTTATAAATTAATTTATTAAATATAATTATAAAACAATTATATAAAAAGAATTATAAAACAATACTGTGAACAAATCCATGCCAACAAATTAGATAACTTAAAGTGAAATGGAAAAGTTCTTGGAAACATACCAACTACCAAAACTGACTCAAGAATAAAATATTCTGAACAGAGCTATGACAAGTGAAAAGACTGAATTAGTAATAGAAAATTATCCACAAAGAAAAGCCATCCCCAGAGTTCACTGCTGAATTGTACTAGATGTTTTTTAGAGATTTTATTTATTTGACAGAGATCATGAAAGAATACAAGCAGGGGGAGCAGCAGAGGGCGAGAGAGAAGTAGGCTCCGCATTGATCAGGGAGCCCAATACGGGGCTTGATCCCCAGACTCTGGGATCATGACCTGGGCTGAAGGCAGATGCTTAACCAACTGAGTCACCCAGGTGCCCTGTACTAAACATTTAAAAAGCAATATTCAGTATCAATTCTTCACAGACTGTTCCCAAAAATAGAGGAGAAAGGAAAATTTCCCAACTCATCTTATGAGACCAGTATTATCCTAATATCAAAACCAGATAAAGACATCAGAAAAAACAAACAAACATAAAACTACAAATCAGTAGCTTTTCTGAATATGGACATAAGAAAATCCTTAAGAAAATACTAGTAAACCAAATCCAACAACATAAAACAATAACAACAACAACCCACAAAAGCTATATACCATTGACCAAATTATTTACCCTAGGAATGGAAGGTTGGTTTAATATCCAAAAATCAATCATTTCAATACAAGACATTTAAAAATAACATGGTCATCTCAATAGATACAGAAAAAGCACATCTTCCTTATCCATTCGTCCGTTGAAGGGCATCTTGGTTCCTTCCATAGTTTGGCGACCATGGCCATTGCTGCTATAAACACTGGGGTACAGATGGCCCTTCTTTTCACAACCTCTGAATCTTTGGGGTACATACACAGGAGTGCAATTGCAGGGTCATAGGGAGTTCTATTTTTAATTTCTTGAGGATGTGGTCCATATACACTAGGGAGTATTATGCCTCCATCAGAAAGGATGAATACCCAACTTTTGTAGCAACATGGACAGGACTGGAAGAGATTATGCTGAGTGAAATAAGTCAAGCACAGAGAGTCAACTATCATAGGGTTTCACTTATTTGTGGAGCGTAACAAATATCATGGAGGACAAGGGGTGTTAGAGAGAAGAAGGGAGTTGGGGTAAATTGGAAGGGGAGGTGAATCATGAGAGACTATGGACTCTGAAAAACAATCTGAGGGCTTTGAAGTGGTGAGGGGGTGGGAGGTTGGGGTACCAGGTGGTGGGTATTATAGAGGGCACGGATTGCATGGAGCACTGGGTGTGGTGAAAAAATAATGAATACTGTTTTTCTGAAAATAAATAAATTAATTTAATTTAAAAAAAAAGAAAAAGCATTTAACAAAATCCAAACTTTTTCCTGATAAAAACATTCAACAAACTAGAAGCAAACATTCTCAACCTGATAAAAGTCATCTACTAAAAATCCATAGCTAACATCATTCTTAATAGTGAAAGACTGGATGCTTCCCCCCTAAGACCAGGAAAAAGGCAGAGATGCCTGGAGCTCCTGGTAAGGGCAATTAGGCAAGAAAAAGCACCCACACTGGAAAAGAAGAGATAAGACTACTATATTCACAGATTACATGGTCCCGTATTTAGGAAACCCTATAACCTACTGAAAAACTATCAGAACTCATAAACTTTATCCAGGTTGCAGGATCAAGACATATATACAAAAATGTATTGTATTGATATATACTTGCAACGAACAATCCAAAAATGAAATTAAGTAAACAATTCCATATGGATTTGGTTATTTACAATACCATTTACAATAACATCAAAAATAATAAAATACTTCATTTAACCAGAAAAATGCCAAACTTTTACCCTGAAAATTACAAAATATTGTTGAAAGAAATTAAGAATAAATAAATGGGGAAACATTCTGTGTTGATGGATTGGAAGACTTCATGTCAAAATGGCAGTACTCTCCAAACTGATATACAATACAACATAATCATATCAAAATCTCAGTTGATTCTTTATGGAAATTGATAATGATATTTAAAAATCCATATGGAATCGCAAGGCCCAGAACTGCCAAAAGAGTCTTGAGAAATAAAAATAAAGACTCACAATTCCCAATTTCAAAACTTACTATACAGCCACATTAATCAAGATGGTGTGGTACTGGTGCAAGGATGGACATAGAAAGCATTAGAACCAAACTGAGAGTAAAAAAATAAACCCAAACATCTGTGGTGAACTAAATTTCAGAAAGAGTGACAAGACTATTCAACAGGGAAAGAAGAGTGTTTTCAACAAATGGTGCTGGGACAACCAGATAAACACAAACAAAAGAAAGTTGTACCCTTATCTCATATATATGCAAAAGCTACTTGAAATTGGATCAAACATTTAAGAGCTAAAACTGTATTTTGCAATATATAAATATATATAAGTATCAAGTAAATGTTTTATACACCTGAGACTAATATAATGTTATACATCAATTACACCTCAATTTTTAAGAAGCACTAAATCTATAAATCTCTTAGAAGAAAATATAGAGGTGAATCCTAATGACCTTAGACTTGGTGAAGAATTCTTCCCAAAATCACAACAAAAATAAAGATAAATAGAACTGCACCACAATTAAACATTTCTCTGTTTAAAAGAACACCATCAAGAATGGGAAAAACCACCTGCAAATCATGTACTAATAAGCATTTAATATCCAGAATATATAAACAACCTCAACAACAACCGCAAGAACAACTCAATTTTAAAGTGAGCTAAAGACTTGAATACATCTTTCTCTAAGAAGATAAATAAATGGCGAATGAAGACATGAAAAGATACTCAACATCACTAGTCATCAGAGAAATATAACCCAAAGCCACAAGGAGATTCACCCCTCCTAAGCTAGAATTAAAAAGTCAGATAATAACAAATGTTGACAAGGATATGGGAACATCAGAACCTTCATTCATTGCTGCGGAGAATTTAAAATGGTGCAGCCAATTTGTAAAACAATCTGGCAGCTCCTCAAATGATTAAACATGGAATTACCAAGATGACCCAGCAATTCCACTCCTAGGTAGGTATATACCCACCAAATGAAAACATATGAAACCATAAGAATTTGTGAAAAAGTAAGTAGGCATAGTAAGCAGCATCATTTATAATAGCAAAGATGATAACAATTCATTTTTTTAAAAATTTTTTTTAAGATTTTATTTATTTATTTGACAGAGAGAAATCACAAGTAGACGGAGAGGCAGGCAGAGAGAGAGAGAGGGAAGCAGGCTCCCTGCTGAGCAGAGAGCCCGATACGGGACTCGATCCCAGGACCCTGAGATCATGACCTGAGCCGAAGGCAGCGGCTTAACCCACTGAGCCACCCAGGCGCCCAGATGGTAACAATTCAAATGCCTGTCAAATGATGAATGGATGAACGAGTGGCATATCCATACACTAGAATTCTATTTTCCCATAGGAGGAATGACATACTGCTACTCGCTGCAACGCGAACCTTGAAGACATTAACGCGAACCTTGAAGACATTATGGCAAGTGAGAGAAGTGAGGCACAAAAGACCACATGTTGTATGATTCCATTCACATTAAGGGGAAACTAAAGTACCATGAAGAAGACTTTGTTTACCAGAAGGTGGGTACTGGAGAGAATGGGAGACCGTCCACCTAGGCTCTGACAGAAACCTGGGTTTGGCCTCCCCTAGGACATGCAGGACACTGTGGTTGTTGGTCTCCAGAAAGAGAATGCTTCTCTTGTCAAAGCATGAAGAAGCCAGAAGACTGAATTTGGGAAGCTCACCGAGAAACCACCCATGTCACAAATCGGTCTGTAGTCAATCCCGACAGTGGCTAACTATGCATCCTCTATCAGAGGGAAACAAAACAGGGATGCCTGGGTGCCTCATTTGGTTAAGCAGCTGCCTTCGGCTCAGGTCATGATCCCAGCGTCCTGGGATCGAGTCTCACATCGGGCTCCTTGCTCTGCAGGGAGCCTGCTTCTCCCTCTGACTCTGCCTTCCACTATGTCTGCCTGTGCTCGCTCTCGCTCTCTCTCTGACAAATAAATAAAGAAAATCTTAAAAAAAAAAGAGGGAAACAAAACAAAATAATCTTTGATTACCATCCTTGCTCCTGGGCCGCTACTCTGGGAGAAATAATAGAGAGCTCCTGGTTCGAGGCCAGCCTGCTCCTACCTTCCCTGCCCTCCCCTCCACTTGAGCTCCTTCCTGTCTTTTCCACTGGTTCCCTTCTATCCTGGCTGACCCAGTCCAGTCCCTCAGAATCCTCTTCTTGTTATTACTTTTAAAGGCTGGAGCTTCCCAGGAGTCTAGCTTCAGTTCTCCTCTCTAGTCTACCTCTTCCAGGCAATCTCACCTACTCTCATGGTTTTAACTTCCACAAGAACAGACTTGTCCCCCCAAATCCACATCTACCTTAAACCAGACACCTAGATTTCCAACTTCATAACACACACATCCGTATGGCTGCCACACTTAATGGATCATTTTCTGCAGACTCTGTCATAGTTTGGGTTCCCTCAAATCTACCTCCTTAAGGTAAAGATTTGAGAGCAAACTGTTTATTTGAGAGCAAACTGACATGAGAAGCCTTGAGCAGAGGAGTAAGAAGGCGAAGCATGGAATGAAAGCATGTTTCATCAAGAAAGTTACAACGGAGGGCACCTAAAACTTGATCCCACTGGGGAACTCTGGGACCCAGCATATAACATAGACCCAGCAGCGCTATCCCAGTGGAGGGGCAGGGAGCTGCTGTAGTCATATGCTGTTACCCTTGTTTGAAGGCTTCTGGGGAGTTGGAAGGGTGTGGATTTCCCAGCAGTTTCACTCTGGTGCTGTGGGTTGCAAAGTGGGCACCTGAAATCTCTCTGGCAAAGAAATGCAGGTACTAACACTGGGAAGGCAGGTCAGCGTCACAGAAGTGGTGAGGGGAAGGGGATACAGGCAGGGTATCCATGCCTCGGCTACCCACTCAAACCCGGAGTTCCTCTCAGATTCCCTATCGTAGTTGCTATCACCCAGGCCAGAGAAAAGTGGTGTCAAAACCAGTTCCTCTCTCTCTCTCTCTCTCTCTCTCTCTCTCTGTCCTTTACCTCCACACCCAGGTTCCTGAGGTTTCTATGCCCTGAGTGGTACATCCTTTCCCTTTTTGTCATCCCCACTGCCAAAGCCTTGGTTGCTAACTGGATTTCCTACACTCAGCCTCTTCCACCTCTCATCCATCCATAAAAAAACTGCCAGCATGAACATGCTAAAATGCAAATCCATTTAAACCCTATATTAAAAATACTTCAGTGCTTTATAATGAGGTATCTGGAATAATCAAAATTCACAGAGACAGTCAGCAGAAAGGTGGCTGCCAGGGCCTGGGGAGAGGGAATGGGGAGTCAATGTTGAATGGGGACAATCTCAGTCTGGGAGATGGAAAAGTTCTGGAGGTGGATGGTGGAGATGGTTGCACAATGGTTTGAATGTATTTAATGCCACTGAACTATATACACTAAAAATAGTTAAGGCGGTAAATGTCAAGTCTATTTTACCACATTAAAAAAAACCTTTAATACTTCAATGGTTCCCACTGCCTAAGGAAGAAAGTCCAAGTATCTTCCCATGATGCATTTAGCCCATCCTCTAGACCTCACCTGTCCTTCCGGCCTCATCTCCTACCACCCCAGCTCTGAGTTTCCCCTCCCAGCATTTCACACTACATGTAGTCTCCAGATACATCTGGCTTTTCCATGTCTGTTTCCCACCGGGCTTTCTGGTTTCTCTTCCTAGAGCACCATTCCCACCCTTGTATGTGAGCAATTTCTCTTCATTCCTCCAAAGTCATTCATTCATTTGTTCAATGATTATCTACTGGGTCTTTGATTCCCATCTTAGGAAACGGAGTGGCAGGAAAGGCAGGTCAGGAACAAGTGATTTGAAGTGAACACAAGTATAAGGTCCTTGAGAGGCATCTAAGAAGGGGGTCTCGCCTCACCTGGGAACGTCAAGGTTGCAGAAGCATAAGTACCTCTGCATGTCAGGGACCCTCTGATGGTTATCCTCTCTCCTTGGTGCTACCTCTGAGCTTTGTATGTACTTCTAATTTCTGCACATACCACATTGTTTATAATCATTTTATAAGCTTCTATATTAGTCATGATTCTCTAGGTTGCCAGTGACATTAAGCCCATATGAAGAAAAAGAGATGGGAGGAGGAATCATCAGCTTCCATAAATAAGCCATGGAAAGCGCAGAGGTGGTTGGGGCCTGCGGAACAAAGGAATCTGGGAACATCCACTCTCCATGCCTTTTGGTGTGTTACCTTCATCCTCTCGGTGGGAGTTAGGGGTTCAGGCAGCATGAGATTCATGCAGTGAATTAATGTCACAAATACCACAGTCCGCCAATTCTAGGACACGCATTTTAATGTTCCTGAAGTCAGCATACCTCTCACAGTTGCCATTGGCTGCCAACGCCAATGTCTGGATGTGTGTGAAATCGAGCAGTTAACTAGTAAGCTCACCAAGGGGCACTGGTTAAGCATCTGCCTTTGCCTCAGGTCATGATCTCGGGGTCCTGGGATTAAGCCCTGCATTGGGCTCCCTCTCCCTCGGCCTGTCTCCCACTGTGTTCTCTCTCTCTCCCTCTCTGTTTCTCAGATAAATAAATAAAATATTGAAGGAAGAAGAAGAAGAAGAGGATGAAAAAGGAGGGTGGAGGAAAAGGAGAAGCAGCAGCAGCAGCTCACCCAAAAGCTTGGTGACTTCATTCTCATCCTAGGGGGCCTCGTGGGAAACAGCAGTCCTACAAAATATTTCAACCTACAAACTAAGCAAGGATGTTCAAAGAAGGGATGTGAATCCTGATTGCCTAATCGACACCTTCTGGTCGATACCTTCAGTTAAGTTCAAGGGAAATGTCAGCATCAAATTTGCAGAACAGATGTCACAAGCTCAGAATGAAATCCTGGAGAGAAGTGAGGAACACTTTCACAACCAACACATTACCGGTGCACTTGATGGCAGAGGGGACATTATCTATGAAACGAATCACGGACATAAATGACCTGGGTGAAAAAGTGATTCAAAAGAGACACTCTGGGGGTACTTGGGTGGCTCAGTTGACTAAGCACCCAACTCTTGGTTTTGGCTCAGGTTGTGATCTCAGGGTCTTGGGAATCAAGCCCCAAACTGGGGTCCATGCTTAATGCAGAATCTGCTAAAGTTTCCCTCTCTCTACCCCTCTCCCCCTCCCCATGTTCTCACTCTCTCTCTTTCTCTCTCTCTTTCAAACAAATAAATAAATCTTAAGAGAGAGAGAAAGAGAGACACTCTGAATGTGAGGAAGTTCTAGAAATACCTCAACCAATGTATCACATTTATATTTTCCTTTGTGCACATGTGCAAGAATGGAATATGACAGACACAGATGTCTAAACATTCTAAAAGATCTCTCAGGAAGTCTAAAAATTTTTAAATGTACCTAATAAGTATCATATCCTGGTTTAATTGACAGTATTTTTTTTCTTTTTCAGTGGAGCGCAAAATAATTGTTTTAAAATTGCTACCATCTTGGATTTTATGAAATTATATTTATTGGGCACTTACTGTACACTGGAGACATACATTAAGCAAAACAAGGGCCAAGCTCCTGTGGAGTTTATGCATCCCTATAACTCCCAAGAACAAAGAGGGCCTCTTACTCGCCGGCTCCATTTTGAACTATCCGAAGAAAAGTGATTAGCCTGGTATGGATGACACGGTCACCCCTGGAAAAGTCTTTGTGAACAGAGAGGATGTATGAAGTTCTATCATTGTCTCAATCTGGGTCATGGCCAATCCTTGTGCCCAAAGTTAAGACTACTTCCAGAAGAAGGAAAGAAGGAGCATTGAACAGAAAAATAATTACAGTTGTTTTTTTGTTTGTTTGTTTTATTTTTAAAGATTTCATTGATTTCTTTGACAGAGAGAGATCATAAGTAGGCAGAGAGGCAGGCAGAGAGAGAGAAAGGAGGAAGCAGACTTCCCGCCAAGCAGAGAGCCGGATTAGGGACTCGATCCTAGGACCCTGAGATCATGACCTGAGCTAAAGGCAGAGGCTTAACCCACTGAGCCACCCAGGCACCCAATTACAGTTGCTTTAATGTCCGTTTGTCCCATAAGACTGTGGGCACACAGAAATAGGGTTCTTGTCTATACCAGGCAGGGTCCAATCAAGAAACTAGAATTCAAAAGAGGTAGTTCAATGGCAAGAATTTAATATGGGAAGTAGTTATAAGGTTTGGGGAAGGTCGAGACAGCCAAATGGGATGGTGGGATGTTAAGCCAGCCAGAGATGAGAAAGAGTAGGACACCTCCATCACACTTAAGGCTAGAGGGAAAAGGAAGAAGGTGGTATCACCAGAGGCCAGTGTCACTCAGCTGGAGGTAGCAACCATCCAGAGATATTGTTCAAAGCAGAAAACAGGGAGAGAAATCCCCTCGCTTTTACCTTCCTCTTACTTTCCAATCTCCCACAAGTGCCTTTACCTGGCCACCCTTATCCATTGGCATTTCACAAAGGAATCTTCAAAGTGAAGTTGGCAGAATCAGCTCCCTCCAACAGAGCTCTGGCCAACAGAGAGAACAGGAGAAGGGTAGAGACTGAGTCTGACAGTAAGGAGGCGGGTAACTGGTCTGATCTGTCTCTGTATCTCCAGCGCCTAACATGGCACCTGGTTCCTACAGAAGGAAATCAACCAAGTACAAAGAGAAACTGAGAATGATCATTGAAATACAGGGACAGAGATACGGATGGAGCCTTACTGCACTGGAGAGTAGAGGGTAACATATGCCACGCAGGGTATACAAGAGAAGATTCACAGCAAACGTGATGAATGAAAAATCATACAATTAATGGGCAAGGATTTGTCAGAGAAATAAAAAGGCGAGAAGGTCAGCCAGGCCAGGAAGACTGCACACGTTGAAGGCAGGGGACACAAAAGCTTTTCAAGGAATGACAAGATTCAAAGTCAAATTCTATTAATTGTACCTCTTAATGGGATTATATAGCTTGCCCTTTTATTATTTACACAATGTATTAAACAGACATATGTCCTTATATCAAATAATTCCTGAATTCCTGTACTAAAAACAATTTGGCCAAAAGGCCTCTGGGTGGCTTGGTCAGCTGAGCATCTGATTCTTGTTCTTGGCTGAGGTCTTGATCTCACAGTCATGAGTTTAAGCCCTGTGCTGGGCTCTGCACTGGACATGGAGCTACTTAGGAAAAACAAACAAACAAACAAACAAACAAAAAAACGACTTGGGAAAAATGTATTACTTTTTAAACTCTGCTGAATCCATTTTGCCTTTTCTTTTCTTTTCTTTCTTTCTTTTTTTTTTTTTTTAACATAGGCTCCATGCCAGCATGGAACCCAACACAGGGCTTGAACTTACCTCCTTGATCAAGACCTGAGCTGAGAACAAGAGTCAGACCCTTAACCGACTGAGCCCCCAGGCACCCCAATTGCCATTTTACCTAGGAAATGTGCATATACACCACACGTGACCTTTGGTCTAAGTTTACTTTTGTGGGCTTCCCCTGTTCTCTGTCAGGGTTACTTTCACTTCGTGAAATTATTTGGAGAGCTTTCTATGTTTTCATATTTCCTGACATATTTTATTTTAAAGATTTCTATTTATTTATTTGACACACAGAGAGAGATCACAAGTAGGCAGAGAGAGAGGGGAAGCAGGCTCCCGACCGAGCAGAGAGTCTGATGTGGGACTTGATCCCAGGACCCTGAAATCATGACCTGAGCCAAAGGCAGAGGCTTCATCCACTGAGAAACCCAGGCACCCCAAAGATTTATTTTTTAAGATTTTATTTAATTATTTGACAAGATGAGTGAAATCACAAGTAGGCAAAGAGGCAGGCAGAGAGAGGAGGAATTAGGCTCCCTGCTGAGCAGAGAGCCCAATGTGGGACTCGGTCCCAGGACCCTGAGATCATGACCTGAGCTGGAGGCAGAGGCTTAACTCACTGAGCCACCCCGGCGCCCCATCCTGACATATTTTAATAGCAGTGCAGATTGTCATCACTAACCTTTAATCATTTAAGCCTTTGTGATTCTGCCTGTGGGTCTTTATTTAACTCAATCTCTTTCTTGTCATTCCTTCTACCCACTTTTTGGCTGCTTGGGACCCCTGCTACGTCAATCCTGACTCCCTCCTTCCTTGAACCACAAAAACCCTGATGTTTATCCTCTAGTTATAGTGAATTAAACCCTTGGGGCCCTTGCCCCTGTCCCACCTAATTCCTCTTCCCCCTTTATCTTAGATCTCTCCTCCTTATGCCTGATACGCCCTGTCCTAAGCCCCAGCGAAGGGCTCTGTGCCCGCCTGGTCCTGGCCTGTTGTCTTCTCAGGTAGCTGGCTGCTCACTCATCTGTCTCCCCTGCTAGACATTATGCTGAAAGACTGATTTGCACCTTATCCCGCACCATAATCTTAGCTCTGGCACACAGGAGGTCCTCGCTATGTAGCAATCGAGTGACTATTATAAACTTGTGCCTCAGAAACAAGACAAGAAAGAAAAAATTAAGCTGGCAAACCACAGTCTGGGCCCAATGAATGGAGTGCGTTACTTACCGTCTTGGGCTGCTTTTGGCCCTAAGGGCAGAGCTGAGTTGTTACGAGACAGGCTGTATGACCCTGGAAATCCTATCTGGTTCTATACAGAAAAAGTTTTCAAATCCCTGGCTTAGAGTTTCCCCTCATGTGCAGACTCCACTGAGCTGTGGCCTTTTTGTGCATCAGAATAAGAAACAATCCAGAATGGGTTGAAAAGAAAGAGTTATTACTGCTCTAAGAGGGAGAGCACATTCCCTCTGTTTTCTGTTATCTCATTGACTCCCACTCAACGCCATGAGATACAGCGACCACTGCCGTGCTTGCCACTCGGAGTTCACGTGACCCCCAAACCATGCTTATTTAACATCTTCATGAATGTCAGCACCAGCTTATTTATTTCCAAGGTACCAACTCACGTACATGTGGGCTGGCCATAAACCCAAACGACGACAGGGACCAGGAGGTCAAGAGAATGAGTGGGGCCAGCCGGGTCGGGGAGAGCTTGTGTTGTAGCTAAAGGAGGATCCTACCAGTCCATGACTTTAGCCAACG
The DNA here is from genome assembly GCF_020171115.1 of Neogale vison. Taxonomy (NCBI): domain Eukaryota; kingdom Metazoa; phylum Chordata; class Mammalia; order Carnivora; family Mustelidae; genus Neogale; species Neogale vison. Next base: position 65,703,731 of record NC_058095.1, read on the forward strand.
ATGAAATACTATTTATTCCATAGAGACTGGAGATAATGGATTTTTATGTGAAATGTCTTGATTATTAAAGTTCTGTTAAATTCACGTATCAAAAGGGAAAAACCAAAGTCCTGGGCACTACTGGAGAAGGGACGTGGCATAGACACGCTGAAGATGACCAGGCAGTACTCGGTTCTATTAACCATAGGCACGTACTATGACCAGGAAATGCTGCTCCTGGGTCTGAATCCCAAAGAGATTCTCACGTGGATCATACAGGGACATGGACAAGAGTTCCATTCAGCATTGCTTGAAGTGTCGGGGGGTAGGAATCAATGGTTGTGTGTCCACCCCCAGATGCAGTGGGCAAACCCACCAGATGATCTCACAGCAACAGGGACAGGATATAAAAACATAGTGGTGAGGGGCGCATGGGTGGCTCAGTGGGTTAAAGCCTCTGCCTTCGGCTCAGGTCATGATCCCAGGGTCCTGAGATCGAGCCCCACATCAGGCTCTCTGCTCAGCAGGGAGCCTGCTTCCCCCTCTCTCTGCCTGCCTCTCTGCCTACTTGTGATCTCTTTCTGTCAAATAAATAAATAAAATCTTCATAAAAATAAAAATTAAAACATAGTGGTGAATGACAACACTGGGAAAGAGAGTGACAGCTATGAAAAACACATGCACATAAAACACAGTCCACATTTTTAAGTACACATACAACAAAAGCACGTATATCCAATGCATCTGAATAGTCTGCTATGGTGGGGGGAGAATAAGCATGAGGTACACCACAAGACGAGAGAGGGGCTTTCGTGGACCAATGATGATAAAGGGCCAAAAATGAGATTATGATCAGTCATTCCCCACACCTGAGGTCCAAACACATGGGGAGAGGGAGGAAAAAAACAGATACATTCCATAGGGTCAGGGAGAAAAAAAGCGATTTGGAGATCTAAGCCCCCACACAGGTTCAGTGACCTCAGAAAACCTCGCAAAAAATACCCTTTAATTATACAATTATACCATCTGCTGCCTGGGGAGATAGACAGAACTTGACAGACAATCCAAGCAGCTAGCTAATGGCAGCTTGGTACTCTCCATCACCGTCCTCTTCACAGAACAAAAAACCAGCCACATGTTAAACAGGGGACAGAATGAAGCGGACACAGTTTCCTACTTTCCTGTGGTTTTTCCTTCAACAAGCATTAAAAGGCACCAACTGTATGCATTTCACCCTACAAAAAGGCACAGCTAATGTAACTGAGAGGAGTTGCTGTCTGGTCCTCAGGGAATTCGTGATATACTGGGAGATTAGACTTAGCCCCAAAGGGTGAAGCAACGAAACCATCTAATTCTGGGGGGAAAGTATATATTAAGCAGCAGACTGCTGTGTTCGATGATAAGCACCTGCCATCTTGAAGTGACCAAAGGCCAATAGGGGAAGAAAAGAATTTAAAATAGTTGAATGCCGCAACCCCCCCACCCCACCCCCATCCTTTCAAAGGTGCTCTGGCTTCTTCCAAAGTCAGCAAACAATTCTTTACCCATCATTTGTATCTTAATATTTAAAAATGTTGCTCCCTCCTCAGAGAGGGAGCAAAAACACTTGATGATCTGGCAGAGAGAAGCCATTTCCAGGTATGGTATCCATCTTTTTCTGTGGAAAGTAGGAGGGAAACTTGGCAGAAAACAGTTAACATAATGGGATGAGACCGCTATTCTCCAGAAGGCCCTGTTTAGAAGATTAGCCCTTGGCTGACATTAGGGAACTTAGATTTGGAGGATGCGGGTGTGGGTCCTAACATTTGCAGACCTGATAAGAAAGTCCCACTGGCCTAAACTGTTTGTACAAATGCTGTGGTTTACGCTAAACACCTGCTTTCCCGCTGGGAGTCCGAAGTGTTGGAATGTGCTAGGCAGAGGGCGTGTACATGACCAGCCCTGGTAAAAACTACAGGCCCTGAGTCTCTAGTGAGCTTCCCGGGCAGACAGCATTACACACATGTTGCTGTCCCAACTCATCCTGGGGGAAATCAAACATGTGACTCCCCTGGGAGAGGCTTCTTGGAAGCTGGTGTCCTCTGGATTTGGCACCGTGTACCTCTTCCCTTGGCTGATTTTGCTTCGTGTCCTTTCAATGTTTACGACATCACAGCCATGAATATGGCAATAGGCTGAGTCCTGTCGGACCTAGCGAATCCCCGACTCGGCGGCTAGTCTTGCAGACCTCTGACATACAGATAAGTTCCAAATAAAAGATAATAGTGGAGGTTGGACTAAGATGATGGACTAAACACATCCTTCTGCTTTCCAAGTGGCCTAAAATTCTATGGAATGGCAAAAACACTTTTTTAAACAATATTAAAATCAGTAAGAGACCTTGAAAAAGAAAAAAAAAAACAGGGCCACTGGGTAACTGGAACGTCTAAGAAATTTCTGAAAGGTGGAGGGTACTCAGAATCAGATTTCCTAGGCTAATCACACCTCCATGCACGTCTGGGGGTGGGGCGTCATGTAGTGGATACTGATCTGGGACTTGGGGCTCTGAGGCTGCGGACAGAAAGAGGGGCAGGGATGGAATGTGACAACCGGATGACTGGGGAACTGCGGCCAGAACAGCCAGGACTACTAGACCCTTCCAGCCCACAACAAATGCTGCCCCCCCCCAAAAAATACCCCACTCAGCAGTTCGGAGCAACTGTTCAACAGTCACCAGGGGCTGCCTATGGGGAACAACACAGGCAGGAAAACAGGACTCCACAAACTCAAAGATGTGCCCCGGAGGAAGAGCCGCTGAGTTTTTATTCAACATCACAAAATGGGGACATCAAGTCAGTAGAACATATACCCAGGGAAAGAGAGTTAGTAGTACCCAGGGAAAGAGAGTTAGTAGAGCACATAGAAGCACATAGAAGAAATTATCAGACGGCTTTGGGAAGATCTGAGGGGACGCTCTATCGAGGAAAGCATGCAGCTGAGTGATGTGAAGATCTCTAGGTGGTGAAACAAAAAAACAGGGTGAAAGGAATAATGCTATTATTTTTTTAAAAGATTTTATTTATTTACTTGACAGACAGAGATCACAAGTAGGCAGAGAGGCAGAGAGAGAGGAAGAAGCAGGCTCCCTGCTGAGCAGAGAGCCCAATGTGGGGCTCGATCCCAGGACCCTGAGATCATGACCTGAGCCGAAAGCAGAGGCTTAATCCACCATGAGCCACCCAGGCGCCCCGAATAATGCTATTATTTGTGCAAAAAAAAAAAAAAAAAGAGGAGGGATTAAGAATTGAATTCCTTTAAAAAACATTTTTTTTATTCATTTATTTGATAGAGAGAGACAGCTAGACAGGGAACACAAGTATGGGAAGTGGGAGGGGGAGAAGCAGGCTCCCCGCTGAGCCCGATGTGGAGGAGATCGATCCCAAGACCCTGGGATAATGACCTGAGCCAAAGGCAGATGCTTAACCCACTGAGCCACCGTAGTGCCCCAAGAATCGGATTCTTATTTAATTGTATTTGCACAAAGAGACTTTGGAGGGACATATAAGAAACTAATAACATGGCTACTTGTTTGGGCGATGAGGGAGAAGTGAGCGGATGGGGGAAGGGATGGTGGGAGACCTTTCTCTCATAGCTTTTTTATACAGTATGATTTTTGAACACTGATTATCTTAGCTATTCCAAAAGCTAAATTTTACAAGGTGGAAACCTTGAAAAATAAATATATGATAATCAACACTGAAAAACACTCAATAGATGGACCAGGAGAGCACACTGGACAAAGTCAAACGCTGGGTTAGTTAATAGGAAAGTCCAAGGCACGGAATCTCCCAAAATATGGCTCATAAAGATAAGAAGGCAGATCATCTGAGAAGAACGTCCAGAAACATGACAGACAAACTGTGAAATTCTGGTACCTATTTAATAGTAATTTCAGAAAAAGAAAATAAAGAAATGGAGGTAAGGAAATGCTCAGAGAAATATCTCCTGTGCCACAGAAGTGCGTTAATCTTTGGGAAGAAAGGAACCACCAAGCGCTGAGCAGGAAGAACAGAAGAGAACGACCCTTGGACCAATAGTGAAGTTTTGAAGGAAAAAGCTTCAGAGAGAATAAACAGGTTAACTATAAAGAAATGGAAATCAGACTGCAGAAACTTCTCATCAACCACACTAGATACCAACAGATAATGAAGAATTATCTTCAAAATGTAAAGGTGGTTTTTTTTTAAAGATTTCATTATCTATTTGAGAACCACAGAGAGAACGTATGAGCATGAGTTGGGGGCAGGGGCAGACTGAGAAGGAGAAGCAGGCTCCCCACTGAGCAGGGAGCCTGACTAAATGCTGGGCTCAATGCCAGGATCGTGGGATCATGACCTGAGCTGAAGGCAGATGCTTACCGGACTAAGCCACCCAGGTGCCCCAAAATACAGAGAATAGAATCTTACCCACAGTCAAGTATACTCAGATAGAAAAGCAAAATAAAAAATATTTCACACATGCAAGGGCTCAGAAAGTTTACCACCCACAAAATCTCAGGGGAAAAAATTCCTCAAGGATTCATTTAAGTAATAAGGAATTCAAAAAATAGGGAAAAAAAGAGAAAAAAGAACCAGTGGTGAGCAAATAATTGGCCAAATTGGTAACTGATGAGCAAATAATCAGTAAAATATAACTGCTTATGCATAATATACAAAAGCCCCAAATCCCATATGATCTTTTTTTTAAGATTTTATTTATTTATTTGACAGACAGAGATCACAAGTAGGCAGAGAGGCAGGCAGAGAGAGAGGAGGAAGCAGGCTCCCTGCTGAGCAGAGAGCCCGATGTGGGGCTCGATCCCAGCACCCTGGGATCATGACCTGAGCCGGAGGCAGAGGCTTAACCCACTGAGCCACTCAGGTGCCCCATACAATCTTCATACGAGACAAAATTAAAGTCACGTTAAGGTTCATTCTTGCTTTACTCATAAAGAGTTCATATACACAGATTATCTTTAAACATCAAGTGGAAAAAGGTGTTTAGACTCGTGTGAAAATTTAAGGGTAACAAAAGAGCTCAATTTCATTTATGATCAGGAAAATACAAATCTGAACCACAATATGATACCCACCAGGCTGACTAAAATGGAAAAGAAAGAAGTTATCAAAAGATGACAAGGATGTGAACCAACCACATATGCTTCTCAGGTGCATAAGTTAGTACAATCACTGTTGGAAACTGTCAATATTTACTTAAACCCCATGCTCATGCCATGACCAAGCAACTCCCCTCCTAGATAGGTACTCGACAGAAATGCAGACATCGATTCCACAAAAGACATGTACTAGAATGTTCACAGCAGCACTATTTGTGATAGCCCCAAGCTGTAAACAACTTAAACATCAATCATGTAAAATGGGTATCTACATTGTGGATATACACCCAATGGAATAGATAGGGCAACAAGAGTGGACAAACCACAGCTACACTCAGAAAGAGAGACAAGCCACACAACCATAATGTTGATGGAAAGAAGTTGGATAGAAAAGAGTACACCTATATGATTCTATTGATAGAAAGTACAAAAACAGGTAAAATGAATCTGCTGTGTTAGAAATCAATATACTGGTTATCCTTGGTGGTGGGCCACAGGAGGGCAAATTCTGGAGTGTTGGAAAGGTGGTTTCCTGTTTGGAGTGCTGAGTATATGTGTATTCAGCCTGTCAAAATTCATGGCGTTATACAGTTAACACGGGTATACCTTTACACATTAATGTTGTACCTCCATAAAAAAATTGCCTCCAAAGTTAAAGGTACCTGCCACAGACTAGAAATAATATCTGCAATTTCCATGTCTTGAGAGGAATAACATAGAATAAGAAAAACTTGGTCAGTCCGACAAAAAGCAAGAAAGTGTCGGTGGCTGGCAGGAATAAACAGGAGAAATAGAAAACATAAAATAAGATGGCAGGAAGCAGCTTCTGAATAGAAATAAGAAGTATTTGAAATATTTTGTAGTAATTGAAATAAATATATATGGGTTAAATCTGCTTACTGAAAGGCAAAGATTTCACACCCATTACGACAGATGCTGTCAAAACCCAACAGAAAATAACAAGTGTTGGAGAGAATGTGGAGACATTGGAACCCTTGTGCCCTGTTGGTTGGGAATATAAAATGGTGCAGTTGCTATGAGAAATAGTTCAGCAGTGTCTTGAAAAGCTGAATATAGAGGGCGCCTGGGTGGCTCAGTTGGTTGGGCAACTGCTTTCGGCTCAGGTCATGATCCCGGACTTCCAGGATCGAGTCCCGCATCGGGCTCCCAGCTCCTTGGGGAGTCTGCCTCTCCCTATGACCTTCTCTTCTCTAATGCTCTCTCTCACTCATTCTCCCTCAAATAAATAAATAAAATCTTTAAAAAAAAAAAAAAGAAAAGTTGAATATAGAATTACAATATGAGGGGCGCCTGGGTGGCTCAGTGGGTTGGGCCTCTGCCTTCGGCTCAGGTCATGATCCCAGGGTACTGGGATCGAGCCCCACATCGGGTTTTCTGCTCAGCAGGGAGCCTGCTTCCTCCTCTCTCTCTGACTGCCTCTCTGCCTACTTATGATCTCTCTGTCCAATAAATAAATAAAAATCTTAAAAAAAAAAAGAATTACAATATGACTCACAACTCCACTTCTGGGTATATGCCCAAAAGCATGGAAAGTGGGGTCTTGAAGACATAGCTGTACACCCATACTCATTGCAGCATTATTCACAACAGCTAAAATATGAAAGTAACTGAGAAATGAAATTATAAGCAAAATGTGGTGTATATATATGCAATAGACTATTATTCAGCCTGAAAAAAGGAAGAAAACGTGGACACATGCCATGACACCAAGTGACCTGAGGACATTACGCTAAGCGGAATAACCAAGTCACAAAAAGACAAAAACTACATAAGGTACTTTATGAGTTTCCTAGAACAGGAACATTCATAAAGACAGAAAGTAGAGGGCTGGTTACCAGGAGCTAGGGGGAGAAGGGAATGGGGAGGAGGGAATGGATAGTTGTTGTTTAAGGGGTATAGAGTTTCAGTTCTGCAAGATGAAAAAATTCTGGAGATTGGTTGCACAGTAATATGAATATACCTAATACTAGTAAACTGCACACTTACAAATTTTAAAACATTAAATTTTATATTATGTGTATTTTACCATAATTCTTTAAAAACACAAACATAAAAAATAATAAATAAATAAATAAAAACACAAACGTTAAGTAATAAAACAAAATGTAGCTATAAGCTAATTGTAAGAGTAAGAGCTAAAACACAGAAAATTGAAAATAAATGAATACGAGAAGATAAGCCAGATAAAAAGTAAAGCAGATGTAGCAATATTAATATTTATATCCAACAAAACAGAATGAAAAGCAGAAATAATGAAATAAAAGAGATGACTACTCTCCAAAGGTACCAGAAAATATAAGGATCATAAAGCTTTAATGTATCTAAAAACATAGCTTCAAAAATACATGTAAATATATAAACAGTGTTTATGGGTGGCCTGTAAACATACATATTACAAAACTAATAGAAATAGGACCAAAGAAACCCACTGGGAATCATACTGGAAATCTTTTTTTTTTTTTTAAAGATTTTATTTATTTATTTGACAGAGATGACAAGTAGACAGAGAGGCAGGCAGAGAGAGAGGAAGGGAAGCAGGCTCCCTGCTAAGCAGAGAGCCTGATGCGGGGCTGGATCCCAGGACCCTGGGATCATGACCTGAGCCAAAGGCAGAGGCTTTAACCCACTGAGCCACCCAGGCGCCCCCATAGTGGAAATCTTTAATGCAAGTCTCAGAATCAACAGGTCAGAGAAAAAATAAGCTATGGAGACAGAGGACATAATTTGTAATTAATAAATTTGAGATAAATCTATAATTTTGCACAGGGAAATGTCACAAAACTGACAGGTCATTAGATTACAAATTGATTTCTGCTTTTTAAAAATATCTCCATCTTTCTTTCAACAATGTGGTAGAACAGAGATCCCAAAGCCTTCCAAACAAAACATCTTTAAAAACTGCTAGAAAAACAACGACAATAACACCTTTGAAATCAATGGCTTAGAGAAACCTGATGAAGCCAGAATTCAAGCATGCAGGCAAAATAAAGGTATTTTCAGATATTATGAAAACAGTGAATGCATCATCAATGCAGGAATTTCTAAAGAGTGCACTTCACAGAAAAGGAAAATGACCCAAAGAGGAATAGCATGATCTAAAAAGGAATGAAGAGTGAAGAAAGTAGGTAAATAGTAGGCAAGTAGGTAAGGCAGGTAAAAAGTAGGTAAGTCTAATAAATATTGACCTGGAAAATTAGTATAATAGTAACATCAGCAATAATGTCTGATTTAAAGGGTTAAAACAAAAACAGATCTTAGAATTAAGTGGCATGAAAATATTCATGTCCTTGCCTTGTTCAGGAGGACTGATTACACCAATGATGGAAGCCATCAAATTCAAAAGGCTAGAACTTGCAGACACCAACTGAAATTAAGTAGCAAGAAAAATTAAGAACATAAGTGGATGACACAGAAAAATAAAATGAACAGAATTTTTAAAAAGGATTTTATGTATTTATTTGAGAGAGATCGAGAGAGCAAGCCCAAACAGAAAGAGGGGCAGAGGGAGAAGGAGAGGTAGACTCCTGGCTGAGCTGGGAGTATGATGTGGAGCTCGATACCAGGACTTTGAGATCATGACCTGAGCCGAAGGCAGACGCTTAACCGACTGAGCCACCCAGGCGCCCCTAAAAGTAACAAGATTAATCAGTTAAGCCGGAAACTGGTGCTTTGAAAAGATAATAAAATAAGCAAGCCTCAATCAAGCCTGACCAATAAAAAAAAAAAAAGGAGAAAAGGCACGCACACAAAACTGTGAACAAGACAGACAACATACCATAGATGTAGAAGAGCTATTTCCTTACAACAGAAGACTATAAACAACATTATGCTAACACATATTAAATTTCTTTCTTTTTTTTAATAAAGATCTTATTTATTTATCTGACAGGCAGAGAGGCAGACAGAGAGAGAGGAGAAAGCAGGCTCCCCGAGGAGCAGAGAGCCCGATGCAGGGCTCGATCCTAGGACTCCAGGACCATGATCCGAGCCAAAGGCAGAGGCTCTAACCCACTGAGCCACCCAGGCACCCCAACACATATTAAATTTCAATAGCATTAATGATTTCCTGGGAAGATGTAAAGTATTAGATTGACTTTGAAGAAACAGAAAACCTGAGAAGAATCAATATCATGGAAAAAATAGAAAAGATAGTGAAGTACTGATACCAACTTCTTAAAAAATATTATCACCAACAGCCTAGGCAGCCTGCGGTCAGATTCTGCCAAACTTCAAGGAACAGATAATTCTTCTGCTCCGGAGCACAGAATGTGGTGGAAAGTTTCCCATCAGAATCAGTGAGGACAGCCTAACGCTAATTATGAGCTCAGATACAAAAAAGGGGGCAGGGGAGGGGTGGATATACCAAGTTCACTTATAAATATAAATACATGGGGGCGCCTGGGTGGCTCAGTGGATTAAGCCTCTGCCTTCCGCTCAGGTCATGGTCTCAGGGTCCTGGAATCAAGTCCCGCATCAGGCTCTCTGCTCAGCGGGGAGCCTGGTTCCCACCCACACACCAACCCACCCCCCCCGGCCCCCGCCTGGCTCTCTGCCTACTTGTGATCTCTCTCTCTGTGCCAAATAAATAAATAAAATATTTAAAATATTTAAAAATAAATAAATAAATAAAATTACTCCAGGATTTTAGACACAGAAAATCTAGCAGCAGCATCACCTATGCTATCAATTTTAAGAAGAAATCTACATGGGCGTATCAATATACACTATACAAAAGAACTTGGGGGAAAAAATCAATATTCACCCCTAAATGTTTAAACTCTTAGTAATCAGACGCAAATGAAAACTTACTTAATAGGATAAAAATATATTTAGTGAAGCTCCCACAGGAGCATTCCCCTAAAATCAAGCCCAAAATAGTCAACACTGTAGAGAGGATGGTCAATGAAAAAAAAAGAAAAAGTTCAAACATTCGTAAGAGACAGCTGCTGCTTCGTAACAGATGATGAAATTATTTACCTAGAACAGCCAAACCAACCAACTGAAAAACTCTTAAAACTGATAGGGTTTTTGGACTGGAGGCTCAGCTTCGGACCTAGTCTTAGTACCAAATTAAATGTGCTTGCTTTGAGAATTACTCATGCAAAGCTATTTTCTGTAGCCTAAGAAATTAGGGCTGACAAACTTCTGCTCCTTCTCTCCTCTCCTATCTCAAACGGTGAAATACCATCGAGTCTGAAACTGGATAGCAAAAACCTTCTCAAACCAAAACTGGTCCTGAAGGGTTGGGTTGTGACTCGACTCAAAAACACTCGATCTCCTGGCGCCAGCTACCGCAGTTACTAATGGATAAGCATGTCAACCAGTCCAACATAATTCTTCCGATAGAGGGCAAGGAAGAGCACCTTCAGAGGAAAAAAAAAATTTTTTTCAAACCTTATACTGCTTATTATATAAACTTGCGTGCTGGCAAAAGCAGCGCCCACAAAATAAACATAAGATATTCGGGGTCAAGCTTGCTTTAAAAAAAAGAAAAAAGACATAATATTATTTTCCTTTCAAAGATATTTGGTGAAGAGGTTGTTCCTGTTGCACTCCTGGCAGGCTCCGCATCACCGGCCACCCCTGAGCATCCAAACGGTCCCCCAGGGCTCCCCAGGTACACTGCGCCGTGGCACCGCCAGCTGACCCGGGAGACGCGGGGCCAGAGCCTTCCCCGGTCACCCCAGGCCAACAAGGGGGGGCAGGAGCTCTGTGGACGCGGAGGACGGCCAAGGGTTACTCGGTCCCCGACACACACAGCATCTTCAGGACAGCACCAGGGAGGGTGCGGGAAGCTCCGGGGGCTCCGAGGGCCCCAGTCGAGCGTGTCCACGCACCTGTCCCACCCCGGCGCGGGTTAGGGTCGCCTCTCTGGGCCGCAGTCCTCGGGAATCACCTGGCCCTCCGTCTGGGGCTTCTGCGCCAAGCCCCCGGAGCCCGGAGGGGAGGGGGGCGGCCCCCTGTCGCTGCCACCTGCGGCACCGGTCCCGCAGCTCCCGGGCTGGGTGGGCAAGACGGGGTAGGACGTCCGTTCCGGGCTGGGGGCGGCAACCGCCGAGCGGAGGGGGACCGGGGCCACCGGGGCGACAGCGGCAGCAGAGTCTTCCCTCTCAGACGGGCAGTCCTGCGCCTCCGCTCCCGGACCCTCGGACCCCAGCGCTTGCCCGCTCGACCCGGGAAGACCACGCAGCTGAGGCGCAGAGGAGCCGGCGACCAGCGCCGTTCTTACTCACCCGCCCCGCTGGTTCCAGCCGCGCCGCCGCCGCAGCCCGAAGACGCCGCGGCTTCCAGCGCTCACGCAGGATCCGCGAAAGTTCCCTGGGATTCTACCCGCGCCTCCGCGAGCCGCCTCCAGGGGGCGGGCGCGAGCCTGCGCGGGCCATCCTGGGACTTGTAGTCCTGGGGCCTCTTCGCCCTGTACCGCCCTCCATCGAAAAACCGGCGGTGGTCCCTTCTTCCCCCGTCCTTCTGTCTCTCTTGGGCTCATCTCTGCTTCTGACTGATAAATGCTGGAGCGCCCGGTCAGCCCCGGGCCTCCTCTGCTCACTCGAAATCAGTAATTTGCAAAGTATGGTACCTGGACCAACAGCTTAAGCATCAATCTTTTGGGAACCTGATAGAAATGCAAATGGTCCATCACAGGGAAGCTATTCCATTTTAATTGTATTAAAAACTGGGGGTGGGGCCCAGGAATCTGCATTTTGCAAACCTTCAAGTGATTCTCATTGCTCTACACACCACCGCCCCTTGTCAAGGTACTTAACATTACACGTAAAGCATTGGTTACCGGACTCATACACACATACCCTTAAGTCCCTAGGTACACTGCACGATACCCACGCGGTTTAATGTCCCGGCCTCGATCTCTCCCCTGGCTCCAGCCCTCACTGTCTCAGTGTCCAGCCAACATCTCCTCTGGCCTCTGAGACACCGGAAATCCAACGGGGTCAAGACCAAATTCTTTTTTTTTTTCTTAAGATTTTATTTATTTGACAGAGAGAAATCACAAGTAGGTGGAGAGGTAGGCAGAAGAGAGAGAGAGAGGGAAGCAGGCCCCCCGCTGAGCAGAGAGTCCGACGTGGGACTCGATCCCAGGACCCTGAGATCATGACCCGAGCCGAAGGCAGCGGCTTAACCCACTGAGCCACCCAGGCGCCCCAAGACCAAATTCTTGATCTTTACTTCCCTCAATCTGGTTCTCCTCCATTGTGCCTATGACCACAGGCTGAAAACTGTCCACTGCGTTTATATACACGGAAGTCACTTAAAACTGTAATGAAAGCTCCAGGGGATTAAATGCCAGGAACCTGAATCATATTTGAAGGAGAGAGGATCAAATGAGGGAATAATGCAGGCAGGAAGAGTAGCCAACTCTTGCAAGATGTGGTGGGGAGGGGAGGGAGAGTACTGGTGGTTGGAGATGGAAATGTGCTGAGGATTTTTTTTTTTTTAAGATGTTTAAGTAGTTCTGGAAAGAATCCTGTTGAGAGGGGCGCCTGAGTGGCTCAGTCAGTAAAGCAGCTGCCTTGGGTTGGAGTCCTGCATGGGGCTCCCCCCTGCATGGGGAGTCTGCTTCTCCCTCTTCCACTCCCCCTGCTTGTGTTTCCTCTCTCGTTGTGTCTCTCTCTGTCAAATAAATAAATACAATCCTTTTTTAAAAAAAGAATCCTGTTGGGGCGCCTGCCTGGCTCAGTGAGTTAAAGCCTCTGCCTTCAGCTCAGGTCATGATTTCAGGGTCCTAGGATCGAGCCCCGCGTCGGACTCTCTGCTCAGCACAGAGCCTGCTTCCCCTCTCTCTCTCTGCCTGCCTCTCTGCCTACTTGTGATCTCTCTCTGTCAAATAAATAAATAAAATCTTTAAAAAATAAATAAATAAAAATAAATAAAATAAAAAAGAATCCTGTTGAAAGAGCTTCTGACTCTACAGGAGAGGAAAAAGTATTTCCTACAGTAGGATTCCTGAAAAGATTGTATATATGTGAGGAGGGAGGTAGAGTCCCAGGCATAAGTTAGAGAGATGAGTCTAGACTAGTGGTTCTCAGCCGGGGGTGATTCATGCCCCGCACCCCGACCCAGGAAACTATGGTGATGTCTGTGGACATTTTTGGTTGTCATGACTACGGGTGGTAAGAACATCTAATACGTAGAGGCTGGGAAGGCAGATAAATATTTTGCAGTGCACAGGACACTCTCCCACAACAAAGAATGTTCCAGCCTCAAATGTCCATAGTGCTGAAGTTGAGAAACTCTAGCTTGGACAGTAGCGCCTTCTTCTGGAAGAGATGGGAAGAAAGGGAGAAAAGAAAAATCAGAGTTTTCTCCGGAAAGGAAGCTAGGAAGCTGTCTACGAGGACAGATAGGGGTGTGTGTGTGTGTGTGTGTGTGTGAAATGCTGAATCATGAGAGTAATAAGAGAAGTAGAGGAAGGAGATCACTCAATAGTTGGGAGGAAGTAGTGGGTTCAACAGACCAGGAGTTTTGATGGGGGTCAGAGATGTATTTGTCTTATTGGAGTAATGTGAGGCTGGATTGCTAAGGTGGCGTGGAGGCAGGACCGCGGAGCATCCATGGTACTTCGTGCAATGAGCAAGGCAGCCCCAGCGGAAGCAGCGGGGTGAACAGAGGAGCTAAAGTCATGCACGTGGATGTGGAAATATCCATACGAATGGCAGGACACCTATTTGGGTCGCTACGAGAGACCTCTTAAGTGAATAAGTGGAAAGATACCAGCAAGGGGAGAGGGTGGTAAGGTCACGGGATCGAAATCTTAAAGAAACGGGACTTTGGACAAGCGTGCAGGGAGCAGGGTCTTAGCAACAGGCTGGGGGGTTCCCAGGAGTTGCGTTTCAGTGAAGACAAAGCTGGAGACACAATGTCTGAGGACACAGCAGAATGTACAAGATGTGGGGCAGAAGTTCCAGACGATTCTAGGTTAGTATGGGAACGGCTTGGATTGTAGGTTCCCAAGAGGACAAGGCAGCAGTGAGGGGAGCCGGGCATGGTGGGATAGAGAGGTGGGATAGCGTCTATATTTTGGAGGTTGACTGATGAAAACAGGAATGAAACAAGAAGACTGAGCCTCAAGATCAGACAGTTTGCCTCACTGTACAGGGTGGGGGCTGAGAAGACATCCATCCCTGGCCACTGCATTCTTCAAGAGACCTGTGACAACAGTTTCCTAATATGGAAATAGTAAGTCTTAATTATGATAAGTTTCTAATAAAAAAAATTTTTTTAAGATTTTATTTATTTATTTGACGGACAGAAATCACAAGTAGGCAGAGAGGCAGGCAGAGAGAGAGAGAGGAGGAAGCAGGCTCTCCGCAGAGCAGACAGCCCGATGCGGGGCTCGATCCCAGGACCCTGGGATCATGACCTGAGCCGAAGGCAGAGGCTTTAACCCACTGAGCCACCCAGGCGCCCCTCTAATAAAAATTTTTAAAAGATGTATTTATTTATTTATTTGAGAGAGAGCGAGGCGAGCTGGGGGAGGGGCAGAGGGAGAGGGAGAAAGAGAATCTCAAGCAGACTCTGCATTGAACATGGAGACCAAAGCAGGGCTCCATCTCAAAGCCCTGAGATTATGACCTGAGACGAAGAGTCAGACATTTGACCAACTGAGCCCCCCCAGGCACCCTCCCACCCCCAGCTAATAATAAAATTTTTAAATTATTTTGGGAATAAGCTTACGTGTCCTTTATTTATTTATTTATTTATTTATTTTAGTACGTGGCTGATTCTGTTCGCTTAGACTTCACTTAGGATTTCTACACTGATATTCAAAAGTGAGCGTGAGCTATCATTTCCTTCTCGAATGTCTAATGATGTTGGGTTTCAGAACCAATGTTAGCTCACATCATAAAAAAAATTTTCCAAAGTTTTTGTTCTTTGTTTTTATCCTGGAACAGTTCAAGTAGCTTCAAAATGTTCTATTCTTTGAGGTTTGATCGTTGTCCGGTTGAACATTTCTGGGCCTAATGCTTTTGGTGGGGAGAGTGAGCCTTTGATAATCTTCTTTATTTCCTCTGTGGTAATGTCACAATTTAGATTTTTAACTCTCTTTTAGAGTCAATTTTGAAAAATCATATTCTCCTGACAACCAATTATCCAATTCATCCAGGTTTTCAAGTGTATTTGCATTAAGTGGAGCGAAACAGCCTTTTGCTGAACCTTGCTGAACCTGTTCATTTCCCCATAATTTCTTGTTTTGCATATGTTTACTTGATTATGTTACCATTTCAAGTTATATTTTTCATTTCAGCTTGTAGATACATTTTTTCGTTCTACCCTTTTTGTTCTTGTTTCCTAATTCATTCATCTCTCCTTTATCTTTATTACTTTCTTTTTCTCTGCTTTCTTTGGTAAAGATTTTATTTATTTATTTATTTGACAGAGAGAGAGAGAGAGAGAGAAATCACAAGTAGGCAGAGAGGCAGGCAGCGAGAGAGAGGAGGAAGCAGGCTCTCTGCCGAGCAGATAGCCTGATTCGGGGCTTGATACCAGGACCCTGAGATCATGATCTGACCCAAAGGCAGAGGCTTATCCCTTCTGAGCCACCCTATTTATTTATTTGATAGAGAGAGAGGGAACACAAGCAGGGGGAGTGGGAGAGGGAGAAGCAGGCTCCAACCCCAGGATGCTGGGATTGTAAGGGCCTATTCAGCCAGAGTGGCCCCACCCTGGTTGAACTGCAAATTTGTTGTAAAACTTAAACTGCCCCCCCCCCTGCGGGAAGGAACTTAAAAGCAAGTCCAGGAAACCAGGTAACAAAGTCCAAATACAAGGGTGGGTCAGGCCAGGTGGAGGTATTCAATCAGTGGGGGAGCATACTGTCTCCTAGCTACCAAGGAGTATGGGCCCCACCCTTTGGGCACCTTTTGGGCGCCAATTCTGAACTGGTGATAGGCTGGTTCAAATGTCTACTAGGGTAAATTGTAATTCAGTTGGTCACCTAGCATCACTGTGGAGTTTCCTGTGTGTGTTACAATCTCATTGGCCACCTGTGCGTGGCCAGGCCCAACCACATGGACTTTGCTCTATAAAAGTTAGTCTGAAAAGCTGGCAGGGGTCGTCCGATCTATAAGGGATGGCCCCGACCGACGGGTCTGTTTGGCGGTCGGACTGATTCGTGATGCTTGGCACTAAATAAAGCTTTGCTTGACCTTTGCTTTGTATCAGTCTCGCTCCTTTAATCACGGACCCATTATTGGGGTACCCAATTTTTGGGAGACCCAAGAGGATCATGATCTGAGCCATGACAATTAACAACTGAGCCACCCAGGCTCCCCTTTTTTCTCTTATTTTGACAGGTATTTTTTCTTGAGTTGGGTACTTAGTTTTTCAATTTTTACCTGTAAATATAAGTATTAAGGATGAAAGGAAGGCTTCAAATATAAATAGGTACTACTTGCAACATATCTCAAAACTTCTGATGTATCTGTTGCAATTTTGTGCAGATGCTAAAATTTTGGTGTTTGACCTGCCTTGATAAAGTTTTTGATTTCAAGAGAGAGTGGCAGACTTTTAACGCTTCCAGCCTTTAGTTTCTGATTGGGGCATTAATGTTCAGTTTTAACTCCTGATGATCAGAAATTGGAGAAAGTGTTGATGTACTACTTTGTATCTTTGAAATACCTGAGTTTTCCTTGTGGTCTAAATGAGGGTAGATTTTTGCGACTGTTTTAAGCGCCCTGAGAGGAATGCATATTCCCTGTTTTTCGCATACAGATTTTGACAGTAGCAATGAGATAGTAACATAAGTCGTGTGGGTCTTCCATATCCTTACACGGAGTTTGACCTGATATTGACGTGGTTTTGGGATATCGGTGAGATTAGGTCCAGAGCCAATGACCAAGAAGGAATTCTTGAGACATCTTTGGTGCAAAAAGTCGCTTTTTATTAAAGCATGGGGACAGGACCTTGGGTGGAAAGAGCTGCTGTAGTGGGATTGTGAAGGGTAGCTGATTTTATAGACTATGGGATTGGGGGAAGGAAGGAAAAAAGGAGGATTCAAAAGAACTTTCATATGCTAAAAAGGACCTACAGGATACTGGAGGCCTTGCCATTGTCAAATAAAGGTGGGTTTTCCCTGTAATGAGGCATTAACATTAAGACAGTTGGGAGCGGGCACCTGGGTGCCTCAGCCATTGGACATCTGCCTTCAGCTCCTGTCGTGATCCCAGGATGCTGGGATGGAGCCCTCCATTGGGCTCCCTACTCTACTCAGCATGAAGCCTGCTTTCCCTCTCGTAGTCTCCCTGCTTGTGTTCCCTCTCTCGCTGTGTCTCTCTCTGTCAAATAAATAAAATCTTAAAAAAAAAAAAAAGACAGCCGGGAGCGTCCTGGAAGAATATCACACTTGTCCCACCCAGGAGTGCGGTCTGGAGGAAGGTTGCAGGTGTTAACTTCTGCTTTGTGTTCAGCCAGTCTTCTGCTCCCTCATCAATGTAATCAGAGAGAAGTAAATTAAAACCTTTACTACTATTGCGTTTTTATTTCTCCTTATTTCTCTGGAGTCCAGCTTTATAAAAGATGATGATATGTTATCTGTGCACAAATATCTTTATATTCTTGTGAATTTCCCCTTTTAATTATAAAATAACCTTTGTCTCCCTTGATGTTTTTTACCTTTGCCCTTGAATGCAACCTTGTCTGATATTCTGAGGAGCCTGATAAATTTTGTTTACATTAGCCCAATACAGTTTTTAGCTTTTCTGAAGCCTTTGTTTTAGGCAAATTCCTTAAATATAACACCAAGGGCAACCCTCTTGGGTCCCCTCCTGCTTCGGGAGCTTTGTTCTCTCGCTCAATAAACATTGCTTTGCTGACCACCAAACAAAGGAAGAAAGAGAGAGAGAGAGAGAGGAAGGATGGAAGGAAGAAAAGAACACCAGGTTTTGTTTTGTGATTTAATCTGAAAGCCTTCTTTCTTGGAATCGTTGGGTTTAGTCCGTGTGATGATTACATTTTACCCGGTGAAGGTGAGCAACTTCGTGCGGGCCTACGTCCAGCGCTACCGCTACTTTCGCAAGCACAGCCGCAAGCCAGGCGACCCCCCGGGGCCCCCGCGGCCGCCCAAGGAGCCCAGGCCCCCTGACAAGGGTGGCCCAGGACTGCCTTTGCCCCCTCTCTGAGATCTTCAGCCACCCCTTCCCTCCTTAGCCTCTTTGGAATTCTGGACGTATTTATGGCTCCACCTCCCCACTTCCCTCCCCCCATCAGTGGGATGACTGGGGGAGGGTTGCTGCAGGGAAGAGGAGAGCCCCCTGCCCTGCCCCGTTCTGTGCCCCTTGCCCCCAAGCCTGCCCCCATCGCCCCTCCCTTCTGTTTGTGACTTCATTACCCTGACTGTAAATATACCCTCGGTCCTCTACTCCTTCAGTCTTTTTCTGCTATTCCTTCCCCAACAACAACACAGTACATCTCTTTTTTCATTATTCCGCCTCCTCCATACCCAATATCAAACCATTTTATCTTTCTTTAGTGCTCACTTTTTTCTTAAATATGTTTACACATACTTCTATTACTTGATTTTTTAAAAATCAGCTTTAAATAAGATATTTTGGGGTGTCCGGATGGCTCAGTCGGTTAAGCTTCTGCCTTTGGCTCAGATCATGCCCACAGCTTCGGTCTCTCCGCTCCGCCGGGGAGTCTGTTTTTCCCTCTCCCTCTTCCCGCTGCTCCCTCTGCTCATGTGCGCGTGCATGCTCTCTCTCTCTCTCCCTGTCAAATAAAGAAATAAAGAAATAAATGAGATATTTCTATCCCTGGCTATAAAAAAATGGGAGGAAATCAGTGTGCTTTAAACACCCCTTCCTTAACTACCCCCCCTTTTTTTCTTTTAAGATTTTATGTATTTATTTGACAGAGAGAGACGCAGCAAGAGAAGGAAGGCAGGGGGAGTGGGAGAGGGAGAAGCAGACTTCCCGCTGAGCAGGGAGCCAGATGTAGGATTTGATCCCAGGACCCTGGGATCAAGAGCTGAGCCGAATGCAGACACTCAACCGACTAAGCCACCCAGGCGCCCCCCCCACTCCCTCATTCTCTGGTAATCTCATCTCATGTTCCCATTTTACGAAAATCTTGGCTTCCACAGTTTCTTCAAGAACAATGTATGGAAATGATATTCACTGAATTTTTCACAATCAATGTTTATTGCCTTTATCCTGACAAGAGTTGGGGGCTGAGTGCAAAATTCCTGGGCAGTACTTGATTTCTTGAGAAATGCGTAGGTCATGCTTCCTTACCTTCTCCCTCATGGTGGTGTCTGAAACCAGCCTGATTTCCTTGTTTCTTAGAAGTGATGCAATTGCCTCATTGCCCCAAGAATTATTTCTTTGTTTATGAAATCCATAAACCTCACTGTTACATATTTTGGAATTATCATTCTGGGCTCACAGTTCCTAGGACACAATGGCTTGGCCGTACTGACTCCACGTGCCTTTTTGATCTGGTCAATTTTCTTATTTCCCTTTTTTTTTTTTTTAAAGCAGTCTCAACACCCAGCGTGGGGCTCGAACTCAGCACCCCAAGATCAAAAGTCACACGCTCCACCAACTGAGCCAGCCAGGCACCTCATTCTTCTTAAATCTTTAAATGTTTGTTCTAATATATTATTTTCATGTATCCCAATTCTAGGGTAAACTCTGCAGGTGAATAAGACACAGAGAAGTTGGAGTCTTGAGGCAGTTCAAGAACTCCCTCACACCCTCTGAAAGTTTTTTGTCTGAGATAGCACACTTGACATGCAGAATCTCATGGCTCATATTCTTGTTAAATTTTTATCCAATCGTTCAAGTTATTTGTGAACTACTTTGAAATGTCAGAATATAAATGTGCAGAAGACAGTGTGATGGAGTTTAATGGCCTAAATTTTCTTCCATTTCTACAGTTTCCTACAGAATATCAGAAGCCATTATGAGATGTAAAAGGAGCGTAGCAATCATAAGGCTATAGAACCAGATGTTTACTTGAGGTTGAACAGCAGATAAAAGATTTGAAACAGTGTCAAGGTTGTTTGGGAGTGGGAACAAACAGCAGGTACAGAGAAACGGAGGCAAGTCCAGGGATTTGCTAAAATCAACCAGGAACATCCACCCCTTACTTTTCTACTTCACTGAATGCTAAAATAGATGGAGTCCACTTAAACAAATTAAAGAACAGACATTTAGATGGGATAAGATTCTATTATATGCAGCTTTTCTTACATTCCAGCTACTGTGTTTGTATGAGAATATAGTTAGATTTGATGCTTCTCTAAAAAGCAGTACGTTCTGAGTACCTGGGTGACTCAGTGGGTTAAGCATGTACCTTTGGCTCAGGTCATGATCTCAGGGTCCTAGGATCGAGTTCTGCATTGGGTTCTCTGCTCAGCACACAGCCTGCTTCCTCCTTGCTCTCTCTTTCCTGCCTCTCTGCCTACTTGTGATCTCTCTCTGTCAAATAAATAAAATCTTTAAAAAAGAGATTTAGTAGGTTCTGATGGGGGAGGGTATTTAATATTCTCATCCATGCATATAACACCAGAATTAAGTAAGTCATAATTCTGTGAAAGACAGAGTATAGCATGGGATATACTCTTCCAGAGTTGAGTTTACTGGCTCAGTCTTGCTGTCCTAGTGAAGGTGATGGACAGAGGTTGGAAGAAGACATGTAGGAAAGGCTTTTGTATAATGTTCTTCAGAATCGGGATATGAATTCAGTGTGCTTTCAGACACTTAATGTAGTGAAGGCTAAAACTCAGGACAGGAGCAAGACTGCCTGGGTTTGAATCCTCACTGTGTAACTCACTACAGAAGCAATAATGTAAATTAAAAAAAAAAGAATCATTGTATTCTGTTAGGTGACTATAACACTACATATTTATTCCATGTTGATGAGCAGAGTTGGTTCCAGCTTTTGCAGAGCAATGATAAGAACACTAACATATACATGGACATATGGACACTTTTTGTTTTGTGTTTAGAAGAGCAATTCTCTTAACTACAGAGAACAGAGAATATAGAGAAGAGTAGTTAGCAGAGGGGAGGTTGGTGGGGACATGGCTAAAAGAGGTGATGGGGATGAAAGAGCATACTTATCATACTCATCACGATGGAACACTGAGTAATGTATAGAATGTTGAATCACTATGTCGTACGCCAGAAACGAATAGAACACTATATGTTAACTATACTGGAATTAAAGTTTAAAAAAATTAAAAAGAAGAAGAATTCTGTGATAAGAGGGTATGTATAATTGATGGACTTAACTGCAGTGCAGGACTGAAGAATTACTTCAGTCAACTATGACATTGGGTTGCAACGTCCTAGCTCTGTTACTTCTGACTTTGACATGATGTCTCTTCTTTACCTAGTTTTTCTAATTCTCAATCCATAGCTACAGACTTCCTGTCATTCTTTCTTTCCTAATAATTATCTCTTTCCAAACATGCAAATACTAATGACAAAATCATTGACTATGATCTTCTATTGCTCACTAATCAAGTCCTACTTAAGTTTCAATTTTTTAAATGCCAGCCTCTGATGCAGTTAATTACAAAAAGTCACTACGCCCAACTGGTCCTTGCATCCATTTTCCTGTGGCCACCTCATATGTGTCTCCTCATTTTATCATAGTTCAGTTTTGTTGTTATTGTTTTTACCTGGGCCCTGGCCAGCATCTGAGGACCTCAACTCTGGGACCATAACTAATATATTTTAATATTTCAGCACCAAGTAGGCAGAATGCATGACACATAGAAGATATAAATACCAGTCACAAATACATGAATAATTAAGCACATATTTCAATTTGTATTAACTGGGTTTGTTGTTTAAAAGATTTTATTTATATATTTGACAGAGAGAGAGAGAGAGAGAGAGAGAGATCACAAGTAGGCAGAGAAGCAGGCAGAGAGAGAGGGCGGGGGGAGCAGTCTCCCTGCTGAGCAGAGAGCCTAATGCAGGGCTCCATCCCAGGACCCCAGGATCATAACCTGAGCCGGAAGCAGAAGCTTTAACGCACTGAGCCACCCAGGTGCTCCAGACGGGATTTGCTGTTTAAGCATGCAGTTTTCTCTTTTTGTCTATTATAATTAAACCAATCTTTTTGTGTTTGTCTCCTATGCTTTTCTGCTATACACAGGGCCCACCTTTTTGTCAATTTTTTTTAAAGATCTTATTCTGTTGACTAGTTACTGAAATACATGTATAGATGAGGAGGCATTGGTAGTAAGGGTATATATTTCTTTTAGAGAACCTTACAAGGGATAAAGCAGTTCTTCCAGCTTCATAGTGTATTACTTAGGCTAAGTTTTATTGCTCCTTGTCACTCATTCAAATGTTAGTTTTTAGTTATTT
Source organism: Neogale vison (assembly GCF_020171115.1). Taxonomy (NCBI): domain Eukaryota; kingdom Metazoa; phylum Chordata; class Mammalia; order Carnivora; family Mustelidae; genus Neogale; species Neogale vison. Next base: position 65,726,204 of record NC_058095.1, read on the forward strand.
GGTTTATTACTACTGTGAAAGCCCTTTTTATTGTATATGATACCAAGACTTCTGTATCTGTGATTTCAAAACAAGGAAGATATCAACATCAATTTCAATCAAATTCACCCATATATTTAACTTAGTTAAGACCTCTTGTAATTGCATGTTATCAGGGATAGGTCTGAAATTGAAACTGACAGGAGTATAACATTCTCCCATATCTTCAGAATCCCAAGTGGGAGCAAAAAACAAAGGCTCAAATTAACTAAACATGTATAGAGAAGTAACACAAAGTCTATAAAGAACTTATCAAACTCAACACCCCAAAACCAAAAAATCCAGTCAAGAAATGGGCAGAAGACATGAACAGACATTTCCCTAAAGAAGACATCCAAATGGCCAACAGACACATGAAAACCTGCTCAATATCACTTGGCATCAGGGAACTATAAATTAAAACCACAATGAGATACCACCTCATACCAGTCAGAACAACTAAAATTAACAACTCCAGAAGCAATAGGTGTTGGCAAGGATGCAGAGTGTAAGAGGAACCCTCTTACACAGTTGGTGGGAAGGCAAACTGGTGCAGCCACTCTGGAAAACAATATAGAGGTTCTTCAAAAGGTTAAAAATAGAGCTATCCTATAACCCACCAACTGCACTAAAAGTATTTATCCAAAGGAAACAAGCATAGGGATACAAAGGGGCACATGCATCCCAAAACTTATAGCAACAACACCCACAATAGCTGAACTACAGAAAGAGCCCAGATGTCCATCAACAGATGAATGAATAAAGAAGATGTGGTGTATGTATGTACACACATATCACAGAATATTACTCAGCCATCAAAAAGAATGAAATCTTGTCATTTGCAATGATGTGGATGGAACTAGATGGTATTATGCTAAGCGAAGTAAGTAAGACAGAGAAAGGCAAATACCATATGAGTTCACTCATACGTGGAATTTAAGGGGAAAAAAAAGATGAACTCAGGAAAAGGGAAGGAACAATAAAATCAGATGAAAACAGAGAGGGAGGCAAATCATAAGAGACTCTTAACTGTAGAGAACAAACTGAGAGTTTCTGGAGGGGAAATGTGTGGGGGCATGGGGTAACTGGGTGATTGGCATTAAGGAGGGCACTTGATGGAATGAGCACTGGATGTTATTTAAGACAGATGAATCGCTAAATTCTACCCAGAAAATAAAAATATGGTGTATGTTAACTATACAGAATTTAAATATGCATTAAAAGAAGAAGTAATCCATTGTCTCCTTCTGGATAATCAATTAAAAACAAAGAATAAGCAATTATTGGATGGGCAGAAAGCAATGGTTATGGAGTCTAGTGCATGTGCAGCAAGCTGCGTCTTGTCATTCTTTAAGAATGAATTATTATTTGTGGGTATTTACCAGTTTAGGGTAAAAGAATATCCTAAGATCAAGATTTCTGTAAAAAACTTAAATACATTAACTGAGAAATCATGTGTCTTTAACATTTGTTTTTTTTTCCTAAGTGTGACAATATATTTAATTTTTTTCCCTAGAAGACACATTTATGAAGTAATATCATTTTATATTAATTTGAAGGTTGGTGAAAACTTATTTTCTGTGCTTGAAGGTTGTTTTTATTGCTTCAATTATTATTTTGTCAAATCTAAGTGCCAAAGATTTTGAGAAAAGCACTTTTGCACAATCCGTTAGGAAAAAAAAAAAGATCCACTAACACATAAAGCAAATTCTAAACTTTGTGTTTTCAAGTATCTTCACAGATGTGTGCCTTGATTTTTGTTTTCCTCTTCAGAATACTGATAATGATCTCTGCCTGCCATCCTCATGAAACTATTCTAAGTTTCATGGTTGAGATGGGTATGAAAACAATTTGAAAAATTTAAGAGTTCTGAAATTAAGAACTTTCATACTGAAGAGTACTCTACTTGTCTCTTGATTTTATATAATTAAACCAAGTGCTTAGTGTTCTAAGTTATGGAAATGCCCATTGGAGATTAAGCACAATGGGTAACTTCCAGTGCTGAGTTTCTACAGGGCGACTAGAATAAGAAGTGGCCGTTTTGTAGGATACTCTAAATGCTTCCATTGCATTCAAACGGATGTGTTAAAACAACTTGATAACCATATGTCATGTTTCACCTGGGTCTTTTCTTGGGATTTCACTGGTGTGGAGAAGTTTCTGTCTTATCAGCCAGTAGTAAATTGTTTTTATAATTTGTGAAATGCCTCTTAATCAACCATAGGAATACTTTAGGAAGCAAATATCTTTTTCCTTGATCAACTATAATCCACTTACTAAGTAATACCTGCTTACTAATCCACTTACAAAGTAATACTTGCACTTTGGTTAAATCACATGTGTCTCAAAACATACAATCCACAAAAAATATTTAAGAACTACTATTCTTTTCACTACATCTGTATCTTTGGGGTAAATACCCAGTAGTGCAATTGCAGGGTCATAGGGAAGCTCTACTTTTAATTTCTTAGGGAATCTCCACAATGTTCTCCAAACTGGCTGCACCAACTTGCATTCCCACCAACAGTGTAAGGGGGTTGCCCTTTCTCCACAACCTCTCCAATAAACGTTGTTTCCTGTCTTGCTAATTTTGGCCATTCTAAGTGGTGTAAGGTGGTATCTCAATGTGGTTTTAATTTGAATCTCCCTGATGGCTAGTGATGATGAACATTTTTTCATGTGTCTGATAGTCATTTGTATGCCTTCATTGGAGAATTGTTCATATCTTCTGCCCATTTTTGACCTGATTATCTGTTTTGTGTGTGTTGAGTTTGAGAAGTTCTTTATAGATCCTGGATATCAGCTTTTTGTCTGTACTGACATTTGCAAATATCTTTTCCCATTCCATGGGTTGCCTCTTTGTTTTGTTGACTGTTTCCTTTGTGCAGAAGCTTTTGATTTGGCAGCATTTTTTAAAAGATATTAATTTATTTATTTATTTGACAGGAAGAGCCAGCAAGAGAGAGAACACAAGTAGGGGGAGTGGGAGTGGGAGAAGGAGGCTTCCTGATGAGCAGGTAGCACCTAAGATGCAGGCTTGATCCCGGGACCCTGGAATCAAGACCTGAGCCAAAGGCAGACACTTAACCTCCAAGCCACCAGGCACCTCAAGGCAGCCATTTTTAATTATGTATTTAAGAAAATGGTTGTGTCTGTAACCGATAGATTTTCTTCTCAATTGGAGGTGGAAACGAACAAAAAAAGACACCATTTTTCTTGGTGACTATTCCAGTCTCCACCTCATCCAAAGCATGTTGAAACAAGAACTTTATCAGAAACCCATGTTCACACTTGTTAAAGGAAATATCATTTATGGGACCTCAGATGTGAAAATATCTACAAGACAGAAAAGGGTTAATAACTGGCTTTCAAGAAATGCCACCTAACGGGCTTAAAAATGGGTTATTTCAATCTGGTTTTCATTTTTGTTGTTGTTTTGTTTGTTTAGTATAAAATTTATTCCTTTAATCTTATAGATCCTTCTTGAGTTCATGGTTCATTTCTGGTTTAATCTGCAGAATTTGGGGTCCTTTTATTTTATTTTATTTTTTTTAAAGATTTTATTTATCTGACAGAGAGAGATTACAAGTAGGCAGAGAGGCAGGCAGAGAGAGAGAGGAGGAAGCAGGCTCCCTGCTGAGCAGAGAGCCCAATGCGGGACTCGATCCCAGGACCCTGAGATCATGACCTGGGCCGAAGGCAGCGGCTTAACCCACTGAGCCATCCAGGCGCCCCTTGGGGTCCTTTTAAATAATGTGATCTTGGGGTCCTTTAAAATAATATGATCACAGCAAAAAGTAAAGTACCATCTTGTGCATTGGTCACTGGCAACTTTAGAGGATACTGATATACTTTTTAATATCATACATAAAGGAGAGGGACTAAAATTCTGGGATTACCAGGTAATGGGATTGTGAACAGAATTGTTCATTGAGTGACTGCTATCTATACTAACATTTAGTCACTTTTTGGAAAACGTACTAGAGGCTATGATAAATGTGTTACATTTATTATTAGTGCATTGGCTTTTCACAAGATCCTAAAATGAGTTTCCTCATTTTAGAAGTGATGAGATCACAGCTCATAAGTTGAGGAGCTAAAGGGCCCTAAAAGACAGTCTAGTAATTAATTATATATAAATTAGAGAGTATAGTATCCACACAGCTAGAAATGGTCATAGCAAGTAAAATTTTTCTCTCAATCTACTGTGTTTCCCTACAAATGGGTTTCTTAAAATGTCGATGTCAGACTCTTGACCATGTAAACTTTTCCCCCCAGTTTTATCATTTTGATAATTCTTCTGGAAAAATGCAAACTGCATAAAGGATGTGCAACTTTGTTAAGACACTAGTTAAGGTAGAATTGGAATACATGAATCCTGATTCTCAGGGGATTCTCTCGTCATTTGACCACATACATTCATGATCCAATTTTAGAAACTTGGCCAACTCAAACTAAAACATTCCAGTTTGCTAATCACCCTCCAGGAATGACTGTCCAGGAGGTGGGAGAACATATATTGGTAACTGATTCAGCCTTATCTTGCTCCAACCACATTTTACTATAAGCAAAATAATTTGTGTGTAACGATTACAATGATTCCAACCATTATTTGCAGAATAGCTTTTCTTCCACTAAATGTCAGGAATCTAATCATGTACTTTATCAACATTACATGTCACTGGCACAGAGCTAATCTCACTTTGTAAACTTGCTTGTCATATAGTTTGCAGGTTTGAGGTACTCTGAGTATTTGTATTTCCTTTGTTGTTTGTTGCATTTCCTTATGGCTGATGTACCAGGCAGTATAGAAATTACTGGATTTTATGAATATTTAACAAAGAATAGCTCTTTTGGGATGATGTCATCTCTTTTCAATACAATAAGGGATTACATTTGTAGAAAGCTTTTTGTTTGTAAATTTGTAGAAGTTTTGTTTTTTTTTTTTAAGATTTTATTTATTTATTTGACAGAGAGAAATCACAAGTAGATGGAGAGGCAGGCAGAGAGAGAGAGAGGGGGAAGCAGGCTCACTGCTGAGCAGAGAGCCCGATGCAGGACTCTATCCCAGGACCCTGAGATCATGACCTGAGCCGAAGGCAGCGGCTTAACCCACTGAGCCACCCAGGCACCCGGAAATTTGTAGAAGTTTTAAATAGATGTTTTATACTGATTATAAGCATCTTAATGTTTGAAGGGAACTTGAGAGTCCTATTCCCTTTTGGATACAAGACATGATATTTTCCCCTCATTTTTTAATAGAATTGCCAAGTGTAGAAAGGTCAGATGAGTTGTCTAAATTCATACAAGAAGTGTTAGTCACAGAAGGGAGATAAGCATGCAGTTTTTCTCTTTTCTTGTATATTTATTTTTTTTAATATTTTGTTTATTTATTTGACAGACAGTGATCACAAGTAGGCAGACAGGCAAGCAGAGAGATAGGAGGAAGCAGGCTCCCCACAGAGCAGAGAGCCTGACATGGGGCTCGATCCCAGGACCCTGGGATCATGACCGGAGCCAAAGGCAGAGGCTTTAAACCCACTGAGCCACCCAAGCACCCTAATACTATACAACTTTTATAGTCTTTTTTTTCCAAGAAAATATTCACTTTTTTGAAAGAACTCATAGGTTTTTTGTTTTGTTTTGTTTTTTGGTTCAGTTGTTAAATTTCCAAAGCAACATATATAATTAAAAATGGATGTTCATGGACTAAAATATCTGGAGAGTTAAGACAATATTTAAACTAATATTGTCTGCATATCCCTGTGCTTTAAATATCACTGATAACCAAATAAGGTTATATTTACATTTACAATACGTTATAAGCATGCTACAAAAAGAAAGTTATTGAAAACTCAGAAAATTACATCAAGTTTACTCACTGTTCTAGGTTTTTTTTTAATATATTCTTTAGGCTATTCCTTTGCTTTCTAATTCTGTGAAATAGAAATATAACAGAATATAACAGAATTATTCTGTGTCTCCATTTCAGGCACAGAACTAAAAACCTCTGTAATTTCCTATGAGGATAGCAATAAAAGTTTCTTTTATTATGTTAATGAGGTGGCTTTTGGATCTCCCCTAGGAACTGGGGCTGGTTGGCAGTGGGGTCAACTTGTGATTAGAGCCATGGACCCTTGAGCCCCACCAGCCAGACCTCTGGGGAGAGAAGACAACTGGACGTGAAGATCAATGGCAAATAGTCAATAATGTAATCAATCATGCCTGTGAAATGAAACCTTCATAAAACAACATTTCTCGTAACATCGTGCATTTGTAAACCACGCTTTGATTTTAGACTTTCTGTTTTAGCCAAACTAGCAAATAGGGTGAGGTTTTGTTTTGTTTTTGGACATTCTCATATTTGGAATCATAAGGGTTCTGTGCTCAACTCCTGTTCCACTCACCAACAATTCTCTGACACCAGCTAGGTGTGCTACAATGGAACTCAAATCTGACGCTATCTATGTGGACATAGATACCTGGAGAGAGCAGGGGCTCAGTCCCACAAAACTGTCCCCCCAACCACTGCTCCACCGCACACATATTGCACACTTCAGACAAGAGACACAAATCCCGGTTGTCACCTGTGCCTCTGACCAACCTATTTTAGGAATTATAGCCATTACTGTTACTGCTGCCACTGTGGGACTGGCCTTGCATCAGACTGTACAAACCACCCAATTTGTGCAAAAATGGCACGGGAATGCTATCAAGGCTTGGAATCAACAAACAGCCCTAGATCAAAGATTTCATGAAAGAGTCTCTGATTTAGAAGAAGCCATAATATATATAGGAGAGAAGATCTTGCAAATATAAGGCTTCACCTTCCGTGTGATTAGAATGTTTCTTCCGTGTTACTCCTACACCTATAATAAATCAGAAATACCGTGGAACAAGATTTCACCATATTACTAGTCATTATGGTGGTAATTTAACTGTGGATATTAAACAGCTTCAAGATACTATTCAGGGCATTCCTTGTGATCCTTACAATCAGTTCCAAGAGTGAGTTTCGCACAAAGGATTAATGATATTCTGTCTGATGTAAAACCCTTTGCTTGAATCAAAACACTCATGCTGGCATTATAGGTGGAATGATGATACTTTTTATTGACATAGTCTTTTTACGCTTAGTCCTCAGATGCTCACGAAAATCTTTCTGACGACCAATGGTTCAAGAACTTGCAAAATGGATTTTGCTGCTTCTGCATTAACAAAAGGGGAGGAAATGGAACCATCCCTCAGAATGATAGGCTGCTTAAAATATCCCTACTGAGAAATGGTACTGGTCACGCAAGCATGCTTGACGATGACCTTGAGAAAACCTGAAGTAGCAGCAGGCCTCCAGTGGAGAGGAGGATACACGTCCTTGAAGCCCAGCAGCTCAGGGTGGAACATCGCCTGTTTCCCTTTTCCATTGTCTCCCCTGCCTCATGAAAGCCTGCTGTTAGAATAATCCCTTTATGTGCACTTGCTCAGTCAAAAAGTCCTAGCTGCTGGGCCAGGCCAACCTACTCTGATTACCTACAAGACTATGGTCGACACAGGACTCCCATTCCTTCTGGTTGACCTACAAGACCCATGACTAATGTATAACCTCCTCCTTTGTTGGTTGTGATCTTGTATCTAATAAATATGGGACTGAGGAGTTTTGGGGGGTGACAGTCCTTTCACCGTCGTCCCTGCTCCCTCCCTCTCCCATGTGACTTGTTTCTTCCTCATTCTTCTCCTGAGTGCCATGAGGAAGGGGCCCCCAAATGTCTGGCAGAGGGAAGAGATGCAAGGAGGGAGGCCTGGTGCTTGTGTGAAGTGGGATGTCACTCAGCGCTCAGGGAGCTGTCACACCGTCAAGGCAAAGCTGTCCTCCTGTGCCCTGAGCCACTACCTTTGATGCCAGACCCATACTCTAGGCCAGGAGTGTCTTTACATTGCCCTAGGGCTGTGAAGCAAGAAGATTTCGTGGGATCCCCAGTGGGAGAGGAGCAGCGCTTCCAATAGGCAAGGCCGAGTCTCCCCACTTTGCCCTCCCCAGGCCAGTGTTCTCCCAGGCCCATCCCCAAAACGGAAAACCTACTCTCACTCTTCAAGGGTCCGTCCTTCTAGCCCTACGCGCTCTGCTGGGCCATGGGAACCTGGAAACGATGGCATCTGGATTTCCATGCCAGCACCCATTCGGCCCCCTACTTTTGCCCACTTGACCCACAGAAGAGACTCAGGAGAGCTATGCAGAGAAACTAGAACAGGCTTTAATTAATGAAATGAACACTACCTAAAGGTTCTGCGAAGAACATGGGGAGAGGGGAGGGGAAACCTGTGGGCAGCGGCAGGAGTCCCAGGAGCTGTGGGACTGGAGGCCAAAGGGACACGGATCTCCATGTACTGTCTCAAGGCCCATGGCCCCTGGGATGACAGACGAGGCCTCAGGCCCCCACCTTCCTTAAAAATGGTGGGTCAGGGATTGGGAAGTTTTCCCAATGTTGGCTGGCAGGATGGGAGCCCGGTTTTGCTCCAGGACCAGGCTTGATTTGTGTCTCCCATTCCACACTAGTCTTGCACCGGTGTCAACGGGAAGGAAGTGCAACACCGGCTACTTCTCCAGGAAGCTATTGGCTCAGCCGAGCCTCCGCCTCTTGGGCCCCAAGGAAGTGGGCTGTGATTTGGAGGAAAATGGCTTGTTGCACGGTGCAGCTCTTTTGCGTCCTCTCCGGCGCTGGGCAGGGAATGAGGGGGTCTTCGTAGCAAGGCTGCTCTGGGCCTTGCTGACCAGGGAGGTGGGGCCACTAGGAGGAAAGGCCAGGACCCCCCCGTCCCTGCAGGCGGTCTTGCTGGCAGAGCTAATGCCATCTGATCTGGACCGCTTCTTGCTCAGGTGCCTGGGGATGTGACTGAAGGGAGGGGCACTCGGGGCTCCCGACACAGGCTGGTTCATCGTGCTGGCTCCAGTGGTCCCCAACAGGGTGCTCTGGCGTGGGTGGCCCCCTGTGTTCGGGCCCTGGCTTGCCCTGGAGCCCTGCGGGCCACTCGGGGCCCTGCTCGTTGCTGCTGTGATGCAGAGAGCCCCAAACCTGGAGCACAGATCTGCAACAACATCTCCTCTCCCCAAATGTGGGGGTGCTGCCAAAAGCCCTATGCTGATGGGGACCGGCATTGTGCTGCCCCCTGGGGGGCGGGGCTGCTGGCTGTTGGGCCCAGCATGGGACACAGCGCCGGGCACCTGGGGGGCAGTTGCCAAGCCAGGGGCAGCAGCTGCGCCAGGGGCGAGTACAGCAGGGGAGGTAGCCGAACCTGGCTGGGTACTGGCACGTGTGCCTCGGGAGGCAGATGCGGGTAAGGGAACCACATAACCCGCCTGGGTGCCACTGCCCAAGGACCGCTGGACTACTGCTGTGCTCAGGGCCTGGAGTGGGTCTGGAGCCTGAGCTGCTGGCTGTCCATGCGGCGGAGAACTGTGAAGGGGGCTGGCTCCGGGCCACTGCCCACCAACAGCCCCGAGTGGGGCCTGGGCAGTGGATCCCGGGTTGCCATTACCTCCGGGCAGCACAGGCAGCCCTGTGGGGACTGTGACTGAGGCCATGTTGTCCCTGGACTGAATCGAGAGGGCCTGGGTAGATGCCAAGTTGCTCCCACTGCAGCCAGGGTGAGACCCCAAGAGGAGAGGCTGGGAAGAATGGGAGCAGTCCACGGAGGTGACCTGGGAGTCAGAGGCTGGCAGGGGAGCAGCCATTGCAGCAGGCAGGGCCAAGGCACTGGATGGGCTAGTTGGGCCACAGCTGCAGGTGGCCTCCGTGTCCCCTCGAAGAGCATCTTGAATGCGCTGGAGAGCAGCTGTCTTTTCCCGGTCAAGGTCCTCAGCAGTCACTCGAAACCCCGGCTGAGGGGGTGACGGCAGTCTCAGAGGCTCCCCTCGCCTGTGTGGCAGCAGACAAACCTTGCGTTTTGGGGGCCTGGAACAGTCAGCTGGGGATGAGTAGTTCCTCTGCGCTGCCTTCTGCCCCATGGTGGTATCGGCATCCTTTTCCGGCTGGTTCTTCTGGCAAAGTGCAGGCACTCCGGCAGGACACAAGGGGCTCTTTTGGCTGACTTTTTGGGGCACCACGGCATCCTTTTCCGGCTGGCTCTTCTGGCAAAGTGCAGGCACTCCGGCAGGACACAAGGGGCTCTTTTGGCTGACTTTTTGGGGCACCATGGCATCCTTTTCCGGCTGGCTCTTTTGGCAAACTGCAGGCACTCCGGCAGGACACAAGGGGCTCTTTTGGCTGACTTTTTGGGGGGACGTCGGGGGCCGCGAGGCCTGACTTGTGGGCAGACCCCTCCTCCTCTGCACCGGGTAGCAGCCCCTGGTGGAACTGTAAGAACTGGTAATGGCATTTCGAGTGGGGCAGGAGCTCCTGTGGGAGCTGGGGGACTTCTTATTGTATGGGTCTTCTGAGCTCTCTTTCCGGGGGACGGCTCTCAGCAGAGGCCCAGGCCTGGGCACAAAGGAAGAGAGGCCTCCATGGACCCACAGGGGCCTAAATGCCCCCTGTAGGTCCCCAGTGCTTTTAGGGTCCTTTCTGTGAGTCTCTATTTGGGCCAACCCTTTGTCGCTCTCTCTGGACTTTCTGCCTACCCGCTCTGCTGTGGAGGCATCATGGACATTCCTGGGTGCCGAGGGCTGCAGCCCAGTGACGAACCGCTTCTGCAGCACACAGGGGGTGACCGTGTCCACGATGGACTCGCAGTTGCGGCGGCAGGACACCTGTGATCCAGGAGCTGACAGCATCGCCTTCAGCCGGCAGCCCCACCTGCAGAAGGTGGTGAGGAGCCCTAGAAAAAGAAGACGCAGAGTCTCCAGGATCCCCGAGTACCTTCTGAAAGCTGCTAGGACTGAGCGCGGTTGCCACCTTGCGGGGTACTTGGAGGACCGCCTGCGAATGGAGCCTGGGGCGTGGACCGCCGGGTGAGCCCTGGGCGCCAAGAGTTGTCTGCTGCCACAGGGAGCCAGGTGGGGGCGGACCAGCCCTCCTGGCAGGTGCGGACCCCGCAGAGCCCACAGAGCCCGGGGCTGGGGGGAGCGGGACGGCCTGCTCAAGGAGATGCCCATAGAGCAGTTGGGTAAGACCAGACGCTGAGGTTAACGAACTAAGCTCGCAGTGCTCTCCTTCAGCTGCCAAGTCGCGGCCGAAGGCCTAGAGCACAATGAGGGACCTGTTGCCAGGACACAGCTTTTGAACCTGAGGAGTGAGCGCACGTGCAGGAACCCCTGTGCACTCACACAGCTTCTGTTGGGTCATCACCCAGGTCATGAATCAGGCCTGCAGAGGTGCTGTGGAGGGGTCAACTCCCTCGTTCCCCACACTTGGGGGGTTCACAGATCTCTTGGGCTTGAAGGCTGAATTGAGGAAGAGAAATGGGGGCGCAGTGGGTGCCAGCCATCTCCCCTGGCTACTTCTGGGTGGGAACAAGGGAGACTTTGCTTTTCATTGTACATCCTCTAGACCATATTTTGTTTTTAAGATTTAATTTTAAAATTAAATTTCAATTTTAAATTAAAACTTAAATGTGGGTCTCCATTGTCCCATCAAGGCATTTCTCAAGGCATTGAGCCCAATGTGGGGCTCAGACTTACAACTCGGAGACCCAGTCACAGGTTCCTCTGCCGAGCCAGCCAGGTGCCCCAGACGATAAACTTTCATGAGGGAAACATTTTTTTGAAAAGACTCTTTCTTCCTATCTTGTCTCCCGGCTACCCTGATGGCAAGAGGCCCCATGGAGCCCAGCAGCACAATAAGAAATGTTGTATCAGGTTGTATCAGACCTCAAAGCTAACTATGCAGTCATTCCATCATTTCCCAAAAGTTCCATTCATTTCTGTGCAAACTTGGAATTCTCCTGAAGATAGGCAAGCATTTTCCTAGAACAGTAGATGTATGTCTCTTGCATTTCAGCAATCCCCCAGTGTCCCTGCCTTCCATCCAGGGCTTCAGGGTTGCCATGAGCCCACTCACCCAAGGCAGGGGGTGTCCTTGCACGGACTCCCCAGCTGAGGCCGATCACAGCAGGACGGAGCCCGCCCCGCTGCTGAGGTCCACCTGTGGCAACTATGCACTTGGCCTGAGGCCCCTCTGCGGGCCACATACTGTCCATGCCTAGAGCGGTCCTGCGGGAGGACTGGAAACTCGTCCACCATCTGCAGATACTTTGTAGGGTCCTTGCAAAGTGATAGCTCAGATCCCTGGTGAGAGCAGGGGAATCTACAGTTCCCGGTACTGAAATCTAGGATTTTCCTTACCAATATTTCAGGACTTCTGAAACTTCACACAAGTGGAAAAGGCAGGATCTAAAGTTTAAACATACACAGCATGCCTCCTATGATACAGACCAACAGAGATTACTGCTCATGTCCGCTGGAAGTTGTGCAAGTAGTTCAAAGCTAGCAAAGGCGGACACAAAGCAATTTTATATCAGTACTAGAGGACATGTGGATCATTTGATATATTAGACAGCACAGTGCAGAGTAATGAGGGAATGAGCTATTGCTACATTTCACTAACATGATCTTGAATGAACAAGCCGGAAATAAAAAAGGACCTAACGTGTTTTTGCATCACTGTTGTAGCTTTGATTCCTCCTGTTTGTTTCCTATCTTTGCATTCATCTACATTCCGGCACAATAGCAAATAACATTGGTGGAAACAGACATTATTGACCCTTAGCTAATTTTAAAGGAAACACTTCTTTGTAATTTCTCCATTTAAAGAGACACGGGCTCCTGGGTGGCTCAGTCTTTTAAACACCTGCCTTGGACTCAGGTCATGATCTCAGTGTCCTGGGCTCGATCTCCAGTCATCAGGCTCCCTGCCTGGCGTGGAGTATGCCTCTCTGTCTCCATGTACGCCTCCCCCTTCTCATGCGTGCTCTCTCAGTCTTTCTCTCTCAAATAAATAAAATCTAAAAAAAAGAAAAAAAAAGAAGAAGAGAAACACGAATGACCTTTTTCCTATGGGTCAGTCTATTCCTTCCTATTCAGGAATCTTAAAAATTTTTTTTAAAGATTTTATTTATTTATTTGAGAGAGAGAGACAGTGAGAGAGAGCACGAGCGAGGAGAAGGCCAGAGAGCGAAGCAGACTCCCCATGGAGCTGGGAGTCCGATGCGGGACTCGATCCCGGGACTCCAGGATCACGCCCTGAGCCGAAGGCAGCCGTCCAACCAACCGAGCCACCCAGGCGTCCCAGGAATCTTAAAATTTTTAAGATGTGTTCATAACTATCTCACATTACATTTGAGAGAACAGCTCTCTTTTTGTACATTAAATGCTAATTAATAAATGTCCAGTTGTTGCCCTCAGTTGGGTGAAGAAGCCATGTTCCTGGTGGCAATTGTCAATTGTGATAACTAGTTGAGACACACTTTGATCACTTTCCTTTCAAATATCATTCTGTCTGAACACTACATGTATTTTTGTGAATGCAGAATCTAGTAAATAATGCAATATACATGGAGAAAATAAGCTTAAAATTGGTAATTTCAGTAAGATATTCATTCTGTATTCTTATTTATATGATTCAATTAATTATATGATTCAATCTTATTTATATGAGTCAATTCACTGGATCTTTAGTAAAATTAATTTTGAGTGGGGTTTTGCTTATTTTTTCCACCCTGGTTTGAATAACTTAGCCATGTCCTCTGATATCTTATTGCTGAGAAATATCATGGTAAAATCAAAAGGCTTGGTGTGTTCCTTAAAGATGTGTGGACCTGCTGCAGGTCCTGGCGTTCCGTTAATCCAGAAAATGCACAAGAACCAAAGAGGCAGGAAAGCCTGCAGCTGCTTTCCAGTCCCAGAGCAAGGAACACAGTCTAGTGACTAGTGTTTTGCTGCCCTCTTCTGGTTCGTGTTGGAAGCCCTTGTTTAGACACATTCCAAGAACGCGGCTTTAGGATTCAAAAAAAATAGAGCTTCCCTATGACCCTGCAATTGCACTCCTGGGTATTTACCCCGAAGATACAGATGTAGTGAAAAGAAGAGCCATCTGTACCCCAATTTTTATAGCAGCAATGGCCAAGGTCGCCAAACTGTGGAAAGAACCAAGATGCCCTTCAACAGACGAATGGATAAGGAAGATGCGGTCCATATACATGATGGAGTATTGTGCCTCCATCAGAAAGGATGAATACCCAACTTTTGTAGCCACATGGACGGAACTGGAAGAGATTATGCTGAGTGAAATAAGTCAAGCAGAGACAGTCAATTATCATATGGTTTCACTTATTTGTGGAGCATAACAAATAGCATGGAGGGCAAAGGGAGTCAGAGAGGAGAAGGGAGTTGAGGGAAATTGGAAGGGGAGGTGAATCATGAGAGACTATGGACTCTGAAAAACAATCTGAGGGTTCTGAAGTGGGGGGTGGGTGGTTGGGGGAACCAGGTGGTGGGTATTGGAAAGGGCACGTATTGCATGGAGCACTGGGTGTGGTACAATGAATACTGTTACGCTGAAAATAAATTACAAAAATTTAAAAAAATAAAATAAAATAAAACCAAAGCCAGAAAATGACAAGGGTTGATAAGAAATTGAAACCCTTGTGCATTGATGGCAGGAATGTAAACTGCTGGAGCCCTGTGGGAAATAGTTTGGCATTTCCTTAAAAAAAATTAACATAGAATTATGATACAATTCAGCAACTCCACTCATGGGTATATACTCCAAAAAACTGAAAGTAAAAACTCAACCACTGTTATATACCAATGTTCATAGCAGTATTATTACCCATAGCCAAAAGGGAGAAATAATCCAGATGTCCATCAACAGATGAATGGATGAGCAAAATGTGGATTTTATTGTTATTATTCAGCCCTAAAAAGGCATAAAATTCTGGGATATACAACATGAATGAATCACAAAGTGAAATAAGCCAGTCACAAAAGGACAAATATTATGTAATTCCATTTATATGAAATACCTAAAATAGTCAAAATCAGAGAGACAGAAAGTGGAATGGTGGTTGTTAAGGGCAAAAGGGAGGCGGACTAGGGAGTTAGAGTTTAATGGATACAGAGTGTCAGTTTGGGAAGATGAGAAAGTTCTAGAGATGGATGGTGGTATGGGTTGCACACCAGCGTGGATGTACTTAATGTCGCTGAATCGTACACTGAAAAATGATTAAGATGGTAAATTCTATGATGTGTATATTTTGCCACACACAAAAAAGAGCCTCCACATACCGTTCTATTTCCAAAGATGGAGAAGAATCCACCAGAGTTCAACACTGGGTCTGCATGTTGAGTTGGAAGAAGTAACCCATTCCCGCCGATGTGGGGTGCTCTCCATCATGATGAACTACATTGTGTGTTCTGGTCCTGAACCACCAGAGACAGAAATTTCTAAGGGGGGATGACAGTTGTAGAAGCCACTCTCAGACTTGAGATTTCCAAGGAAACCCAAGGAACAGAAGGACCCTTAAGTCAGGTGACTCGGGCTTCTCGTGTTGCGGAAGCAAAGTGAGATACGGTAAGAGGAAAGGAATTTGCTCAGTCGCAGGGCTTCCAAACCACCAGAAACACAAATATATCGGTATTTCTTGACTACTGAACACTGACTATAAACAATAAAGGAAAGGTGAAGCTTTCCTATTTGCAACTTCCCTTCCAAATCTCCCCTTAAACTTAACTGTTAGCTGGTGACAAAATCGAGGAACAGGTAGGAGGAATGCATGAATAGAAAACCTTACGAGCAAACCCCAGGTCTAAGTGACAGCTGTGGGTGTGGGCTTTTTCAAGTGGAGGAACATTCATGGGCGTGACTTTAAATGTGTATATAGAATAGAGCCATTGCAAGAGTAAGAACCTTTCTAGATCTACAGATGGAATTAAATGAATGATGTTACGAGCCCACAATGAAGGGACACACACGACGTTGTGCCTTTCCACAACGTCAGCTTTGTTCAGCATTAGAGCGCGGTGAACATAATGATCAAGCAGGTTCAGGGGTTCAAAGTCAATGATATTTTGCCACGTGATTCACTTGGCTTCTTAGGCAGCACAGAGAGCAGAACCTAAGACAAGTCATGCAACAAACAGGATAACAGAGGGGGTTAACAGACCAAAAGCGAAGTCAGTCTACGGTCATGCAGTTGAGATCAGGTTTCAGTCCAGTCCCGGTCGGGTCTTAGCACTTAACTGATTATTTTGTTCAAACAGTGAAGGATCTCGGTTCTGTTTAGAGATCAATGGTGCAGAACCTTTGGCAGCGGCTGCCTTTTTTTTTTTTTTTCATTTTTAAGATTTTATTTATTTATTTGAGAGAGGGAGAAAGCAGGAGCAGAGGGGAGAGGCAGAGAAAGAGGTAGAAGCAGACTCCCCGCTCAGCAGGACCCCAGAATCATGACTGAGCTGAAGCCAGACACTTAACCAACTGAGCCACCCAGGTGCCCCAGCAGTTGCCTATTCTAAGTGGTCAGACACTAAGGGAACATGTCTGAAGAGTCTGACAGTTTACTGCAAAATTCCTCCCTTTTAAAGGGGATTTCATCAGTCTTGGGCAGCTGCAGAGCTCCTCTGGGGTGTCAGCTGAGGCTCGTGTCTGCAATATCTTGTAGCTGCGGTACCCTTGCTTGAAACGAGTGACTCCATCTTGCTCTCTACAAATGACCGCAGCTGAGAGTCCTGGTTTGGGGGTCAGAGAGATGCATTTTAAATCTGAGCTCTGCCACCGAGGCAGCAACTGTTAGTTGCCCCTGAAGATCCATCTTTATCTTCTGATATGAAACTAGAACCCCCAATTATTGTACATTTATTTTTTTCCAGAGAAGCGAGACTCTGGGTCATGGCACAGTTCAACACAGAACCCCACGTTGTCCTGAGCCCACCAAAACATGGCCTCATCTAAATGTCGGCGCAGCTTCACCCTTCCCTCAAATGCCGGGAAAACTCTATTCTACCCTTCCTTTACATCGTCATCCCCATTGGTGCTCAGGTGTGCGGTCGTGGGAGATGACTGCCTGATTTGGTTGAACTGCAGGTTCATCCTTGGTGGCTTGAGATGTCTGCACCACAATGGTATGTTCTGACACTTCCCTGCCCAGGGGCTTTGTCCCATGCCAAGCCTGCAATGCTTATATTACACAGTTGAGAGGGTGTGGGTTTGCACTCCCTGCTCACAGGCATCCCCTGAAACTCTCACCCGTGGCTTTCCTCCTCTCCTTTCCCAAGTCCTCCTGCTCTGCAGGGACTGAAAGCTGCAGGGTGCCCAGCTTCCTCCCTCCCACCACCAGACCCTGGGCTCCACTCTTGGAATGGTTTAGAACAGAAGCTCTTACCGCAGACCCCAAGAGTGCTGTGTCTCTCTCTCCTACCCCTCCAGACTCTACCTAGGTGATCACAGCATGCAGGGGTCACATATGGAAATGAACTCCCTAGAGCAGGAGAATGGCTCCCTCTGAAGTTGGGCAATAGGCTCTCTACCGGCACCTGCAGAGAGCAGGGGGACATTCTGCGAGTCAGAGCACGAGCTTCGGGGAGATGGAGATGATGCTCAAAGCAAGCTGCCGGAGGTCGGAGGTTAGTGGAGCGAAGCCACCAGACTTGAGCTTCCTCCAAAACATGTGCTCCTGTATTAACGGTCCCTGGGCACTCGGGGTCTATCCTCAATTGCCCTGAATTCCTGTGGGGGTGCTGCTGAGGTCCTTTTCTTGCAAAGCACTGCATCCTTCAACCAGCTGGGAGCAGGTGCCACTGTAGGTGCTGTAACAGCAACGATGGAGGGAGAAGTGAGATGGGGCGGCAAGAAAATGGGCCTCTGAGCAGGGCTTGGCGATTTTTTTCTGTAGTCGGTCCGACAGCAAATATCTTGGGCGTTGAGGGCCATCTGGGCTCTTTTGTAACTACTCGTTTGCTTTTACGAAGTGAAAGCAGCCTTCAAAAGAAAGCGGTGTCTTACTAAAACTTCATTTACAAAAATAAGCAATGGATGGACTGGATTTGGCTCAGGCTCCCGAGTGGCCAAAGCCACCTTGGAATCATCCAGATCTGAGTTTGAATTCTGGCTCTGCTGCAGATTGTCTATAGAGCCCAGGCGAGGCCTTCCTGAGCCCTAACTGCCCCATCTGTATAATTAGAATGATGATGCGTGAAATGGTTGTGAGATAGCGCCTAAAGGATGTCTTGCCCATAATAGGTCTCCAATAACAGGTATATGTATTAATGCCAGTATGACAATTTAGAAGCAATTAAGTCTGCAAGGGCTGGATCAGTCAGGGAGGACTTCCTGGAGGAGGAGAATCTGGAGCTGAGTCCTGAAGCAAAGGTAGGAGATGGATAGAAAAGCTGGAAAGACACTCTAGGATGCTTATTAGTGCAAGTGGGGTCCCAGTCACACTGAAGTCCCCTCTCCCTCTGACTCTGCGAACATAGAATCTCAGATCCCTGACTCCTCTGCTACAGCGTCCTTCTCAAGGGCAACAACAGGATCTAATCTTCCATGCACCTGCCCCAGGGCCTAGAACAGGGGCTAGACCTTCAATATAAATAAACAACAAAAGCTTTGCAATGATGGCGGCAATCCTGAATGATTTCTATAGGCCTGATTCTGTTCTATGCACCTCAAATATACTATTTTTTTTAATTTTTAAAGATTTTTATTTATTTATTTGAGAGAGAGAGAGAATGAGAGAGAGAGCATGAGAGGAAAGAGGTCAGCAGGAAAAGCAGACTCCCCGCCGAGCAGACTCAATCCCGGGACTCCAGGATCATGACCTGAGCCTAAGGCAGTTGCTTAACCAACTGAGCCATCCAGGCGCCCCTCAAATATATTATTTTTAAACATACAACCATCCTATGAGATAGGTGATATTTTCATTTTACAGATGACCCTCATCAAAGGCAAATATTTTACCCAAGGACAAAGACTGGGTTGGAGTAGGAATCCAGATCACTAATGTTCTCAAACCTCCATTCTTCCCGGCATGACGTGCCATCATTTATTAAGATTTTATTTATTTATTAAAGAGATGGAGAGAGAACGCAAGTAGGCAGAGCTGCAAGCAGAGGGAGAGGGAGAAGCAGGCTTCCCGCTGAGCAGGGAGCTCAATGTGGGGCTCGATCCCAGGATGCCGGGATCATGACCTGAGCCGAAGGCAGCTGCTTACCCAATTGAGCCACCCAGGCACCCCAAGGTGCCATTTTTTATCTTGTGTAGGACTTGTGGGCCATATTACTGTGATGGGAAGAACGGGGAGGGGCATGTGGGAGAGTGGGTTCTGAAACTGTTGGATTGTGCTGGGTGAAAGATAAGCCTGCAATAATGAGACTTTTCCCCACTTGGGGACTTTCATCCACAAGTCAACACCCAGCACTATGGCCAGTCCTAATTGACTATTGGGATGGAACTCGGCCTAGAGAAATGAGGAGGATATTGGCAGAACTTCCTGGACACAGTATCAAGGAAAAGTCAGAAGGATTAAAGTATGGACATTGGAACTGATTTACCACATAAGACCCGAGAACCCATCAGGGGAGACTCTGCCTTTGTGAAGGCCACCAACATCTCTGAGATACTCAGTGATGACACACCTCTGTTGGCCTGGCGTGGACAGTGAGAAAGGTGCTACTATCAATGGGAATGACAGGATTCCAGAATGACAATGGCCAGGCAACTGCATTTAATTATCAAAGGAAGGTGAGTGTAATTAATGGGTTGTGAGCAAGGCTGAACTATCCATCAAGTTTCTTGATCCACAGGAATTTATCCGGAGAAATGGCTACTGGATCATAGTGTTACCAGTGGGGAAAAGATGAGGACAGCTGAGCAGGGCACCCTTATTTATATAATTAGAAGAGAATTCACGAGCTCATGAGCAGGCTAATGCCAGCTGTCATCATGGAAACCACATTCCTACTCAGGGGAAAGTTTCCAGGGGAATGTCGGCTCTCAGGATCAGAGCTCATTGTTTGAAAGGAAAGACGGGTCCCCTTAAGGAAGGACTTTGCAATACACCCTAATTCTATATATTAAAAATTTCCTCATTCCCCCAAGTACACTTGAGATCATATTCCAGAGTAACTATCCACCAGGATAGAAGAAAGACCCAGAATTTCCAAGGACTGTGTGACATGGGATCTCAGACAAGGCTGATTGAAACCAGAGGACATCACACCCTCCTCTGCCTAGAATAAAGGCTTATGGTGGCCAAATGATAATCAAGTCCAAGCTCAAATCTAGCGGATGATGGGCCTGTGAGTTTTCAGACTGACTCTGTGGCCACGAGGGGGGGATTGTGATAATGCAACAGATACAGTAGACACCTGGACACACCCTTTACTACCTGTACACTCTAACCAGATAGCTTCCTATTGCAAACATCAGTGAGTTTGTGTCTATGGTCTTTCTTTAGCAGCTGGCCTATGCATGGACAAGTTTGGATTTGCTAAAGAGATAATTCCAGGTCAGAGAAATGGGAATATCAGAATGTATTATGTCATGTTAGAGGCTCTATCAGCAGAACTATGTTCCCTAAGAGGTCCCATGTTTCATGTAAAACATGAAATGAATTAGTGAGAAGGCCACTGGATTATTGGGAATTTGAATGGTGGCCCAGAATTTGTGATAGGAGATGCAGTTATGGAATTGGGCTTCCTAGTGTTAATGGTGATAACAGGATTCTAGAATAGCAGAGCCCTTGGAACAGCCCTAAATTGTCAGAGACATATACCTATGGTTTATGTAGGAATATGTAGGACCCATAGGTATATGTAGGAATGGCTAATGATGATTATGTTCTTGGAGTGAGATAGATGGACAGTGTTGTGGACTGAATGCTTGTGTCTGCCCAAAATTCATATATTGGAATCCTAACCCCACCGTGTGATGACGTTATTAGGAAGTAGGGCCTTTGGGTGGTGATTAGGTCATCAGAGCGCCCTCATGAGTGGAACTAATGCCCTTATGAAAGAGACCCCATAGAGCTCTCTTGCCTCGACTGTCTTGTGTGGACACAGAGAGAATGTAGCCATCTATGAACAGGAATTAGGCCCTCAGTAGACATAGACTCTGCCAGTACCCCTGATCTTGCACTTTCCAGTCTCCATAACTGTGAGAAATAAGGTTTTGTTGTTGTTGTTCAAGTCATCAGTTCTACGTTGTTTTTGTTATAGCAGCATAAAGAGACTAAGACAGGCAGAAAACAAGGTATTGTTTGACTCACATAATCAAAAGATCAAGATCAGATATCAGAAGGCTGATGTCACTACCATAATAGAAAAGTTATGACCTTTCATCTGTTTCCAAACCTGAGAGAGTTCTAAGATCTGAGCCTAGGAATTGAAAAGGAGGCCAAATCTTGAGAAACCTTGAAATGCCACAACAAATATATATAGTGGCTGTTCTCCCAATCCTTTCTCCAAATAGGCCTTTAGTCATTGATGAGGCATCATCAGTATGGATTTCCCTAGAATATGGCAGAACCTTCACATTGCTCCCTGACTTGTAGAGTGAGAGTCATTAATTTTTTTTAAAAAGTGGGGAGGTGGGGAAGAAAAGCCAACTGGAAGTTTCTGAAACTACTCCCAACCCTTGGCTGAGAAAATAAATCAAGCCATAGTACATCCTGGGTGGAATGACAGATTACTATCTCCCCTTAGAGATTTAAAGAATGGGTAGTTGTTCCCATTCTACTTTCTATTTCACTCATGGGCATATGACCCTGTAGAACCCAGATGGATCATGTTGAATGATGGTGGACTACTATGTATTTAACTGAGAAGTAGTCCTAATTTTAGTTGCCCTTCCAGATGAACATAACCTCTGATAATTGGTATGTGGTTATAGATTTAGCAAATTCACTGTTTTTGAATTACATTAAGAATGAGGCTCAAGGCCTGGGTGGCTTAGTGGGTTAAAGCCTCTGCCTTCGGCTCAGGTCATGATCTCGAGGTCCTGGGATTGAGGCCCATGTTGGGCTCTCTGCCGGCGGGGAGCCTTCTTCTCCATCTCTCTCTGCCTGCCTCTCTCCCTACTTGTGATTTCTCTCTCTGCCAAATAAATAAATAAAAATCTTTTTAAAAAAACAAAGAATGAGGCTCAAAAGCAGTCTGCATTCATATGGGATGGAGAACAGCACAAACTCAGTCTTGTCCAGTCCTTGTTAATTCTACCGCTGGCAGTCGCTTGGCCACAGTTCCCCAGTAAAATAGAACTGAGAGAGAGAGAGAGAGATTTTTTTATAAAGGACTGGCTCATGTGATGTAGGAGGCTGTTGGCAAGCTGGAGACCCAGGAAAGCCAGAGTGTGATTCAGTCTGAGTCCAAAGGCTTGAGATCCAGAACTGATCGTACAAAATCCAGTCTGAGAGCAGGAGACCATGAGATGAGATGTCCAAGCTTGAGCTGTGAGGCAGAAAAAAGGGGGTGAAAATTCCTCCTTCCCCCACCTTTTGTTCTCTTCACACCCTCAACAATTGTATGGTCCCCACTCACACTGGAACAGGCAATCTACTTTGCTGAGTCCACCAATTCAAATACCAATCTCATCCAGAAACACTGTCATAGACATACCCAGAAAGAACGCCTACTATGGGCACCTCACGGCTAGTCAAGTTGACCCATAAAACTAACCATCACACTCAGTATCAAAATAGTCCAAGCAATGGTGTCCAACAAAAATATAAAAATACGTAATTTTAGTAACCACACTGAAAAAAAGTAAAAAAGCAAGGGAAGTTAATAATATATGTATTGACTTACTAAACATATCTAAAATATTATCAATTGCCATATATAATCAATATAATGATATTAATAAGATATTTTATGTTACTTTTTCATAACAAATCTTCAAAATCTGGTGTATATTTTATGGTTATAGCATATCTTAATTAACCACATTTCAAAGGCTGAAAAGTTACGTGGAGCTAGTGGCTACCACGGACACTGCAGATCTTAAGAACCCTTCACTGTGGGGACATTCTGCAGAACATCACACTAGGACGCTATACTGATGACATCATATGACCAGACCCAGTGAACAAGAAATGGCAGGTATTCTAGATGCCCTGGTAAGACACATACCATGCCAGAAGGTGGGATATAAGCTCTACAAAGATTCAGAGACCTGCCACATCAGTGAAATTTTTAAACGTGTTAGATATTTATGTAGAAAATAATTTAATTCACCAAAAGAGAGGTCTGGCCTCAGTTCTTGGCTGGTAGGCAGTCATCTCTAGGCTGTTGGAAAGTCATGCCAGATAGATATGTTGTATTATAACTAGGGCCAGCCATATTGTAACAGTGTGATTCGGGGTGGGACCTTTGGGTCATGTGATGTCAGTATGACCTGTCGAGGGGCTGCAGACAGAGGTTAGTTGCAAAGGCAACTGTTTGTGGGATGGAGTCCCAATCCTTCGAACACTAGCCTAGGGTCAACTTCTCTGGTTGGCATTACTCCATGCATGCTGTCATGTATCAATGCCAGGAGAGTAGAGCTCTCTCGACTCCATGGGGAGAGGACAACTGGAGGCTCTGTGTTTTGTACTTGCCCGGATTCTGCCTTATGCATTTCTTCCCTTGGCTGACCCTAACCTGTATCTTTTAGCATTTAGAAACTATAGCTGTGAAGGTAACAGCTATTTGTAAGTTTTGCAAGTCTTTCTAACAAATTATCGAAACTAAAGGTGATCTTGGAGATCCCCAAAAGGGTATCATAAGTGAGGTGATCATGTGCAGACACAGGGGGTGACTTTCATGTTATCATTAAGTGTTGATTTATCTTTGTCTACATATTTACCACTTTCTTTGTTCTGTATGTCTTGTAGCTCAGACTTTCCATCTGTTATCACTTTCTGTAAATTCTTTGGCAAATTCAGGTCTGCTAGTGACATTTTTTTCCTTCTGTTTTCATTTGAAAATGTCTTATTTTGTGTCATCTTTGAAATATATGGGTACAGGTTTTCAGGTGGCTAGTTATTTTTACCAGCACACTGAAGATTTAATTCCATAGTCATCTGGCTTCCACTGTAGCTGTTGAAAATATCGGATCTCTAAGTGTCACTCCTTTGAAGGTGATCTGTTTCCCCAACCCCCAGGTTTTTTTTTAAGATTTTATTTATTTATTTGAGAGAGGAAACTCATACAAGGCGGGGGCGGGGGGATAGACAGAGGGAGAAGGAGAAGCAGGCTCCCCACTGAGCAGAGAGCCCAATGTGGGGCTGGATTCCAGGACCCTGGGATCATGATCTGAGCTGAAGGCAGATGCCCAGCTGACTGAACCACCCAGGCACCCCGAACCCCCAGCTATTTTTAATAATTTTTTGTTGGGCTCCTGGGTGGCTCAGTAGGTTAAGCGTCTGGCCTTTGGCTCAGGTCATGATCCCAGGATCCTGAAATCGAGTGCTACATCAGGCTCCCCACTCAGTGTGGAGTTGGTGTCTACCTTTCCCTCTGCCCCTCTCTCCCCACTCATGTACACATACTCTCTCTCAAGTAAATAAAATCTTTTTTTTAAAAAATAATTTTTTGTTTATTTCCTGAAGTTTCATTGTAATAGTCTTTTTTTTAAAAAGATTTTATTTATTTATTTGACACAGAGAGCGATCACAAGTAGGCAGAGAGACAAGGGGAAGCAGGATCCCTGCTGAGCAGAGTGGACCCAGGACCCTGAGATCATGATCCTAGCCAAAGGCAGAGGCTTAATCCACTGAGCCACCCAGGTGCCCTCATTGTAATAGTCTTGGTGTGTATTTCCTTTTGTTTAGAGTTCATAGTGATTTTTTTTTAAGAGAAAGTGTGTGAGCAGGGGTGTGAGAGAACAAGCAGAGGGAGAGGGGGAGAGAAAATCTTAAGGAGGCTCCATTCCCAGGGTGGAGCCCAATGAGGGCCTCGATCTCACAACCCTGAGATCATGATCTGAGCTGAAATCAAGACTAGGACACTTAACCAACCAAGCCACCCAGAAACCCCTCAGAGTGATTCTTAAATCCATAGGCTGTTTTCTGTCTTCACTTCAGGAAAATTGTCAGCCATTAATGTTTCAAATATTTCCTCTGCTACATTCTCTCTTCTCTCCTTCTGGGACTCTGATCAACATACGGTAGACCTTATCACTCTTTTCTTCTCTATGACTCTCACCTTCACCGCATGCTTCCTTCTGGATATTTTCTTCTGACCTGCCTTCCATTTTACAAATTCTCTCTGTTATAACTCTGCCTATAGAACCAATGATTTAGTTCTTAGTTTCAGTTATTTTTCTTTTTCAGTTCTAGAATTTCTGGTTGCTTCTTTTTCATATACATTCTGTCAGTTTGTATAATTTTCAGTTCTCTGCCCAAATTTCCAATGTTCTTTTTTATAACCTTGGTCGTAATAGACATAATTATATTCAAATCTATGATCAATAAGTCCACGATCTAGAGCTCCCATGTCACTATTTCTATTGTTTATCATTTTTCCTGGCTTTTGTTCCCAGCATCTTATCTCCTCATGCACCTGATATCTGTGATCGTGTGCCAGACATTATGTTTGAACAATCATTTGTGGAAATAATTTGAGATGTTGGGTGGTATTAGCTTGTTCCATGTGGATTTTCATTTGCTTCCACCAGGCACCCAGGGCACTAGGAATCAGGATTTGCTTGATGTATTGCTGGGATTAGGATTTCCTGAGTCGTACAGAGGACTGGAAGCTGGGTTGCAATCCCTGTAAAGGGCTGGTTTACTTCTGATGTAGCTTTTTCAGAATCCTGATCCAAAGCAAGCTGGGGGCTCCAAGTTTTGTCCTAATGTCTGTGACATTATCAGAAGTCCCACTCAGCTAGCTTCTCCATCTCTTTTCCCTGAACAGGGATGCTCCCAGAAAAGCGGCCCTAACTGGGGACTTAATTCACTGGATTTTGTTTCTCTTCTCTCTCTCCATCTGATAATTCTTCATTGGCTTCTTACTGCCTCAATGGCTTGCAGTTTGGTTTTAGCTTTTCTTTTTCCGTTTTCCACAGCAGGTGGTTAGTCCAAATGACCTGCTTTACAGTTATTAGAAAATGGTTTACGATGCGGAGAAAGGGGAACCCTCCTCCACCGTTGGTGGGAATGCAAGCTGGTGCAACCACTCTGGAAAACAGCATGGAGGTTCCTCAAAATGTTGAAAATAGAATTTCCCTATGACCCAGCAATTGCACTACTGGGTATTTACCCTAAAGATACAAACGTAGTGATCCAAAGGGGCACGTGCACCCGAATGTTTATAGCAGCAATGTCCACAATAGCCAAACTATGGAAAGAACCTAGATGTCCATCAACAGATGAATGGATCAAGAAGATGTGGTATATATACACAATGGAATACTATGCAGCCATCAAAAGAAATGAAATCTTGCCATTTGCGACAACATGGATGGAACTAGAGCGTATCATGCTTAGCGAAATAAGTCAAGCGGAGAAAGACAACTATCGTATGATCTCCCTGATATGAGGAAGTGGTGATGCAACATGGGGGCTTAAGTGGGTAGGAGAAGAATCCATGAAAGAAGATGGGATTGGGAGGGAGACAAACCATAAGTGACTCTTAATCTCACAAAACAAACTGAGGGTTGCTGGGGGGAGGGGGGTTGGGAGAAGGGGG
Source organism: Neogale vison (assembly GCF_020171115.1). Taxonomy (NCBI): domain Eukaryota; kingdom Metazoa; phylum Chordata; class Mammalia; order Carnivora; family Mustelidae; genus Neogale; species Neogale vison. The sequence continues at coordinate 65,752,812 of NC_058095.1, forward strand.
TGGAGTTACGGACATTGGGGATGTATGTGCTTTGGTGAGTGCTGTGAAGTGTGTAAACCTGGCGATTCACAGACTTGTACCCCTGGGGATAAAAATATATGTTTATAAACAATAAAAAATTAAAAAAAAAAGAAAATGGTTTATGAGAGGGAGATATATGCAAGGGGACTGCCAAAGGAGCCGTAAGACTGAAGGAAAAGGCCAACTAGTCCAGCTTAACAAGAAGTGGCTTATCAAGGGGACTTAGGGACAGAAGTGTTTCTTGGGCAGCTGTAAGACAAATGGATTTCCACAACCCCATTGCCAGTGAAAACTGCTTTTATAGTTTTAGAGGCTGGGAAGTACATGCCTATAGACCACCTGGGAAGAAATATTTGAGAATAGTTGTGTCATAGTCTTACCTCCAGAGCAGATCAAAGATGTTATACCCCTGGGGTGTATGTAAGGAAGTCTTTGTTATGCCTTTTTAAGGGATTATTGTCATATCTCCTACTTGTTTGGGGTTCCTTTGATGGGAAAAATGTTAACTAAGCTCCCATTTATCTGCCCTGATTAGACACTATAGAAGAAATAAATTACATTAAGCCCCAATTGCTTTTAGCTTTGATTAAAACTAAACTCAGAGGCCACAATTTTTCTTAGAGATAAATTTTACAAAGCTATGGATGCAAATGCTTTTGAGAATGGGAAACACTGGTTTAAGAATTAACCTTTGAGTGTTGATGAGAAATGTAAGTTACAGCAATACACATTCTGAGACTTGTCATAAATCTGAGTTTGGTTTTGGCTGCTTACTAATAAGATACGGGAGCTTTTTTTCCCCCTGTAGTGTCAAAAGATTTATTTGAATAATTTCCTTGAGGTTATGAATGTTTGATATAGACAGCCGCATTTGTTAGAATGTTTGCTATAGAATTTTTTGTTCAATTTGTAAAAAGTGTTTGTTATAGGAAATTACTTTTATTCACTGGCTTTGTGATAATTACCTGGCTGATTTTATCTCACTGATTTGTTGTAAATGATACAACTGGTATAAAAAGATCATGAGGGGGCCCCCTGGGTAGCATAGCCAGTCAAGTGTCTAACTCCTGGTTTTGCTCAGGTGGGGATCTCCTGGTGCTTGAGATCAAGCCCTATGTCTGGCTTGGTGCTTTATGTGGAGTCTGCTTGAGACTCTCCCTCTCTCCCTTTGCCCTGTTCTCCCTAAAATAAATAAATAAATAAATCTTAAAAAAAAGGACTGTGTGGATTCCCTTAAAATTAGGAATATAATGGGCATGTGGGTGAATCAGTCAGTTAAGCAACTGCCTTTGGGTTAGGTAACCATCCCATGGCTGTGGGATCAAGTCCTGCATAGGGTTCCCTGATCTGCAGGGAGTCTGTTTCTCCCTCTGCTTCTTCCCCACCCCAGTTTGTGCACATGTGTTCCATATCTCTCTCAAAAATAAATAAATGAATAAAAATAAATAAACTAACTTTAAAAAATTGGGACTATCATCAAAGGAATTCCTTCCAGTGAAAATTCATTTTGTTTTATGTGTATATTAAGGTGGCTTTCACAAATTAATTTAGAAATGCAATGCAGAATATCTGGTTTGCCACAACTGCGTATTCAGGCGAATGGAATACTCTCGCTTATTTTTATATTCTTGTTTTATTTTAATTTTATTCATCTGTGGATCATCAAGTTCCTGTAGATTAAATGGTAGTGTAATAGTACACTTAACGCTTCCCTAAGCGTATAAACACTTTAATGGGTGATGATTCAGAAGGCGTCTGCACTGCTAGGTATCATGCATTGCCTTCTATTTTCCCAATAAATAGACACCCCATGCTAGAATCAGCTGATTAGGTATGAACTACAGGTAGAAAGAAAGACAGGAGCAACTAGTATAAGCAAATAGCTTGGAGTCAGACTGACTGTGGTCGAAATCTTGTCTCTATCCCTTATTAGCCTTGTGCTTCCGGGGTAAGTTACTCTGAGCCTCAATGTCATCACCCATAAACTGGGGGTAATGACATTAGCCGTCTCATAGGGTCTTTTGGTGTGGGGGAGAACGTAAACGTAAAGGATGAAGTAAGGGTGTGATAGTAGGGGTGCCAGGATGGCTCAGTCAGATAAGCATCTGCCTTCAGCTCAGGTCATGATCCCAGGGTCCTGGGATCGAGCCCTGCATCGGATCCCCTGCTTGGTGGGAGGCATACTTCTTCTCCCACTCCCCCTGCTTATATTCCCTCTCTTGCTGTCTCTGTCAAATAAATAAACAAAATCTTTAGGAAAAAAAAAAAAAGACAAAGCACTTTGTATACGGAGAGCACAGGAGTACCTAAGAAACAATGACAGGGGTGCCTGGGTGGCTCAGTAGGTTAAAGCCTCTGCCTTCAGCTCAGGTCATGATTCCGGGATTGAGCCCCATGTTGGGCTCTCTGCTCAGCAGGGAGCCTGCTTACCCCCCCAACCCCACCAGCCTCTCTGCTTGTGATCTCTCTCTCTGTCAAATAAACAAATAAATAAATCTTAAAATAAAGAAAGAAAGAAAGAAAGAAAGAATGACAGGTATTACCACCTGAGAATACATATTCTGCTGCCCGGAGGAGTAAAGGCAGCTCCAGAATTTCTGCTACGAGGCACTCAAGAGCAATAATCACAGTGGAAGGCGGGGCTGGTCCTGCTTTTACATGGATTCTACGCTGAGTTAGAGAAAATGAGAAAGGGTTTGAGATTTGCAGGGATTAGAGCACTCCCCCTGGCTCCTGTCCAGTGATGATATTCAGGGATTTCTTGCACTCCTCCTTCAGTCCCAGGCAACTAGCCAGTCAACATAAAAGAAGGCGCTGCCAAGAGACTGGAATCCAGGGGGGGAAGAGAGAGAAGGGCCCCCTGCTTACACTTCTGCTAGATCCCACTTAATTCCCTTATATCAACTGCACATCAGCTACACTCTTCCTTGTCTTCAGCCAATCTCATTGAAGGGCAAGACCTTTGGTTTTATTGGCCACAAGACAGCAGAGTGGTCCTCCTGAGTGCAGGCTGGTTTACAACAGCCCTCTGATCCTGGAAGGACACTGCCCAAGTTTCCCTGTGGCCTCTGCAGAGGCCCCCAGGAGATAAACAGACATCCATTCTCAACACCAACTCAGGGCCACACTCCCTTTACCTAGGCAGCAAGAGGTTTGATCTTAGGCTCTGGAGGTAACTAAGTTTGAAATCCAGGATTCACCCCTAGTTAGATTGTGACCTTGCACAAGATACTTTAATGTGCCTAGTTTTCCCCACACCAAGACCCAGGGTCTATTCTTTTTTTTTTTTTTAAAGATTTTATTTATTTATTTGTCAGAGAGATAGAGAGAGCGAGCACAGGCAGAGTGGCAGGCAGAGTCAGAGGGAGAGGGAGAGGCAGGCTCCCCGCGGAGCAAGGAGCCCAATGCGGGACTCGGAGCAAGGAGCCCGATGCGGGACTCGATCCCAGGACGCTGGGATCATGACCTGAGCCAAAGGCAGCTGCTCAACCAGCTGAGCCACCCAGGCGTCCCCCAGGGTCTATCCTTAATCTGGAGGCTTTGGCACAGTAACTGCATAGAAAACTTTCAATAAGTATCAGCTGTGATTACTTTACAGGCCCAGGACCAAAACAAATCTATTAAGTTGCTCTAATTATATGGTGAAAAGACACCGGGTTTTAGTTACAGTCTCAAACACTGACACTCCATAATCTTGGACAAGTTGGACTTCTTTTAGGTCCCGTTTCCCCAACCGTCACATGATTTTACTGATTTAAAAAATACTCAGTGGACATTTATTGAGTGCTATCTTCTATATTCCTTCCCCAAAGGAGCCCACACAACACTTCAATTATTTCCCAATCGGCGCACTCACCCAGTGGTGAGGGACACTGAGAGGGCGGCGGAGACTTCGTTCCCCTCTGCTTTAGGGATGGATGGAGGGCCAGATTTACCCGGGAAAAGGCATTTGAACGAAGGTTGAAGGATCATTCACAAGTCGGCCTTGTAATTACTGGTGATGCTTTTATGTTACTGCCCCTTTCAGACTTAAGCATTCGTAGGATTTGGTTCTGAAAACAAGCCCACTTCTTTTTTATTGCCGAGGTCACTGTGATTGAGAAAGTCAGTGGAGCTGCATAAAACAGGTTATGCCTCCTCTTCCCCCTTCGAGGAACCGTGACCTTGCGGTATCCGCGCGACTGGGGGTGTGTGTTTGGTCTGCTCGCCTGGGCAAGCACGGGCTGCAGGTGCAGGGTGAAGCTGCTATAGTCGGCCTGTGCCTTTCAGCCTCACTGGAACCGAGAAACAGGAGGGCTAAGGGGGAGCGCAGCAGTGCTGGCCTCGCCTTGTGTACAAGGGCACGCTCTGAGTGCCCACGGCCGGACGCCCCCAGACCTGAGGCACCGCGCCATCCACTCCAGGGTCCGGCGACAGCGGGGAATGGAGAAGACTCCGGCTCCGGGAGGGTCAGTTTTGCGGGAACCGGATCGGCAACTCTCCAACCCTGGCAGCGACGCCGGACCTGGGAAAGGGCACAGGCAGCACGCGCGCAGGATCACGTGGGCGGGCTGGGCGCGTGCCCCGGCACCCACGAGAGGAGGCGGGGATGGGGGGCGGGGCCGGCGGGTCGGCCTCCCGTGAAGCCTCGCGCGGGGAAGGACCGGAACTCCCGGCGGGCGGCTTGTTGATAATATGACGGCAGGAGCTGCCTGGTCTTCTCGAGGAGGCGGTGGGGCCCACACCACGAAGAAGGGTCTCTTTTCAGGCTAGTGCGGCGGCCACTGCGGACCCGGAAGTCCGGGCCGGTTGCTGAATGAGGGGAGCCGGGCCCTCCCCGCGACAGTCCCCCCGCGCCCTCCGCCCCGACCCGGGCCCCGCCATGTCCTTCTTCCTAAGGAAAGGTAGCAGAGGGGGCTCCGGCTGGGAGCCAGGCCGGGCTTCAGGGGCGGCGGTGGGGTAGGTGGGCCTGCACGGGCTTTCCTCCCGGTGGTGGCGAGGCCCTCGGCCTCCGCGCAGACGCCCCCTGCGTGCCTTGCTTTGCTCCCGGACTCTGCAGGGAGGGAGAAGGTGGCCTCCTCGCGCGAGGTCAGAGGAGAATTATCTCGCTGGTCCAAAAGTGTTTGCCAGAGCCCGTACAAGTTAATGCCTGTTTGCGCAAACCCAGTTTTCGCGTTTGTGTGCTGTGTGTCTATAAACGGTGGATCCAGAAGAAGGAAATTCCTTTAGTACCTTGTTACGGAAGTCTCTGACTTTTTAGAATACTGAGGGTTTTCTATCTAAAAGCAACATGTGAAAAAGCTCTTTTCTTCAACTGGTGCTATTTTCTAGTTTCCCCTTTTTTGGGGGTGGGGTGGGGGATCCTGCAGTTCCTAAATAACATTACTTACAGCTGAAAGTTCCCTAATGAAGACTTATTTCTTTTGATGACTTAGCAAGTCAACTTAACTGTTGCAGCGCTCACTTTGTAAACGAAATTTCCGATTTTCAATTTTAATAGCTGCCCAGTTTTTAAGCAGAGGCAGTTTAGTTTTGATCCTGGATAAAGTTGTTGTGTTGCATTTAAAGTATATATCCAGAATGAACAAGTGTAGGTCTTTTTGGGTGATAATGGTTCTTTAAGTTTTGTTATTTAAGAGAAAAGGTATCAGAGGGGGGAAAAAACACAAACCACTAAACCTTATCAGAGGCTTGGGTTCACATGACTGCTCTGCTACTGACTGTCACCTGGGATAAAAAAAAAAGTGTTAACCCACTTTTTTCTCCTCTCTCAACCAAGAATTAGGTGGTTCCTAAAGGCCCCATTCAGATATGAATTCAAGAATTCTTTTTAAGTACGTGCAGAGTTTTAGTAACTGATGTCATGGTGAGTGAATGGTACTGTGAGGAATGAATGAAAGCTCTGCTGAATGAAGGAAACCTGTAAAATGGTACAAGGAAGCTTTGTTGATAATGTACCTTGGTGTAGTTTATCGCTCTAATTTGTTTGACAGTGTTGAAGTGGTTTTTTTTTTTTTAAGGGGGAAAGAAAGCATTCTGTGTATAATGAGGCAGATTGCATGTTACATAATAGACTGTTGTCTCTGTCCGACAAATATTTTTGAATGTCTGCTGCTTGGCAGGCACTGTGTTAGGCCCTCATTATTAAGCACTGAACAAGAAAATGTCCCTGCACCTATGTACCTTCTTGTCTGCTGGGGCCAACAGACAATACATTTCTCTTTTAATACCTGTGTGTATTTACAAATTGATAACATGACAGAGATGAGGTGAGAGGAGAAGCATATTTTGGTTTGATGTTAGAGAGGGGCCTCAGCAGGTGACCTTGGAACTTAGAGCCAAGGGCTCAGTAGGAGTTACGAGAGGCTAGGGAAGAGCATGTCCAAAGGTTGTGAGTCAAGGACGAGTTTGGTGTCCTTCAAGAAAGGAAGGAAGGCCACTGTGATTTGGGCTTGGAGAGATAGACAAGATTCAGAGCTTTGTAGGCCATAGTTGGGTTTTATTTCAAATGCAGAGACATTATTTCAATTTATTATTATTCTTATTTTTGAAAGAGAGAGAGCGCGAGAGGGATAGGGGAGAGGGCGAGAATCTTAAGTAGGCTACATGCTCAGTGTGGCGCTACTTCGGGGCTGGATCTCATGACCCTGAGATGGTGACCTGAGCTGAAATCTGGAGTCAGACACTTAACCCACTGAGCTACCCAGGCACCCCTTAGAATTTTTAAAGAGGAGTGATTTGATATTATGTTATAAAAAGATCATGGTAGTTGCTTTTTGCAGGCTGAATGTGGCAAGAGTAGAAGCTAGATGCTTCTGTTTAGGGATCCCATCCAGTCTTGAAATACCATTTTTAAATACCACCTATATGCAGACGACTCCTGAATTTACATCTCCAGCTTGAATTCTCTCCCGAGTTAAGAATGGTATATCCAACTGTTGGTCCACTTTATACCTCTACCTAATAGATACAGTATATCTGTTAATAGAAATAATAGGCTGACAGATGGCTGGCTCTTTGAGTTACTGTACCAAAATTTAACTCCAGATTTTTTGTCACCTCAGTAAATTGCATTTCTGTTCTTTTACTTGCTCAGTCTAAAACTTTAGTACCTTCTTGAACCTTTCTTTCTCTCCTGTATCTACATAAGCAAATCTGCTAAGTCTACCCCAGAACGTAACCAAACTCAGCATCTTCTCACCATCCCTGACTATTAACTCCCTGGTCTAGGTGGTCATCCCTGTAGATTGGACAGTTAAGTCCTCTGAGAGGATGTAACTCAAATCTCAGCTTAAAAATTAGAGGAAGCTGGTTTTATGAAAGTAGAGAAAATGGGTGCCTGGGTGGCTCAGTTGGTTGAGCGTCTGACTCTTGATTTTGACTCACATCATGATCTCAGGGTCGTGAGATGGAGGCCTGTGTTGAGTCCCTAGCTGAGCAGAGAGCCTACTTGGGATTCTCTCTGTCCCTTTATTTCTGCTTCCCACCGCCACCTCCCCATCCCCCATCCCCTGCCAGCACTTGCTTGCTCACTTGCCTGCTCTCTCAAATAAATAAAATCTTCAAAGGCAAAAAGGAAATAGAGAAAGCAGAGTTATTTTGCTGTAGGCTTCAGTTTGGTTTCCCTTTTTCCAACCTTGACCCCTATCTCTTCAAATTTCTTCAGTAGCTTTCTGTACATGGCCCCCTTTAATCTTGTTCCCATTTCTTCTCTGTGTTCATCTCCTGCTCTCCTTTTCCTGTTTTCTGTTTCCTTTTCACTGTTTTTTATATTGGCCTCTTTGTTGTCAAATACGTTCCTGCCTCAGGGCCTTTGCACTTAATTTTTTTTCCCCTCTGCCTAGAAACCTCTTCCCACAGGTACCCACTATTGTGTTCTCTCATCTCCTTGACATCTTGGTGAGGCTTTGTCTGTCCATCCTACTTTTAACATTGCAGTCCCCAGCCCTTGCACTCCTATCTTACCTACTTTCTCCACAGCATTTATCACCCTCTACTTTTCTATGTATTTTATTAAGATGGAAGCTGATTTTGTTCACAGCTGTATCCCCATGTGTAGGTCAGTTCCTGGGCATAGTTAGGAATTTGGTAAATACTTGTTGAATAAATGAATAAAAACAAAAAATATCTGCTAGTAAAAAGTGCTGAACAGGGAATTTAAACTGATGTGGGAGTAGATCACAGGACAGCAGTATTTGTTCAGATATAAAGGAAGGCTTGTCTGAGAAGATGGTATTTAGTTTGAGATCTGAGTGAAGGGAGAGAGCCAGCCTCACAAAAGATCAAAGGAACTGCATTCTAACCAGAGAGAACTAGAAGTACAAATGTCTGAAGGCAGCAATAGCTGGGTGCGTTTAAGGAACCTGAAGAAGGCTGGAACTTAGGGGGTATAGGATATGCTTTGGAGACAGAAATAGCATAACTTGAACAAGTGATTGGAGTGAAGAAAAACTGGGAAAGTTTTGGGCTTACAGCATGGGGCAGGAAGAATTAAGAACTGTTTTTGGCAATTAGGACTTTGTGTAACAGACATCCATGTGGATACGTCAAGGAAGCAGTGGGATGTATGAATCTGTAGTTCTAGGAAGAGGTCACAACTTGAGATACGGGTCTGGCTTTAGAAATATTTTGCAGGGGTACCTGGGTGGCCCAGTCGGATAAGCCACTGCCTTCAGCTCGGGTCATGATCCCAGGATCCTGAGATCGAGCCCCTGCATTACACTCAGCAGGGAGCCTGGTTCTCCCTCTTCCTCTGCCTGCCACTCCCCCTGCTTGTGTGCTCTCTCTCTGTGTTAAATACATAAATAAAATCTTCAAAAAAAAAACATTTTGCATAACTGATGATTAATGACATGGGACTAAATGAGATCGCCTAGAGAATACATAAAATGTGAGGATTAGTTATGTTGAAAGGCTAAGGCTATTATAACAAAGATACACTGAAGTGTAATGGTTCAAAAAAGATAGATTTTTTTTATTACTCTCTTGAATTTAACAGTCCAAGTTTATTGGGTGGCTTTGCTTCACAGTCATTCAGGGATCTTTCCTCCCATATTGTTACACCTCTTTCCCTTGGGGTGTGGTCTGTTGTCAAAGCTGGGTCATAGCCTCTTCTGTCTGTTCTCAGTCCCCTGATCCATGGTAAGGAGGAAAGAGAAGCTTTGGCAGGAAAGTGGCACAAAATTATTTCTATTCATATTCTGTTGGTGAGAAGTTAGTCATATGGTCATAGATAACTGCAAAAGCTTCTGGGAAATGTAGAGTAACTAGCCACCTAGTAGCTAGCGAATAGGCTATAGTCCTCTTGCTAGAAAGAGGAAAATGAGTTCTGTGGCCAGGTAGCATTTCCTGCCATACTGTACACAAGAACAGAGCCTTGGTGAAAGTTCTGGAGTTAAGCCAGCTTTTAGAAGTTAAATTGAGGGGCACCTGGGATGGCTCAGATGGCTGGCCTTTAACTGCCTTTAGCTCAGATCATGATCTCCAGGTCCAGGGATTGAGCCCCATGTCACTTCCGGTTCTACAGAGGTCTGCTTCTCCCTCTTCTTCTCCCCCTGCTTGTACTCTGTCTGTCTGTCTGTGTCTCTCTCTCTCAAAAGAATAAATCTTTACAAAAAACTTTTTAAAAAAGTTAAATAGAGGAACATGAGCCATTGGCAAAGGGGAATCAAAAATAAAATACCAGGGGCACCTGGGTGGCTCAGTGGGTTAAAGCCTCTGCCTTCGGCTCAGGTCATGATCCCAGGGTCTTGGGGTCGAGCCCTGCATCAGGCTCTCTGCTCAGCGGGGAGCCTGCTTCCTCCTCTCTCTCTGCCTGCCTCTGTGCCTACTTGTGATCTCTGTCAAATAAATAAATAAAAGCTTTTAAAAAAAAGGTACATGCGTGGAGAAAGATATACCTTAAAAAAAATACCAGTTATAAAGGAGTGTGATATCATGGAAGCTAAGAGAAGATAGTGTTTAAAAAAGAAGGGTGTGTTGTGTTGAATGTCACTTGCAGGATCAAGATGAAATAACTACTTAGTTTGATAATGTGGAAGTAATTGATGACTTTTGAGAGAGGTATCAGTATCAGTGGAATGGGTTGGAGGGAGAAGGTGAAGTGTGGAAAAGTAGCAAGAGTAAAAACACCCTTTTCAAGAAACTGCAGTGAAAAGGAACTAAAAGGGGCTCTTGGGTTAAGCGATTTTTTTTTCTTTTTTTAAGATAAAAGATGCTAGAACATGTTTGTATGGTGATAGAAATGATCTGGTAGAGAGGGAGAAAATGATACAGAAGAGAGAGGTGTTACTTGAGGCAGTAAAGTTCTTGAGAACTCCTGAAGGATGGGATTAAAGCTCGACTCTACCAAGATTTGGTTAGGGTATGCTGCCGTTGGGAATGGCAGTTGGTAGGACTACTTATATAAAGTTTAAAAACCTTCAATCAATGCTATATGTTGTTTACAGATACAGAAATATGTTAATGAGTAAAACTGTAGGTGGAGACAATAATCTATTTTATGAAATTATCTCCCTGGGGAGAAGGGGAAATCCAATCAGGGAGAGAATTAATTTTCACATGCATGTCTTCTTTTGAAAAATTTTTAGAAGCAAATGTAGCATAATCTTAAGATTTGACAAACCCGAGTATTACTCAGATTAAATTCTAGTATTGTCTTTGTTTTAGATGTTTCATAATACAAGGAAATAAAGAAACAAGAAAAAGTATAGTTAGCAATATAGAATAATGTAGTTGAAATAAACCTAAATCAGTAGTCACAATAAATGTAAAGACTGTATGGCTAAAAGACAAAAAGTTAGGCTGGATAATAAACCAAAATCCAGCAATAAACTACTGGGAACACAACTAAGACATAAGGACATAGAGAAATTGAAAATAACTGGATGGAAGGATATAGCAGACAAATGTCAACCAGAAGAAAGCTATTTGGCAGATGACATACTTGAAACAACAAAACATCATCAGGGATAAAAAGGTGACTACATTATGATAAAATGAAAACGGTAGTAGGAAGATAAAACTCTGAACTGCTTTGCACCTAATATCAGTCTCAAAATACATAAAGCAAAATATACAGAATTACCAGGAGAAATCAACAAATTTACACAGTTTTTTTTAAGATTTTATTTATTTGACAGACAGATCACAAGTAGGCAGAGAGAGAGAGAGGAGGAAGCAGGCTCCCTGTTCAGCGGAGAGCCCGATGTGGGGCTTGATCCCAGGACCCTGGGATCATGACCTGAGCTGAAGGCAGAGGCTTTAACCCACTGAGCCACTCCGGCGCCCCAAATTTACACAGTTTTAAGAATGATCTTCTTCAGACATCTAGAGCAGTAATCACAATAAACAGAAATGGGCTGTCCCAGTGAAAAGACTAGATTCCTCCTGTATGCCATTTAGTATAACAAGGATCATTCCATCAGAAAGGATGAATACCCAACTTTTGTAGCAATATGGACGGGACTGGAAGAGATTATGCTGAGTGAAATAAGTCAAGCAGAGAGAGTCAATTATCATATGGTTTCACTTATTTGTGGAGCATAACAAATAGCATGGAGGACAAGGGGTGTTAGAGAGGAGTAGGGAATTTGGGTAAATTGGAAGGGGAGGTGAACCATGAGAGACTATGGACTCTGAAAAACAATCTGAGGGGTTTGAAGTGGCGGGGGGTGGGAGGTTGGGGTACCAGGTGGTGGGTATTATAGAGGGCACGGCTTGCATGGAGCACTGGGTGTGGTGAAAAAATAATGAATACTGTTTTTCTGAAAATAAATAAATAATTAATAATTAAAAAAAAGTATCATAAGAAGGTTAAAAGTAAAAGGATGGGAAAATATATCAGGGATATTAGACAAAAAGAAAGCTAATATAGTCTTCACAATAGCACAAAACAAAAAGTAGGGAAATTTTAAGTTTTGGAATGGAAAGGAGACAAAGGAATCGTTAGTCCCAGATAACATAATTGCATATATAAAAAAACTGAAGAAGATCTACACTCATACTTTTAGAACTCATAAAATTTAAAAGAGTTCAGCTGGGTTTTAAAAATATATGTGTTTATATGGGATTATTTAAAACTCAGTTTTACCACTATATGCCAGTAAAAACAAAACTAAAATCATTATAGAGTTTACAAAACCTAATTTGACATGAAAGAAGACCCAGATAAATGGAGAGGTATACTATGCTCATGGATAGAAAGACTCAATCCCAGAAAGATGTGAACTCTCCCCCACATTAATCATTCAGTCAGTGCTACTTTAAAAATTCCTATGGGGGTTTTAGGATCAGGACAAGTTGACCCTATAATTAATAGAGCAGGTAGTTTTGTAAGAGACTAAGGTAGAGGACTTGGCCCTGTCAAAGGCTGATTATATGGTTAAGTAATTAAGACTGAAATTAAATGCCCAGGAACAAACCCATGTATGTATGAGAACTTGGTATATAAAGAGTTCCTGTTTAGTTGAGAAAGGTTGGACTAATCAGTAAGTGATGTTTGCTGTCCCTCTGGCAGAAAAATAATTAGGATTTTTCTATGTCGTATCATATACATCAGGGGTCAGTTAATTTTCTGTACAAGACAAGATGGTGTCCTTGTAGCCATAGATTATATGTTAACAAATGGACATGGCTGTGTTAAACTAAAACTTTATTTATAAAAAACTGAAGGTGGGCTTGATTTGGCCCATGAGCTGTAGTTTCCCAATATCGACAAACAAATAAATACAGGCAGATAAGAGCCCAGAATTCTAAAAAGCAAAATTTGAAATCATATGGAAGAAAATACAGAGGGGAAAAAAAATCTGATCCTGGGCTAGGAAAGGATATCTTTAAGACATAGGAAAATACAATCCACATAATGTAAATTTGGCTACATTAAAATTTAAAGCTTCCATACAATAAAATACACATAAGGTATTTGCAACACCAAGGATTAACATCCAGAATATGAGTGGAATTTCTGCAAATAAGTAAAGGACAAAGGAATTGAGTAGCCAGCCCATAAAAGAAGATACCTAAATACCCAATAAATACAAAAGGATATTTCCTCGGAGGAACTCAAGGAAATGAATTAAAAATACCATCAAATACCATTTGAAAAATATTAATTAAATGGCCACTTTCATTAAAACTGCCCATCACTGGTTACCTATTAATTCTACTTATAGTGTTTTATCCTAGAGAAGTTTTTTTTAAAGATTATATTTATTTATTTGAGAGAGAGAGAGAGCGAGAGAGAGCGCGCACAAGCAGGGAGAGGGGCAGAGGGAGAAGGAGAGGCAGACTCATGGCTGAGCTGGGAGTCTGATGTGGGGCTTGATCCCAGGACCTGAAGATCATGACCTGAGCTGAAGGCGGATGCTCAACTATCTGAGCTACCCAGGCACCCCTCCTAGAGAAATTCTTACATATAAACTACATAGGAAGACATGTACTAAAATAAATCAATAAAGGTGTATTTTAGAAATTCAGCAGCTAAAATGAAAGTACTAGAGCTACATGAATGCATCAGTATAGACAAGTCAAATTATGGGATGAATACAAGTTTCAGATATGTGTAGAAGAATACTATTCATTTCATTTTTAAAGATCTATAGAATAACTGCGTGTTTTACACTCAGGTAGTAATAGTGTAAAAACATAAATGGTAAAAAACACATCCAATTTAGGGAAGTATTTATCTCTGGGAAGGGAAGAGTAGTGGGATCAGGTAGTGAGTCATAGGACCCTTTATATAATATTTGGGGGGAAAAGGCAAGTAAGGCAAAAAACACTAATGTGGTTATTGTCGGATTGTGTGTGTACTTGTCTGTTTCAAGTATTGACGAGATCTGATTGATGAGAATGTATTGAAGGTGACAAAAGTGGAAATGTGGAGGTATGTTTTAGTGGTTAAAATCCGTTGGTCTTAGAAGTGTTTTGGGTGTGGGAAGTAAAGGAGAGACATGTTAAGAATGACTCCAAGATTTTTGGCCTGAGAAACTGGGGTGGGAGTGTCTGTCATTCATGAGAAAAATGAAAAGTGAAGTAAACCAGGTTTGGGAAGAGATGGTATGTTCCATTTTGGACGAGTGTAATTCTGGAAGAGGATGGGTAGATGGTTAACAAAATGAATTTTAAGGTCAGGAAGGTTTTACACTAGAAATAGAAATTCAGGATTCATAGCTTGTCTGTGGTATTGAAAGCCTTCAGAATGGGTAAGCTCAGCCAGGAAATACACATGTGTACGTAGTGAAAAGAAAAGGTGCCCAACTTTCTCTGAGAAACTCTCAGTAGGTAGAAGTTGACCAGGCAATAAACTGAGAAGGAGCAGCTGGAAACCAGGGAGTCGAGTGCCTTGGAAGTCCAGACAAGTTCATGTTTCAAGTAGGAGAAGCAGTCAGTTTGCAGATGCAACCCAGTTGCTTCTACTACATTACCTTATTATTATTTTTTTCTTTCCAACAGCAGTGATCAGTACCTGAAATGATAATTTTTGTTCATGTTTGTCTCCACATTCTTGTATGTAGACTTCTTGAAGACAGGACTGTTCCTTCCTGAGCCAGGACAATGTCTAGCACATAAGAGGCACTCACATACTTGTTGATGGATTAATTTATCTGATACTTTGAGAGCTTGTTATTTCCTGCTACTAGCCTTTCAAAAGGTGTTGACTGTTGAAGAGCACATGTTGAGATTTTTATTTTGATAGGCTTTTCATGGTGGGGTTAAAGAAAATTTAATGTTGGAAAAAAATACAAGAAAAGTAAGGAAGGTTAAAAATAGTCTTAGTGTCAGATCCTGTAGGAGTTCACGCTTTGCTTAAGCTGCCATGTACCTTCCTTTCTTGGATATTACATTGTTAGCATATTTGCAGTAGAATTTCTACTGTTTTGTATAATGGAGAAGAGACTGTGTAGCACTTTAAGAGAAGTTGTTAAGCCTTGAGTATTAGATATTTAGATTATAAGTTTAGAATGTTTTTATTTGCTGCTATGAGAGGAATACACAAAAAGTAAGATACGATACACAAAGAACTCTTTTTCTTGAAGACGCAACTAGTGGCACATTTTAATAATATTAGTTAACATCCTAAATTAACCTTGTACCTCATACTCTTCTGGGCTCTTTTTAATTTTTTTTTCACTCATAACCCTCTAAGGTAGATGTTGTTATTACTGTTATTTCTGTTCTAAGTTATCAATCAAGGAAATTGAGTCCCAGAGAAGTAAAGTAACTGGTCCATGGTCAGAGGGCTGTGTAATAAGTTGGAAGCTAGATTTGAACCCAGGTATTGTGACATTGTCTCTCCATTAGCACGCTCAGTGCTCTTGACTGAACGATGTTCAAGGGTCACTTCCTTTCCCCTGACAACTGTCTCGCCCTGTCCCCCTCTAAGGTGTTATTCCATTGTTGTACAGCTGTGAATATTCATCTGTTAGAACAAAGCTTGTCTAATTTTTACATTGTACAGATGGGATCTTTTTGACTGTAGAAGTTGGTCATGATGCTTTTTTATCTTCCAGTGAAAGGCAAAGAACAAGAGAAAACCTCAGATGTCAAGTCAGTTAAAGGTGAGTTCAGTGGCGTTCCATTGTGTTAAAAAAGTGATGTGCTTTGCATTTACAGGCTATTTAAACCTGTTATCTTCCCCCCTCTTTTGCCATTAATCATCTCTGCCTTCTTTTGTAATTATTTATGATTGTGACTTATTTCCTTGTTCGACCTGTATATTCTTCAGCACCCTGCATATATGATAGGCTTTTGCTAAGCACTTGTTGGCTGTCCTAGTGATATAGTAAACCAATGCCCTCCATTAATCACATGTTTGATTGTTCACTAGAATTATTGAGTTGATTTCATTATTTTTTTAACTTAAAATCAGTGAATTAACATTGAGTGTATTGTTAGCGTCAGAGGTAGAGTTTAGTGATTCATCTGTTGCATATAACACCCAGTGCTCAGGATTAGATCAGGTGTCCTCCTTAATGTCTATCACCCCGTTACCCCATCCCCTCATACCTCCCCTCCAGCAACCCTCAGTTTCTTTCCTATAGTTGAGCATCTCTTATGGTTTGTAGTTGACTTTATTTTTTAAAAAAGCAAAAAAAACGAGGGGTACCTGCATGGGTTGAGTGTCTGGCTCTTGGTTTTGGCTCAGGGTCGTGAGGTCAAGCTCTGTGTTGGGTTCCCGGCTTAGTGTGGAGTCTGCTGCAGACTCTCTCTCCATCTGCCCCTCCCCACTGTGCTCACTCTCTCTCTCTCTCTAAAATAAATAAATACATCTTTTTTTATTTTTTAAAATTTATTTTATTTGAGAGACAGAGAGAGCACAAATGGGAGGAAGGGCAGAGGAGGGGAAGCAGACTCCCCGCCAAGAAAGGAAACAGATGCAGAGATCGATCTTAGGACCCTGGGATTATGACCTGAGCTGAAGGCAGAGGCTTAACTGACTGAGCCACCCAGGTGCCCCATAAATAAATCTTTAAAAACAAAACAGAAAGTGCCTGCTGGGTGGCTCAATGGGGTAAAGCCTCTGCCTTTGGCTCAGGTCATGATCCCAGGGTCCTAGGATCGAGCCCCATATCAGGTTCTCTGCTTGGCAGGGAGCTTGCTCCCCGCTCACCCCACCCCCGGCCTACTAGTGATCGCTGCCAAATAAATAAAATCTTAAAAAAACAAAACAAAACACAAAAACAAAAAAACCCAAAGTGAAAAATACTCTGAACTCAGCTGACAGCTCTGGAGTAAAGAACTTCCACTTACAAGGCTTGGCTTCCTGTTGTTTACCCGGAAGTATGGATCATTACAGTTTTTACTTCTCTGTTACTTTGGATGAATGGTCTTAACTTAAATTTATCCAGAGTACTTTATTGTAATCAGTATATTATCTATGTTTATAGGCTAGAGCATGCTTCTTTAGGTTGTAATCTCTACTATAGCTTTGACTGATTTTATTATATTAATTACAAAGATTGGAATGGAAAATTATAATGGAAATTGTTTATATAGCCATTAATGTAAATTTCATAAATAAAATCTATTTACATGAGATCTATAGATTGCTACTTAGACTTTTTTTTTAAGATTTTATTTATTTATTTGACAGACAGAGATCACAAGTAGGCAGAGAGGCAGGCAGAGAGAGAAGGAAGGGAAGAAGGCTCCCTGCTGAGCAGAGAGCCCAATTCGGGGCTCGATCCCAGGACTCCGGGATCATGACCTGAGCCGAAGGCAGAGGCATTAACCCACTGAGCCACCCAGGTGCCCGCTACTTAGACTCTTTTTCAGATGTTTGTATCTTATGTGGCTAGCATTGAGTATTAACCATTTATGCTCAGTTTGCTGGAGAGTGACTAATTATAACTTAAGAGATTTGTAATATTAGGGAAGAGCTAGGGTACTTTACAGTCTTATTTTCTGCTTACTTCTGTTAATTTTAAGCCAGGTGTTTATGAACCGTGTTGGTTCATACTGCTTTCCTTAAGCAGAATTTGATTGACTTTGATAAAGACTTCAAGCCCTTAGCAAGCAGCATGTGTAAAGATGAGATCCGAATGTAGAAGGAAGGGGTTTGATGTCTCAGGCACTTTAGATTTCTCAGGTCTTCTACTCTAAACTGCTACTAACAGTGTGACCTTGGGAAGACCTGTAACCTTCCTCGGATTCTTCATTTGTGGAGTGAGAGGGTTGGCCTGCCTAACTTCTGAAACTGTACCTGGCTAAAAATATTCCATGTTCCTACCCTGTGACAGTACATAATCTGTGCTTAGCATTCACTGGCTTACCTTAGAATCTTACAGAACAGAATCTTACAGAATCTTCCTTTCATAGGAAACAGGCCCTCAAGAAGTTTGCAGTATGATTAGAGCTTAGACGTGGAATAGTAGCAAATACACCAACATACTAATAACAACCATTTCTTGAACAACTTTTCTGTTATAGGCATTAGCCAAAAACTGAGGCTAGGCAAAAAAAAAAGACTTGGCTCCTGTACTCACTGAACTTACAGATTGATAGGGGAGAGGAACATTCATCAAGTGAGTCCACAGATGGCATGGGCTGGATCTACAGTGATGAAAATAAAGAGAGATGGAGTGATCAGTTCAGAGCAAAAATGGATAGAACTTTGTTATTGATTAAATAGGAGGTGTAAGGGATAGGAAGGTTCCAGATTAACACCTACTTTTCTGGCTTGCCTAACTGTGTGACTGGTGGAGAACCAAGTTGGGAAATTATATGTTCAATTTTGGAATGGTGGGTGGGAGGTACTTGGAGACATTTACATATATTATTTTATCCACATAATTCTAGAGTCTGAGTTTCCAACCAAAGGTAAAAGGGTGATTTTTCTAGAGTCTGGCAGACCAAAGCTCAAGTTCTGCCTGTTGAAACAACTACTATCTCATTGACATGTATCAAGTATTTAACTTTTGTCTTTCTGCATCTCAAAAATGAGGAAAATAGGGGTGCCTGGGTTAAAGCCTCTGCCTTTGGCTCAGGTCATGTTCTCAGGGTCCTGGGATTGAGCCCCTATCGGGCTCTCTGATCAGCAGGGAGCCTGCTTCCTTCTCTCTCTCTCTCTCTCTCTGCCCTCTTGTGATCTCTGTCAAATAAATAAATAAAAATTTTAAAAAATTTGAGGAAAATACTGGTCTTGCAAAAATTGGTGTAAGAGATAATAATGAAGTAATATACCCTCCAAAAAATGTGTATCGAGCCCCCAGTACAAGTAGTACCAGAGGTACTACTCTGGTAGCTCTTGTAGCAGAAGAGGCCCTGAACATGATGGCTTAGTTAGATGAAATATTGTGAGGAGTTCAGAGGAATTTGAGATCAGCACGTGGTTTTTGAAGTGTAGGGAAGGGTTTGTAGAAATGGGACTTAATCTATATAAAAGTTGAATAATAAGGATTTGAGTGAAAGAGGCAGTTCTTTCTCTTTTCCCTAACGGCCCAGCCTCTTCTTTGAGTATATATTGGGCAAAGGGACCTTCAGACAAGTAAGGGGGTATTTTCACAGAAGATTGATACCCAGTTGTAAGGACCTTAGAGACCAGAACAGAGAGTTTAGACAGAGAACCTAGGGAGCCTGTAGGCTTTGAGTAGGATGTTGATGCTTTATATACGGTATTTGTGAAAGGTAAGGCCAGGTGTCAGATGCAGGTCAGGGCTTACTCCCTGGGGCTCCAGTTCCATAGAAATGTACCCTATGAGCTGCTGCAGAGAGGTCCAGAGTGTGAGTGAGACGTTCCCCTTGAGTCAACCAGAGTTACTAATAACTGGTTTTTTTTTTGTTGTTTTTTAATGTATTTATTTATTTATTTGACAGAGAGAGACATAGTGAGAGAGGGAACACAAGCAGGGGCAGGATGGCGGTGTGAGAGGGAGAAGGAGTCTCCCCACCGAGCAGGGAGCCCGAAGTGGGGCTCAATCCCAGGATGCTGGAATTATGGCCTGGGCCAAAGGCAGATGCTTAATGACTGAGCCACCCGGACGTCCCCTAATAACTCTTTTTAAAAATCTCCTTTAGATATCTGTTTAGATTTTAGGTACCTATTTTATCTGGTTTTATTTATTTTAACAGATGTGTCAGGGTCTCAAGTTTATTTGTGGGGAAAAAGAGGAGTACTTACAGGTTTAAATAATCTTTTCAGAAAAGTTGGCTCTAGTAATAATTAAAAGGTTTGAGAGTAAATGTTTCTAGCAAAAAGAATAAAAGAGCAGAGAGCCTCAGGAGGAGGAGTCAGGGAAGGAGACCATTTCCGACATGGTGGGCATTTTTAAAAATTTCTTTTTTAAGATTTTACTTATTTGTTAGAGAGAGAGCACAAGCAGGGAGAGTAGCAGGCAGAGGGAGAAGCAGGTTCCCCACAGAGCAGGAAGCTCTGTGTATGGAACTGCGTCCCAGGACTCTGGGATCATGACCTGAGCAGAAGGCAGACGCTTAGCCGACTGTACCACCCAGGTGTCCCTTCTGTCCTTGCTATAGCAATGCGCTAGGCCAACACTTTTTAAAAACCTTTACTAAGAGTCTTTAATATTTGTATGGAATAAATAGAAGAGTTTGAATGCTGATCCAGCTGTAGCAACAAGGTCAGAGGACTACTTTGACAGTATTGTAATACTGAGTTGCTTATTTCCTGTTAGCAAATGGGTAATTTCTTTATTCTGACGTCAATAGGCCGTTTCTTCAGACTACTAAGGAAAATGTGTTTTGTGAATTTTTTAAGTGTGCTTTATCTCTAAGCAGCTTGAACCTTGATCATAAATGTTTTTCATTAGAGAAATTTTGTTACCCAATTAAAAAGTAAAATAAGGGGATGCCTGGGTGGCTTAAGCATCTGGCTTCAGTTCAGGTCATGATCCCAGGGTCCTGGGATGGAGTAGTCCCACATTGGGCTTCCTACTCAGCAGGGAGCCTGCTTCTCCCTCAGCCTGCTGTTTCCCCCGGCTTGTGCACTCCCTCTCTCTCTTCCTCTGACAAAAAAATAAAATAAAATAAGTATTCTGAAGAATGTTTTTCTCATTTTTACCCCATTTCACAAGTTTTAGTTTTGTGCCTTGGACAAAAAGGATTAAGGAATTGAAAAGGTCCCTATATCAGAATGTTTTCTGTCTTTGGTACTTTCTGTCATCAGTAGAAGTTCTCAAAGAAACATCTCTTGTTTTAAGTTCCGTTTTTGGCACAGTATTTTGAGAGTTATAAATAATAATAGGACATTGCTTTCCAGTTTTCTGCTGTTTGATTCCCTTTCCCGTTAAGTATTTTTCGTTGAGTGTGTATGTTTAAGGGAGGTGTTACAAAATTTAATTTTTAAAGTTCTCTTAAAGTCCTTTAGGAGACATTTTTAGGCTATCAAATTATGTTTAATTTTTAACCTCCCCCCCCCTAAATTATAGCTTCAATATCTGTACATTCCCCACAAAAAAGCACTAAAAATCATGCCTTGCTGGATGCAGCAGAACCAAGTCATGTTGCAATCAATGCCATTTCTGTCAACATGGACTCCTTTTCAAGTAGCAGGACAGCAACACTTAAGAAGCAGCCAAGCCACATGGAGGCTGCTTATTTTGGCGACCTGGGTAAGTGACTCACTTTTTGTTAACTTCTAGTAGGAAGGATTGAGTCTGTTATGGGAAACTCTTGCTGGAGGATACTAGAACTGTATAATGGGAATGTGCTTTGGAAAAATGTATTTAAGATAAGAGCATGCGTTTCTTGATCTGTGGGTTGTGAGTTTGATCCCCACATTGGGAATGGAGCCTTCTTAAAATTTGGGGCACCTGGGGGCTCATTGATTAGGTGTCTGCCTTCCGCTCGGGTCATGATCCCGGGGTCCTGGGATCGAGCCTCGCATTAGGCTCCCTGCTCGGCGGGAAGCCAGCTTCTTCCTCTCCTACTTCCCCTGCTTATGTTTCCTTTCTCGCTATCTCTGTCACTGTCAAATGAATAAATAAAATGTTATAAAAAATAAATAAAATTTAAAAAGTAAATAAAAATAACAGCTACAAGTATAACAAATGATACTCTATTACGTTCCCATAAGCAAAATTATAAAGCATTCTCAGTTTAAAAAAAAAAGGGCCATTTCCAGAAGAAGAAATAAATTTAACCAGTAATTATATGAACAAGATGCCTCATTTCACTCATACTCAGGAAATTGCAAATTTAAGTAATGAGTTAATGTTCTCCCTAACACATCAGCAAATCTTTAAAGTTTGACAATTTGAATGGTAACGGAGATGAAGAGAAATAGCCAGTCCTATTTAGTGGAAGTGTAGATTGATGAAGATTTTTTTGGAAGGCAGTGTGGAAGTAGTTATCAGAATGTAAAATAGAAGATCTAGCCCTCAGAGGTATGCCAAAAGATGTAGATGCAAGTATGTATAAAGCTTTTATTGCAGTGTTATTTGTGAAAGCAAAAAATGAGGAACAACATGTACATATCTGGCGATGGAGAAGCGCCTGGGTACATTGTGGTGTCCCCGCATCTGGAATATTAGGGAGCCATTTAAAAGTCCGAAGATGACCTAGAGAAATATCTAAGGTTAAAGTGCAAAAAGCAGGTCACATAACAGTGAGTGTAATAGGATCCCTACTATGTTAAAATAACTTCTTCCCCCCTGCCCCCAAAAAAGATATGAAGGAGATCGAATTTTCGTTACCCACAGTTCTGCACTTCATAAAAGTTGTGTGTCATGGCATCATAAATTGAAAGAAAAGTGAATAAGTTGATGTCTAATAAAATTAGCCCGTCTTTTGACCTATTTGCTTAACAGTTGTATATCTTCAAAGATGTCAGAGTGTCTGTGGGCCACACTCAGCAGTACACTGCAAACAGCATTTGTATTGATCACAAAGTAAAATTGTAAGTTTTACTGGATTACACCTGTGTTGCTGGTGGGGATGTGAAATGGTACAGGCACTCTGTAAAATAGTTTGGTGTTTCTTGTGGAGCAGAACGTGCAGATGTCATATGACCCTGCAGTTGCACTCTTCAGCTTTTATCCTAGAGAAGTGGAAACTTACATTCCCACAAAAGCCTGTACCCCGATGTCCATAGCAGCTTAAAAGCCGAAAACCGGCTGTCTTGCAGCATCGAGTGAGTGGTTAGACACACTGGTACTTGCATACCACAGAATACTGCTCAGCCATGAAGAAGAGCACACTATTGATTTACCTCACAACTTGGGTGAGTCCCAAGGGAATTGTGCTGAGCGTCAAAAGCCAGTCCCAAAAGGTTATGCGCAGTAGGATTCCATTTGTATAATATTTTTGAAATGACAAATTAGAGAAATGAAGGATAGAGTAGTGTTTGCCAGGGCCGAGGAATGGAGGAGGTGGTTACAAAAGGCCACATGAGGCATCCATGTGGCATTGGAACTGTTCAGTAACTTGGCAGTTACCCAGGGTAAAGTTGCATGGATTCCCTTGCATGGAATGAAGTCCACAGGTATGTACAGGTGAAATGGGAAGATCAGAGTAAGATTGGTGGTTGTAGCAACATCAGTACCTTGATGTGATACTGTAATACGGTAATGTAAGATGTTACCTTGGGGAACCTCGGTAAAGGGTACATGGGATCTCCCTGTATTGTATCTTATTGTTGCATTTGAACTTACCATTATCTCAGAATTAAAATTTTAATTTAAAAATTGGTAAATCTTGCAAAGGATCAGAATTTTGTGAAGTTCAAGAAAGGGAGGTTGACAGAGATGTACTGGTTAACCTTGAACATGAGACACCCAGGAGGCGCCTGGGTAGCACAGTCAGTTAAGCACCCCACTCTTGATTTCAGCTCAGGTAGGGTCATGAGATTAGAGCCGGTGTTGGGTTGGGCTGTGCTTGCTCACTCGCGCCCTCTCTCTCGGAAAAAAAAAGAAAAAAAAAAAAAGAGAGACAGCCGGCAAGGATGACACATGAAGTGTTTCAAAAGAAAATAATTTGAATATCAAAGGATTAAGAAAAGCCATTTTGAAAAAATGATCAAACCCTGCTAATTTTATGAAGCTGAACCTCAAAATGTCAATGCTTTAAATGTTAAAAAAAAATGTTTTTGTTTATTCTAATAGTTTGTGGTTATAATCGTAACCTAAATTTAGTTACATATACAATGAACTTATTTTTATTAAATTTTGGTAAGTTTAGTTTTATTTCTCAAGATAAAAATTCCAGAGCTACTCTTTATTCTGTTGTAACAAACACTGAGCATTGGTAACATTTTTCTGGCCATGCACTCATGGACAATTTTTCTTCAGGAAAAGTTCCTAGAGGTGGCGTTACTGGGTTGCGAAATCATGCAGGTGCTTTTTTTTTTTTTTAAGATTTTATTTATTTATTTGACACAGAGAAATCACAAGTAGATGGAGAGGAAGGCAGAGAGAGAGAGGGGGAAGCAGGCTCCCCGCTGAGCAGAGAGCCCGATGCGGAACTCGATCCCAGGACCCTGAGATCATGACCTGAGCCGAAGGCAGCTGCTTAACCCACTGAGCCACCCAGGCGCCCAGTCATGCAGATTTTTAAAGCTTTGCTCTCTGTTCCTGAATGTTCTTCCAAAGAGGTTTTGTTATTTTTTATTTTCATCATCAGTGGGTGACAGTGTTGCCTGTTCTGTTGTGCCTTTGTTGGGTTTTATTATTATTTTTTGAAAAAACATCTTCCAGTTTGACAGACAAAAATTTATATTAATTTGCTCTTCTGGCATTTTTAATTAGATGGAATATATTTTCATATTTTTATTGGCCGCCTTTCTTTGGTACTATTTTCGTAAGATTTTTTTTTCCCCAAGAATTTCCATG
Source organism: Neogale vison (assembly GCF_020171115.1). NCBI lineage: Eukaryota > Metazoa > Chordata > Mammalia > Carnivora > Mustelidae > Neogale > Neogale vison. Next base: position 65,777,096 of record NC_058095.1, read on the forward strand.
GTCTGAACTGCCATAAAAGTCAGATAAGAATAATTGAATTAAAGAGCTTTTTAATAGTTGAATTAAGTTCGAACACTTGTTTCTTTGCCTGTTTAGCAGTCACAGTGACAGTATTTCTAGTTCTTTATATTCATTAAATTGCTAGGGAAGTAAACTTTTATTTATTTATTTTTTATTTTTTTTAAGATTTTATTTATTTATTTGACAGACAGAGACCACAAGTAGGCAGAGAGGCAGGCAGAGAGAGAAAGAGAGAGAGAGGAGGAAGCAGGCTCCCCGCAGAGCAGAGAGCCCGACGCAGGGCTCGATCCCAGGACCCTGGGGTCATGACCCGAGCCGAAGGCAGAGGCTTTAACCCACTGAGCCACCCAGGCGCTCCAACTTTTTTTTTTTTTTTAAAGATTTTATTTATTTATTTGACAGAGAGAGATCACAAGTAGGCAGAGAGGCAGGCGGAGAGAGGAGGGAGCAGGCTCCCTGCTGAGCAGAGAGCCCAATGCGGAGTTGGATCCCAGGACCCTGGGATCATGACCTGAGCTGAAGGCAGAGACTTTAACCCACTGAGCCACCCAGGCACCCGGGAAGTAAACTTTTATTCAAGAATTCTGGTGCCACTAAGCTGATTGTGGCTGACTAATCTATTAATCTTAAATTATTTGTTACTGAACTGCTAATCTTTTGCTTCTTTCAGGCAGATCTTGTCTGGACTACCAGACTCAAGAGACCAAATCAAGTCTTTCAAAGACTCTTGAACAAGTCCTGCATGACATTGTTGTTCTTCCTTATTTTATTCAATTCATGGAACTTCGGCGAATGGAGCATTTGGTTAAATTTTGGTTAGAAGCTGAAAGTTTTCACTCTACAACTTGGTCCCGAATAAGAGCACACAGTCTCAGCACCGTGAAGCATAGTGCATTGGCTGAGCCTGTCTCTCCATCTAAGAAGCATGAAACTGCAACATCTTTTGTAACTGAGTCTCTTGACAAGCGATTGGAGGATTCAAGCTCAGCTCAACTGCTTATGACTCAATCCGAAGGAATTGACCTGAACAATAGAACTAGCAACATTCAGAATCACTTGCTGCTTTCCCGAGAATGTGACAGTGCCCATTCTCTCCATCTTGAAATGGCCAGAACAGGAACGCATCCAGTTTCCATGGAAATCCAAGAATCCTCCTCTAGACTTCTAGTAGCCAGTAGAAATAGTCCCTCTTCACCACTGAAGGAATTATCAGGAAAATTAATGAAAAGTAAGTATGTGGTTTTCTTATCTCTCTTTATCCTCTTTGTTTAATCAGTTTATAAAGTAGAACTTGAGGCAAGGAATAAAAGCATTAGAATCGTTTTCTCTCACACCCACTTGCAAATTTGGAAGGATTTGGAGAATGTCCTGGAGAAGGATTGGTGTTTGAAGAAGGAACAGCAGGGATACAGACAAAAATTGGATCCTCTCCGAAGGGTCTTTTGCAGAATTAACAAATGAAGAAGGGTTGAATCCTGCCTCTGCCTTCCAGAAATTTAGAAATCAAACCATTATCCAGGGATGCTTATTTCATTTTCATCTCATTCTTAATTTGCTACCAACTTACTGTCTGCTTCATAGGTAAAATTATTTTTTAATTGCCAACAGGTGACATTTATTGGGTTCTGTGCCAAGTGCTATACTCGGATTTCACCTAATGGCCATACCACCTCTGAGGTCAGCATTATTGCCCCATTTTACAAATGAGAAAACCATGGTTTAGGATAGGTTTGTTTTTTGTTTTTTTTTTTTTTTTTTTAAAGATTTTATTTATTTATTTGACAGGCAGAGATCACAAGCAGGCAGAGAGAGAGGAGGAAGCAGGCTCCCTGCCAAGCAGAGAGCCTGATGTGGGGCTCGATCCCAGGACCCTGAGATAATGACCTGAGCTGAAGGCAGAGGATTTAACCACTGAGCCACCCAGGCGCCCCTATGGTTTAGGATAGTTAAGTAATGTACCTCGGATTATGAAGTGAGCAGGGAGCTTGAGTTAAAATCAGTATTTCAACAACAGCACCTCTTTATTTCTTCTCTGTTCATTTGAAAGTTACACTCTCTTAATTTTTCAATTATCACCTTCTGGAATTCTGATTCGACAGCCTCCATGTTTTTTCCTGTCTTCATCTTATCTGTTCTTTGCTTCTCATAGAGCTAGGTGATTCTTTTTTTTTTTTTTTAAGATTTTTTTTTAAGATTTTTATTTATTTGTAAGAGAGAGCGAGCACAGGCAGACAGAATGGCAGGCAGAGGCAGAGGGAGAAGCCGGCTCCCTGCCAAGCAAGGAGCCCGATGTGGGACTCGATCCCAGGACGCTGGGATCATGACCTGAGCCGAAGGCAGCCACTTAACCAACTGAGCCACCCAGGCGTCCCTAGGTGATTCTTTTTTGTTTTTTCTGTTTGTTTTTCCTTTTTTTTTTTTTAAGATTTTACTTACTTATTTGAGAGAGACAGCGACAGAGATAGCAAGAGAGACCACGAGCAGAGAGAAGGAGAAGCAGACTCCCCAGTAGGCAGAGAGCCCTTCCCCACTGGGGTCTCAATCCTACGACCCTGAGATCATGACCTGAGCCCAAGGCAAATGCTTAACTGACTGAGCCACTCAGGTGTCCCTTTTCAGAGCAATTTATGTTCACAGCAAAATTGAGAGGAGGGTAGAGCAATTTCCTGTATACTCTTGGCCCCCTCACATATATAGACCTGCCACCCCCATCTTCCATGTCCGCCACCAGAGCAGCACATTTGTTGCCGTTGTTGAACCTACCCAGACACACTATAGTCACCCACAGTCCACAGTTTACATCAGGTTTCACTCTTGGTGCTGTGCATTCAGTGGCTTTCAACAAATACACCATGGCATGGGTCCATCGTTATGGTGTTAGGAGTATTTTTACTGCCCTAAAAACTGTCCATACTTTGCCTTTTCATCTTTTCCTACCTGCTAATCCCTGAGAACCATTAATCTTACTGTCTCCATAGTTTTGCTTTTTCCAGAATGTCATATGCCTAAAACTATATTGTTTGTAGCTTTTTTACATTGATGATCATTTCTTCAGATCTGTGTTTTCATTATTGTCTTTTTTTTTCATTTATTGTCTCTTAAGATGGGTCTAATCTGCTGTTGAATCAGTTTACAATTTTTTCTATCTAAATGTTACTGAATTTTGTATTTCTAGATATTTAATTCAAATTTGCCTGGTCAGTTTTCAGTTTCTTGTTCCTTTATCCCTTCATCCCACTTCTCAGCCTATTTTGTATTTCTTTAAGTTTAAACATATATTCATCATCTGATGATTCTAATATCTGTAGGTTTTTCGAATCTGGTTCACTATTTGTTTCTTCAGATTCACACTCTTGGTCGCTTGTGATTTTAGTGGTTCCTGGCTGTCTGAACATGAATTTTGGATTTTTTTCTGTGGTAATTTTTTTTAAAGATTTTATTTATTTGACAGAGATCACAAGTAGGCAGAGAGGCAGGCAGAGAGAGAGAGGAGGAAGCAGGCTCCTCGCTGAGCAGAGAGCCCGATGTGGGGCTCGATCCCAGGACCCTAGGATCATGACCTGAGCTGAAGGCAGAGGCTTTAACCCACTGAGCCACCCAGGTGCCCCTCTGTGGGAATTTTTTGAGAACGCTGTTTAAATTGGGTTATTCCAGGAAAAAAAATAAAAGTAAATAAATTGGGTTATGAGTATATTGGCATTTGCTTTTGCCTTGCATCTGGGGCCAACTTCACTACCTTCCTGGAACCACTTAAAATACATTTGGTCATTGGGTTTTTCCGGCAAACTCTTAGGGCCTTTGGCATGATTTTGGTCTAATCTTCTACCCTGTTTGGGCCCTGAGCAATTGCCCTTGAAAGTGCACACTTCAAGTCTCTTGGCATTGCTGGTTTTCCCAGGTGACTGCGCTGCCTGTCTGGCACTTTGCCCATCTTGATTTGCCCTGGCTCCTGCAGGTCCACGATTTCCTTATCTGCAATTTAGAAATCCAGAAAGCTTTTTAAAAAATATTTTATTTATTTATTTTTAAAAAATATTTTATTTATTTTTAAAAAATATGTTTTAAAAATGTTACTTTTTTAAAAATATTTTATTTATTTATTTTTTAAAAAATATTTTATTTATTTTTAAAAAATATATGTTTAAAAAATGTTACTTTTTAAAAAATATTTATTTATTTCATAGACAGAGATCACAAGTAGTCAGAGAGGCGGTCAGGGAGAGAGAGGAGGAAGCAGGCAGGCTCTCTGCTCTGCAGAGAGCCTGACGTGGGGCACGATTCCAGGACCCTGGGATCACAACTTGAGCTGAAGGCAGAGGCTTTAACCCACTGAGCCACCTAGGCGCCCCTTACACGTTATTTTTTAAATGAAAAAACTTGACCTGAACTGGTGTGAACTAACTGCAGAAATGTGAATGTTTGATTATGTGATGTTGTCCCTCATATTGCTAAGAATATTAACATATATATGTATATATATATATATATATATATATATAGATGCCTAGTGCATTCCCTCTGTAAAAACAAACAAAACCCAGATTCTGAATTCTGAACTATTATTGTTTCCCTTACTTTACCACAAACTCTGATACACTTTTTAAGTGTATCAAAAAAGGTCTTGGGAGAATTCGGTATTGAGAAGAATTTCTTTGAACATTTAGTCTGGCCTGTTTCTGGAAATGGAAGTCTGTTTCTGTCACTGTAATACAGTTTATTGTTTTTGGAAGCTTTTTGTTTTGGTGATAGTTTATTTCAATAAAAAATAGAAATAGTGGAATCATTAAAGGAGTACTAGTTGTTTTACTTTTAAAATTTTTATGCAGTAGATTTGACCTCTTTTGATGTGTACTTGCATGAATTTGAACACTTGCATAGATTCCTGTAACTGCCATCACAGTCAGCATAAGAACAATTCTCTGACCTTTATAGTTAAATACTCCTCTATTCCAGGACTTGGCAACCACTGATCTATTATTCTCTGACTCTGTAGTTTTGCCTTTTCTGGAATGCCATACAAGTGAATTTATCTATGTAGTCACTGAGACTGACTTTCTTTCGGTCAGTGTGATGGTTTGATATTTATCATATTCTGTCAACAGTTTGTTGCATTTAATTGCTAAGTTATATTCCATTGTATGGATGTACCATCCATTCACCTGCTGAGTGACATTTGGATTGTTTCCACCTGTTGATGATTATGAATAAAGCTGCTCTAAAGGCACCTGGGTGGCTCAGTCATTAAGTGTCTGCCTTGGGCTCAGGTCATGATCCCAGGGTCTTGGAATTGAGACGGAAATCTGGTTCCCGGCTTGGCTGGAAGCCTGTTTCTCCCTTTCCCACTCCTTCTGCTTGTGTGTTCCGTCTCTCTCTGTCAAATAAATAAATAAAATCTTTAAAAAGCTGCTAAAAAGCTGCTATAAACATTTGTGTACAGGTTTTTGTGTGGACAAAATTTTTTTCTCTATGGTCAATACCTACTAATAGGTTTGCTGGAATAGGTAGTGTGTGTTGAAAATGTTAAGAAACTGTCAGACTGTTTTGTAGATTGGGTGTACCATTTTACGTTTTCACCAGGAATCTATGCAAGTTTTAAAATTTGTACAAGTATACATCAAAAAAGGTCAAATCTACTGCATAAAAATTTTAAAACAACTAGTACTCCTTTAATGATTCCACTATTTCTATTTTTTTAAAAAGATTTTATTTATTTATTTGACAGAGAGAGATCACAGTAGGCAGAGGCAGGCAGAGAGAGGGGAAGGGAAGCAGGCCCCCTGCTGAGCGGAGAGCCCGATGCGGGACTCGATCCCAGGACCCTGAGATCATGACCTGAGCCGAAGGCAGCAGCTTAACCCACTGAGCCACCCAGGCACCCACTATTTGTATTTTTTATTGAAATAAACTATCACCAAAACATAAAGCTTCCAAAAACAATAAACTGTATTACAGTGACAGCAACAGACCTCCATAGGCCCACACTTAATTGGATTGTTTGTTTTATTATTGAATTTTGAGAGTTCTTTTTGCGTTCTGGGTATAAAACCTTTATTGGTTATGTGATTTGTAAATGTTTTCTCCTAGTTTATAGCTTGGCTTTTCATTCTCTTAATAGTGTCTTTCACAAAACAAAGGACTTTTTTGATTAAGTCTAACTTACCTGCATTTTTTCTTTTCTTTTTGTTTTCTTTTTTCTTTGGAATTGAATCCTAAGAACTTTTTGCCCAATTTAAGTTCATGAAGATTTTCTCCTTTGTGTTCTTCTAAAAGTATTATGGTTTTGTACTTCGTATTTAGATGTATGGTCTGTTTTGAGTTAATATTGTATAAGATGTAAGGGTTAGGTCAAGTTTTTTTGTATTGGGGTGTGTGTGTGTATTTTTTTTCTTTTTTTTCTTTTTTTTTTTTTTGGTGTATGGATACCCAGTTGTTGCAACACCACTAATTGAAAAGATAACTCTACTCCATTGAGTTCCGTTTGTACCCGCACCATATTCTGTTTAAGGACTTGTTCTGTTCCATTGATATATGTGTTTATTCCTTAACTAATACCCACTGTCTTTGATTCCTGTAGCTTTACAGTAAATCTTTAAATCGGTTAGTATGACTCCTTCAAGTTTGTTCTTTTTCTAAATTGTTTTGTCTGTTGTGGTTTTTCTTCTTCTTCCTTTTTTTTTTTAAGTGTAATCTTACTTATATCTACAAGGAAATCCTGCTGGAATTTTTATTGAATTGCATTCAATCCGTAGGTCAGTTTGGGAAGAATTTATATCTTAACTGTATCAGGTCTTAAAATCCATGGACATGGTATGTCTTTATTTTCTTAAGTCTTTGACTTCTTTAACATTGTGTAGGTTTCAGCATACAGATCCTTCATATGTTTTATTAAATTTATATCCAAATATTTCTTATTGGTGCTCTTGTGAGTGATATTTTAAAAAATTTTTGTTACTAATTTTACATCACCAGTATTTACAAATATGATTGATTTTTATATATTAACCTTATATTCTGTGACCTTATGAACTCAGTTATTTTAGCAGCTTTTCTGTAGAATGCTTGAAATTTTCTATGTTGACATTGATGTTGTTTGTGGCTAGAATAGTGTTATTTCTTCATTTCCGATCTTTTTTTTTTTCCCCTTGCCATACTGCACTAGCTAGGACTTTTTGTAAGTGGTGAGAATGAATATTCTTGTCTTCTTGATCTTGAAGGGAAAGCATTCAGTCTTTCACTTACTTTAAGTATGAGATTAGCCATGTGGTTTTTTTGGTCAGTGCCCTTAATCAGATTGATGAAGTTTGCTCCTCTGAATGGCTTCCTGAGAGTTGTTTGAATCATGAATGATGTTGCAGTTTGTTATGTTTTTTGTGTGTTTGATATGACCTTACGGTTTTCCTTGTGTTTTTTGTTTTGTTTTGTTTGTTTTGATTTTTGGTCTGTTAATATGGTGGATCATAATTGATTGACTTTTAAAAGTTTGAATACGCTTGCATTTCAAGGGTGAGCTCCATTTGGCTGTGGTGTATTATTCTTTTTACATGTTGCTAGATTTGATTTTCTAAATTTTGTTGAGCATTTTTGCATTTATGTTTATGATGAATTTGGTCTGTGGCTTTTTTGGGCCGTGGTTGTGTAGTGGTTAGTACTCTACCTTGTGTGGCTTTTTTGGTACTGCTTTTGTCTGGTTTTAGTATCAGTGTGATGTTGGTCCCCCAGAAATGAGTTGGGAAGTTTTCCCATCTCTTCTATTTTCTGGAAGAGATCATGTAGAATTGTTATTACTTCTTCTTTAAATGTTTGGTAGAATTTGCAAGGGCCTGGATTTGTTTAGTTGTATTGTGTTTTCAGAACATTTCAAACTATGAATTCAAGTTCTTTTATAGGCATGGGACTATTCAGGTTATCTGTTTCTTCCTGAGTGAATGTTAGTAGTTTGTGCTTTTCAAGGAATTGTTAATTTCATTGAATTGTTGAATTTATGGGCATGTAACTATCTAGCATGGCCTTACTGTCTTTTTTTTTTTCATTTTCATAAGGTCTTTATTTTTTTTCCAATTTATTTAATTTCAGAAAAAAAGCATTCATTATTTTTTCACCACACCCAGTGCTCCATGCAAGCTGTGCCCTCTATAATACCCACCACCTGGTACCCCAACCTCCCACCCCCCCCGCCACTTCAAACCCCTCAGACTGTTTTTCAGAGTCCATAGTCTCTCCTTACTGTCTTTTTAATCTTGAGTTTGTAGTGCTAATCTCTTTTTCATTCCTGGTGTTGGTAATTGTATCATCTTTTTTTTTTTACCAGTATACATAATGGTTTAATCTGTCTTTTTCAAAGAACCAGCTTTTGATTTAGTTTTTCTCCTTTTTCCTGTTTTCAGTTTCATGGATTCTCTGTTATGTTACTTCTCTCCTCCTGCATGCTTTGAATTTATTTTACTCTTTTTCTCATTTTTTTAAGATTTTATTTATTTGACAGAGATCACAAGTAGGCAGAGAGGCAGGTGGGATGGGGGGGAGCAGGCTCCCTGCTGAGCAGAGAGTCCAACACCAAGCTCAATCCCAACATCCACCCAGGTGCCCCCTTTTTCTCATTTCTTAAGGTAGAAACTTAAATGGTTTATTTGAGATCATTCTTTAAGAGAAGCATGTAATATAGGGGCATCTGGGTGGCTCAGTGGGTTAAGCCTCTGCCTTCGGCTCAGGTCATGATCCCGGAGTCCTGGGATCAGGCTCTTTGCTCAGCAGGGACCCTGCTTCCCCCTCTCTCTCTGCCTGCATCTCTGCCTCCTTGTGATCACTCTCTCTCTGTCAAATAAATAAATAAAATCTTTAAAAAAAAAAAGATGAGCATGTTATGGTACAAATTTCCTTCTTCTTCTTCTTCTTTTTTTTTTTTTAAAGATTTTATTTATTTATTTGACAGGCAGAGATCAGAAGTAGGCAGAGAGGCAGGCGGAGAGAGAGGGAGGAAGCAGGCTCCCCGCCGAGCAGAGAGCCTGATGCGGGGCTCGATCCCAGGACCCCGAGACCATGACCTGAGCCGAAAGCAGAGGCTTAACCCACTGAGCCACCCAGCGCCCATACAAATTTCCTTCTAATCACTGTTTTAGCTATACCCTGCAAATTCTGATACTTTGAGCAAAAATTAAATGTCTCATTTCCCTTATATCTTACTCTTTTGCCCATGATCATTTAGAAATGTTTAGTTTTTACATGTTTGGGGAATTTTTGCCCTGTTATCTTTCTATTATTGTTTTAATTCTATTATGGTCAGAAAACATACTCTAAAAAAAGTACTATTTCAGTCATTTTAAATTTGTTAAAATTTTTAAATGGTCTAGGATATGGTTTGTCTTGGTGAATATCTCCCATACAGTAAGAAGAATTATGTTCTGCTGTTCTATAGTTTTCTATAAATGTCAGTTAGATTGAGTTGGTTGAAGATTATGTTCAGTTTTTCTGTATCCTTGCTGATACTTTGTATGCTTTCTATATCCGTTACTGAGAGAAGAGTGTTGAATTCTCCAACCATAATTGTGGGGTTTTCCAATTATATTTTCACTTCTATCCATTTTTGCATGTATTTTGAGGCTCTGTTCTTAGGTGTGTACGTTATATCTTCTTGGTGAATCAAATCTTTTATCATTATGTAATGTTCTTCTTTGTGGTAACTTCACTTGTTCTAAGTTCAAAAATAATCTGCTGTCTGATTTATATAGCTACTTCAGTTTAATCTGATTGATATTTATGTGGTATATCTTTTAACATGATTACTCACATTATAATATATAATTACTCCTGCTTGTTAATATAACATATGTAATGATACTAAGTATAATTATTAATGTATTTGGATTTAGGTCTCCCATTTATTTTTTTTTCTTTATTCCCTTTGTTTCCCATCCTTTGGTTTTTCTATTCTCTTCTTTATTTTGGATTGTTTGATGTTTTCCTTTTTCTAGCAATTTATGAATTTTTTAAAAAGATTACTTATTTGAGAGGAGAGAGAGCACACAGAAGCTGTGGGGAAGAAGCAGAGTCTCTGCTGAGCAGGGAGCCTGACATGGGGCTTGATCCCAGGACCCTGAGATCGTGACCCGAGCCAAAAGCAGATACCCAACTGACTGAGCCACCTAGACCCCTATGATTTCTTGATTTTTATCTCTCTCTATAGGTTTTTTAGTGGTTTCTCTAGGGATTACAATATACATGCCTACACAGTCTACTTAAAATTAGCATTTTATCATGTTAAGTGGGATGTAGAGTATGCCACCTAGGTCCCTTTTCCTTCCTGCTCACATGTTATAGTTTGTCATCTATTTTCCTTGAAAACCCCCACAATTTAAAGAACTTAGAAGAAGAATTGCTGATTACATTTAAACCAGATATTTGCTGTAGCTGTTACTGTTCCTTTGTTCCTGAAGTTTGGTTATTATTTCTGGTACCATTTTACCAGTGTCTCAAGAATTCGTTTAGCACTTTTTTTTAGAGCAAGACTGCTATCAGATAATTTTCTCAGTTATTTTCCATCTGAGACTTCTCCTTATTTTGAATTTTTGCTTGATAGAGAATTCTACGTTGGTAGTTCTTTTTTTTTTTTTTACCACTTTGAAAACTGTGTTTCACTGCCTCTGGCCTCTGTGGTTTCTGGTAGAAATCTGCAATCTTGGAATCATTATTACTCTGTATTTAATATCTTTTTTTATAGCTATTTTTGAGATATTTTCCTTGTCTTTAATGTTCAGCAATTTGGTTATAGTGTTCAGGTATGGATTTCTTTGAGTGTCTTCCTATTTGAGGCTTACTAAGCTTTTTGATTTTAGAAGTTTGGTTTTTGCTCTGTTGAGGGTGAATATTCAGCCGTTGTTCTTCACATTCTCGGGAGCACTGTACTTTTTTCCTTTTTTTCTGGGACTTTAATGATGGAAATGCTGTATCCTTGTCATTGTCCTGCAGGTCCTTGAGGTTCTGTACTTTTTCTAAATTTTTTTTCCTATTGTTTAGCTTGGAAAATTTCTAATTCATATTATCTCTGGGTTCACTGATTCTTTCCTCTGTCGTTTCATCATGCTTTGAGTCTTTCCAGTGAATTTTAGGTTTGGGTTATTATTATTGTTATTATTATTGTTTGGTTTTAATGTGTGTGAACATGCAGTTGGGGGAAGGGAGGGGTGGAGGGAGAGGGAGAGAGAGAATCTCAGGCAGACTCCACGCTCAGCGCAGAACCCAATGCAAGGTCAATCCCACTTCCCTGAGATTATGATCTGAGCTGAAATTATGAGCTAGACACCTAACCAACTGAGTCACCCAGGCACCGCTATAGTAGCTTCTTAAAAAACAACAGCAACAACGACTTTGTTCTATAATTCCAGCATCTGTATCATGCTTATCTTTTCCCTTTGTGAGATCATGGGGTTTTCTGGGGTTTTGAAAGGCTGTTAATTTTGGATTGTATTATGGACAGTTTGACTTCAGTGATTGTGGGTCATGTTTAAATCCTGTAGAAAATGGTGAATTTTTGCTTTAGCAAGAAATTTGCCTGGTTAGGGTCAGGCTACAAGTTCCAACTAGCATGCTGTAAGCTGTGGTTGAAGAGTCCATTCATTTTTTGGATTTTACTTGTATGATAAGTCTGCAAGCATCCTGTCTGGAAAGGTCATAGTTTAGTTCTCAGATCCTTTGGTATGCTCTCACAGTCAAGTCCATGCATGCCCAGCTCATGTATGAGCTCAGGAGCACACATACAACTTGGTAAGCTTTTCACGAACCTCCCGTTCTGCAGTCTCCCTAATGGCTTCTGGCGCCTGGGGGAGCCCACCTTCTGGTTGTTTGGCTAAAAAGTTGGGGCTTTACTTTCCATGACTATGTCCGCCTCTGGCCAAGCAGTGAGAGGACAGAGGATCCCTGAACTAGGGATTCTCCTCTTCCTAGTGGGACCACGGTTTCTTTGTAGAGCTTTAGGAGCCTGCCTGTGTGCTGCCGCCATTGCCCGCATTGCTAGCCTGGTGTTCCCTGGGGACGCGGACTAGCGTGAAAGGGATGAAACAAGAGTACAGGAAATTGGCTCACTCTCTCTTATCTATAAAAGTCCCCTTTCTGCTCCTTAGACCAGAAGTAGAAGACTTCTCTGGAGCTTTTCTTGGTGCATCTGGTGTTCATTGTCAGCTTTTGAGTCCAGGCTAGGAGATCCCGGAGGAACAGAAAGTGGGGAACTTGACCCTGGTGTAGTGGTGCTTTGAGTTCTGGTTTCCTTTCTCTATCTGCCTGCTACACCATTTACTTTTTCAGGTCCTCAGATAAACTTGTCCAGTGTTTTTAGTTGCATTCTGTGGAAGATTGGGTGGTGTGTGCTTATTTCATCTTGACCTACTCCTTAGGATTTCAAATCAAGTCACAGCGTGTGGATTTTCTGTTTTCCCCTTAAAAGCAAATACATTGGGAAGATAGTGGCTTAACATCTGCCTCTGTGGTTCCTATTATAATTATTTTCATTGTATTAAAGCCTCTTGAGTGGTGCCTGGGTGGCTCAGTGGGTTAAGCCTCTGCCTTCGGCTCAGGTCATCATCTCAGGGTCCTGGGATCGAGTCCTGCATCAGGCTCTCTGTTCAGTGGGGAGCCTGCTCCCCCCCCCCGCCTGCCTCTCTGCCTACTTGTGATCTCTGTCAAATAAATAAATAAAATCTTTTAAAAACAAAAACAAAACAAAACAAAAAACCTCTTGAGCTACAGAACGTGGCCATCTGTCAGCACCGCTTATGATTGTATTTAGAATGTTTCTGGAGCATAGAAATGCCTACTCTCCTCGTTCTGGTTCCAGCTCTCATTTTTCGTAGCGTGGAAACGCTTTTTCTTTGAAAACCTTTTTGCATTTGCCTGTATCACTCTCAGGTAGCCTAGGGTTTTCTTAATAGGTCCTTTTTACCAAAAAGAATTTGGAATGGCCTATTGGCTTTTGTAGCTAAAGATTGAGATTAAGAGGGGATGCCTGGGTGGCGCAGTTGGTTGGACGACTGCCTTCGGCTCAGGGCGTGATCCTGGAGTCCCGGGATCGAGTCCCACATCAGGCTCCCAGCTCCATGGGGAGTCTGCTTCGCTCTCTGACCTTCTCCTCGCTCATGCTCTCTCTCACACTCTCTCTCTCTCAAATAAATAAAATCTTAAAAAAAAAAAGATTGAGATTAAGAGCTCAGAGTTGATGTGTAATTTCTTCTGAGTAACTTCTTCTTTAGGATATACTGCAATTTTGTATTTCCATTTAAATAGATACTGAGTTTGTTTTAGGATTTTTATGCAAAGAGGTGGAGGTTAACAAGAGCTGATCTTAATAAATGTGTTAATTTTGCTAATACACATTCTCCTTAATAGCCACTCGGAGTGACTTTAAGAATAGGCTTGCACGTTCCTTGTGCTGAAGCCCACTTCCCTTATTAATTTATTAAAATGTTTAAAATATATTAAATATATATTATATATAAAATATATATATTAATGTCTTTTTATTTATTTATTTATTTATTTATTTATTATATTTTGGGGCACCCAGGTGGCTCAGTTGGTTGAGCAGCTCAGGTCATGATCCTGGAGTTTGGGGATCAAGTTCCACATCCGGCTCCTTGTTCAACAGGGGGTCTACTTCTCCCTCTGACCTTCCCCCTCTCATGCTTGCTTGCTCTCACTCACTCTCTCTCTCAAATAAATTTTAAAAAATTATTTATATAATAAAATAGAAATATTTTATATAGTAAAAATATATAAAAAATAAAAATATATAAAATAAATAAATATATAAATATAACTTATTAATTTAATTTTAATGATTTATAATAAAATAATTTATTGATTTAATAATTTGATTTATTAATTTAATTTTATATAGATAATATAAAATATAAAATAATTTATTGATTTATTAATTTAATTTTATATAAATATTATATTATAAAATATATATTATTTATTTGAGAGACAGTGAATGAGAGCAAGAAAAAATACATACATATATATATATATATATATATATTTTTTTTTTTTTTTTTTGAGAGAGAGAGAGAGATGGAAAGAGCCTGAGAGGGGAGAGGAGAGAGTCAGAGGTAGAATCAGACTCCCCACTAAGCAGGGAGGCCAGCTTGGGGCTCTATCCCAGGACTCTGGGATCATGATCTGATCTGAAGGCAGACACTTAACTGACTGAGCCACCTCCGTGCCCCAGTGTCCTTTTAATCTTAAATGAAAACTGAATTCTCCTGATCCAAAAGAAGGATGTAACCACATTCAGTGTTTCTGAAATGAAATATAGTTAATATTTTATTTAAAGGTGTCAAAACTTCTTTCGGTGAGTTTAATCGCCCAGAAAATAAATGCATTAGTGTCTGTACAACTTCTTACAGCATTTGTCTGGGATTGGCACCTGTTTTTAGTGGTGGAAAAGCAAGAACTGAGAAACAACCCAAGTTCTGATTTTTAGGCTTTTTGATAGTTTTCAACAAAACTAGTGTCTTTGTTCTGATTAACAATTTGCTCATAGTGGCTATACAATAAATGTTTGTGAGAGAGTGAAATTAGATTGGATTATGTTATATCTGATTAAAGTCGGAATAGTTCGCCCAGATCTTCACAATGGATACCTTTCATCTAGGCCCTGGTTGTAGAGAGCATTAATTTACACATAAGCACAACTTCCCTTCCCCAAAACATATCTTTTTATAGCTCTGGATATTAGAGGCAGTACTGGTGCTGATATCAGACCTGAGCTTTTGTCCTAACTCTTGCACTTTCCCTTTTTTCTTTGAATTCTTTTGTCTTTTTTTTTGATGTATTAAGAAAAGATACATGAACTCTACCTTCTTAACAAATTTTTAAATATGTGGTACGATGCTGTTATACATACAGTGTTGTATAGCAGATCTCTAGAACTTAGTCATTTTGGGTATCTGAAACTTTATACCTGTTAACAGTTGCTCTCTGTATCTTCCTCCATCCCCTACAGTTACTGTTGTTTTCTGCTTCTGTGAGGTTGACTGTTAGATACTGCATATAAGTGGAATCCTGCAGGATTTGTCATTCTGTGACTAACTTATTTTATTTAGCATAATGTCCTCAAGGTTCATTCATGTGGTCACATATGGCAGTAATTCCTTCTTTTTATGGCTGAACAATATTCCGTTGTGTGTCTGTACCACATTTTGTTTATATGTGTTATCTGTCCATGGACATTTGGTTGTTTATATATCTTGGCAATTGTGAATAATGCTGCAATGAAATGGAAGTACAGATATCTCTTGAAGATCCTGATTTCAGGTTTTTTGTTTTTTGTTTGTTTGTTTGTTGATAAATACCCAGAAGTAGCATTCCTAAATGGTGTAAGTGTTACTTTTTTTTGAGGAGTCTTCATTCTGTTTTCCACAGTGGTCACACCATTTTACATTCTTACCAACAGTGCATGAGGGCTCCAATTTCTCCACATCTTGCTAACTCTTGTTAATTTTTTTTTTTTTTGGTAATGATCATCCTAACAGGTATGAGATTATTGATATCTCATTGTGGTTCTGTTCTTTTGGTCTGTATGTCTGTCTTTATGCTAGTACTTTATGCTAGTACCATACTGTTTTCATTATTGTAGCTTTATAATGTTTTTGAAATCAGGAGGTTTAATGCCTCTGGCTTTGTTCTTCTTTCTCAAAGTTCTTTGACTATTCAGGTCCTTTGTGATGCCTTAGGAATTTTAGGATTTTTTTTCTATTTGTGTTAAAAAATACCACTGACATTTTGATAGGGGTTGTGTTGAGTCTGTAGATTGTTTTGGGAAGTGACATCTTAACAATATTAAGTCTTCCATTTCACGAACACAGGATGTTTTTCCATCTATTTGTGCCCTCTAATTTCTTAAAGCAATGTGTTACAGTTTTAAGTGTATAGATATTTCACTGCCTTGGTTAAATCAATTCTTAAGTATTTTGTTCTTTGTGTTTCTATTGTAAGTGGATTTGCTTGCTTAATTTCCTTTTTTTTTAAGATTTTATTTATTTATAATCGACTGAGCCCCCACCCAGGTTCTCTTCCAGATCCTTAAAATGGATGTAGGATCGAAACTTCATAGGATTGTAGTCAAGATTAGTTTCAAAAATAACAAGAAGAGCCCTTATAAAACTGTCTGCTGTGGGGTGCCTGGGTGGCTCAGTCGGTTAAGTGTCTGCCTTCAGCTCAGGTCATGATCCCAGGGTCCTGGGATCGAGCCCCACATCAGGCTCTCAGCTCAACAGGAAGCCTGCTTCTCCCTCTCCCACTCCCCCTGCCTGTGTCCCCTCTCTCACTGTGTCTCTCTCTGTCAAATAAATTAAATCCTGAAAAAAGAGTCTGCTGTATGATAGCTCTTCCATAAGGAACTCACTTTTCACCACCATTAACCCTCCATTCTCTTCCCCAGCAGCTATGTACGGGTCTGGCACATGGATGGATACGACGGTCTCTTTAAGTTGTGCCCAGTCTTCTGTTATTATACTGCACACTTGTGGGATAAATTATGATGGATTCCGCCAAGTTGCCCTCAGAGAAGTTTTTCAATCTTTTTTTTTTTTTTTTTAAGTTTTTCGATCTTATACTCCTCCCAACTTGCCCCATGTGAGGGACCAGCTCCCCCCACGTTCATAAGAGCATCTGCAGAGTTTCACAGAGCAACACGATTCTGTCCACACCCTGGGGCTCCGGCACTCCAAACAGACTATTTTTAGTAAGGAAAAAAATTTTTTTTTTTTTTTTAAGGCGAAACGGCACTTCTGTATTTTTGGATGTGCTTCCTAAGAAAATAAGACGTAATAACAAAGCAATCTGTTCTAAGGAATTTTGTTCCCTGACCAAGTTTAATTTATATGAGATAATCTTCAACCCGATCTTAACCTCTCCCTCCCGGAAAGACTGAATTCAGTCTCTAAAATCATCAGCTTCTATGGCTAGACTATTTCTTTTTCCCAGATGAACATTTCATGCACAAAAGAATGGAAAAAAATACTCAGTGCTGATTTCACTTGGGACTGTTATTATCTAAATAGACTTGCATGCTGTCCTGGGAGATCGAGTGGTAACAGCAGCGAACATCAAGGCCTCGTCTCTCTTAATGATGGCAAGATAATGGCTTTCGGTGTTGGATGGTGCCAGCTACAATGCCAGCTGCTGGCATATTTATCTAGGGAGGGCTTCCGGCAGGACAAAGGATCCACAGGGAGGAGAAAGGACAAAGACACTTTAAATCCACCTCAGTTCACAGCAGGAGGAAACACTCTTCCATTTAATTTTGAAAATTATGCTTTTACTTCCTGAAGCCAGCAGGACATCTAGTGTCTCTATACATAAAAAAATTGTGTGTGCCGGCAATGTTGGAATGCAGGTGATTTCCTTCAAATGATCCCCTACAACCAGAAGACTCAGCTAACTCAGGTTAGGAGCCCTTAATTGCAACCCTAATGCTGTCTCTAAAAGCACCCCCCCTCATTTTCTCCTGCATTTTGTACAAATTCAGCAGGCTGGGGCACCTGGGTGGGTCAGTTGGTTAAGCGTCTGACTTCTGCTTGGGTCATGATCTCAGGGTTCTGGGATGGGACATCTAAGGTGGGCTCCCTGCTCACTGGGGAGTCTGCTTCTCCCTCTGCTCCCACCCCTACCCCCGACTTGGCAGGCATGCACACACACGCACGCGCACACACACACTCTCTCTCTCTCTCTCAAGTGAATAAATAGTCTTAAAAAAAAGAGGCAATTCAGTAGGTTGGAACAGGTAGGACGGAGATCCCTCAGCCTGCAGGGTTGCCGAGCTGAGCCCTCCTCTTGGGATTTTGGGTTACTGTGTACACCTCACAGCCAGGCCTCTGAGCAGTGTCTTAGGGGGGTCTCTACTCTCCCTCCCAAACCCACGCCCAGCCCCCACTCCAACCCTTCCCCAATCTGTTACCCTCCATCTCCAGTTTCAACACAGACCTTTCTGACTTACAGAGCTCGAGAGCCCAAATTGGTGAACACAACACTTTCCTCTTCCTTAGTGACAAGGAGGACTGACCGAGTCTCCAGTTTCTAGTAGGTGGCGGTGATATGGGGGATGGGGTGTGGTCTACATTCCATTCCTCTGAGAAAAGGGAGGAGAAATCAAACAGCTAAATAGTCGCGTTAGAAAAGGCTGACCTCCCACACTGGCGACAGATATGGGTCTAATTCAGTCAGCTACAAGGCTGTTACAGGTTTTGAAGACATGGTGGCAAGCCCCCCCCCCGCCCACCCCCAAGCCATTGCTGCAGTGTCGCTGGTGCGAGTTCACCCACAAGGAAGAAGGATGGATGCCAAAAGCAGAATGGGAGACACACAGATGAACCTGAGGACATTACATAAGGAGACATAAACCTGACAAGAAGGCTGGATGATTCCACTCACGTGAGGTACCTCTAGGAGGCAAATGCATGGGGACGGAAGTAGAATGGAGCGTACCAGGGGCTGGGAGGTAGGGAATTAGTGCTTCATTATACAGGGATTCTGTTGGGAAAAGATGAAACAGTTCTGAGGATGGACCCTGGTAACAGCTACACGCCAATGTGGAGGGAGCTGTACAATTACCAATGGTTAAAATGGTCAATTTCACAGTCTACTTTACCCCAATAAAAAGCAAAAGATATCAAGGCAGACAGGAATGACAACAGAGCCGAAGGGACAGATCCCTGCCCATCTTCCCACAACATGGATAAAAGCAGTTAAGTGGATTTCATTTGACGATGGGTGCAGGGCCCCCCCACCCCCGTAATTCAGAGTACTTTCAAGAATATCCTGTTCTGCTTAGCAAATTGCTAGGTGACTTCCCCAATCTGAGTGAAAAGTTTCCAGTGATTTCTTTAAACCACTGTTTGGTAGTTCTGCTTGGCTGTGCTACTGTCACTGTTTTGTCCTGGGAACCCCCCGTGTCCTGGGGGCTCTGCCCCCATCCTGCAGATGCAGTCCAGCCCCAGCTGGTGGTTGCGTGACAGGAAATCTGATGCAGTCAGGCGGGGCCACATCTGACCCTTCTGTCCCCACCTTGGCTTTCTTATCACCAGAACCATCCCAGGTTGTCTGGCCCGCCCTGACCCAGGTCTTCCTGGGTCCCTCTGACTCTGGGCGTGAGGCTGGCTTTGGACGGCTCACAGGGTGAGTCACTTGTCTTCCTCGCCCCTTGCTCGGATTCCACCTCTGATGTTGAGACCCTGGCGGGGCTCACTGACCTGGTCCTCGTTATTTCAACTGGCTTTTCTAGCCCTGCCTCAGAAAACTTTGATTTTGATGGGAAAAGGTCTACTTAGTCAACTCAAAAAAAACTTTTTAAAGGTTTTTTTACTTATTTGACACAGAGATAGCACAAGTAGGCAGAGTGGCAGGCAGAGGGAGAGGAGAACCAGGCTCTCCACTGAGCAGGGAGCCGGATGCGGGGCTCCATCCCAGGACCCTGAGATCAGGACCTGAGCTGAAGGCAGTTGCTTAACTAACTGAGCTACCCAGGTGTCCCTATTCTACTCAAAATTGATTAGCTCTGATTTTAGCTTTAGTTTTCACATGATTATCAGACTATGCTACTCAGATTCTCGGGCCTATTCCACCTTTTCAACTTATAGGCCTAAATGACATTCATGGTTAGGTGACTGCAAATCAGGAAAGGGAAATCTAATAAGAAAAGTATACTGAAAATGTAAGAGGAAAAGAATAAGAGTAAATGCATGCAAAAAAGCCACAAGAAACCATGAATGGGCTCTCTATTAGAATTTCAGATTATAGATAAAGCTACACTGTAAGAAATATACTTAAGGCATATGAATACAAAAATCAAGAATAAAGGAATTATAAAAATATATCACACAAATAAAAGCTAGGCCGAAATGGGAAGAGTATGTTAGCATCATAAAATGAAATCTTTCAGGTCTGAAGGCTCAATTAAAAGAAAAGGTAAGCTTATTAAAAGACACAAGAGCTATGAACCCTTAAGTTTGGTATCCAGAATATCTAAGGAAAAACTCTTAGAAACCAAAGATTTTGACAGAAACCTCAATCAGAGTAAGAGACTTCAACACACCTCACTCAGAATTCCACAGATCCACCGGCCACATGGTGAAGGTCACCCTCCAGCGCCCACAAAAGGCAGCTCGGGGCCATTCACAAGATTCCCTTAAGAACTACTTGGGGGGGGGGGGCACTTGAAATATATGTGCTAAAAGCTCCTTGCTGAGGACCTTGATCAAAGGAAAAGAGCCTTCAGTCCCAAGGAAAATGTAAGACTCCACTTCCGGGGAACAGGAGATTGTAACTTCCAAATGAGAGGTTTCCCGATGCAATTTCAAAACACTGTGGGTTCTCATTTGTCAGAAGGAGTGTCAGAGTCTTGTACGGCTCTGTCCTATATCCCAGAGTATAGTATGTTCCTTCCGGCCAAAAACTGTCACCAACCTCTACTGGAGAAGGCAGAAAAATACCTATTGCATTTTTTGATCGTGTATAAATGATACTGGGTTTCACTGCTTGCTGATATCTTAACAAAAAACCACGTCTTATTAACAAAAATCATTTATCCCTAAGCCAGGTGACAGGAAGCCAAATGTCCCCTTGTTACCAACAGAGTATCAAAAATATGCTTTAGAGGGGTGGCTCAGTGGGTTAAGCCTCTGCCTTTGGCTCAGGTCATGATCTCAGGGTCCTGGGATCCAGTCCCACATCGGGCTCTCTGCTCAGCGGAGAGCCTGCTTCCCTTCCTCTCTCTCTCTGCCTGCCTCTCTACCTACTTGTGATCCCTGTGTCTGTGTCAAATAAATAAAAATCTTTAAAAGAGGGACGCCTGGGTGGCTCAGTTGGTTAAGCAGCTGCCAGGTCATGATCCGAGCGTCCTGGGATCGAGTCCCACATCAGGCTCCTTGCTCCGCAGGGAGCCTGCTTCTCCCTCTTCTACTCTGCCTGCCTGTGAGCTTGTGCTCTCTCTCTCTCTGTCTCTGACAAATAAATAAATAAAATCTTTAAAAAGAAATCTTTAAAAGAACTCCCTTCAATTGGGTGCTCTATGCAACTGATGAATCACTAAATTCTAGCCCAGAAACCAATAATACAATATATGTTAACTAAATTTTAAAAAACCATAAAAACAACAACAAAAATAAATTTCTAAAATGTGCTTCAGGGGAGCCTAGGTGGCTCAGTAGGTTAAGTGGCTGCCTTCGGCTCAGGTCATGAGTCCTGGCACCCAGGGTCCTAGGACCCAGTCCTGTGTCAGGCTCCCTACTCAGTGGGGAGCCTGCTTCTCCCTCTGCCTGCTCCTCCCTTCCCCTTGATCCCTCCTCCCTCCCCCTGCTGGTGCTCGAGCTCTTGCTCTCTATCTGTCAAATAAATAAAACCTGAAAAAAAAAATACGCTTCATATTAAAGAATGACCAGAATTAACAGTAGCGATTTTCCCCCAGGAATAGTATACCATGTTACAATAAGTTAAGATTTTGCCTCCAGGAATGTAAGAATGTTTCTCTCATGAGGAAATATGCTCCACAATGTAATACACCTTTATGTTAATTATATAAATGGGTTGAAAGAGAAAACAGCTTATGTCTTGATCAACAAATGCCAAAAAGAATTTTAATACAATTTTTACCTATTTCTGGATTAAAGAAAAAAATCTTAGTGAATGCAGAACAGAACTAAGCTTCCTTCAACTGAGATAGTATTTACTAGGAAACAATACAAAAATATATTTAAAGGTGCGATACTACTGTGAAAGGAAAACAGGACAAGAATTTCCAACATCAACAGTAGTATTCAACATTTCCTGGATTTTCATGAATTCAATAAAAAATAAAGTACAAGAAGTATACATATTGGAAATAAGAGAAAAAATTTAAGAATTATTTGCAACAAAGGCACCTGAGTGGCTCATTAAGCATCTGCCCTCTGCTCAGGTCATGATCTCTAGGTCCTGGGATTGAGCCCCACACTGGGGATCCCGTCTGGCTCAGCAGAGAGTCTGCTTCTCCCTCTCCCTCTGCCTCTCCCCCTGCTTGTGTGTTCTTTGTCTCCCTCACTCTCAAATGAATAAATAAAATCTTTTAAAAAAAGGAATTATTTGCAACAGTTTGCTTCAACAACTCTAGAAAATCAACAAACAGAATCAAATAACAAAAAGCGTCAAGATGGAAAAATTGTTATCCGTCACAATGATAGCTAACAGGAACCCCTCCTTTCATAGGGCATACTGCACAGAACTTTCTTCTTTTTCTGCACATGAGCCGTGTGAGATGAAGAACCAGACCATGAGTCAGTGGAAGACTAGAATGTCACACATCTCCTGAATTCCTGTTTACACCAGGGTCTACCAAATACTTGAACAGAGTGCTAAGTCAATGATAAACAAATGGCCATCCACTCAGAAAAAAAGTTACAGTTCTACATAGCAAAATAAACACAAACTGCAAAAAAGAAAGATTTAAATATTTTAACAAGGATGATCTGGAACCTGTGTGATGGGTATAAGCTAGTATTTTAATGTATGAAGAGCTCTGAGACTTCAAGGTGAAGAAAGCAGATTGAACACATGGGCTTATTTTCTTTCCCTCTTGAAGCCCCAAGAAGACCACAGAAACCAGAGCTTGCTTGTTCCCCCCAAAGGTATTAAGAAGAGCAAAAAAGGAAAGAGGAAAGGAAACAAAATTCTGGCACCTGAAAAGCAGACAGACAGAAGTAACTAACATAACAGAGCTAACAAAATGAAATCCCAAGCCAGCAGTGGAGATGGAGAAGAGCAAATATCCAACTTGATTTTAGTGCAAAATTTCCCAAAGGCTCAGGAAATGGGATGGCATGGGGCGTGCTTCAGGAGGTGAGAAGGGAGGTGGTTAAAACAGAGTTGGCTTGGAAGTCCGTCTACAAGGCCATTCGAGTCAAGTGAAGCCGAGGGAGTAAAACAGGGTCTCTCGACAGGGTGGATAGTGGGCATGACTCTTCTAGATTTAAAAACAAATTCTCAGTAAACTCAAAGCAAAGGCAAGCTTCCGTTAGTTAAGAGCATTTATCAGCAAATGACTGTGAAAATTAGTAAAGGGAATCCTTACTAAAGTGGAGCAGGAGAGATCGAGGGAAAGGCTGGAAGGCGGAGCCTACCACCCAATGTCAATTGCAGGAAAAATTGTCAATTGCAGAGGTCAGAAGAACCTTCAACAGGAAAGAATTGTCCATTACAGGATGGACACAGCATCTCCTGCAAGAAACCGACTACCCCTTCAACTCAGTCAGTGACAGAGAAGCTGTGGTCACCCTGAACTTTTGCTTTTTCTCCAATGGACTTTTGTTCAAAACAACTCCTCCCAACTTCCCCTTCTCCATAAAATAACGTTTCTCTCTTGATTTTTTTTGGACTTCTCTATGGTTTTGCTATAGTTTGCTTGTCCCAAATTGCAATTCTGTGTTTTCCTGAATAAACCCACTTTCTGCTGGTAAAATGACTATCTTACTTTTAAGGTTAACACAATATAAAAATGACATTTCATGGCGAGGCATGAGGGATTGCCCTGAAAACAGGGGAATCAAGGGGACTTTGCAGGGTGCACAGGCGGTCGACTGACCCTCCAATTCCCTGTGCTCCTCTCTGGTCCACTCCCCCAAACACTGGCTATCAGGCTGGCGCCTTCAGCCAGAAGATAGGGAGGTCCTTCTCCGGGGAATCTGACCAGCCCAACAGGACAGACCTGAAGACACAGATACCAGGCGTCCATCAAGGACATGACAGAGGCACAGCACTCTACAGTGATGACCACAGTCGCAAGCCTCACACATGAGCTTGGAGCCACTGGTCAGCTTTGGAGAGTCCCACACTTACATGAGAGCAACAGTTAAGGACCACTGCTTTTCTGATTAAATATCTAGCACACAGAGATCAAGCAATACCCACAAAACAAAGAAACCTGGAGGAAAGGACTTAGGCAGGGAAAAGATTTGGGGATAAAAGTGACATACAGTTCTGGGCAAGAGTAACAGAAGATATCCCATCTGTGAAACAAAACCAGAAATGCTATAAAAAATTCAGGGTCCGTGGGGTGCCTGGGGGGTCTCAGTCTTTGTGATTGCCTTCTGCTCAGGTGATGGTCCCAGGGTTCTGAGATCAAGCCTCGAGTTGGGCTCCCTGCCACCGGTGGGGAGTCTGTTTCTCTCTCTCCCAATGCCTCTCTCCCTTCTTATGGTCTCTCTCTCTCTCTCTCGCCCAGATGAATAAATAAAATCTTTAAAAAAAAATTCAGGGTCCAAAAGAGAACTCCTCGAATGGACAAACAGGATGGTGGACAGATACAATGGAGTATTATTCAGTCTTAGAAAGGAAAGAGATTCCTGACGCATGCTACCCCTGGATGAACCTTGAGAACATTCTTCTTGGTGAAATAAGACAGTCACAAAAGGACAAATACTGCACAGTTCCATTAACGTGAGGTACCTAGAGCCATCAAAACCACAGAGATAGAAGGTTGGCTGCTGGTGCTGGGGGAGAAAGCACAAGGAGTTACTGTTTAATGTGTACAGTTTCAGTATGGGAAGACTTGAGATTGACCGTGTAACAGTGCGACTATACCTAATATTGAACTTTTGGACACTTAAAATTGGTTAAGATGGTAAATTTTAATTTATGCATGTTTTACCACAGTTAAAGATTTTAAAAGATGAGTGAGGTGAAAAACTAGGATAGCAGAAATGAAACATTTAACAGATGTTAGAACATAAAGGAAGTCTCTGAGTAAACTGTGAAACAAAAAGATGGAAGAAAGGTGAAAAGATGTGATAATTAGGAGACCCGACTGGGAGGAATACCAGAAAAAGAAAACAGAAAGGAAGAAATTAGAAATCAGCAAAAAATAATTCAAGAATATAAGAACATGAGTTATCTTACTGAAAGAGTACAAGAAGTACCCAGCATTATAGAAAAAAAGAAAGATCCACATCAAGGCATATCACCCTAAAATGTTCGAAAGCTGATGTCAACCGGAAGCTCCTACAAGATATTGGAGGAAATAAAAGGTCACCTATGAAGGACCAGGATTATTTGTTCTTACTGCAACACTGGAAACTAGAAGACAGTGGAGCAAAGCCTACAAAATAATGAACAAAATTTTATGACCTAAAATTGTATACCTAATTAAACTATCATGTGTTAGAGTCAAATAAAGATACAAGGTCATAACAAAAAATTTTTGCAAGGTCATAAAATTTTACCTTCCATGAACCCTTCCTCAGAAAGATACTAGAGGAATGAAAACAAGAGAGGAGGGATGCCTGGGTGGCTCAGTTGGTTGGGTGGCTGCCTTTGGCTCAGGTCCTTTGTACAGGCTCCTTGCTCAGCGGGGAGCCTGCTTCTCCCTCTGCCTCTGCCTGCCATTCTATCTGCTTGTGCTCACTCTCTCTGACAAATAAATAAATAAAATTAAAAAAAAGAAAAGAAAACAAGAGAGGAATGGAGGAAAGGAACAGAAGACCAAAAAAAGAGGGACACCTGGGTGGCTCAGTCAGTTAAGTGCCTGACTCTTGATTTTAGATCAGGTCGTGATCTCAGGCTCATGAGATCGAGCCCTGCACTGGGCTTCACACTGGGCATGGATCCTACTTAAGATTCTCTCCTTCTCCTTCTACCCCTCCCCAACTGCTGGACTGTACACACACACACACACACACACACACACACTGCACGCTCTCTCTCTCTCTAAAAAAGAAGAAGCAAAGGTAGAATGGTCAAGACCCCGGTGTGAGAGCTGTGCACCAGGCACAGAGAACAAGCCATGTTGGAGGAGGTCAGGAGGCTCCAGGAGAGTTCCTCAGCTCCTTGACGGAATCTTTTAGCAGAATCTTTGACTGCATGATGTAAGGGGCTATTTCCTACACATTTGGAATGAATTAGTGATTATTACATAAAAGAAACTAAAGCAAACAATGAAACAAAAAGATGATTATGAGAAAAACAAAAGGTTGTACAGAAAAGAAAAAGTAACAGTGTTCTGCACCATGACACGGCTTATCTGGAAATAACATATTCTCTAAATGTAAACTGCAAATATGCACAACTACACTGGGAGAATGGGAAGACAGGAAGTATGGGGGAGGAGGTGAAAAGGAGATAAACGCTAGTCTTTCCCAGTAGGAGATCAAGATACAAAATCCAAAATAAAGAACAAGAAACAGCAGGATAAGCAGACTATTTAGCAACGAGGAGGTAATTGCAAAGGAATGATCAGTTCAGTGGGATGAAAACAGCTGACCCTAAGAGAGGAAGACAGAACTTGATGAGACTTGATGAGACTCGTTAAGGATCTTTTGTACATTGCTAGGACTGAAGTGAGTCCCCCCACAAAGCCGTGGGTTGAAGCCTCAGCCCCAGTGTGATGGTATCTCCAGGTGGGGACTTTGGGAGGTGACTGGCTTTAGATAAGATGGGGGCGGGGTCCTCCTGCTGAGATTACTGTCCTTTGTTAACTCAGGGAGCATCCCCTCCCCCCTTACCACATCCAAAGCCATGTGAGATAAGTATTTGTTGTGTAAGCCCTAAGTTTGTGGGACTCTGTGACAGCAGCCCAAGCAGGCTAAGACTTAGATCTTCCATTATGGACACGTGTAACTTTGATAAAAATACAACAAAAAGATTGATAAAAATACAATAAAAAGAGCTCTTAAAAAAACACGTGACTAGAAAAGCTGCAAAGCAGCTGTACTAGTATTTCACAGAAGACGTGTTTCATTTCATACATAAATGGCCAACAAACTGATAAAGGTGCTCGCTCAACTTGCATCCATAAGGAAAAATTAAAAGGGATGCCATTTTCTCCTCTTGGACCAGGAAAGATGAAGAGAGTATCTATACCCAACAGCAGAGAAGGCAGGAGGAAACCGGCACATTGGTTCAGAGACAGAAGCCCGAATAATCCTGCTGAAATCCATAGTGCAACGTACCCTTACATTAAGGAATGTTACTTTTCAGGAGTTTGGTTCACAGAAATCTAGCGCGGGTCTAGAAAGGTGTGGTCAATGAGGTTCATTGCCACGGCACTGTTTTTATTTTACTGGGGTAAGATTCCTGTAACACAAAGGTCACCCCTGAAACCACTTTCAAGCGTGGCGTTTTGCAGCTTCTAGAACATTCACTGTGTTTGGCAGCTGTTGCCACACTCCAGGTCCAGACCATTTTCATCATGCTAACAGGAAACCCTGCACCTGCTAAGCTGTCCTTCCCCATGCCCCCTGACCCCTCCAAGGCCCTGGCAAACACTAACCTTTTGTTTCTGTGGATTTTCCTGTTCTGGGTATTTTGTATAAATGGAGTCACAGAAGATGTGACATTTTGCATCTGCCTTCTTCCACTTAAAATAAACGTTTTCAGGGTACATGTGTGTCCTAGCACTTCTTTCCACTTTTCGGCTGGGTAACAGTCCACCGTATGGATGTACACATGTTCTTTACCCATTCACCACCCAGTGGTTGTGCATTCTAGCTCTTTCCACCTTTCGGCTGCTGTGACGGTGCTGCTGGGAACATTCAGGTTTCAACACCTATTTTCCATGCTTCTGCATATATACACACAGGAGCGGGGTTGCTACTTTGTACGTGAATCTAAGTTTGACCTATCAAGGAGGCCAAACTGTTGACCACGTCGCTTTACCTTCCCAGCCGCAGCAATGTCATCACATCTGTGACCTGACTTGTCACGCTTTTCATTTGGTTATAGTACTTTTTGGCTCCAAAATTTGTTTGGTCCCTTTTCTTACGTTTTCCATCTCTGTGTTGATACTCTCATTTTGAGCACTCTGGATATCTATAGAACAGCTGGTTTCAAGTCTTCATAGGGCCCGTGTCTGTGGCTCCTTTGGGACGGTTCTATTTTATTTTATTTTTCTTATGAATGAGCCAAACTTCCTTGTTTCTCTGCATATCTGTAATTTTTTGTTGAAAACTGGCATTTTGAGTACCATTATTACTTTTAAAAATTTTGTTTATTGACTCTGAGAGAGATGGAGCATCACTGGGGGGCGGTTTGAAGAGGGGCAGAAGGAGAGGGAGAACAGGGCTGTGGAAAGAGCTAGCAAGCCCTCTCAAGGAATGCTGGCCGCCATCTGTAGGGCTATTGCTGAGCTGGGAAGCGGACGGAATGGGGGGTGGGGAGTTAAAACGGTGCAGAGCTCTCTCACAGAAACTCTGCAGCTTCTACCCTACTTCATTAAGCGTGCTCTTGCTTGTTACAAGTTTTTGACTAGATTCCAGGGCTATGAAGGGTCTGGTTCTGGATTTTGCCACCTTTCTTGTTGCTTTTATAGAGGGAGGGAGTCTTGGATTTCCTTAGTCCCCCATTTCACTGAGGCCCTCATGGTGCTATTCCTATGGGTGGGTAATGGGGATCCACACATCCAGATGTTGTGGACGGCGTTAAGCAACAATGTCCTACCCCCTCCAGGAGCTGGAAATTGGAAAGTGCATTTCTGAGACACCCCTGCTGCTCACGTTCAGTATGGGATTTAGGTTCAGATGGTCACCGGCCCTTGCAGGTGATGCACTCAGAACTGAGTCATCTGGAGAACAAGGCAAGGTCGGGGCATCCTCTGGTCTAGACTGCAGGACGAGCTTTGGTTCTGGAGCTAGCAACTCCAGTAGCAGGTTCCCAGTGGTGCCTCTTCCTGATCATGAAGGCTGCCTCCTTAGGGGCCAATTCAGACGCTGGGAGCTAGCCCTTGAATTCCAGCCTAGTATATGTCTCTTTCTTTCTTTCTTTTTGTTTTTTTAAGATTTTATTTATTTATTTGACAGACAGAGATCACACGTAGGCAGAGAGGCAGGCAGAGAGAGAGGGGGAAGCAGGACCCCTGGTGAGCAGAGAGCCTGATGTGGGGCTCAATCCCAGGACCCTGAGATCATGACCTGAGCCGAAGGCAGAGGCTTTAACCCACTGAGCCACCCAGGTGCCCCTTGTTCTTTCTTTTTAAAAAAGATTTACTTATTGGAGCACCGGGGTGGCTCAGCCGTTAAGCATCTGCCTTTGGCTCAGGTCATGATCTCAGGGTCCTGGGATGGAGCCCCTTGTGGGGCTCGCTACTCAGTGGGAAGCCTGCTTCTCCCTCTCCCACTCCCTCTCCTTGTGTTCCCTCTCTCACTATGTCTCTCTCTGTCAAATAAATAAAATATTCTTGAAAAAGAGATTTATTTAGTTAGTATTTGAGAGAGAGTGTGTGTGTGTGAACACTCTCAGACATAGGGAGAGAGAGAGAGAGAGAGAGAAAAGAATCTCCAGCAGGATCCCCAGTGAGAACGGAGCAGAATCCAAGAGTCAAGACACTTAACCGACTGAGCTACCCAGGTTAATACTCCTAACAATTCTGGCGGCAGTGTACCCTTACTGACTAAATTCCTTTCTGTTTAAAACAGCTGGAGTATATTCAGAGCCCTGAGAAATTCCCATGGAACGTGGCAAGCAACTGGAAGGTCCACCAACAGACCACTAGAAGGATTCCTGGGAGACTAAGGGGTCTGCTGGGCGTCCGCCTTCAGCTCAGGTCATGATCCCGGGGTCCTGGGATCGAGCCCCACATTAGGCTCCCTGCTCAGCGGGGAGACTGCTTTTCCCTCTGCCTCTTCTGCTCCCCCCGCTTGTGCTCTCTCTCAAATAAATAAATAAAGTCTTTAAGAAAAAACAGGCCACTAGATAAAGTATTGCTTATGCCTACAATGAAAATCCATGCAGGAGCTACAAATAATGAAACAGCTATATGAGTACTCCCAGAAGGAGGAACACAATATATCCATGGCAAGCACTCCTTGCATATCAACATATTAATTCTATTTTTGTAAAGCTTAAAGACATGTAATTGTATATTCAAGACAGTGGTGTTTTTTTTAATATTTATTTATTTGACAGAGATCACAAGGAGTCAGAGAGGCAGGCAGAGAGAGAAGAGGAAGCAGGATCCCTGGCGAGCAGAGAGCCCAATGTGGGGCTCAATCCCAGGACCCTGGGATCATGACCCGAGCCGAAGGCAGAGGCTTTAAACCACTGAGCCACCCAGGTGCCCTCAAGACCGTGGTTCTTAACCAGGGGTGATTCCTCCCCTCTCTCCCCTGGTGGGGGACATCTGTCAATTTCTGGAGACTTTTTTTTTAAGATTTTGTTTTTATTTATTTGATAGAGATCACAGTAGGAAGAGAGGCAGGCAGAAAGAGAGAGAGGAGGAAGCAGGCTCTCCGCTGAGCAGAGAGCCCAATGCAGAGGGCTCAATTCCAGGACCCTGAGATTATGACCTGAGCTAAAGGCAGAGGCTTTAACCCACTGAGCCACCAAGGCACCCCTGGAGACCTTTTTGATAGTCTCAACTGAGACAGTGTAACGGCATCCTGTGGGTAGAGGCCAAAGACAGCTAAAACCGTACAACGTGTAGGGCAGCCCCACGACAAAGAACTGTCCGGCCTCAAATATCAATGGTGCCAATCCTTAGAAACCTTGATTTCAAGAAAAATATCAGACTGTTATCAAAATGACACTTTCAGAGAGCAGGACTGAGCAACAGGGTAGGAATTATGTCACTTTTTATACACAATAGAACATTGCATTTCCCCCCCAAAAATTAGGATTTTTTTTTAAATTGAAAAGATAGAAATAAGAACAAAGCAAGGAATACCATTTATTTCTAATAATAAAAGGAACTAATGCTTTGTGTAAAGATTTAGAAAATACCCAAATAAAGAGAAGATCAGTTATAATCCTTTTGTGTGACCCTCTGTATGATCAGTTATGATCCTTTAGATCCCTAAGCCACAAAGCACAACAGGAACTAATTGAAGAGAAGCAGAAATCTGTTCTAAGGGTTTTATTGTTTCACAGAAACTAAGGATATCCGAAATGGTGCTGCTGCTGAGCTGTGACAAGCATACGGAATCAGGAGACGGGAAGTTGTCCCATCTGTTTTACCACCTGGCCTTCTCCCCATGCATTTGTTTTCTGTCCCTAGAGAGGCCTTCTTCCACTTCTTCCCTGGTCAGTGTGGCCCTGGGGTCTCCTGGACCACGTGCATCTCAGGCTCAGACTGGCAGGAGGATGTGCCACTTAGCATGTGGCCACACATGGAGGCATTCATGGATTTACCACGATTCATGGGACTTAACGGTCATGAATGGCTACAAAGCAAAATCAGCAAAGGGAAAAGCCATGTGAGGTCAAATCTGGAAGAAACAAGGTGTGAGCTTCCGAGTCCCCTCCTGGTGGGCTTAAATTCCCAGCAATGACTTGTGACAACATGCAAGCCGTGCTGTCCACCAAAGAAAGCTCACCGGGGCCTTGACCCCCACCGTTTCTGCGGGGGGGCGGGCTGGTCACGTAGGCGTCCTCTGTCTAGCACACTCCAAAATGCCAGGCTCCCAGCAGGAAGTCAGGTGTTCAACAGAAACCACAGTGCTTTTCTGACTCTTTCTTATCAGTTCTGGGAATGGTGAGAATCTCCCCAAATCCAACTTACCAGACACTAGCTAAGGGCCACCCTCACAAGCAGCCTGTGCAGGCGCAGCCCACAGGCAGGCCTGTTCCCTTCGCTCCTCCCTCCGCAGTGGCAAAAACACGGCTGCCTACAGCACGGAGGTCTGCCTCTGAGTAATCTTGCTCTCAGGTCTGGTTCCAGACTCCCAGGAAGAGGCTGACGGGCCTGGCTTTGGCTGGGTTCCCCACCTCCCCCAACCCCTGCACCAGGCAGCAGTGATGGGGAGGTTGGGGGAGATCACAGCAGCTTCCTCATGATCCCGGTCCATGATGCGGGGGACGAGTCCCTTCCCCATCTGCTGGGCAAACAGTCTCATGGGGATCTCTACAACACCCTCTGGTACTTTCATTCAGCAAACAATTTTTATTCCTCACGATTTCCTCTATCTGGGCAGGTGCACAAAGATGCGGGCCCAAGAGCTGAAAGCCCTGGAAAGATGCACTGCAGGGAGCTGAAGGCAGGAATGTACTTCCCACAACCTGGGAAATAAGGTCTTTTGTCTTTATCTTCCAAACAGATTCTCCTGCTGCCTCAGGTTGTAAGACAATGCCTGGTGTCCCCGAAAACGTCTTCACAAATCATCGTGTCTCAGACACAGCTGCGGATACAGAGACGACGGGTGAGGAAAGGCCCCACGAGAATAGAGGCCCATGATGACATTCATCTTCTGCTGAGGATTTATTATAATGAAGTCAGGAAAAGAACCACTTTGATGACACTAAATAAATCACAGCATTGTACGTTTTCTCTGAGTTGGGCATGGTGGCCCTCCGGAGACCCGTCTCAAAAAAGATAACAACAAACAGAGCTCCGCAGGGCCCGCCAGTCCACAGGCTGTTCGCTGTTGGGCGAGCATATGCTAGTACTTGTCTGTGGGAACTCAGAGAGAGAAAAACAGAGGCCACCAGCGATGTGGGTGTTCCTTCCAGATGCAAAATAAGATTTGTTTTGGACAACACAAAGACTGCTTTTTTTCTCTGACAGAGAAGAAGACACAGCTCCCAGCTCATGGGCTCAAAAGAGGTTCAAAGAGGCCTGTACATGCCTCCCTGACACTACAGCTACCCTTCCCCAACCCAGGTCTTGCAAGGCAAAAACTCAGGTTTTGAAGTCAGTCTCTTGCTCTCTAACACTTGTTTCTTGCTACCTGAAATGCAAGAGCCACGTATGATTTGTGTAACAGAAGATACTTGTGTACATTTGTATCGCAGGGAGGGGTCTGCCAACTTTTTCTGGAAAGGGCCAGATGGTAAATAATTTTGTAGGTATAATGGCCCAAAAGGCTCTACTGTAAGGACTCAACCCTGTAGCTGTAGTACCAAAGAGTTACAAGCAAAATGTCTCGGGATGACTGTGTTTCAGTGACCGTGTTCCAATAAAACTTTATTTAGAAGAACATGTGGTAACCTTGATTTGGCCCCGGGGCCCCAGGGCTGAACACTGATCTGAGTGGAGGCTTAAGTCTACCGTTACAGGATCAGACCTACATTTTTATTTTATTTCAAATGGCAAAAGCTTTGGGAATACCAAGTGTTCACTTTACTGTCTTTGAAAAATAAGATGGGGCGGGGCCAAGAGAAAATTCTGAGTTATAATCTGTGCAATTTGGGGAAAGGACATTTGAAGTGTAGCGCTTGGAAAAGTGCCATTTTTCTTTTTCTTAAAGATTTTACTTATTTGAGAGAGAGAAAGTGTGTGCACAGGCCAGGGAAGAGCCAGAGAGAGGGAGAAGCTTTCAGGACCTGAGATCATGACTGAGCCAAAGGCAGACGTGGAGCCACCCAGGCACCCCCTGTCCTAATATATGTTTGATGCAAAGAATATATTTGGGTTATATAAAGTGAATACCTGTGAATCCCATCTCCCAAATAAAAATCAGAGTACCAATACCTTGTGCATCTCTCTATTTTATTTCAATTAGTTTTTAATATACAAGGTAGTACCCAGGTATGTTTTTGAAAGTTCTATTTAAGATTTATTTATTTATTTATTTATTTTTAAAGATTTTATTTATTTATTTGACAGAGAGAAATCACAAGTAGATGGAGAGGCAGGCAGAGAGAGAGAGAGGGAAGCAGGCTCCCTGCTGAGCAGAGAGCCCGATGTGGGACCCGATCCCAGGACCCTGACATCACGACCCGAGCCGAAGGCAGCAGCTCAACCCACTGACCACCCAGGCGCCCCTCTATTTAAGATTTAAAATTTATATTCCACTTTCCTACTCCCCAACTACCTATTATCTGTCACCTTCCTGATGCCCCATGAAAACTCTTCCTACTGCTGTTTTAAAAAATAAATAATTGCTTCACTGAGATATAATTCACATAAAGTTAACTTTTTAAAAAAAGATTTTATTTTTGTATCGCTGTGGTCCACAGAGTAGGCTGGAGAAGGTAGCAAGGAGATGCTGTATCAGCTACTACAGCCTTAAAATATAGTTGGTGTCTCTTTGAACTTTAAAATTGTTCCTATGCAGCTTATTTTATTTTTGTTTAATCAAATAAACAAGAGGGTTTTTCCACGGGAAAAAAAAAAGATTTTATTTATTTATCTGACAGAGAGAGTACAAGTGGGCAGAGAGGCCACCTGAGGGAGGAGAAGGAGACTCCCCGCTGAGCAGGGAGCTAACATGGGGCTCCATCTCAGGACCCTGAGATCATGACCTGAGCCGAAGACAGACGCTTAAGTGACTGAGCCACCACCCAAGTGCCCCTAAAGTTAACTTTTTGAAATGTACAATTCAGTAGCTTTGAGTAGATTCACAAGGTTGTGGGACTTTACTGCTATATAATCCCAGAACGTTTTCATCAGCCTCGAAAGGAAGCTGGTGCCGGGTCACTGCTGCTTCCCTTCCCTATCCCCCACCCTACTAATGTGCTTTCTGACTTGTGAATTTGCCTACTCTGGACAATTCATATGTATAGAATTATAGAATATGTGGGTTTTGGTTTTTTTTTTGTTTTTTGCATCTGGCTGCTTTCTTTTTTTTAAATTTTTTTAAAAAGATTTTATTTATTTATTTGACAGAGAGAGATCACAAGTAGACGGACAGGCAGGCAGAGAGAGAGATAGAGGGAAGCAGGCTCCCTGCTGAGCAGAGAGCCCGATGCAGGACTCGATCCCAGGACCCTGAGATCATGACCTGAGCCGAAGGAAGCGGCTTAACCCACTGAGCCACCCAGGCGCCCCTGGCTGCTTTCTTTAAACGATGCAATTTTAGGGGTGCTGGGTGGCTCAGTCAGTAACGCGTCTGCCTTCAGCTCAGGTCATGATCTTGGAGTCCTGGGACTGAGCTCCCGGTGGGGCTCCCCACTCAGCAGGGAGTCTGCTTCTCCCTCTTCCTAGGCCTCTCCCCCCTGCTCCGGCACTCTCTCTCTTGCAAAAATAGGTAAATTAAAACTTTCCAAAAAATAAAGATTCTCTCTTTCACTGTGCCCCGCCCCCTTGCTTGCTTGCTCTAAAAAAATTTTTTTTCTAATTATCATGCCTGTTAGTGCTTACAATTTTTTAAATTTACATGGAGTTCACCATATTGAGCTCAAGGCCCAGCAGCCATGAAGGCAGTCAGAGACTGCACTGTAGGGAAGGTCTTCAAAGCTCTGGGAAGTATGGATGATCACTAATTCCCTTGGAGACCAGGGAGGAATGCAAGGAAGCACCCAGAGCAAAGGTGTGTATGACTTAAGATGTCACCAACCACTTCTCCCTGAGCTAAGGCCAAGCTACCATTCCTCCTTTTGTGCTTAACTCCCACCCAGGAGTCCTGAGCCCCATTTCCACTGGGAATGAACCCACGATCCACTCTCCAGTTGGTCCCAACCCACTTAGTACTTTGCCCGCTGTCGTGCCCAGCCAGCGTCCCAACCCTATAAACACATCAGGCTGCTTTCTGCCCCAACCTCTCGCTCTCAGGGTTCCCTCTGCCTGTCCACTGGGCTGGCTCTTCCTGTCATTCTGGGCTGAGGGAACACGACATCCTTGGACAGCCCTTCCTGATCTAGGGTGCCCTCCACCCCGTCACCCTCCACTGTCCTGCTCCACACACTCCTTGGGCCTGTTCCCCTGGCCCTTCTCTTCTCTTTCTTTGTCGTTTGCCCCCCTTTGCTGTGGGTCTAGACCTGGCTGCTGAACACAGTAAGGAGTGGGCATTCGGTATATATTTGCTTAGACTACGCACGTTTTCATAAAATCAGTTTGGTGACTCCCACACCCCAACCTTGGACGAAAACTAGTCTGATCATCTCATGATTTAAATTCGCCTGACTGTCCCGGGTCATCGTCAGAAGTGTCCCGGCGATGTTCTCTCAGAAACTGCCAGGAGCCCTCTGAGCCACTCTGGTAAAGTGACAGCAACACCCAGTTCCTAATGACCGTAGCAGAGGTCCTATCAGGGCTTCACACCTCACTCCTCCGTCTCAGTGCTCAGTGTTTGGGAAAGAAAGTAAGAAGCCACTCAAAATTCGATGCAGCCTCGGTTTAAAATGAAAAGATTAAATGTGAATCACAATGCTACGTGATGGGATGATTTGGGAAAAAAACTGTGCTGCCGGCAACTAGATTTTCTTACTAAACTGCATTACTTAAATTATCTTAGTAAAGATAAGGAAGAGATAATTAGATGATATTTACACACCAGGGACTAGAGAAGCATCTGGAAGAAAAACCCTAGAAAGGGCAAAGGTCTTTTTTTTTTTTAAGTATATATATATATATAGAGATAGAGGGATATTTATTTGTCAGAGAGAGAGAGCGTGAGAGCGAGCACACGCAGAGAGGCAGGCAGAGATAGAGAGAGAAGCAGGCTCCCCACTGAGCAAAAAGCCCGATGTGGGACTCCATCCCAGGACGCTGGGCTCATGACCTGAGCTGAAGGCAGCCGCTTAACCAACTGAGCCACCCAGGCGTCGAAAGGGCAAAGGTCTTAAGGGAATTGGAACCCATGGGGCTCTTGTCGCTATCAGAAATGACATCCTGACAAGGGGAAGGAGCTCCCCCGGCTATTCAACTATTCCAAAAGCTTCTGGTTTGATCTCTCAGGAATTAAAGCCTTTGCCTCTGAAGGATAGTCTAGCAACACAGCTTACAAGGGAGGCTACAGGATACTTACCAACATACAGAACACGTTATCAGAAGACGGAGGTTCACTTGAGCAAGAAATGAACTCGAGACTTAATGATAAATAACCCACTGCTCTCTCCATATGTGCTGGTTTTCTCATTTGTCAGAAAACTTCACAATCATTGGGTCTAGCATTACAGTTTGACACAGCAGTGCCTCTAGCAAATCCAAATCCACCTATGAAAGCTTGTTCTCCCTCACATCTTGGGCCAAAGGGAACTTTCTAGCACTAAGGTGTGGGGAGTGCTGAGGTCTTACCAATACCCAGAAAACAGTATGGGAGGGGGGCTCCCCACAGTTGTGAAGTCAACCACTTTAGTGAGGCAGTGTCCTCTGCCATTGCTGTCCCTGTCATGGAGCCCTCAGACCTCAGCAAGGCTAAGGATGGTCATTGTACTTGACCTTCTCCCCTCCCTCCACTGAGGGACCGGTCCTGGATGAGTGAGTGGAATTCAGCTGTAAATCTCTGCACGGGCCTCGCCCCTCCCAAGAAGCGTGAGGAGGCACAGCCACCGCACAAGTCTGTAGGTGGCACCCTGGCTGTGTTCCTAGGGCCCAGCTGTGCCCTGACCAGTGAGGCCAACCCTGGTGATTCCGTCAAGGTCAAAGGGAAATTTAAAAGGATGAGCTCTGCCAACACCCTGAGTCAACTTTAAGCTTATGAAAGCTGATTCTGGCCCAGGGCCTCGAGGGAAGAGCCCCACTGAGCTAATAATAAGTGGGTGTTGTTTCCACCGCTAAATCTGTACTAAATCACAGCAAGGGAAAACTAAAAGAGTGGAGTGGCTGGGACCACAAGGTAACAGAGAATCCCACAGTTTCTTCCTCAGTCAGACTATTTACTTTTCCTAGATGATTAACCCACAATGTCTGTTCAGGACATTCGTGTTCCTGTGGTTCCTGTCCGTTGATGCTTCTAATTTTTTACAACACACAGGCTTTTGGCAAGTTGAGATCCAGAACCGAAAGTGTTTTCTTTTTTCCTTCCTTCCTTCCTTCTTTCCCCTTCCTTCCTTTCTCTCTCTCTTTCTTTCTTGATTTTACGTATTTGACAGAGAGAACACAAGCAGGGGGAGCAGCAGGCAGAGGGACAGGGAGAAGCAGGCTCCCTACTGAGCCACCCAGGCGCCCCCACAATAAGAGTTTTCTTAGGCAGAGGTGAGACTCTCAGATCTGAGGTTCTCAAAGCTGCGGGCACTCAAGAATGGCCTGAGGCCCAGGACCCCCGCCGGGGGTACTGCAATTCCTGAGGTCTAGGGTCAGGCCCCAGCATATATACTGCCTAAACATTCCTCGGTGCCTTAAGGAGTAGTTAGCACTGACAACTGGGCCTGGTGGCAGCATTCTAAGACACCCCCACTATCTCCACTACCTGTTGTTTCTTCCATGATCTGTTAGGTCACCTGGCAAAGGGATTTGACAAACGGAATTAAGCTTGCTAATGAGCCAGCCCTAAAACAGGGAGATTTTCTGGGTGGGCCTAACCTTATCACATGAGGCTTTATTTATTTAGAAAAAAAATTTCTTTTTTAAAAGATTTTATTTATTTATTTGACAGACAGAGATCACAAGTAGGCAGAGAGGCAGGCAGAGAGAGAGAGAGACAGAGAGAGGAGAAAGCAGGCTCCCTGCTGAGCAGAGAGCCCAACATGGGGCTCGATCCCAGGACTCTGAGATCATGACCCCAGCTGAAGGCAGTGGCTTAACCCACTGAGCCACCCAGGCACCTCTAGAAAAATATTTTTTAAGGATTTTATTTAATTGAGAGAGAGAGAGAGAACACAAGTGAGGGGAATGGAAGGCAAAGAGAGAATCGGGCTCCCCTCTGAGCAGGGACCCCCAATGTGGGGCTCGATTTCGGGCTCCTGAGATCATGACCTGAGCTGAAGGCAGAAGTCAGAGATCCAAAGCGTCCACATGAGCGGGATGTGATGGCCGCTGGTGACTGAGGAGGAAAGGGGCCATGTGGAAATAATCTGACCAGCCTTCAGCTGCTGAGTGTGACCCTGGCTGACACCCGCAAGAAAGTGGGGGCCCTCGGTCTTAGAAACACAGGGAACCTGTCACCAGCCTGAGAAGCACCTGGTGGGTTCTTTCCCCGAGCCTCCAGGTGAGAACACTGCTCAGCAGACACCCGATTTCCAGCTACATCTTGCTGGACTTCGGACCTCTAAAAACTGTGAGCTCACAAACAGGTGTTTTAAGTCCCTGAGCCTGGGACTTTGTTACACAGCAAAAGAGAAGTACACCAGTGACTTTGAAAGCAATGCAAATAGCTGACCACTTCTACCCAAACTATTTTTAAATTCTATCTCCCGTAGGAGGGGATCTAAATATCATGGTACATATTTCTTGCCTCTAGAACACTAATCTAATGCTCTAATATTTGACATTTGAAGTCTGAGGCCACTAAAACCTTAAAACTCAGCCCATTAAAACATGCTAAAAGTTATGGATTTCAGCTTTGGAGAGGTAGGT
Source organism: Neogale vison (assembly GCF_020171115.1). Taxonomy (NCBI): domain Eukaryota; kingdom Metazoa; phylum Chordata; class Mammalia; order Carnivora; family Mustelidae; genus Neogale; species Neogale vison. The sequence continues at coordinate 65,816,232 of NC_058095.1, forward strand.
GAGATGTAGGTAACTACCACCTCTGCCCTCCACCAATTAATCACCAGGGTTGACCACACTGGCCAGGCACAGCAGGGCCCTAGGAACATAGCCAGGGTGACACCTGCAGACTTGTGCGGTGGCTGTGCCTCCTCACGCTTCTTGGGAGGGGCGAGGCCCATGTAGAGATTTACAGCTGAATTCCACTCACTCATCCAGGACAGGTCCCTCAGTGGAGGGAGGGGAGAAGCTCAAGTACAATGACCATCCTTAGCCTTGCTGAGGTCCAAGGGCTCCACGACAGGGACAGCAATGGCAGAGGACACTGCAGCGCCAAAGTGGTTGACTTCACAACTGCAGGGAGCCCCCCTCCCATACTGTTTTCTGGGTATTGGTAGGACCTCAGCATTCCCAAGGCCTTAGCGGTAGAAAGTCCCGGTTTCCTTGCTGGCTATCAGCCAGGGACCTCTCTCGGCTCCTGATGGGCCCCCTTGACCTTCAAGCCCACCAATGGTGCAATGAATCCTTATGATGCTTCAGAGGAAACGCCAGTTTTTAAAGGGTTCATGTGTTAGGTCTACCCAGACCACCTCCCTTTTGCCATATGTGGAGAGGGAATTATGTAAGGGAGAGGGTCACTGGGGGTCATTCTTAGAATTCTGCCTATCACCGCCACCATCTTGTCTTCTGGCCCCCTAGAGAACCCCAAAAAGGGGTTCTCTGCATGAGAGATGCAAATTTCTGTCATAACCCTAAAGAAGGAATTAAAGGCAGATTAAAAAAGGGAGCTGTAGGGTTCCACGGGTCCAACCTATCCTGCGCTTGGGATATAGTTCCCAGGCAGCCTGTGGACCGAGAGTAAATTTACAAGGGCTTCCTGGAACCCTGTTTCTAAAAAGAAAATCTACGGAAATGTGAGTGGAGTAGAATGTCTAGAACGGTCTCCTCTTTGCTGAGAGCCACTTGGAGCTCAGAGCAGGCCTCACTCTGGACTGACTGCATGTTCATGTCCCCCCTGAATCTCAGTTCTGGGGCTACCTCAAGACACCCAAAGCTGAACCTGGGGCTCTGCAGAGGGTCTGACCCACCGTTCTACCTTTTCAGAGCTGCCACCGTGTGTTACTTAAATTCCAGAGGATGCAGTTGCTAAGGTAACGATGTTTTCTCATTCTGACCTTCCAGGCTTAGAACCTGGTGTGGGATGGATAAACCTTGATGAAAAGATGCAAGTCTTGCCCTCCATCAGGGAAAGTGAGCCATGGCTCATGTGTCACCTCCCTGGCCTTCATAAGATGGTGGCGTCATCCACACACCTGGCACTCCTAAGCCTCCTACACAGACCTTTCTCCACAGTACACTCAAGTACATATCTTACTTTTTAATCAGAATCATCGGTCTGCGTGAAGATGGAAGCTCCACGAGAGCAGAAATTCTGCTTGTTTTCTTTTCTTTTTTAAAGATTTTATTTATCCATTTGACAGATAGAGATCACAAGTAGGCAGAGGCAGGCAGAGAGAGAGGGAAGCAGAGAGCTTGATGCGTGGCTCGATCCCAGGACCCTGGGATCATGACCTGAGCCAAAAACAGAGGCTTTAACCCACTGAGTCACCCACGCGCTTCTCTGTCTGTTTTCTTCACTGCTGATGTCCCAGAACTGAAAATACAAGGGGACACCAAACAGATCCCTCCCTAAAAAGCCACTGAATTTAATATATGGAGAGTTTTGACAGAACCCACCGTGCTATACTCTGATGGGCTGAAAAGAAAGTTCTTTCAAGTGAAAATGTACATGGCTACTGCCTTTTTTTTTTTAGCAGAATTGTCTGAGTTTTCTACAATTTACTTTTGGCTTCCTGAGTCAGAGAGAACAATCTTTAGAAGGCTTAAGAAGCATCTCAGACAAATAGGTCTAGACAGAGGATATTTTGCAAGGAGTAAATGAATCAGACACATATGACTTATGTTTCCCTTTAAATTTACAGAGATTTAACGACAAATTAAAAAAAATACTCTTCATGCAGAATGAGTTTTGGGTGTCATCAAGCATAACATGCTTTGAGAACTTGTACAAGATGTTCACAAAACAAAACATCACTACGGCAGGAAATATAATTCTCGCTCTTATGATGGCAAATATCCGATTGTATAATCCCCCCCTGCATTCTAATTATAATAACACTCCATGCCAAAGGACCGATTCCTTCTGGAAATTTTCATCGTCTCTTTGTGTCCATCTAGCACTTTCCTCAATCCACTTCTGTAAGGTGGGGAAATGATAGCTCAGTCAAGTGGCCATGACCATGTGCGGCTCAGCCAGGGCCACCCTTACTTGTTCCTGGCCTTTCTGAGGCCACCCCTACATCCCTTACCCTAAAGCCCCCCAGAATCAGCTTTCTCTCCCCCACTCCTTAAGCTTCTCCATTTCCTCAGCAACGTGGCTGATGTGCGGAGGGAGGCTGTCATTGGGGTGGCCTGCCTTTACAGGGTGGTTTCGACCCTCAGAGCGGGCTGAAGCAGGGGGCTCAGAGAGCAGCTAAAGGAGAAAACAATGCACTGGAAGCAAAGCTTATACTCTGGGGGTCTTTCTTACTGGCCACTAACCCAACTAATTTTTTTCCTCTTTCTATTTTAGCAGAAACTGGGCGGGGGAAGGTCATGTCAAAGATATAAAACACTTCTATTCTTGGGTAGAAACTGATTTTAAGACCCTTGACTCCTGCTATTATAAAGACAATCCCAGTCCTGCTGCCGCTCAAGTATCTGGGGCCTGGCTCCTGGCTGAGGCCTTGTTTTCTTGCTGGGGTCTTTCTTTCTCTGTCCCCAACCCCCTCAAAGCTTAAGGTTGGGGAAGGAGTGTTGGGGTACCAGAATCTTCAGAATTTTTAGCAAAGTGGGGTAAAGGTGTGGGAAAGCAGGGCCTGCGTGGAGAGAAGGGAGGAGATGACAAGTTTATTTTGATTATTTAACATTTATTTATTTATTTAAGTCATCTCCGCACCCAAAGTGGGGCTCAAAGTCATGACCCCTTGATCAAGAGTCACATGCTCTACTGACTGAGCTAGTCAGGCGCCCTGGAGATGGCAATTTTAAAGAGGGCTGCTATTTAATGGGAAAGGGAACACAATCCAACTTACAAAAGAAAACATTGGAGAGTATTTTTGTGTCCTTGGAACAGAAAAAGATTTCTGAAATAGGACGCAGAAAGCACTAGCCACTGGGAAAAGATGGATAAATGAGACGTCATTAAAATGAAAGACCTCGTTCAACAAAAAAGCAAAAATTCAAGCCACTGTGGGAGCAGACATTTGCAATACCTCTATTTGACAAAGGACGGATATCTAGACTATATCAAGGGCTCCTGAAAGCAACCAGAGAAAGACAGACAATCTGATTTTATTCTACCTTTTTTTTTTTAAAAGGTTTTATTTTTTTAAAAAGGTTTTATTTATTTATTTGACAGAGGGAGAGAGAGATCACAAGTAGGCAGAGAGGCAGGCAGAGAGAGGGGGAAGCAGGCTCCCCGCTGAGCAGAGAGTCCGATGCAGGGCTCGATCCCAGGACCCTGAGATCATGATCTGAGTGTAAGAGGCTTAACCCACTGAGCCACCCAGGCGCCCTGACAATCTGATTTTAAGACAGGCAAGAGACCTACAGTGCACATCCTCAAAGAGATTACCCTGATGTCGCCCACTTAGCATGTGGAAAAGTCCTTGGCCTCATTGGCCAGCAGGGAAGTTCAAGTCCCAAGCACAAAGAGATGTCACTACACACTTACGCAAAGACTGGGAGTAATAAGACTGGTGTTGTCGGTGAAAATGCAGAGGAACGATCTCGCCTCTCTTCCTGAGGGCAGGGCGGGGGGAAGCAAACCACACAACTGTCTCAGAAATCTGTTTGGCACAATCTTGAATATGGGCACACCCAATGGTCCAGTAATTTCACTTCTAGGTGTAGATCCAGAAAGAATGAGCGCACCTGTGTTCTGAGAGAAATGCACGAGAACGCACCAGCACCACGTAACGACAGCCCTGAACTGGAAATAACTCATCCATCCAGCAAGAGGGGAAGGGGCGGATAAATAATGGGTGTGATCCCACAACAGGTTCCAAAGGGTGAAGAAAATGAACAAACCAGAGAAGCCTTGATGACTTCGTATCGTAGGGTAAGAGCTGGATGCAGGTATGACAGGTTTTGATTGCATTTATGTAAAGTTCAAGTGCAGGCAAAACTAATACAGCATTTAGGGATGCCTTCTTTTTGCAGAAAACCATGAGGAAAAGACCTGAAGACAGCACTTGCCTTTGGGAGTGGGGAAGGGCTAGGATCAGAAAGTCACACAAGAGGTTTGGGGGAATTGACAATGCTCTGTTTCTGGAAGGGAAATGGCCCATGAAACTGTACCTGCTATTTGGTGAATTTTTAACTTTGTATATGGTATTTCATAATAACAAAGCTTACACTTCTATCAAGCATTCCTTCCTCGTGTAACCTTCCCAGAAGACAAATACTGTCTTGATAAACTGAAACTTTAAACGCAAACAGCTCTAAAGTAACAGAAAAAATGGGGCCTTTGTGTCAATCAGAGGGAGGCACCCTCTTTGGGAAGGTGCTTCAGCCAAGGCTGTCTTCCCTGGACTGAGGCAGCCTGTTGGGCCCATTGTTTGTGGAGACTACATCTCCTCTGAGTAAAGAAAAATGTGGCCCTTCTGCAGGAGACGAGGACCTCCACTGAGGTCCACGGCTTGTTGGGTGGACTGGCTCTCAGTCCCATTTGGCACCAGAGTAAACCCTACCACCACTGTGGCCTTCCCTAGGAGAACAGAAGGGCAACAATTAGATGCCAAGCATATGCATGCACAGGACAAATATGGGCCCAGGATTGCTGCTGCCCAGAGCTGGATGGAGGCTGGCCGACGCTGTCACTCACCGCGTAGCCTTCTGTCTTCTTCTGGCACCATTTCAGGAGAGCGTTACGCTTGGAGCCACCATATTCCCGGGCCAAGGCAGCCAGCGGGTCTCTTCTTTCCACGCTGGTTAGAAAGAAGAGCACAGAGTAAAGAGAAGATGCTAATGTTTAGAAGCCTCAAGTACATATAAGACAAATAACGAGATTAGAAAAGCCAAAGTCTAGGTCAACCCAGGGAGACTCAAGATAAACAACCAAATCGGTCCCATTAATAGTGCATTTTACTATGTGTCATGATACGGAAGAAAAATTAATTTGTACTTCTTAGCTATCAGAAGTCTGGAAAGAGGCTGTTTTTGCTTTTTTTTTTTGTTTTTTTAAATCCATCTGTTGGCTCTGTCCACCTAGCCCTCAACAGACTTAAGTACAGTGCCATTTTAACTGAAGACGCTATAGAAAAAAAACACTCCACAAGCTTCAAGACTTCACCTTATCTACATAACATATAAAAGGAAGACTGAAAGGGCATTGGAAAACACCAGATTGGCTGGTGCTGGTAAGGAGATACCAGGTGATCATCAGTAAAAATGACTCAAAACAGGGTCTTTGCACACTCCAAAGGAGGCCCTCAGTGTGTGCTACGTTAACTCAATCCTGAGCACCTGCTTAGTCAAAGGAAATGATTTTACTAATTAATACACAACAGCATTCTAATTCTCAGTTTGCTGTAGACATCTGTTAATCTTTACGCTACCTAAGATTATTCATATACTACCAAGGGATTTAAGACCACACAGTGTCTTCCACGATGACTACTGTAAACCGAGAATTAGATTCCCCCAGCGATGGAACAGCATGAAGGAGAGCAGGAACGAAACAGCTGATGTATCTCTGGAACATTTGCTGTTAAAAGGCAATTTATGAGCATGTGTACCCCCTGAACAGCATGGGGAATAGAGGTGCTGGCCCCACACACAGCTGAAAACCCACGTACGACTTTTGATTTCCCCTGAATTTAACCACGAATAGCCCACTGGGGACAGGAAGCCTCATCGATAACATACAGTCAATGAGCACAAATTTTTTAGGTTATATATATTGTACACTACAGTCCTACAATAAAGTAAGCTAGAGAAAGAACATAGTAAGAAAATGATAGAAAGGAGAAAATAAATATATAATACTGTATTGTACTTATCAGAAAGAAATCCACATACGAGTGGACCTGTCCAATTCAAAGCCCATGAAATAGGATTCACCCCTAGATGTGTATATCATCAGAGCACATATGCAAGAATGCTCATAGTAGCACTTTTTATACTAAAAAACTGAAAACAATCAAATGTACATCCTCAAGGAAATGGGAGAACAGCAGTGTATTCCTACAATGGAACACTGTACAGCAATAAAAACTGATGAATTACAGATGTATGCAGTAACTTGAACAGCAGGAACAATTTTGAAAAAAAAAACACAACATGTGTCCATGTATACAAAATTTTTAACTTAGTAACATATTGTTGATATTGTTTGGGGATACAAGCATCCACTGTGAGAACTGGGAAAGAAAAGCAAAGGACGACATATACCATAGTCAGAGGCAGTGGTGGCCCTGGAGTGGGGCAGAGAAGGGGGGGCTTCCAGGAGATTTCAACAGTAATAATAACTTTATTTTCCTCAAACTGGAAGGTCGATATCCAGCAGCATTGTTGTTCTTTATACCTTACACGCATTTTATTGTTACTGTTTTGTAACATTCTGATACTTAATAAAAATACTTTTTTAAAAAAGATTTTATTTATTTATTTGACAGACCGAGATCACAAGTAGGCAGAGAGAGAGAGGAAGGGAAGCAGGCTCCCTGCTGAGCCAGAGAGCCCGATGCGGGGCTCAATCCCAGGACACTAGTATCATGACCTGAGCCTAAGGCAGAGGCTTTAACCCACTGAGCCACCCAGGCGCCCTCTTAATAAAAACACTTAAAAAAGTATTTTCTTTATTTGTTTGAGAACAAGAGAGCGAGCACAAGTGGGGACAGAGGGGGCAGAGGGAGAAGCCAACTCCCCCCTGAGCAGGGAGCCCAACACAGGGGTCCATCCAAGGACCCTGGGATCATGACCTGAGCCAAAGGCAGCAGCTTCACTGACTGAGCCACCGAGGTGCCCCTTAATAAAAATACTTTAAAAATATTTCTAGGAGTAATAGGATGACTGAGGACCTCAGCCACCTGAATTGAGGTAGAGAGATTTTTAAGAAAATGTCATACTTGCATTAAAAATTTTCTTATGTAATTTGATGGCTGTTTCCCTTGCACCTGGTATATTTGTAAACTTAAGTCCCCAAGTTTCTGTGGTCAGAGTCACTGTTAACTATGAAGTTATGCTAACTGTGCCTGTTTGTTACTTCATCGCTGAGAACTTAATATCTAAGTCTGACAAACTAGGGAAGACTGAAATGCAGGTTTAGAAAAGAGCTTCTGTATCCATGGATGACCACAACACTAACAGAACAGGTTTCTTTTTTTTTAAAAGATTTTATTTATTCATTTGACAGAGATCACAAGTAGGCAGAGAGAGAGAGGAAGGGAAGCAGGCTCCCTGCTGAGCAGAGAGCCCGATGCGGGGCTCGATCCCAGGACCCTGGGATCATGACCTGAGCAGAAGGCAGAGGCTTTAACCCACTGAGCCACCTAGGCACCCCCAGAACAGGTTTCTTTAAAAAATAATGTTAACTAGATACAACACTCCCTCCAAATTAATAATAATAGGATGAGAACTACCAAAACAAGTGATTTCTATCCTGTCATTTGTTTGTCGCAATGACGTGAATATGAAAAAAAAATAACACATTAATCACTAATTTAATCTTTCATGATGAAGGGTGATAATATAAATTGCATATTAACATACACATAGCCTTTTTGTACGTGTTTCTGGCATAAAGAAAAGAGCAGTTTCAGGTTAGCACTAATTCTGGGCCTTAGAAGCAGTTTTGATCACTTAAATCTCCTGTGCATAAACAAGGCTAATATGTAGTATCTGAGGCTTTAAGTTGAATCTCTGAAAGGCATGACTTCATCTATTTGGGTCCAAATACACACTACACCCAAAGATCTGCCAAGAGTTGAACTTATTCAGACTTTCATAAAATCCTTTACAATACCCATAATGGTAGTTAGCATGTCGGTCAAGCAGCTGTTACTCCCCAAGCAGCTAGTTCTGTATATTCGTCTGTCTACCTGTTCCCAGCACTGGCTGGCCCGGCGCTGTGTGTGTAGCACGGCCCTGGGGCCCAGGAAAGAGACCGACACGTGAGATGAAGATTTACTGTGTACTACAGCACAGCCTAAATACATGGGGACAAAGGCTCACACGGCACGACAGTGCATTAAATACCCAGCATGAGCCTAAGACATGGAAGGCAAAGAAGGGGGCTGTCGGCACCCCCCGGGTGGCTGGCTACCAGCCTGTGGAGGGTTTGACTTTGCAAGGGAAGCACTCAGGAGTGTGAGAGGACAGGAGGGAGATGATTCAGGCTGGGCCCTTGTGAGTGGTCGCAGAAGCCTGTGTCAGCTGCAAAGGATGAGAATGGAAGTGGCAGGTGAGCTGCGGGGTGCCAAGCCGCAGGGAATGCAGGGAGTAGAACGAGGAGCGTGGGTGGAAGGGTGCATGACAAGTCAGGGGAGGTTTCTGAGAAGGTCTGCACAGGATGCTCTTCCTGTTTTCGAAGATGGACTCCACGTGGAGAAGCCTCGGGAGAGGCGAGGGTGGCGGAGTGGCTGGTGGAGGCTTGCCGGGGCCTGGGGGAGCAGGAACACTGAGCAGGGAGAGGTGGCAGAGGCGGGAGCCACGCCAGGCCTCTGGTGGCCACCCTGGCCGTCTCTGTCCTCTCTCTCTCCCCTGCCCTCCCCCTCTCATCACTGCCAGTGTACTTGTGATGCTGACTTCAAAGCACCCCTCTAATACTTCCCATATGCACTGTTTCCTGTACGACTACTCAAAATCCAAATACGAATCCCACAAAGTTAGTGGTTTCTCCCTGCTTTACCAAAAAGAGTAGAAACCTCTAACCTTGGCAATGGAGACCATTCACAACCTCCCTTTCCAGCGGTGATAATCTGAGCATCTGTCTGCCTCCCTAGCCCATACTAGGAGATGATGATGCGTCTGCCTGGGCTGGTCCTCATGAGGCCCCCAGGACAGTCTAACCAAAGGAAACCACCCCCAGCTCCCTGAATGTTGTGTAGGGCTCCTCACGGGAACCCCCACAGGCCCCCTGGCAGAAATGCTGCCTCCCCCTTTCCAGACTTCTTAACCCAACTAATGACCCCCCAAGAGTCTGCATCCACTCTGGTTTCACGGCCCTATTTCATTTTGCACGGTCCTGCTGTCCAGGGCCCGCTTCCCATGCTGAAGGCACGTTCTGTGTCTGGTTGTTTTCATTAAGGAAAAATACACATACAAGTAAACTGACCACAGGCGGTGAAAACAGAAGGAAGATTACAAGGCCACCAGCCCAGTGAGGTCTCACTGTGTAAACATGATACCTGAGTTTGCTCTGCGGTTTCAAGCCCCCAGTGGACGCGCTCAGCAGCCTCGTGTTCCCGAAGCCCAGAGAAGGGGGTCTGCTCAGGGACTCCAGCGAGGGGCTCTTCCGGAGATAAGGGTCCTGTTTCAGGTCCTCACCCCTTCCCTTTAAAAGATCTGTGTGGAGAACAACATAGTCACCTATTCCTAGAAGAGAAATTTGACTGGTCACCACACCTTCTTCTCAAGTACAACAGAATTCTCATTGGATTCCTAAGTATAAATATATAATAAATTTAAGTTTATAGAGTTAAGTAAAAAAACGCACATCGGGACATGGCCTTTTTCTAGAAAGGATTCTCCAGGCAGGACTGACTACATAATTCACAGAGACTAATGCCAAATTAGCCCCTCATTCAAAAATTATGAAGAATTTCAAGATGGCACCCTTGGAGCCGTGAACCAAAGCCCTTCTACACCCTCGGCACAGGTCCTACCCCCTCAGAGCCAGCCCTGCTCCCAGTAAAGCACTTTGTTTGAACTGACAGGCATCTGAGAGAGAGAGAGCTGGCTGGAAGATACCCAGTGGGATTTTCAAATCACAGGTGGCAGCAGGCAAAAAGCTGGGTACCAAGAACAGTAACGATTTTATAGGAAAAAAAAAAAGCCATTCCAGTCCTAGGGTCTGGCTGGCTAAAAATAAGCAAACATAAATTCTTTAAAGACTCCTTTCTGCTGTTCTATTAGGAGTTAAAACAGGTTAATGAAACAGGCAGAACCCTCCGGATGGTATTTCCTGAAGGACCACCAGAGCACAGATCGGGAGAAAACATTGAGAGTGTCTGGTTTATACTGACAAAGGCAACAGGAGCTCAGAGAACAGGGGTGGCTTGCTCAATGCCACACGACAGGCCTCTGTGACCAGGCTGAACCCACCACGGTCGCCTCCTATGACACCGTAAACAGTCATGGAAGAAAACAATGCTTGTATGGCTAAGAGCCGCCAATTATGGGTAGCAAAGTGGGGAGTGAGGCTAATGAGCTTGGAAGAGGAGAGGAAAAACAGTGCTTACATCACTAAAGAGAACAACAAAAACAGCGCATTAATCTCCTTTCAGCAGCTTCTGATGACCTCAAAGCTGGCAAGGCTAACCCGAGCAAGCAGTTTTTACCGCGTAACCCTTTTTTAGTACAGTAAATAGAATCATCCGCGTAGACAGGTGTCTGGTGGGGCAAAACAGGGGCACTGAAAAGGAATGGTTTAATTTGGGGCAAGAACTACTAGGGTTTGAGCGCCAGATTTAGCTTGTCAATTAAAATGACGGCTTCTTCGCACAAAAGGCAATGTGGGAGGGACAGAGAAGACACAAATATTGTGACCAAAAGCTCATGTGGTACTTAAAAACATGGTTAAGATGGTATGTTTTGTGTTACGGGTATTTTAGCCACAATTACAAAAACAAAACAAAACAAAAATAAGCTTGCCTAGGAATACATCACTGTGCCCGTAACCAAGTTATCCCCGATTTTCCACTACACAGCAAGTGTAGAGAATGCAAATCAGGCGGGTTTCCAATATTCTGTTTTGACCTCCCTTCCATTTCTAGGAAGGGGGAACTTATCTGCACAGAAAAAAGAGCCTGCTCTACTGGCTTCATTCGCCCTTTGTTTTTTTTTTTTTTTTTTCTCTTATTCTCCTGTCCTTAGACAGAATTTCCTTCTTTATTTATTTAACACAAAGAGAGATCACAAGTAAGCAGAGAGGCAGGCAGAGAGAGATGGGTAAGCAGGCTCCTCACTGAGCAGAGAGCCTGATGTGGGGCTCGATCCCAGAACCCTGAGATCATGACCTGACCTGAAGGCAGAGGCTTAACCCACTGAGCCGCCCAGGCACCCCTAGCATTTCCTTCTTCCTCGGAATCATTATTCTGACTCCAAGTCCTCATATGATAAGCTTTTATCACTTCTTTATGACATTGCTGATCAGAGTAATCCCCTGCCTTGTTACCAGAAGGCAGCATGGTAGAAAGAATCAGAAAAAAATCCCACCCTGGTCCCAGAGCTTTCTAGCTATGCAGTCCAGATTTCTGGCTTTCTTGCCCTGCTAGAGGCACCAGTAAATAATTTGTTTAGTGTTCTTTTCATCTTTTCTGTGGCTTTACAGTAAGAACACACAGTCCTACACATATATTTCTGAGGCACATACTTGGGACAGCTTACCCTTCTGCTAATGTCTGCTCTCACAGGTGAACTGAGCAGAAAGGGAACAGAAGCTAAGGTCAAGGTCACCCCTTCTGCTCATCCCACAGCCAGCTGCGTTCACTCAGCCCCTGGAGTGAACCTCTGAGGGAGACAGCACTATTTCCAACCCAGAGATGAGGAAACCACACCCCCAGGAGGTAGAATGATGGGGCCAAGAGACAAGCCCACCCCTGGGTGCCCAGCTCTGTAACTGCGGCTTCACACTGGCCAAGCAGCACTCGAGGCGCAGGAGTGACAAAGCGACAGGGAGGATTGTGGATTCCAACCACGGTGTCACCAGCAGGGTCCGGATTTTAAAAAATACCAGAGTAACAACAGGAAGAGGGCCACATTCAAAGGCAAAGACAGGACGAAAGAGGCATATTTTAGGAATTGTGGAAGCAAAGAGACCTTCAGAATCAGATAAGATTTTTTTTTCTAAAAATAGTTACTTCTAAAGATGGTTAAGATATTCTCTTGAGATTCCATAAAAATACAAACAAACAAAAAACTCCCCAAAGCTAGACATCTCTCCCGAACAGATGCACACTGAGAAGTACAGTGGCAGGAAGCAGGATCTAACATCCCGAACACAGAGTCTTAAATTGTTTGGAATAAATGCCATCAACTATTTTTCTAAGCTCGGTTTCAGGCAAAGAAGAAAAGTAAACCTCACAAAATAAGAGGTCAAACGTATTTGCTATTTTTTTAAAATTTTTAAATTTTTAATTTTTAAAATATTTTATTTATTTATTTGACAGAGAGAGAGAGAGAGAGGAGATCACAAGTAGGCAGAGAGGCAGGCAGAGAGAGATGGGTAAGCAGGCTCCTCGCTGAGCAGAGAGCCTGATGCACGTCTCGATCCCAGAACCCTGACATCATGACCCGAGCTGAAGGCAGAGGCTTAACCCACTGAGCCACCCAGGTGCCCCTGTTTTTTTTTAAGAGTTTATTCATTTATTTGTCAGAAAGAGAGAAAGACAGAGAGAGCACAAGCAGGAGGGAGGAGCAGAGGGAGAGGGAGAAGCAGACTCCCTGCTGAGCAAGGAGCCCTATAAGGACATGGGGCTAGGGACCTGAGCCGAAGGCAGACCCTTAACTAACTGAACCACACAGGCATCCCAAAAGTGTTTGCTCCTTAAGGTATTACCTGAAAGGGGAAGGTCTGGAAGATCCAAACGCTGAGTCACACCTTTGCTGGCCGGCCAAACACTGTTGTACGTTGAATGCCTCTAAAAAAACCAAAGGGCACACCAGCATGGTGAGCTTGTGACATCTGATACGTAAACATGGTGTGTGTATGCATGCGTCCATGCAACAGTTCTCAAGCTCATAGGAATCACCAGGGTTAGCTTTTAAAACAACTTATTTTTTCAATATCTTTTTTTAAAAAAAGAATGTATTTATTCATTTGATGAGGGGTGGGGTGGGAAGCGGGAGAAGCAGACTCCCTCCTGAGCAGGGATTTCCCCCCACCCCATCTCCGCCTTGGGGCTCTGATCCGAGGACCCTGAGATCATGACCTGAGCTGAAGGCAGATGCTTAGCCAACTGAGCCACCCAGGTGCCCTGAGGGTGGGGGGGGGGCGTAATCATTATTAATCAGCTTTGTGAGTACCTTCCTGGAAAATTCTATGTATATTCTAGGGGGTGGGTAAAAACATTGATTTTTAATGGCCAACAGATATATGGAAACATGCTCAGTATCACTCATCATTGGGGAAGTGCAAATCAAAACCACAGTGATAGGGGGGTGGGAGGTTGGGGTACCAGGTGGTGGGTATTATAGAGGGCACAGCTTGCATGGAGCACTGGGTGTGGTGAAAAAATAATGAATACTGTTCTTCTGAAAATAAATAAATTGGAAAAAAAAAGGAAAAAAAAACCACAGTGATATATCACCTCACACCTGTTTGGAGGGTCATTATTTTAAAAAATGAGAGAGAGAGAGAATAACAAGTGTTAGCAAAAATGTGGAAAAATTGGAATTTTTGTGCACCGCTGGCGAGAATGGAAAATGGTGCATGCACTATAGAAAATAGTAGGAATGGGGGCACCTGGGTGGCTCAGTGGGTTAAGCCGCTGCCTTCAGCTCAGGTCATGATCTCAGGGTCCTGGGATCGAGTCCCGCATCGGGCTCTCTGTTCAGCGGGGAGCCTGCTTCCTCCTCTCTCTCTGCCTGCCTCTCTGCCTACTTGTGATCTCTGTCAAATAAATAAATAAAATCTTAAAAAAAAAAAGAAAATAGTAGGGATGTTCCTCAAAAAATTAAAAATAGAGCTCCTGTACCACCCAGTAGTCCCACTTCTGGGCCTATACCCCAAACAACTGAAAACAGAATCCAGAAGAGATGTTTTGCACGCCCATGTTCCTGGCAGCATTACTCACAATAGCCAAGAGCTCGGAACAAACTACCCGTCCATGGACAGATGAATGGGATAAAAAAAAATGCAGTCTGTATGCACAATGGAATATTAATCAGTCTTAAAAAGAAGGAAATCCTGGAACAAATCTGGGAGGACAGTACTGTCAGGTTGGGCGGGACCACATCTGTGGCAGTGGGAGCCTAAAGCGGCTGCTGTGTTTTGACAGAAGCAGTAGTTCTAGGCAAGCCCTTAGAGAAAGACTTGCCAGAAATACAAGTTCCTTTCACCGGCCAACTTTTGAGATGTTTTGGGAACCTTTCTTGGAAGCGCAGTGGACACCAGAGCTCTCCCTGTATTCAATTCCTTTCTGCGGGATGGGATGGGCTAAAGTGATTTCCGGTATCTGGAAGCTAAGGGTGATTGATACGTTCTCCTGCAGGAAGAACTTCTTAAGTGGGTGAAACCCATGGAAGGAATTTCCCTGTACTGTTTTTGTAGGAAGGTGCATCAACAGAGGAGTGCTTAAACAGATCACCACATGCCACACAGCCTTTAAGAAGAATGCATTATTTCTCCAAACACTGACAGTTGAAGATGTCTCTGGTATATTCCTTCACTCATTCAACAAATATTTATTGAGCTTCTACTGTGATATGACTGTGTGCCAGCCACTGTTGCAGACAAGAGGTATAACAGCAAGCAAAACCTTTCTCTGTGCTGGATGTAGAGTTTGCTCAAGATTCCCTCTCTCTTTCCCTCTCCCGCCTCTCCCCCTGCTCACATGTGCACACATGCGCCCACTCTCTCTCTTTAAAAAAAAAAATCCGTGCCCTCAGGGAGTACATTCCAATGACAAGTGAAATGAGTCCGTGTCTGAACAATGTGCAGTGTAATCCAATTTATGAAACTTTCTCTTCCTCCCTACACACACAGACATTTTATGAAAGAAAAACACCTAGAAGGATACACAACAAGCCATAAACAGTGGTTATTTCTGGGGCTAGGGAGCAAGAGAGAGTTCTTAACTCACTCTTTCTCTCTCTCTTTTCTTTTTTTTTGAGATTTATTTATTTGAGGGAGAGAGACAGAGATAGCCAGAAGAGATCATGAGCAGAGAAGCGAGGGAGAAGCAGGCTCCCCGCTGAGCAGGGAGCCTGACGTGAAGCTCGATCCCAAGACTCTGGGATCATGACCTGAGCTGAAGGCAGAGGCTTAACTGACTGACCCACTCTGGTGTCCCTAACGCATTCTCTTTTCAAGTGACTAGAGCAGTATGACAGTAATCTAAGGTTAACAGAGGTCAGAATGATGGCTACATTAATAGATTACCCACTGGGTGGTGGCAGGAGAGGGCCTTAATGATTCAATGAAGATGCTTTATCTTGGTGTTAGGTACATGGGTGTGTGTATACAGAAACATTCAAGCTGTATATATTTAAAAGGCGTGTGCTTTACTTTATACATGAATCAGAGCCGGTGGTGTGCACCTGCTCACAAGGGCCAATTATTAAATCTTCAGGAATTTTGCAAGCTAGTTTTCAACATGGCCCCTATTAAGATTAAATTATATTATAAGCAAAAGTAATAAATACTCAAAACTCTCTGCTTCCTATTTATTAGTCTTCCCACGATGACTGGGGTTACTTACACTTATTCCACCTGTTTTCTAGAAATACGTGATAAATGTCTCTTCTCAACTCCACGTTCACTGACGTCACGGAGCTAGCTGGATGCTGGCGACAATCGGAATACAAACCCACGCTTTTACTCCCTGGCAAGACGCCAGCTGTTAAATGTTTTGTCAGCAACCTTGTGTGTGTAGCTCAATGAATTTAAGTCAAAATGAAGCATGATCTGTTTCAGTTTCATTTAAAAACTCGGTGATTATTGGAATATAAGTAATTGCTTTACTTGGTTTTACATATGAAGAAGTATAAAGTATCTTCCAGGGCAAAAAAGTTAAAAAAAAAAAAAAAAGAAAAAAAGAAAAATTGAAAAGATCCCAAACAACAGGGGCACCAGGGTGGCTCAGTCGTTAAGTGTCTACCTTCGGCTCAGGTCATGGTCCCAAAGTCCTGGGATTGAACCCCGCATGGGGCTCCCTACTTGACAGGAAGCCTGCTTCTCCCTCTCCGGCTCTCCGGTGCTTGTGATCTCTCTCTCACTGTGTCTCTCTGTCATAAATGAACAAAATCTTAAAAATAAGGGGAGGGGGACACGCCTGGGTGGCTCAGTGGGTTAAGCCTCTGCCTTTGACTCAGGTCATGATCGCAGGGTCCAGGGATTGAGCCCCACATCGGGCTCTCTGCTCAGTGGGGAGTCTGCTTCCCCCTCTTTCTGCCTGCCTCTCTGCTTACTTGTGATCTATCTCAATGTCCCTCCCCAAAAAAAAAAATCCCAAACAACATACACTGGCTGCTAAGGACACCAAAAAAGGGTACTTGTGAATGACATTGCCCTTGGCTCAGCAGGAGCTGCTGAATGTTATTATAACATGGAAAGTCTCGGTCTTAGAAAATGCCAAGAGGGGGCCTGGTTGGCTCTGTTAGTGGAGCGTGCAACTCTTGATCTAGGGGTTGTGAGCTCCCAGGTTGAGTGTGGAGATTACTTAAAAATAAAATCTTAAAATAAAGAAAAGAAAAGAAAATGCCAACAGGCCAAGAAGCTCTGGTCTAGAACCTTCAGAATATGTCAAAGGTGACACAGATTGCCCAGTGAACTCTTAAGAATTTATAAATGGTAAACATTTTCTCTCTCTGGGGTGCTTTAAAAACAAAATAAAACACTTCCTTGAGAAAAATATCTAGTTCAATATCCACTTCTGGTAAAAATTATAGTCTTCATTGAACTGAAAACTTCAGATGTATCTTATGGGGAACAAAATGTCATTAACAAATCGTATGAGGTTTATATGTTGTCTCTCTCAGAACTTTATTAAGCCTCAAACTGTAATTTTTTTTAAAAAGGCTTTATGTATTTATTTGAGAGAGGGAGGGAGAGAGAGAGAGAGAGAGAGAACACTAGCATGCACAAGCCACAGGGGGAGGAGGGAGGGTAGAGCAGAGGCAGAGGGAGAAGCAGATTCCCTACTGAACAGAGAGCGTGATGCGGGGCTCGATCCCAGGACCCAGAGATCATGACCTGTGCCAAAGGCAGACACTTAACTGACTGAGCCACCCAGGCACCCATCAAAATCGCAATTTTTCAATGGAAGTTTCGCTATTACTATTTATGGTTTATTAAAAATGATGTTCAATATGCCTCAAAAATACACCAAGTGGTTTTCACTTCTTGTTTCCTGAGCATGAGCCAGCATCATGGACCCTCGTGGCCTGGACCACCACCCACACATCCAAGACCCTCAAAATACCTGCATTGGGGAGACAGCAGCGGCGGGAGCGGTCCTTACTGGAATCCCACTCAGGGGACTTCTGGGGGCTTTATGGACAGAAATATTCTGTCCAACTCCACCTGCCAAGAAAAGAAATGGGAACATTTCTATGTAGTTTCAGTTCCAAGTAGCAAAGAGTAGTTCCTGATTTGTTCTTATAAAACCATCCCATACTGCTTATAACAGATTACATTTACTCTGTTCTCTTTCCTCTGGACTAGTGTTGAACTTGGGGAGGGGCAGTCAATTGAATGGTCTTAGAGGTGGGACCCCAGGGACAAGAAAACACACATGATGAGGTATCTACGGTAAGAAGGAACAGGAAAGTTCGTGCACAAACTATTATTGTTAACGGGAAGTGTCCCATCTTCATGGACTGAAGGTAGTCAATGGGCTTTTGCATCTTTTAATATTCGTGGTCTTGTCTTAATCTGAGCTGAGAACTCTTTTAGCAAAGACCACCAGGTATGTCCTAGCATTATCTATGACTTCAGTCTGTGGTCGAGAGAAGAAATACACTGCTATTTTGGACAGAGGTGTACTCGGTTTCCTCTATTTACTATATTTTTGTGTGTATGGATGTGCGTTTTTCTCATATATATAGTTAACAGTGAAGAAAGGTGAATCGGTGAGCCAGAGAGATGTTTCTAGAAAAAGCTGGGAATGTATCAAGACCAGGAATGAAAGGTCAGCACAGGTGGTCACACACAAGACCAGGCAGAGAAAAGTCTAAGAGGGGAGGTGGGGAAGGCCAGGGGTCCTGCTAGACAGCCAACTGCACAGACTCAACACCTTGTTTCCTAGGAAACGAATCCTCTGGTTGGCCCAGCTAAGAGGGAAGTGGTCGTAACCTGAGTTTAATGGACACAGAGGCAGAAAAGGAAGGTGGCAAGTCTGGAATTAAAGCTACGGGAGAGATGGAGAGAAAGAGGAGGTTTTGTTACACGTGAGCCAGACTCCTCACTGTCGTCTTCCTGGAGCATCTGCCGGGCTGCAGCAAGTGTCTGGGATACAGTGACTCCTTGTGGAATGATCTAGACTGAGCCCCTGTGGTTGCATCCCCTCGGGGCCAGTGTTGGAGTAGAGACAGGCTTGATACACGGGGCCATGGTCTGCATGGGAGTTCTGCTCATGAGACGAAATGATGAAATACCTGGCCGTCCCAAGTCGAACGACTTGATGAGGGACTTAACAGTGGTCGCAGATTCCGATGGCGTTGGAGACGTCCTGCTCATGTAGACGCCATGCCAGCGGCCGGGAGCCTCAACCCCGGGTGGCTCCGACTCTTTGTTAACGGGTCTGCATGGTAAAGAGCATTATCCAATTGAGAAGGCGGAGGGTTCCCATGGGGGGTGGGGGGAGACACAGATAACGACAGACCTAAATCTGAAAGGAGGACCCCCAATTTCAAATCCCTCTTCAGGAAATAATATAGGGCTTGCTCTCAATTTTCATAGAGGCGTTTTGAAGGTGTACCAGGCATATCTAAAAAAATAACAATACTGATGGTATTTCTTCTTAAAAATGATTTAACATACGTTATCAAAAATACTATCAATATTTATTTCATTTTTCTTATTTTTATCCAATAATCTGCTCCTAGAAAGTAGTAGCCCATACCTGAGAATGACAGACCGTTGGACCCAAGGACCATGTCATACGCTCACAGCTGGTTTACCTCATCTATCTGTTGTTAAAATTTAAACATATATATGCACATGTGTCTGTAATTACCTCTTATTTAAAAAATGTTATCAAATCTCTCCAATTCATTGGTCTCTTTGTTTGGTCACAGAATGGTCTTCAAGTGGTGTTGGTTTTCCACACACCTACCTCACCATACAGGACACCTGGCGGTTGTGTCTATTTTGATCCAAGAATGTGTGAGCTCTTGTACATAACTCAAAGCAGTCAAAAGTTAACTACCTCTGGGGAATGCCACATTACACCCCTGCTACCTTCCCAACAGGCCGATTGGTATTAAGGAAGATTGGTCATGTCGATCATGTGTCTGCAAGGGCTCTTTCCTGAAAAACTGAGTAAAAGCCCAGCTCCGGACCCTTCCCAGGGATGGACAGACTTCTCTCCTAGGACTCCCCTCCACCCACCTCACTTTCAGACTCCAAGTCTAGCTACCTGAAATTCTGTTCCTTGTAGGTCCTGTCTCTGTATCCTTGCTCATTCTATGCCCTTCCTGGAACACAATTTTTTTTTCCAAAATATTTTTTACTTTTATTCATGAAACGAACCTAAAAGAGTCTGTAGCTCTGGAGTGAGACAGAAATTAAAGTTAAGTCTTTTGTCTCTTGGGCATCCGTGTTTTTCAGAACTTCATTTTTGAATTTCAACATAAGCATACAGATGACATAAAAACAAACAAGGTTTGGAACACAAGCATCCAGGTAAAAGGACAGTGGCAAAGAGGGGCAAATTAGGAAGAGCCACAGTACATCCCTACAATGGGCAATGACCAGGCAAAACGAGGCCGAAAATGCTGGCTCCCACATGCCAGTTTCACCAGGAAAGGACTTACAAATCAAAAAGGACACAGATCAATTTCACCCACTAGGAACCTATTCTTCCTCTGTATTCTATTTGAGCTTCTGTGCCTCTGATATGTAACATAAATTTACCTTAAAGAGCCTCCCTTCTGGTTTAAGATTATAGTAACAGTCAGCAGCAGTGGGCACGGATCTAAGCAGAACCTACAGACACAGATACTGGGCAAACGTCAGGGCCTGATACTCTCACAAGTGAGAATAAGGGACGGACAATTATCTGCTCCCCTCCAAGGCATGCCCTGACCTACGAATATACTCCATAAATTCCATGATTTAAAATGAAGAGAATATTCGTACTCAAAGGATGTTTATATTTATGACAGGAAACAGAATTATATGCTTGATGGCATCTGCCTGGAGAATGCAAAAGAATTCAAGAACAGAGGAAAATATACAAAAGATGAGAATTTGCAATGAAAGGCTGAGTCTGAAAAGTGGTATTAGCAATCTAATAATCCCAGTAAAATATTTTAAAGCAGAACAGGCTCAAGAGAAAAAGAAAGGAGGGCATACTGGGAAAGTCTCTTTGAATACGGAGGAAATAAATAACGTAAAGGTGGGATTTCGATTCACTGGGCACAGGATGGCTTTGACCATACATGGTGCTAGCCGTACATCCGGGAGAAGACCCGCACCTCATATCGGACTGAACAAAGAAAGGCAAATCAAACATCTGACAGAGAAACAGATAAAGACACAGATAGAGAAAAGGTGATCGCCTACTTCTGCAAGGGAGGGGAGGGAAAATCTTAAACAAAAAACACCCCAGACACAGTAAAGGAAAATATAAACAGACTGCGTCACAATATAAATTTTTCCACGAGAATGATGGTAAAACCGTAAGACCCATAATGTACTGGGTAAGCACACATCGCTGATAAGATATGACTTACAAACGGAGAAGAGGAAAAAAATCAGTCCACGAATAAATAAGCAAAAGTGCTAAACGAGCAATTCTCAAAAGAGGAAAAGTAAATGATTAACATATAAAAATTTCCCTGGGAAAATGCAAATTCGAAGCAAAATTTTTGCTTATTCTATTCACAAAATTAAGCTAAGGCTATGTATAAACAGGTACTTTCATCAAAAAGTAAAATGTCACAAGTCTTAGATAAGTAACCTGGTAAATCTATCAAAATCAAAGCTGCATATCCTCCAAGGTAGTGATCCTACTTTTAGGAACCCACCCTATGAAAATAAAAACGATCTATAATGCTATGTGGGTAAGGACTGCTATTATGCCATTATTGGGGAAGAAAAAAATCTAGAAAATACAACCTTGATGTTCACAAAATATGACAATATTTCAATATTCTAGGGCACATCCATCCTCTAGAATACCACACAGCTATTAAATTGAGTTAAATTTGGGGCACTTTGGGGGGCTCAGTTAGTAAGTGTCTGACTCTTGGTCTTGGGGCAGGGGTCTTGACCTCAGAGTCGTGAGTTCCGGCCCTGCACTGGGCTCCACAATGGACACAGAACCTACTTAAAAGAAAAGAAAATAATAAAAAAATGAATTAAATGAATTAAACTCGTAAATATCGACTTAGAAGGATGCCCATGATACACTGTTAATATAGTGTATAAATTTTATAAAAACACATAAAAATGAACCCTATGTATTTATATGAGTAGAGAGGGAGGAAAGAAAAAGACACACCATGAACACTGATTACCTTATAGAGAGTACTGGAGAGGGAAACGATGAATATTTTTCACGGAACACCTCTGTTTTGTTACAAGGACACCTAAACATTCATAAGTAAGAAGAAACCCAATACATCAAATCAGCAAGTGACCTCTATTTATTTTTACAGTTCGACAAGATAAGCCAGGACCTCAAATTCCACACTAGATTGTTCGGGAAACACTGGCATTTCGCTTCAACAATTTATGCAAAATTAGTTATCTTTGCTCCTTGCTCTTTTGTTCCAAGACTGAAATCATTTTTAAAAATCACATTCATATTTAAAATCAGCCTCCTGTCTACAACTCGTATCAGAAGTCCATCTTGCTTCTGGCTCAGATTCTAGCTACAGGACACGGCTTTCGAGTTCTGAAACCACCTGCGCTAGAAACCCAAGGACAGGTGGACATGAAGGCCCCGCACACACTTGGCCAGCGATGACAAATCAGGCAACAGACTCTTCTGAATAATAATGTATTTATTTAGCACTTCATGAATGCCTACGTATAAAAATATTTAACGGTACCCAGACTACAGGCAGATCGGGATACTCAATGAGAGTACAACTGTGTATCTGAAGTGGAGGCGATTTTCCTTTTGTTTACGTTTGCAAACACCTGGTAAGTGAAATGTGGGATCATTCCAAGAAAATCTCAGTCTGTGGTAAAGAGCTCCCAGTAGGTGTACTGGACAGTGCCAGAGAGCGTCAAAGCCATTTTCACAGAAGAGGAACCGATCTCCTCTCTTTTACCACCAGACAAAATTTTTCTAGGGATTCTGGGCTCTCCAGCTGGACATGGCAAGCTGTCCTCCTGCGTTAAAGAGCCTTCCTGTTCCTCACGCCCTCCCACCAGACAGGAGCTCCTGTCGCATCCTGGGGACATGTAGCGAAGACCCGCCACCATCTGAAGGGCACGGCTGCTCCTGGAGTGAGAGCCGAGGGAGGCCGGGCCTCGTGGAGCCACTGAATTAGGTGCAGATCTCAACAAATAATGTACTTCCCAAGTTCAACATCCCACTCTGAACTCTGGACCATTCTGAATCATCCACTTCTGGATTCAAAGCCTTTCAGTTTCTGGGTTAAGTTTTATTCCTGAGGCGCTGGTTGTAGTTGTTCCTTAATTTTTAGTCTGATTCCCAAGGGCACGGCCACCACGTAAACAAACCGGCTCGACTACATCCTTTTTGGTCAGCCAAACATCAGTTTGCGTTGAGCCCAGTGGAGATTCTGGAAATCCAACCCTGACTTAGTGGTGGCTTGTTTTGGATGAGGTAACGACATCAGACCCCAGTTGGAAAGGGCTCGTTCGGGACTTGATAGAAGGGAAGCAGAACCCGCTAGCTTCTTCAGAACCAGATGGGACACAGACGGCTTCCTGGTTTGCGGTAAGTAGTGTTAATGCCAGGATTATCAGGTACCATGTTCAAGAGGAAACACAGAAATAAATTCCAAAAAGTAAGACACAGGCACGGGCCACATTCACCAGCGCGCTGCACACCCTAGCTGCGTACAAAAAAGTGAGTTTCACACCATGCTTGTACTTGGTCTTTTTCAAGAACTTCATCTATGCTCCAAACAAAAGACTGCCGAATCTTCTGAGAAAAAGAAAGAAGGGGGGAAAAAAGAGGGAAGGATCATCTTTGATTGTGCAATGGGTTGATTCCAAAATGTAGAAAAAAAGGGAAAGAGACTTGATCGCCATGACTCTGTCATGAAACAGTGGCTGTTACACGGCGACAATCTGGCTCTTTGTAAAGAGGTAATTTCTCTCCCACATTATTCCCCCCTTCATATAGAAATGGCTGTAGTTTCCCATCATGGCAAGGGCTGGGCTGTCTTTCTTCCAGCAAATGCTCTGCTAGCTGACAGAGACCATGGAGCTGTGGAAACAGAAATGGAGGGGGGAGAGGCTGGTAAAGGAGTTACTTGAGGCAACACGATCTCAGGCTACAAACAGAAGAATTAACAGTGGCCACTGACCCATGGGGAAGACCTAATATCTAGAACAGGACCAGCATGTTTTAATTCCTACTCCTCCAAATTTTTTTGGGAAGTCAAAGGTCTTTAGACAGAGAACATGCCAAGGACTTCAAGACACCACTGCTGGGCTCCTCTCCCTAGACCTTCTCTGACAGATGACTGCACTGGGTAAGTGGAGACGGCCAGGGTGCACAAAACCAGGCTTCTCTGTGATTTTCGGAGTGGCTCGAGCTTCCCTCTGCTAACTTAGAGTCAAGGCAAAAAAACAAACAAACAAAAAAAACAGAAAATAGGATTTCTTTCAGTATTGAGACATAGCGGTCCTAAAGGCCTAGGGGAAGCTCATGTCCACGCTTTTCAAAGCAAGTCTGTGAGGATAGGAAGCAGGGGAGCAGACACAGCTCACTGTGATTCCAGGCTCTGTGTCCAATGCCAGCGACGAGGATGCCAGCTATGAAAACAGAAGGCGTCAAAGGGCTGTGCTGGGAGCCCAGAGGGCCAGCTTCCACATTGAGGGTGAAAGTGTCAAGGGCCTCTGAGGCTCGGGTTAGGAACCCCCAAGAGGACTGGTCCCCTTCTGGCAGGGCTAGGGATGTTGTATCAAAGCATCTGCAAGAAGAGAGCTGGAAGGGGTATCTCAGTGACCCCGAGAAACTACACCGCCAGCTCCCACACTCAGCATTTCAGTGACAGCTCCAGAACCCCCAGCCCGGGGCTGTGACACACGGCAGCGGTAAGGACACAGAGGGTGGCACAGGCAGGCGACCGACACTAGGTCAGGATACATTGTGCACACAGAGTTAGAGCCGATTTCAGAAGAGTCTGGCAGTGATGGGCCACCATGCTGCTTGCTTCAGAGGTGACCATGCAGGAACCAGTGGGACTAGCTAGACACATTCTGAATCTCAGTCCTTCTTAGAAGCTCCTACTGCTAATTATGTACCGATGTTTAGTACTTATTTAACCATCTCTTTCTTTTAAGATGTTTCCCATGGATGTTTATGCTGTTATAGGATGAACGGTAAAAATCGAGTTAAGTCACCCTAAAAATAACTGTCTTTAGTGTTTCAGAATGAGAGAGAAAATGCATATCAGTCTTCCCCTGTTACTTTCGAGAAACCTGTGTCATGCCCTGCAGGTCAACAATGTCCTTCGTGTGGCCCATCAAGGCACTGAGGGGAGCTGCGTGTGCGTGTTCTCTGTATCTGGAGGCGAGGCCCCAGCTCTCAACTGTCCTGGAAACTTTCCTGGAAAATGGCTTGATGTTTTAACTTTGGTGGAAGTTTGAATTATAAGGCTTGCTCTTAATGGCTCAAGAATGGAAGAAGCCAGAGTTGAAAAAATTATTCATTATCCTTTCATCCATTAATTTGTAAGTGTCCAGCAAAACAGATCACTTCCAGGTCCATGAAAGCTACACTGGCTTGTTCAAATTTCTGGAAGAGAAAGAGGAGGTATATGGCCCAGCTAAAATGTGCATATGCCATGGTGTCCGGGAGGTTCCAAGGACTGCACTGGGCAGACGGTACGGGGGCATGTGAGTTCTTGATGCCCCCATCAGAGAAAGGTCAGCTGAGCAATTAGTCGCAGGGAACAGAGGAGCTTCTGGGGGTCTTCAATCATGACCCATCCTATCTCCTCATTTGAGGGAGGGAGCAGCTAGGTCTGGGAAGGAATTCTTGCTAGTTCATGGCAAAGACAGGACTAGAGCCTCGTCTCCCCATCTACTCTTCACATCGGTAATTCTCATTCCAAAACAAAAATCCTTTTGAAAATGTAATAGGATGAAGACTGCTAATGTGCTAATTTTTTTTCTAGAATTTTCTAAAATCCTAGGTTAAATAATGTTCCACACTGTCTTAGCTGCTGAGTTCTTGGTAATAAAGGCTAATCTGTATACATGCCAAGCCCTGTCATTTGCCCACCTACAAGCCTGACTACATCCCCTCAAATGCCTGTATTTCCAAAGTGCGAACACAAATCGGCTAATCCCACGTTAGGATCAAGGTTCTTTTTCGAACGTTCTTACCTGCTCTTGGTTGTACCTGGAGGACCCCATCAGGGAATTTTCTGCAAGTTCTTTGGCTGTGGCTGAACCAAGAATGCCTTTTGAGTTCTCAGGACGCAACTATCAAAGTCAAATTGAGTTTCAGTCGAGAACCCATTCAGCCAGAATGGAAACTCTATGTCACTTCAGGGCCTTTGAGGGCATGAGCTGGTTGCAAGTCTTGCCCATGGGGCAGGTTCGGGAAGCAGCAAGTAACTTTCAGAGTCAATTCTTTTGAGGGGGCAGTCTGCGGAATCAGGGAGGAAACGGGGTCCGGCTGTTGTGTGATGCCTGTGGGGTTTCAATAGGAGGCTACGTGCTGGGCTGGTGTCAGCCCTACGATTTTGAAATATGTTGTGATAAAGGATTAACCTATTGGATTTGGGGAGGAGGTCTGCAAGTCACCAGAAAATCGCAAGAGAAATATACCATGTGTCTAAGAAAAATAATAAAGGGACCCTATGTTTGAAGATGCGAATTATCTTATATGGACCCTAAATTGTCAAGGTTTGTGCAGATTTCCTACAGTATCAGAGTTCAAGTTGTATGATCTGGCCTGTATCTTTAGAGTCTAGGTAAGAAATGCAGCAGCTTGTACAGTAACTGCATGAATTTGGAGCTTGTCTTTGACCATTTATCTTTACAATAACCTAGGCAGGAAGCGGTACAAGTTATGATCCGGTTCCTCTTCCAAAGACACACATCATAAAAGCAAGACAAGTGGACAAATTACACAGAAGCACAAAAGCAAACGAGGGGACCTCGTACTCACTTCAGCAGGGGGCCCTCTCAAGTCTAGTCTTTTGATTCTCCTTCCTCTTTAACTTAAAATTCACAGGCTTTGGTGGCCAGAGGGTGTAGGTGTGACAATAAAATAATGACCTTGATTCAAGAGTGAAATCATGGAGTCAGCTACACACATCTTATCTGAATCCTTCTCTACAGCCTATTTTAAGCATGGAGCCCAACATGGGGTTTGAACTCACAACCCTGAGATCAAGACCCTAGCTGAGATCGAGAGTCCAACCCCTAAGTGACTAAGCCACCCAAACGCCCCTACAGCCCGTTTTATAGAAAACTCATAAACAAAGGAAGGAGGGACTTACTGCAGCAAGTTTGGTAAGAGAATCAAAACAGAATTCTGAGAAGAAATCTACTTTTTCTAATGTCATAAAACTCACAGCAATACATCAGACCCAAAGGCCCCAAATCTAGCCAAAGAACAACCCCCCTGATCCCAGAAAACTGGTAAAAAGAGCCAACTGTACAAATCAGCAGTCGGAACCTACCAAATCTGATTTTAAAATACTCTTTCATATCTGAAAGACATCTGAAAACTCAAAATAATTTGCTAATATCCAAGCATCTCAAGGTCAGGGACAGTTATTCCTGACCGGGGAAAAGGGAACGCTGCATTTGTGAAGGCCTAAAGTACTGTTTATCATCTCGTCTGTGAACCCTTTACATTTCAAACCATAATAGGCATTGAGCTCACTTTAAGAATGCCTTCCTATGAAACATCGCTGTTAGGAAGAGCTTCCTGGGACAACATACCGTGTGGTTTCCCTCCCTCGGCACAGAAAAGGAAAGTCACGTGTTAGCCGGAGGTGTTGTCCATGCTCATCTTTCTTAATAAAGTGGGCTCTTTCAAGGCTTTAGAGGCAGCCATCGGCGCTGCCAAGGGTGATCCTGGGTCATGAGGAATGGGTCCTTCGGCTGGTACAAGTCCCCGGGGAAGAGGTCCAGCCTTGCCCGTGGTACGAGAGGGACCCACGGAAGGTGTTTCCATGGCCCATGGCAAGCGTGTGGTCCCCTGCACTAAAAAACACTGAGATTTAAGGAGTGTCCTAGACCCACTTCTATTCTTTACGCATAGGAGGCCACTTGGCTAGAACTTCTGCATGTATATGAGTGAAGGGCTTTCTCACTGCCTCGGGCCAGAGGATGGCAGTGGCCCGGCCCTGCACGGACCACTCCTGGTCATGTGGTGGTGGAAGCAGGTGAGCTTTTTAGGAAAGAAAGAAACCACACAGGTGGGCTTTTTAGGAAAGAAAGAAAGATTCTGCACAGAGAGACACAGAAGCGCCACGTCTCTAGACGGTGAAGGCTCATGCATGGTGAGTGAGGCAGCGGCCAAGCGCGGAACGGGTGCCTGCCACACTCGCAGCCGTGGGCCTCTGTTGGGACCGACCTGCTGTGGTTCTGCATGTCCCCCAGCTCCTTCTGCAGCCTGGCGTTCTTCTCCTCTTCCTCCAGCAGCCTCCGCTTCACAGCGCGCAGCTCCTGCTGGGCCTCATACTTGATGTCATTGGCCACCACCACCGCCGTCTGGAGGTCTGCCTGGAAGCGCCGCCATTCCTGTCTCCTCCTGAAAATGCCAGAAGCCACGCCGGTGTCAGAGGCTATCTGGGGAGGACCGTCCTGGGGGCCCTTAGTGGCCACCGCTGCAGTGCCGTCCCACCACCGGGAAAAGGCTCAGCACGGGTGGGAAGGACACAGTCGCGTTATTGGTGTTTATCCTGACACTGAAAGGCTGGCTGGATTTTCTCACCTGCTGACATGACCCTGTGGTTCCGGGGCCCACAGGAAGCTACTGAGAGAGCAGGCAAGAAGAGTTAGCAGGCTCTATTTTTTTTTAAGATTTTTATATATTTATTTGATAGACAGAGATCACAAGTAGGCAAAGAGACAGGCAGAGAGAGAGGAAAGGAAGCAGGCACCCCGCTGAGCAGAGAGCCCAATGCGGGGCTCGATCCCAGGACCCTGGTATCAAGAACTGAGCCGAAGGCAGAGGTTTTAACCCACTGAACCACCCAGGCGCCCCAGCAGGGTCTTTTTCAAAGGGTCCCAAACCAAAGGCGGGGACACGCTTAGGGAAATGACAGGGAAGGCTCCCTTGTCCCCCGCTGTAGCCACATCTCACCTTTATCTGCTTAGTTAGGGTCTTGAGCTGCCTTTCCAGGTCTGACTTTTGCTCCTCCAGCTTCATCACGTTCCCTGGAAAGAAACAAGTCAGACAGGAGTTGTAAAAGGTGCAAGACTCTGGGGAGAAAGTCAGGGAGGGAGGAGCTCTGGATTTAAAACCCATCCCTTCTGCTAGAAATTCCATCCTCAAGACCCTGGAACCCGGCAGCTAGAAACTGGAGGTTCTCCCAACACAGAAAATGGGATGGTTTGGGCAAAAAGTGGTGTTGAGTCAGATCATGGTCTCAGACGGAACAAACAGGCAGCACTCCGGGAAGAGGTCAAAATAGCCTCTCTTATTTATTACACTCACTCCCGGCCTCCCTGGTGGTTGCACATTACAGATCTGAATGTCCTTTATCACTGTGCCATGGGCGGCTTTTGTATAACACAGAATGTGACTGGCGACTACTATGGTGACTTTCAGACCAGTTGCCAGAGTTGTGGTTTTTAATTGTAGTTAAACCACACAATCACCTGGGAAGCCTTTCCAAAGCACACATGTTCAAAGCCCCAGACCGTGACCCACAGAGCGGAATCACCCATGGGGAGAGAGGATCTGTGGTGTGTGTGTTTTAATGCCTCCAAAAGGGACCCGACACCTCTCCCTAATTAAGAACATTCTCAGTCCCCTTCTCTCTCTGACTCTCAGGCTTCCATGTCATTTCAATTGCTTTTTTAAAAAGATTCTATTTATTTATTTATTTCAGAGAGAGACAGTGAGAGAGAACATGAGCGAGGAAAAGGTCAGAGGGAGAAGCAGACTCCCCATGGAGCTGGGAGCCCGGTATGGGACTCGATCCTGGGACTCCAGGATCATGACCTGAGCCGAAGGCAGTCGTCCAACCAACTGAGCCACCCAGGCGCCCCAGTCTATGGTATTTTCTTTCTTTCTTTTTTTTTTTTTTTTTGAAATACATCTGAAGAAACTTAACATTTATTTCCCAGATTTACAGATTCTGTAAAGTGAGTGTTTTATAAATCATATCAAATCCTTTCTCAGGTGAAAAATGTATAGAAGTAAAATTTCTTTTTTTTTCCAATTTATTTATTTTCAGAAAAACAGTATTCATTATTTTTTCACCACACCCAGTGCTCCATGCAAGCCGTGCCCTCTATAATACCCACCACCTGGTACCCCAACCTCCCACCCCCCCGCCACTTCAAACCCCTCAGATTGTTTTTCAGAGTCCATAGTCTCTCATGGTTCACCTCCCCTTCCAATTTACCCAAATTCCCTTCTCCTCTCTAACGCCCCTTGTCCTCCATGCTATTGGTTATGCTCCACAAATAAGTGAAACCATATGATAATTGACTCTCTCTGCTTGACTTATTTCACTCAGCATAATCTCTTCCAGTCCCGTCCATGTTGCTACAAAAGTTGGGTATTCATCCTTTCTGATGGAGGCATAATACTCCATAGTGTACATGGACCACATCTTCCTTATCCATTCATCCGTTGAAGGGCATCTTGGTTCTTTCCATAGTTTGGCGACCATGGCCATTGCTGCTATAAACAACATTGGGGTACAGATGGCCGTTCTTTTCACGACATCTGTGTCTTTGGGGTAAATACCCAGGAGTGCAATTGCAGGGTCATAGGGAAGCTCTATTTTTAATTTCTTGAGGAATCTCCACACTGTTATCCAAAGAGGCTGCACCAACCTGCATTCCCACCAACAGTGGAAGAGGGTTCCCCTTTCTCCACATCCTCTCCAACACATGTTGTTTCCTGTTTTGTTAATTTTGGCCATTCTAACTGGTGTAAGGTGATATCTCAATGTGGTTTTAATTTGAATCTCCCTGAGGGCTAATGATGATGAACATTTTTTCATGTGTCTGATAGCCATTTGTATGTCTTAATTGGAGAAGTGTCTGTTCATATGTTATTTTCAATCTTGGACATGTTAGGATACAATCATAGGGAATGGTGTGACATCTGCTCTGGACATTAATTCTAAGCTGGTTTTCTTGGTGGGTTGTGCTTGACCTTTAAAGCTTTGGGGACAACACAGTCACATTCTTATGAGCAATACATGATAGAAACAAAGCAAAACTGGACTTCTCTTCTTTGGCTTTATACACTCTTCAAGTATGGTGCTGTTTGGAAATACACACTGTCAACAGCGGTGGGTTCTGGTTATCTTTGCAAGCGTCATTCCTGAGAACTGTCTAAATGATGCTGACCCTGAGTGCTGACTGCTTTTCTGCTGCGTATCACATCCAGTGAAGGATGGAACTCTGGCACCAACCAAGCTAAACGAGGTGTTAAACATACTGTCAACTCTCATTGTTTACGGCCGTTACATAAAGTTGCCATGCATGCCAAATTTGCAAATACTGAACTTTGCTCCTATGGGGAAGTACAGGGTTCGGTTCCTGCAAGCCCCTGATCAAAGGAGACACTACTTGTGTTAGGTAGGCTCCTTTGCCAGTGTCCTTGGAAAAAATAAATAAATAAAAAAAAGCCCGTCCCATCAGTGCTGGAAACCTGCTTACCCCTTTCCTGCATAACACTCAGTAGATATTTTAAAAATTCTTCTGCAGCTTCCTCATTAACAGAATCTGCCTTGCCTGCAAGTTTTTACCTTTTCTCATGCTGTGAGGTGTTCCAAGAGCCTCGAGAGCAAGCCAGCACTAGCTCAGAAAGGTCTAACAGTTTCCTGACTTTGGGAAACATGACTGTAAGTTTCTTGGCTTTTGGTTTCACAACAATGTAGTCTGGTACTTTTGTTTTTTTTAACCAGACCTCATCTCGTGAATCCGCAAATGCAGCTGCTGTTTCCATCTTCTCCATAGCTTTGTCACGTGTCACAGATTTTACTTCAGCCTTTTCCAGAGCAGTGAATTTCATCTTCCTTTCTCCAGAAGTTTTTGTTAACATTGAAGTCACAGCCAACAGCACTAAAACTCATGCTTTAACAAATGTCATTTAACACTTGTTTTCTCCATTAGGCACATCCCGGCTTTCCGCCATAGGGACCTCAGACGTTATTTCAGGACTACATCTGGGGGCCATTCTAAACAGTGAAATCGCCAAAAAAAGGGGCACAAAAATATAAAAAACATGACCTTAAATAACCACGAGAAAAATACTTGTTTGCAGTATGAGAGCTGAAACAAGAAGGCAAAGGGTTCCCTTGTTCAAGGGAACCTGCACTTTAGGAAACTAAAATTTTTTGCTGCTCTCTCCGTGCACGTCCGCGAATGACGTTAAAAGTGCCCTGAGTGTTGATCCTGGGGTTTCAAATACATTCAGGCTAGCAGGTGAGTTCCCAGATACAAATTCCACAAATAATGAGGATGGGTTATACAAGCCGGGAAGCTTCTCAGGCAACCAACTATGCTATTTTTAGCAACGGTGAGTGCCACCAAAAGCTCTGTGCATTAATTCTTTCGTGACAAAAGTAAAACACATTAGATGTGATAATTTGATAAAGCTTATTTGGACAAAGCAGACAATGTTTAACTAATCCCTTTTAATGTCTTTCCCTACACAAAGCGAACAATGAGTCCATAAAGAAACCAAATATTGGAGCCTCTTCAATAATGAGGCGGACGATTGCTAAAGTTACCTGATATCCTGGCTTCAATGGGACCCATGCTAGAATGGTTTTCTCTCTGAGCCCAAGAGCACACACTGCTCAAATCACCTGACTGTCTGTCACCCATCTTCCTGCCCGTCAGATCTGAAAGACAATGCTCTGTCAATACCCAACGCACGTGGGCAGTGGTGGTGCTCACGCACAGCAGACCTGACACTCCAAAACGTGTTTGCTCTTTTTCACAATCACCTTGTGCTGCTGACTCACGTTCCACAATCTTTCCTTCCCCACCGCCCACTCTTCCAGTCAATGAGATTAATTACTCTGCCTTCCCGGACCACCGTTCTTCCCACGAGACTGCCAAACAAGCGGAAGGAGGACTTTTCACCAGCATTCTTACAGACCCTCCCAGGCATTCAGTTCGCATCAGCTCAGTCCTGATGCATGTCTGGCCGGGGCTCGAGTTCACTTACTTTCCAGCTCGCTGATGAGCTGGTTGTTATGTAACTTGACAGCCCGATGCTGTTCCACCTGATCTTCCAATTCAAATATGGTCTCCTTCATGTCTTTAATCTCTGCATCACTCTCCGATGCTTTCTCTTGCAGTTTCAGGCTGGTTCGGCTCAGTTGTTCTGCCTGATGGTCACATATCTCCTTCAAGTAAGAATAATCCTTTTCCACCTAGAATGAAAGGGAAGGTTGCCTGGTCAGTGTAACAGGAAAGAGCTCCTTATCCACCAGAGTCAGGCTCATCCGAGCAACGGCAAAGGAAGCTCTTGACATGTGCTATATCTGGAATCATTTCTATATTCTTAGCCTCAGGAACAGCCAAGGCTATAAATATAAAGAGAAGAGCAATGTCTGCAAACGGCCAAATACGGTGGGTTCTGTGTCCCTCCCCACAGACAGGTGCCCTTCTGTTCTACAGCTGAGTGCAACAGCGCCTCCCTGGGAGGCTCTGATACTGCACCCCAGAGGGAGGCTGCCCTCCTCACATCCGCTATGGAGCAGCGCCCTCTGCTGGGGATCCAGGAACAATGCCCCTGAGACTATCCACTGCCTGCAAACGCCAAATCTTTTCAGCCATTAAGCACTAGCGGTTATACCGTTTCTTTAGAGAAATGAGACATTAATGTGATGGAGAGCACCAGCTGAAGGCACAGAACAGAAACATGGGCATGCACCAGACACAGAAGTGGCACAGGACAAGCACTCATTTCACCTTTTCAATTCTGAATCATTAAACATTTTATTATATTTTTTTAAAATGATTTATTTACTTGTCAGAGAGAGAGAGAAAGAGAGCAAGAGAGTGCACAAGCAGGGGGGAACAGCAGGCAGATGGAGAAGCAGGCTCCCCGCTGAGCAGGGAGCCGGATGAGAGACTCGATCCGATCCCCCAACCCTGAGACCATGACCTGAGCCGAAGGCAGACGTTTAATTGACTTAAGCCACCCAGGCTTCCCTCATTAAACATTTTGAATACACAGAAAAGCACCCAGAGTGACAAGATAACCATGTGCCCAAATGGACTTCACAGTACTTAAATTTTGCCACATTTGCTATTTTTACTTTAACAGGATTTAGAAAAGTCCCCACATTCTCTCCCACCCCAGAGAATAATTTGCATTACCCCAAAAGTGGTGTGTGGTTGTTGCTTGAATGGTTTTTCACTTTTACGGAGTATGAATGTGCCCGTGATAATACACAGATAGCACTGTTTTGTTTAAAAATGTTTTATTTTTTTTTTACTTTTAAGGAATCTAATCTCTGCACCCAACGTGGAGCTAGAACTCACAACCCTGAGATTAAGAGTCACACTCTCCACTGACTGAGCCAGTTAAGTGCACTGTTTGAAAATTTTTATACAAATCATATTATTCTATAATTATGCTTCTGCAATGTACTATTACACTGTATTATAGTATATGGTAATAAGCTTTCATCCAGTACCATATTATACTTCTTATGCTTTTATAAAACTTGTTTTTAACTGTGTTATTTATTTATTTATTTATTTGACAGAGAGATCGCAAGCAGGCAGAGAGGCAGACAGAGAGGTGGATGCATTCTCCCCGCTGAGCAGAGAGCCCGATGTGGGGCTCGATCCCAGGACCCTGAGATCATGACCTGAGCTGAAGGCAGCGGCTTAACCCACTGAGCCACCCAGGCGCCCCTTTGACCGTGTTTTTGAGATGTATCCACACTGGTCTCCACAACGTTCAGTCATTACTTTAAATGTTTCATAGCATTCTGCTGTCAGAGTATACCAATTATTTTAGTATGAGCTCTGCCCCTTTCCGTAAGATTATTTATTTATTTATTTAACAGACAGAGATCACAAGTAGGCAGAGGCAGGCAGAGAGAGAGGAAGGGAAGCAGGCTCCCTGCTGAGCAGAGAGCTTGATGTGGGGCTCGATCCCAGGACCCTGGGATCATGACCTGAGCAGAAGGCAGAGGCTATAACCCCCTGAGCCACCCCTGCACCCCGCCCCTTTTCTACAGGTCCTTTAATTAATCTTACCAAATAGTTATCTATTTACCAATTAATATAAGCCTGGTACCTAACGATGACTTCCTAGATTTGGGGGAGGGCACCTCTGTATACATGGGGTCCAAGTGAACATCCAATGAATGGATAAACACATTAGACAGTAGGATTGCACTGTTTTTCAGCTGGGATGCTGTGATCAGAAATAAACAAAGAAGGTAGGAAAGGAAGGAGGGAGGGAATAAGGAGAGAACAGGCATGGGAAAAAACCAGAGCTTAAGGGTGCGCACTGTTTTGTGCAACTGGTATTTCAATCACAAACGTGTGTAGCTCGGTACTGCGCTGGAAATTGCGTCACTGTAGCTTCTATGGGCCATGGAGGGGGCCAGGCATTGTAGACATGAGAAGGCTGACGTCCGACAGCATCTGAAAAGCAGCCAAAGAAGGCGGCTTGTGAGCCCTGCCTCCCGAGTCAGACCACGGCTTTTTGCAGAGCTGAAGCCTGGGGCTGGGGGTCCGCTCACCTGGCGTCTAGAAACACACATATTACTCTGGTGGGACTACTGTGGGTCAGGAGTGAAACTGGAGGGTGTAACCAGGGAACCAGAAGGTTGAGCACCCTGAGGGGGGTCTCCGCGTGCAGCTGAGGCTGCTGGCCTCCCACAGCGCCGACCCAGCTCTGCCTCCTACGTGTTGGCTGGCCAGGATCACAAGCAACAAACGATACGCAGAGTGCTGGGGGAAACGCCCCTGGGCTGTGCATTGTGCACGGCTGGGGCCAGGGAACTCTTAAGTCAGCATACTGATGTGTGTTTCAAATCATACACATCATTCTTCCTTCTTAATTTGGGAATCATCCTCTCAAGTTTAGCAATATTTTCCAGAAAGTTCTTTTATGAAAAGCAACAATAGCAACAGCAACAACAGAAACCCTTAAGTAACTTCACAGTTTCTGCCTGCAGGAGCTTGGTGGGTAGTAGAAGGCAGGTATTTTTATATTCATTTTACAGATTTTTTAAAAAAGATTTTACTTAATTGACAGAAAGAGAGATCACAAGCAGGCAGAGAGGCAGGCGGAGAGAGAGAAAGGGAAGCAGGCTCCCTGCTGAGCAGAGAGCCCGAAACGGGGCTTGATCCCAGGACCTTGAGATCATGACCTGAGCCCAAGGCAGAGGCTTTAACCCACTGAGCCACCCAGGCGCCCCAATTCATTTTACAGATTGACAAATTGAGGGAGGGAGAAGTTAAGCCACTTAAAAGAACAGTCTAGTTTAGGGGCGCCTGGGTGACTCAGTGGGTTAAAGCCTCTGCCTTCAGCTCAGGTCATGATCTCAGGGTCCTGGATCGAGCCCCGCATCCGGCTCTCTGCTTGGCAGGGAGCCTGCTTCCCCGATCTCTCTGCCTGCTTCTCTGCCTACTTGAGATCTCTGTCTGTCAAATAAATAAATAAAATCTTAGAAAAAAAAAAAAGAACAGTCCAGTTTACCAGGCAGCTAGGGCTAGCACCGTGTACCTCCATGACCCTTTCAGGCTCTGGGTTGCCGTCCACATGACTGGCCTTCCCACTGGCCAGTTTTTCGTTCAACGACTGTTCTATCCAACAAGAAGCAAGGTGATTTCCAACGTCTCCTTTTCATTAAAGAAATCACTTTCACACATTGCAAGGAAGACCTCTCCTCTCCAAAAATCAACTTGCTCTAGAAACAGGGCGTGCCCAATGACATTACAGACAGACTCAAATGAATTTCTCTGCAGAGCCCCAGTCCTTCCTGGAGAAGAGGTGCTTAGAACCAGCCCCAGAGATAGATGGCAGCAGAGACCACTTGGGACTCCCCCTACAGGGCTGAGTCTGGTCTCTGGCCTTCCAGGGTGGGGGACGCAAGGACCAGTAGGGTGGCTCAGAGGCAGAGGGGGCGAGAACCTTTCCCCTGCCCTGCCAGGCTCTGAAACCAAGGAAAAGGTATCGTCGAGGGTCCACACTCCCAGCCTCTGGAAGCTACTGGCGTCACTTCCAGGGTCGGGCCAACCTTTCTGGCCTGAGAACTAGATGTTCTCTTCCGGTCACATTCCTGCTGTCCCCACCCCACCAGCTCCCCCGGTGACCTCCTACTCTCCTCAAGATTCAGGTTGTAAATCAAACGAAAGGACATGTCCTGATGACTCAGGTTTTCACTGTGAATTTTTCTAGTGTGTTCACAGCAAGTAAAATTCTCCTCA
This sequence comes from Neogale vison, assembly GCF_020171115.1. NCBI lineage: Eukaryota > Metazoa > Chordata > Mammalia > Carnivora > Mustelidae > Neogale > Neogale vison. Next base: position 65,853,136 of record NC_058095.1, read on the forward strand.
TTCACTGAGCCTTGAGAGGTGGTTTTCTTCTGAGCAAAAGGCTTTGGCCTTAAGACCAGAATGTGTCGGGGTCCTTAGGGCGGCCTCCAGAATTTTTCTATCTCTTTGTTGCTGTGTAAAGTAGGAAGCAGCACAAATCAGTAAAGAGGAGTTACGAGCTCTGGGGTTAGACCCAGCTTTGAACCTTGGCCTTCCTCATCAATTAGCTAGTCACCTAGCCATTCTCTGCCTCAGTTTCTTCAGATGCAAAAAATTAGATGATGACAGTACCTCTAGCACAAAATTCTGATGATTGAATGAGATTAAATGATCTAGAGGGCCATCAAGCGCCTAACACAGAAAAAGCAGTAAAGTATTAGTTACTAAAATACCAAAAATTTTACTTTTTAACATATTAATAGAATTACAGCAGCCTCTCCCCTAATTCAGTTACTAGTGTCTCTTTCATTCACTTATTCAATGAGTGCTTCCCGGATACCTAATATATGGAAGAAATCACAATGTTAAAATTACACAGCTGATCCTTGAACATGGGGAGGGAGGGGGGCGATTAGGGCCACCAACCTCCCCCCGCCGCAGTCAAAACTTTATGACTTTACTAAACTGTAACTTTTTAACTCCACTGGAACTTAACTACTAATAGCCTTCTATTGACTGGGAAGCCTCACGAGTAACATAAATAGTGGGGTTGAAGTATATTTTGTATGTGATATGCATTATGAACTGTATCCTTACAATAAAGGAAATCAAAGAAAATGTTATTTAGAAAATCTTAAGGAAGAGAAAATTCATTTACAGTACTGTATTCGCTGGAAAAAACCCCACATATAAAAGGACCCGGGCTGGTCAAGGGTCGGTTGCGTCTAATACGAAAGTGAATAAACCTGCACTGACTGTTTGAGTGGTTTCACCAGGAGTAAGAATTGTTGAGTCTGTAAGAATTTGTTGTTTGTACTAATTTGGTTCCTCCAAAACTCCTTTTGCTTATTAATTCCTGGCCCTGTTCTGAGTATATACTACTGCTGACAGAGAGCCATGTTTCATTCATGCTGGCCAAAACCTGAACTATTTTTTTTCTTTCTTTCTTTCTTTCTTTTTTTTTTTTTTTTTTTTTTTTTTTGCAGTGCTGCTCTGCCAAGGGAGAGGAGAACATGCTAATTTAGTTTACACTTTTGTTATGGAAAAAGAAAAATGGCTATAAAATACTCAGAGAAGAGGGTAAAAATCTATATTTCACTTTGGGAACTTTCTAGACTTTTCAGAGGAGTGCTCACACCCAGGAGAGACAAAGGCTGGGGCTTTGCAGAGGAGTCCTAAGGTCAGCTGAAGGGAAGAATGGTGTTCAGGCCTAAGTCAGGGAAGATATTATTATGTCTAAAGGGACAAATGGGCCCCTCAGAAGGGAAGGGGGAGTCAGCCCAGGAAATCCAGAAAAGGGGGGACCACACGGAGCAGGAGCACAGATCCTGTGGGTCAGGGTCTACTGGCAAGACCACTCTTACTCAAACATGGGATGTCTCCTGGCCAAACCCTCAGGTTCAGCTCCCACCCCCCTGCAAAAGGTTGCAAGAACAGAGACCTAGTGGTAGTAGAGCGGGGGGAGGTTGGGGAGCAGAGGGAGCCGCCAGTCATCACAACATGTGACTGCTCTGTATCCTGGGCCACATGACTGTCCTGTCTGACCTACTAAAGGATGAAAGGGCATTCTGGCTCTACAGAGGACACTTCCCAAGCTCCAGCTCCTGGTGCACAGCAGGCTTCAAGCTCTGCGCTACCAGACTGGGGCCTGAGGCCCAATCCCTGAGCAACAGCTCACTTTGAAGGCTTCCCCTGCAGAGCTTGCAGACCTTTCCCCAAGCTGTCTGGATAAGTGTCTCCTCTCGACTTCCTCGGGAGAGCTGGAAAGCAGGCTCTGTCACACAAATTCTTTTCCTTTTCTTTTTCCTTTTTTCTTTTTCAAGATTTTATTTATTTGACAGAGATCACAAGCAGGCAGAGAGGCAGGCAGAGAGAGAAAGAGGAGGAAGCAGGCTCTCCTCGGAGCAGAGAGCCCAATGCGAGGCTCGATCCCAGGACCCTGGGATCATGACCTGAGCCGAAGGTAGAGGCTTTAACCCACTGAGCCACCCAGCCGCCCCATCTTTTTTTTTTTTTTTTTTTTTTTTTTGAGAGAGAGAGATCGATCGATCACGGGTGGGAGGGGAGGGGCAGAGGGCGAGGGAGAGAATCTTAAGCAGGTTCCATGCCCCCACTTAGAGCCTTAGATCATGACCTGAGCCGAAACCAAGTCAGACACGTAACCCACGGAGTCACCCAGGCGTCACCCAGGCGTCCCCACACAAGTTTCTTACTGCCTTCTTCCCAGAACGAAGTCACCGGACTCTGGTCTGCCCAGAGAACTGATAACTATTGTCAGCCAAAGGCAATAGAGAGAATGGGGAAACTGAGCTGAGGACCACCGCAATGTCCATGTCTTTACCTGAGTAGTTCAACCTTAACCAACTCTCCCAAGAGTACCCAGTGTGTGACGCACGAGGGGGAAGGGGTCCGTACATTCTCCTGATCTCCACCTCTACAGATTTTCCAATACTTGTGACATCCTCCAAGATGATGATACGGTGATACCAGCTGATCTGCCGTGGGGACAATGACCACACAGAGCTGAGGGCATGTCCTTGCCACATCTTTCTCTCAAATTCTGGTTTTGCCACTTGTGGCCAATGGCCCCCCCCTAATGAGTTAGGGCTGGTGACCAATACTGGTCACACAGGGATTACTGTACCCCTAGTTTTCCCCGACCGTTCACACCAAGTGTTACTTCATAATCTCGTTTTTCCTCTGGAAGAGACACCTGAGTTTCTATAGTAAGAACTAAATCTCGGTGCACTTGGGTGGCTCAGTCAGTTAAGCAGCTGCTTTTGGCTCAGGTCATGATGTCGGGGTCCTAGGATCCAGCCCCACATCAGGCTCCCTGCTCAGCGGGGAACCTGCTTCTCCCTCTCCCTCTGCCTGCTGTTCTGCCTACTTGTACTCTGTATCTGTGTCAAATAAGTAAAACCTTAAAAAAAAAAGAACTAAATCTCTAAGGACACCACCTATAAGCTTTTGACCTTGGGGGCAGGGTGGGGTGGGGGTGCGGTCAGTATTTTCTTTTAGAACTTCTGGGTTTCAAGCCTTATAAAAATATTCTAACTTGAAATCAAGATCCTGAACAACTGAAAATCTCAACGTCAGAAAAACAGACACCTGGACTGCATTATTGTCCAGAAAACCAGGGACCCCAAGCTGTATCACTTCTCAGCCTTTTGGCTAAGATCAAGTGTAGGAATCCCATGCTATGACACTCTGCTTGCCTCGGGCCGGGGCAGCCATGTGCGTGGCTTATAGGATGCTGAGCCACCCAGACTCTGTGGAAAGGAAACCCCTCCTCAAAGTCATACAGAGGCATGGTTTATAATCACACAGTAAGCAGCCAGCAGAATGTTCCTGTTGGGTATCAGAGAAGCTGAAAAGAATGGAGATAAGAGCAGAAGACAAAGAAAGTAGAATAATAAAAAACTTTGAAATCATCACAATGATTGTAGATGTCCTACCAATTTTCCATTTACCGTGTGAGGAACAGATCCACCCTGTACACCCCACCCCCCAAAAAGTACATTTTAATCGGGGCGCCTGGGTGGTTCTGTGGGTTTAAGCCTCTGCCTTCAGCTCAGGTCATGATCTCGGGATCCTGGGATAGAGCCCTGCATTGGGCTCCCTGCTCAGCGGGGAGCCTGCTTCCCCCTCTCTCTCTGCCTGCCTCTCTGCCTACTTGTGATCTCTATCAAGTAAATAAATAAATAAATAAATGAATAAATCTTTTAAAAAAAAAAATCTTTTAAGGCTTTTCAGAGGCTCTTCTCACAGCATCTGAATCACTTACGTAACTTAGCCAAACTGGAAACTTACATGGACTTACTACCACTATCAGATCATAGGATGGTTTGGTATTGCTTTTCCTCTCTAGAAACAGGTAATCTCATTTTCTCATAATATTCACCTTCTGCTGAGAATTAAAGCGGATGAATGCAGAGTTCAGGTAGAAGCTGTTCATCACCAAGAAAACTGCTTGGTGATGAGTGGGACACTTACCCTGACATCGGCTTACGGCAGTTAAACATGAGAGCTTTATGTGAAAATGTCTGGTGAGGCCACTGAGAACCGAAGGATTAGAATTTACCCCGGGAATGCAAAGATGATTTAACACTAGACTACCTTAGAAAATCTGTTACTGTAATTTATCTCATGAACAAGTTCAAGCAGAAAAGCATCATGATCACATAAAAACTACTCTAAGATCATAGCTGAGGTCTCAGATCTACAGTAGATGTAGAAAAATTCAATCTCTAACCTTTAAAAAAAAAGCAAGCAAAATACTTGTATCACTCAATAAAAGGTACACAACAAAATGCCTACAACAGGCATCCTTGATAGAATGTTGAGGGTGCTCCCTTTAAACAAGACCAAGATCTCTCTGTTCAGCATGGTACAGCAGACAGGGGCCTGCCCAAGGTCACAGACTGAACCATTAGCTAAGTCAGGATGACCCAAGATTTCCACCTGCCAATCCACAACCTTCCTGTCCTTCATGATGGTTTTGTGCTGAACGTGCTCCTGCTTCTCTGGGGCATGAGTCCCTTATACCTTATACCTTATAAGCTTGAATTCATGGCTGCTGGTGCATTCGTCAATATTCTGCTTTGGGGCTTCTACAGTAAGTAAGCTTCCAGTCAGCCTAGGAAGTCTGGGTTTTTATCTTTCTGAAGGTAAAAGAAAAGGACAGGAAGATTAACACAGGTTCCAACTCTACTGATCAGATCTGCACATATAAGACAGCACAAAATTAGGGGCCCCTGGGTAACTCAATCAGTTAAGCATCTGCCTTCAGCTTGGGTCATGATCTCAGGGTCTTGGGGAGCCTGCTTCTCCTTCTCCTTCTGTATCACCCTGGCTCATGCTCTCACTCTTAGATAAAGAAATAAAATCTTTTATAAAGGGGGGGGGCGCCTGGTTGGCTCAGTCATTTAGTATCTGCCTCAGGCTCAGGTCATGGTCCCAGGATCCTGGGATTGAGCCCCACATCAGGCTCCCTGTTCGGCAGGGAGTGTGCTTCTCCTTCTGCCTCTGCCTACTGCTTGGTCTACTTGTGCTCTCTATCACTCCCTGTCAAATAAATAAATAAAATCTTAAGAAAAAAAGATGGCGGGGGGAGGAGTCAAGATGGCGGAGAAGTAGCAGGCTGAGACTACCTCAGCTAGCAGGAGATCAGCTAGAGAGCTTATCTAAAGATTGTAAACACCTGCAAATCCATCGGCAGATCGAACAGAAGAAGAACAGCAATTCTAGAAACAGAAAAACAACCACTTTCTGAAAGGTAGGACTGGCGGAGAAGTGAATCCAAAGCGACTGGAAGATAGACCCCGGGGGGAGGGGCCGGCTCCCGGCAAGCGGCGGAGCAACGGAGCACAAAATCAGGACTTTTAAAAGTCTGTTCCGCTGAGGGACATCGCTCCGGAGGCTAAACCGGGGCGAAGCCCACACGGGGTCGGCATGACCTCAGGTCGCGCGGGGTCACAGAAGGATCGGGGGTGTCTGAGTGTTGCAGAGCTTGCGGATATTGGAACGGGGAAGCCGGCTGCAGAGACAGAGCCGACAGTAAGCTCGCAGCTCGGAGTTGCCTTGAACCGGTCGCAAGCTCGGTGAGCTCGGAGCGCGGCCGGAGGTTAGGCAGACGCGAGCTATTAGGAGCTGTTCGCTGAGGGCGCACAGGGGAGCGGGGCCCCGGGCTCTCGGCTCCTCCGGGCCGGAGACCAGGACGCCGCCATTTGTATTCCCGTCCTCCGGAACTCTACGGAAAGCGCTCAGGGAACAAAAGCTCCTGAAAGCAAAGCCGAGCAGATCACTCAGCCCGGCCCCTGGTAAGGGCGGTGTAATTCCGCCTGGGGCAAAGACACTTGAGAATCACTACACCAGGCCCCTCCCCCAGAAGATCAACAAGAAATCCAGGCAAGACCAAGTTCACCTACCAAGGAGTGCAGTTTCAATACCAAGGAGAGAGCAGCAGAATTCCAGAGGAGGAGAAAACAAACCACAGAACTGCCCCACAGAACTCATGGCTTTCTGCCTGTGATTTTTTAGTCTTGAAGTTAATTTTTTTCTTTTTCATTTTTTTTTCTCTTCTTCTGCTAAAATTTTTTATAACTTTTACCCTTTTCTTTTTTAACGTTTTTTAACTAGATTATCTAATATATATATATTTCTTTTTTATACTTTTGTTTATTCATTTTCTTTTTTTTAATTCTTTTTTTTCTTTCTTTCTTTTTGAACCTCTTTTTATCCCCAAATCAGAAGAGATCCTAATCTCTTCAATCTTTTTTTTTCTTAATTCTTTTTTAAATTCTTGATTGAATTTTTAATTCAATCTCTTTTTTTAATTCTTTTTTTCTTTTTATTCTTTCTTTCTTTTTTAACCTCTTTTTATCCCCAAATCAGAAGAGATCCCAATCAGAAGAGATTGGGAGATCCCAATCAGAAGAGATTTGGGAGATCCCAATCAGAAGAGATTGGGAGATCCCAATCAAAGGAGATCCCAATCAGAGGAGATCCCTCACGATTTGGGATCTCTTCTGATTTGGTTAAAGCATATTTTCCTGGGACTGTTGCCACCCTTTTAGTATTTTACTTGCTCCTTCATATACTCTTAGCTGGACAAAATGACAAGGCGGAAAAATTCACAACAAAAAAAAGAACAAGAGGCAGTACCGAAGGCTAGGGACCTAATCAATACAGACATTGGTAGTATGTCAGATCTAGAGTTCAAAATGACAATTCTCAAGGTTATAGCCGGGCTTGAAAAAGGCATGGAAGATATTAGAGAAACACTCTCCAGAGATATGAAAGCCCTTTCTGGAGAAATAAAAGAACTAAAATCTAACCAAGTTGAAATCAAAAAAGCTATTAATGAAGTTCAATCAAAAATGGAGGCTCTCACTGCTAGGATAAATGAGGCAGAAGAAAGAATTAGCTATATAGAAGACCAAATGACAGAGAATAAAGAAGCTGAGCAAAAGAGGGACAAACAGCTACTGGACCATGAGGGGAAAATTCGAGAGATAAGTGACACCATAAGACGAAACAACATTAGAATAATTGGGATTCCAGAAGAAGAAGAAACAGAGAGGGGAGCAGAAGGTATACTGGAGAGAATTATTGGGGAGAATTTCCCCAATATGGCAAAGGGAACGAGCATCAAAATTCAGGAGGTTCAGAGAACGCCCCTCAAAATCAATAAGAATAGGCCCACACCCCGTCACCTAATAGTAAAATTAACAAGCCTTAGTGACAAAGAGAAAATCCTGAAAGCAGCCCGGGAAAAGAAGTCTGTAACATACAATGGTAAAAGTATTAGATTGGCAGCTGACTTATCCACAGAGACCTGGCAGGTCAGAAAGAGCTGGCATGACATTTTCAGAGCACTAAACGAGAAAAACATGCAGCCAAGAATACTATATCCAGCTAGGCTATCATTGAAAATAGAAGGAGAGATTAAAAGCTTCCAGGACAAACAAAAACTGAAAGAATTTGCAAACACCAAACCAGCTCTACAGGAAATACTGAAAGGGGTCCTCTAAGCAAAGAGAGAGCCTACAAGTGGTAGATAAGAAAGGAACAGAGACAACATACAGTAACAGTCACCTTACAGGCAATACAATGGCACTAAAATCATATCTCTCAATAGTTACCCTGAATGTTAATGGGCTAAATGCCCCAATCAAAAGACACAGGGTATCAGAATGGATAAAAAAGCAAAACCCATCTATATGTTGCCTCCAAGAAACTCATTTTAAACCCGAAGACACCTCCAGACTTAAAGTGAGGGGGTGGAAAAGAATTTACCATGCTAATGGACATCAGAAAAAAGCAGGAGTGGCAATCCTTATATCAGATCAATTAGATTTTAAGCCAAAGACTATAATAAGAGATGAGGAAGGACGCTATATCATACTCAAAGGGTCTCTCCAACAAGAAGATCTAACAATTTTAAATATCTATGCCCCCAACGTGGGAGCAGCAAACTATATAAACCAATTAATAACAAAATCAAAGAAACACATCAACAATAATACAATAATAGTAGGGGACTTTAACACTCCCCTCACTGAAATGGACAGATCATCCAAGCAAAAGATCAACAGGGAAATAAAGGCCTTAAATGATACACTGGATGAGATGGATATCACAGATATATTCAGAACATTTCATCCCAAAGCAACAGAATACACATTCTTCTCTAGTGCACATGGAACATTCTCCAGAACAGATCACATCCTCGGTCCTAAATCAGGACTCAACCGGTATCAAAAGATTGGGATCATTCCCTGCATATTTTCAGACCACAATGCTCTGAAGCTAGAACTCAACCACAAGAGGAAGTTTGGAAAGAACACAAATACATGGAGACTAAACAGCATCCTTCTGAAGAATGAATGGGTCAACCGGGAAATTAAAGAAGAATTGAAAAAAATCATGGAAACAAATGATAATGAAAATACAACGGTTCAAAATCTGTGGGACACAACAAAGGCAGTCCTGAGAGGAAAATATATAGCGGTACAAGCTTTTCTCAAGAAACAAGAAAGGTCTCAGGTACACAACCTAACCCTACACCTCAAGGAGCTGGAGAAAGAACAAGAAAGAAACCCTAAGCCCAGCAGGAGAAGAGAAATCATAAAGATCAGAGCAGAAATCAATGAAATAGAAACCAAAAAAACAATAGAACAAATCAACGAAACTAGGAGGTGGTTCTTTGAAAGAATTAATAAAATTGATAAACCTTGGCCAGACTTATCAAAAAGAAAAGAGAAAGGACCCAAATAAATAAAATCATGAATGAAAGAGGAGAGATAACAACTAACACCAAAGAAATACAAACTATTATAAGAACATACTATGAGCAACTCTACGCCAACAAATTTGACAATCTGGAAGAAATGGATGCATTCCTAGAAACATATAAACTACCAAAATTGAACCAGGAAGAAATAGAAAGCCTGAACAGACCCATAACCAGTAAGGAGATTGAAACAGTCATTAAAAATCTCCAAACAAACAAAAGCCCAGGGCCAGATGGCTTCCCGGGGGAATTCTACCAAACATTTAAAGAAGAACTAATTCCTATTCTCCTGAAACTGTTCCAAAAAATAGAAATGGAAGGAAAACTCCCAAACTCATTTTATGAGGCCAGCATCACCTTGATCCCAAAACCAGACAAGGATCCCATCAAAAAAGAGAGCTATAGACCAATATCCTTGATGAACACAGATGCGAAAATTCTCACCAAAATACTAGCCAATAGGATTCAACAATACATTAAAAGGATTATTCACCACGACCAAGTGGGATTTATCCCAGGGCTGCAAGGCTGGTTCAACATCCGCAAATCAGTCAATGTGATACAACACATCAATAAAAGAAAGAACAAGAACCATATGATACTCTCAACAGATGCTGAAAAAGCATTTGACAAAGTACAGCATCCCTTCCTGATCAAAACCCTTCAAAGTGTAGGGATAGAGGGCACATACCTCAATATCATCAAAGCCATCTATGAAAAACCCACTGCAAATATCATTCTCAATGGAGAAAAACTGAAAGCTTTTCCACTAAGGTCAGGAACACGGCAGGGATGTCCATTATCACCACTGCTATTCAACATAGTACTAGAAGTCCTAGCCTCAGCAATCAGACAACAAAAGGAAATTAAAGGCATCCAAATCGGCCAAGAAGTAGTCAAATTATCACTCTTCGCAGATGATATGATACTCTATGTGGAAAACCCAAAAGACTCCACTCCAAAACTGCTAGAACTTATACAGGAATTCAGTAAAGTGTCAGGATATAAGATCAATGCACAGAAATCAGTTGCATTTCTCTACACCAACAACAAGACAGAAGAAAGAGAAATTATGGGGTCAATCCCATTTACAATTGCACCCCAAACCATAAGATACCTAGGAATAAACCTAACCAAAGAGGCTAAGAATCTATACTCAAAAACTATAAAGTACTCATGAAAGAAATTGAGGAAGACACAAAGAAATGGAAAAATGTTCCATGCTCCTGGATTGGAAGAATAAATATTGTGAAAATGTCTATGCTACCTAAAGCAATCTACACATTTAATGCAATTCCTATCAAAGTACCATCCATGTTTTTCAAAGAAATGGAACAAATAATTTTAAAATTTATATGGAACCAGAAAAGACCTCGAATAGCCAAAGGGATATTGAAAAACAAAGCCAAAGTTGGTGGCATCACAATTCCGGACTTCAAGCTTTATTACAAAGCTGTCATCATCAAGACAGCATGGTACTGGCACAAAAACAGACACATAGACCAATGGAACAGAATAGAGAGCCCAGAAATAGACCCTCAACTCTATGGTCAACTAATCTTCAACAAAGCAGGAAAGAATGTCCAATGGAAAAAAGACAGCCTCTTCAATAAATGGTGTTGGGAAAATTGGACAGCCACCTGCAGAAAAATGAAATTGGACCATTTCCTTACACCACACACAAAAATAGATTCAAAATGGATTAAGGACCTCAATGTGAGAAAGGAAGCCATCAAAATCCTTGAGGAGAACACAGGCAGCAACCTCTTCGATCTCAGCCGCAGCAACATCTTCCTAGGAACATCGCCAAAGGCAAGGGAAGCAAGGGCAAAAATGAACTTTTCGGATTTCATCAAAATCAAAAGCTTTTGCACAGCAAAGGAAACAGTTAACAAAACCAAAAGACAACTGACAGAATGGGAGAAGATATTTGCAAACGACATATCAGATAAAGGACTAGTGTCCAAAATCTATAAAGAACTTAACAAACTCAACACCCAAAGAACAAATAATCCAATCAAGAAATGGGCAGAGGACATGAACAGACGTTTCTGCAAAGAAGACATCCAGATGGCCAACAGACACATGAAAAAGTGCTCCATATCACTCGGCATCAGGGAAATACAAATCAAAACCACAATGAGATATCACCTCACACCAGTCAGAATGGCTAAAATCAACAAGTCAGGAAATGACAGATGCTGGTGAGGATGCGGAGAAAGGGGAACCCTCCTACACTGTTGGTGGGAATGCAAGCTGGTGCAACCACTCTGGAAAACAGCATGGAGGTTCCTCAAAATGTTGAGAATAGAACTGCCCTATGACCCAGCAATTGCACTACTGGGAATTTACCCTAAAGATACAAACGTAGTGATCCAAAGGGGCACGTGCACCCGAATGTTTATAGCAGCAATGTCCACAATAGCCAAACTATGGAAAGAACCTAGATGTCCATCAACAGATGAATGGATCAAGAAGATGTGGTATATATACACAATGGAATACTATGCAGCCATCAAAAGAAACAAAATCTTGCCATTTGCGACAACATGGATGGAACTAGAGCGTATCATGCTTAGCGAAATAAGTCAAGCGGAGAAAGACAACTATCGTATGATCTCCCTGATATGAGGGAGTGGTGATGCAACATGGGGGCTTCAGTGGGTAGGAGAAGAATCCATGAAACAAGATGGGATAGGGAGGGAGACAAACCATAAGTGACTCTTAATCTCACGAAACAAACTGTGGGTTGCTGGGGGGAGGGGGGTTGGGAGAAGGGGGGTAGGGTTATGGACATTGGGGAGGGTATGTGCTTTTGGGTAAATTGGAAGGGGAGATGAACCATGAGAGACTATGGACTCTGAAAAACAGTCTGAGGGGTTTGAAGTGGCGGGGGGTGGGGTGGGAGGTTGGGGTACCAGGTGGTGGGTATTATAGAGGGCACAACTTGCATGGAGCACTGGGTGTGGTGAAAAAATAATGAATACTGTTTTTCTGAAAATAAATAAATTGGAAAAAAAATTTGGTGGAATTCACCAGTGAAATAGAAAGAAAAAAAAAAGAAAAAAGAAAAAAAGATGGCACAAAATTACAGACCTAGGATCTCAAAATATGTAAAAGACACTCTGTGTGACATGGTGCCTCACACACTCTTACCTCAGAATACCAGTTAGAGCCTCTATCATCCTACTGACAAACGTCAGCAAGTAATAAAAAATACATAATATATGATAATAAAATTAACAGCTTGATTTAAAACATATATGCTGTTCCTGGTACTCCACAGAGAATACAAACCTTTTTTCTTTTTCTTCAAATAAGACTTAGTTTGTCCTAGAAAATTGTAAATTGTGTTGTCTTCATGTAGCTAAAGCTACAATAAAAGGCAAATCCGTACCTTTAAATGCTTTCATTATCAACCAAGAAATGACAGACTTAAACAGAGAATTTTACTCAAAATACTAAGGATGAATAATGAATGAAAGGATGAAAAAAGATCAAAGTAGAAACAAATTAATCAAACAGATTAACAGTAGAATTGATAAACTAATCTAGCCCAGTCTTTGTATTCAAGGAATGTGGAGTGACATGCTCTATCCTTCTGAATAAGAAGATTATTAATATTTTAATTATGTTGATACAAGTCTGTATGCTTGCCAAACGTGCATTCAGTGGGAAAACATCTGAAAAGACATATAGCAAAATGCTAGCAGCATTTTTCTCCAATTGGTGCCATTCAAGGTAACATTAATTTTCTTCTTCATGTGTTTCTGTGGTTTCAAAACCTTCTGGGATGAATATATAATTTCATGATCAGAAAAAGTGAAGCTACTGTCTTGAGATACTAGATGATATTTCTTGGTGACATGTACATTTAACGTAATGCCAATCAAAATACAAAGAGACCGATGAAGGACGGAGGGGGTACTTTAAGAAGGTCACCCAGGAGATAGAGCTTTTTGCAACAGTGATGGTGGGAAACCGATTCCACAGACCCCAAAACTTAGTGTTAAGCTACAATTACCAATTTAAACTTCAATTAGGCAGCTGGCTAGTACCTTCTAATGGGACTGCTTCCATACTTCCAATAAGATTCTGTAAATTTAGAACACCAACAATGATTAAAACAAATCAACTCCTAACACCACCTACCACTCAGATCGCCACATGGCCCAATGCCAGGATCAAATTGCAACAGACTAATCTGAAGGCAGATGAAGCCATAGAGAAAAATCCCCTGTGAGCACATGGCACAGCTTGTCTCTTAAAACAGTGACAACCCTGTGCTAAGGTGGGAAGTGGCTTCAACCTCTCTCACCCGGGGAGCCCGAACATCACAGCCCCTGAGCCTAGATGGAACAGGAAACAGGAAGCCACCTGTCTGTACCTTCCTGGCACCACTGTGAGCCAGCAGAATATTAGAGTTACTGGCAATCTTCATCATGTAACCAAGTTCCAGACTGGTCAAAGGATTATTTTTATTTTATTTTGCATTTTTAAAGGATTATTTTAAAAACTGAAATCGTGATCATTTAATTTCACTGTGAATTGGGGAAGATCTTTCCCAGCAAGGGCGGCGAGGAGAAAAGAGGCAATGAACTCAGATGTGAATGACCCAGTGACTTGATACCAAGCCCTGGAAGGGGTTTAGGGAAATGAGCACTCTCACGGACCTGCTGGTAGGAACAGATCAGAATGGTATTTCTGGGGGGCAAACTGGCTGAATGTATTGAGTGTCTTTAAAATGGCCATATGCTGACACTGTAAGCCAGTGTTTAGGAATTTTTCCTAAGGAAATAATCAGATATTTTAAAAAGTCTTTACAATATCAAAAGATTAGAAAAGAATATAAATGTTCAACAAACAGGTGACCAGTAAATTACATATGAAATGTTTATAGAAGAGACTACTGTCTGGCCGAAAAATCATGTTTCAAAGAATAATGAGAAGGCGCCTGGGTGGCTCAGTGGGTTAAGCCGCTGCCTTCAGCTCAGGTCATGATCTCAGGGTCCTGGGATCGAGTCCCCCATCGGGATCTCTGCTCAGCAGGGAGCCTGCTTCCCTCTCTCTCTCTCTGCCTGCCTCTCCGACTACTTGTGATTTCTCTCTGTCAAATAAATAAATAAAATCTTTTAAAAAAAAAGAATAATGAGAATATGCTCAGAAAATATTGAATTAAAAAAAAGAGTACGGACAAGATAAGCCTAAAATTTTTTTTGAAGATTCACTTATTTATATTTGACAGAGAGAGAAAGAGAGTGGGTGTGAGCGTGTATGCGTGCGCTCACATGCGAGTGAGCAGGGCTGGGGGTGTAGGGGGTGAGGGATGGAAGAAAAAGGAGAGAGGATCCCCAGCAGACTCTCTGCTGAACAGGGAGCTTTATGTGGGGCTTGGTCCCATGACCCTGAGACCGTGACCTGAGCTGAAACAAAACTCCCAACCTACTGAGTCACCCAGGTACCCCTAAAACTTTTTTTTTAACTTGTAGGACACACACATACATAAATCTGGGAGGGGAAAAAACACCACAAGCCCCACCAAATTAGTGTTATATTATTACTTGGCAGGAAAATTAGGGATGAGTTTAATTCTCTATTACCAGCAGCCCAAAGCATGCTAACTGATAGGCCTGGGTTAACTCTCTCTTATTCTGAGCCAGTAAGACTCAGCTTATTTGCTGCCTCTTCCAAGAAGCCCTCCTGCACTACCTTCCTTTGTCCCCAATTATTCTAGGCACTCCTTCATGGCACTGGACTCTGAGCTATCCTGTGATACTCTTTTTCCCTGCGTCATACTCACTCATTTGGTTTACTCTATCCCTGCTACACTTGGAACTGGCCACAGTCAGAAATTGGAGTGTTTCATTTTTGTGCCCCCGATCTGTGCGGAACAGACCTTCAGGCTGGGCAGCGGATTCTCTGCGCTCTGTGAATCTGAAGTTCAAGGAGGGGAAGGACTAAGAAGGGTGAGCCAACACGGAGACAGAGGTACACCCCGCCTTACCTTGGCCAGCAGGCTCGAAACATGTTTGACTTCACTGTAGGCCTTCACTAACTCTTGCTTGAGCTCGGTGCAAGACAGCTCCAGCTGCTCCTTCTCGGCGCGAGCAACCCTCGACATCTCTTGAACCTCACGACCCTCGGCCGTGTGCCCCACAGGGCTGGTCTCCGTAGCCTTCTGCTTCTCGTTCTCCAAATGAGCCTTCAGCGACCCGTGTTCCATCCGCAGCCCTTCGAGTGTGGCTCTGCACTCCTCCAGACTGAGCCATTGCGCCGTTATTCCGCCGCTCCAGGTCCAGACACCCATTCAGTTTTCGTTTTCTTCCTTCAGGTGTTTAATCATGTCTAAAGCACCTTGGTTTTCCTCCTCGACCTTCCGCAAGCTGCAGGTCAGCTGCTGCTGGATGTTGAGCAGCTTTTCTCTTTCAAAGCGGCCCTGGTCCAGGATTTCCGCACACTTCTGCTCCAGCTCGAGGATCTTTCCCTCCTGCGCCGCGGGCTCCTCGTTCTTCACCCGCTCCTGCAAGAGGTTCAGGAGTTTCTCGTTTTCCTGACTAAGCTGCTCAGCTCTCTCCCGGTGCTGGTGGAAGGACGTTTCTAAGAGCGCCTTCTCATCCACGAGCTTCTCGTTTTCAGCGGTCAGCTCCTGTACCATCTGCTGCTGGTCGGACAGTTCCTGCAAAGTGGCCTGGAGCTCTTCAGCCGTGCTGTGATGCTTCTCCTCAATCTTCTGGATCTTTTCCGTGAGGGAGGCCAGGGACAGCTCGCTCGCGTTGTTAGGGGAACTGCCGCTGGTCGAACACCTGGAGCCCTTAAAGGGGTTGTTGGTGGAGGACAGGGGCTGGGAAGGGGTGTCTGCTGCAATGTGCTCAAAATCGGAGGCATCGGGGGACAGAGAAGCTTTGGTAAGGTCGCTGCTCAAAGAGCCCCATGTCCGTAATGCATTTCCATGTCTGCTGTTCGCGGACTCCTCGATGTCCCTGGACTACTGATGCCCCGTCGGGCTGCCTAAGCTTGACTCCTGAGTTAGGGACGTCAGGCAGCTGCTGTCCCCGGTGTGACTCACGCCCCCCTCTGAATTTGGGGAATGCTCCAGGTAAGTTAGTTTCTCCCTCAAGGCCCGGTTCTCCTCCTCGAGCTCTGCAAGTTCTTTCTGGAAACTCTTGTTTTTCTCCTCTAGAGTGCATATCAGGGGTTCTGAGTCACCCAGCAAGGAGGAGGTTCTGTCTGGGCTGGCATCTGAAGCCTCAGCTCCTTCGGTGCCTGGAGTCCTTTTTTCCTTTCATTTCTTCAGTTCGCTTCGAAGCCTGTTAATTTCACTGTCTTTCGCTTTGGCTTCAGCGAGAAGTTCCCGAACCTGGGACTCGAGCACAGCTTTCTCCCCGCCTTCAGGCTCTTGCTTGGGTCTCGTGGAAGTGGTCCTCAGGTGCTTAGTAGGGGTGGGCGTGCTGGAAGAAGTTGGACTGGACACCGGCTTCCTGGGGTTGGAGGGACCGCTTGGCACAGTTCTCTCTCTAGAGACAGTTGCTGAAAGTTCTCGAGGAGCTGGAATGCCTGTCCGTTTGGTTGTTGGCACGGCCCCTAAGGACAGAAGGAGTAGAAACCAATGAAGCAAGGCAAATACTTTTATACATGAAACCCAAGTGACTTTAAGTCTCGTGGGATATTGAAGAGGGTAGCTGTTGCCCTTTACTCATGCCCCCCACACCCCGGCTCTGGATAAGTATTTGGGTCTGGCTGTGTTTCTGTGCCTCCTCCCACAGCCCTATACTTTGGGGGAAGCTGGACTCCATGCCTGAGCTCCTTCTCATAACTACATGCCAGCACAGTTGCTGGTTCAAGGCAGGGTTTCTGGGTGAAACAGCAGGAGAGGGTTGAGTCATATAAAGTCTGGGAATGGCTGTCACCTGTTGTCACCACAAGAGGAAAAGAACGCAGAGTACACAAAGAAGGAAACCGAATTCTTAGTAGCACCGTGGAGTTACCCAATCTGTCAACCCTGGAGCTTAGCCTAGAGCCGGCTGTTCCAACGACACAAACCAATAAATACCCTTCATTCATGGCACCGTTAATTGGGTTTTCTGTAACTTGCAGCTTAATGCGTTTGAACCGTAACCTTAGCAACTGAACAGCTTCCCGACAAAATGCAAGTTCATCTTGAATTTTTTAAATTTTTTTTTAATTCACCAACATCTTGTGAATGAGCATGAACTGGACTGAGAAATCACAACACACAAATAATACCACGTTAAGACTAATCTAACCCAGTGACACGCTGCTTTAATTACTGGTGGCAAAGGTGAGCTTATTTGTATCCAGAGAAACAAGAGTACACAGAGAGGGGCCACCTTGCATGCCTCTGTGGTACAGTTTTCAATGTTAAAGGGATTTACATAGTGTGGAAGTGATACAGATCTTTAAGGGGAAATGTAAGGTACAAAACTGTTTTCTATATTGGTCCAAACTACATTACAATATTAAAATAAATTCTGGGGGTGAAAACCCAGACATCAATCTCTTATATGCCTCAGAAATGAAACCCACCTCAGAGGTTAGGGTGTAAATGAACATTTTGGACCTATTTTTACAAACTGGAAGACCCCTGATGAATGGAGGCTGACTGCTGTGACTTACCTAACTCTACACGTTGGGTTGAAGACCTCCAGTAACAAAGGACCCTAGAAGGAGTCACCAATTCCCAGGGCTCCAAAAAGGAGGAAGTGGCGGGGGTATGCCCGCACAGACTGGCAGCAGCCACAGTCTACAAGCATGGAGCAGAGCCCAGCATGGCACAGGAGCCCTAAGCCTGTGGTCAGGACGCGACTAAGGAGCATCTGTGGATCTGAGCATCCTGAAACGGGAGGTGATGATGTGAAGGCCAATGCCATTCACTGCTGCGTCTAACAGTCAAGTGCCCTTGAAAACTCTGAGATAAAGGCTAAGCTGGGGGCACCTGGGTGGCTCAGCTGGGTGGGCAGCGGACTTGATTCTGGCTCGGGTCATAATCTCAGGGTCCTGTGACCCAGCCCTGCAGGTTCTCAGGCTCTGCACTCAGCAGGGAGTCTGCTTCTCCCTCTGCCCCTCCCCCTGCTCCTGCTCTCTTTTAAATGCTCTCTCCTTTTAAAAGAAGGTTTTACTTATTTATTTAACAGAGAGAGAGCACAAGAAGAGGGATGGGAGAGGAAGAAACAGGCTCCCCAATGAGCAGGGAGACCTATGCAGCTTGATCCCAGGACCCCGGGATCATGACCTGGGCTGAAGGCAGACGCTTACTGACTGAGCCACCCAGGCACCCCATTAAATAAAATCTTTAAAAATAAAAAAGAAGGTAAGCTATCATACTAGTATACAGAAAAACTATGGTTTTTACAGTAACTTTTCAAACTAAGTTACTGGAGAGCTAAGACTACTATGATACACCCTTAGTACTTTTGGCTGTCTGACTTGCATCCTACTTAATGGAGAAAACACTCGGGGAACAAAAGATTTATTTAATTATTCTTGTAAAATGAAGATTGCAATCACTCAGCAATAAAATGTTTTAGTAACACTGGATTAGGTAATCCTGATGATGCCAAGGGCCCCTAAGGAAAACGGAAGATGGGAGTCCAGTTTTGGCCAAACTGTTGTCAGAACAGGCAGCCGGGGGGATCCAAACTGGTCGTCACAGAGCCACTGGCCGTTCCGTACACAGACACTGAAACTAAGGCTCCTTTTTGACCATTCGTCGGCCGGGCAGGCATCAAACTGAACAACAGATCAGCTCTATCATCATTTCCAGCCCCAGGGGACTCCACCCTCTGCTGCCAAATCTTAGTTCATTCTCCACATAGGTGTTACTACTTGCACCTTACCTAAACCACGAGGAATTTTTTAATGTCAAAATACATTTGTGAAAGACATCCAGCTGTGTGTTATGAAATACACAATCCAGTCGTATTTGTTACTACAACTGTTCTTTTTCTGTAATCCCTTCTGACACCTCATCAGCACCGAAGGAAGTCACTAGTGTGACTGTTCTCCTAAGTTGCTTTTTTTTTTTTTAAAGGTTCTTCCCAGCTTTGTACACATCATTTCCAAAACCGTAATTACCATAAGTTAAGTGTAGAGGGTGGCGAAAATTCACTGTGGGACCAGATTAAGGTTGGTGCGTGGTGGCTCACCACCCCATGCAGCGCAGGTGTCCAGGCGTCCTCGTCCTGGACAGAGCGGGCGAGTCTTATTGCTTAGAATGCAGTCAGTCAGAGGATCTACAACTCTGTCCACCTCAAGTACTGTGAGTAAAAACGTCTCACTGCTAGGGTGCCTGGGGGGCTCAGTTGGGCAATTGCTTTCCACTCAGGTCATGATCCCGGAGATCCAGATTCGAGTGCCGCATGAGGCTCCCAGCTCAGCAGGAGTTTGCTTCTCCCTCTGACCCTCCTCCACTCTTTCTCTCAAATAAATAAAATAATAATTTTAAAAAGCCTCATTGCTAAAGCATTACGTCCTAGAAGCCTGAAAAGGGGCACAGCTCCTGACACATACACCGTGGCAAGGGGGGCAGAGAGGTGGCCGGAAGCCTGGGGCTGATGGAACAGGGACCGCTTGGCTGGCACTCTTACTTCTTGGGTCTTTTCCCCATCCTCACACCAGACCGTCACTTATTCCTACTGAGGCTGGCTGTCAAACTACATGAATTTAAAATGAAAGCAAGCTCTACCTCATAATTGGGAAGACTAATGTGATTTTTTAAAAAGATTTTATTTATTTATTTGACAGAGACAGCAAGAAAGGGAACACAAGCAGGGGGAGTGGGAGAGGGAGAAGCAGGCTCTCCATAGAGCAGGGAGCCCAATGTGGGGCTCGATCCCAGGATGCTGGGATCATGACCTGAGTTGAAGGCAGATACTTAATGACTGAGCCACCCAGGTGCCCCTTATATGTTACATTCTAAAATGCCAAATGAAGGGCACCTGGGTGGCTCAGTCAGTTAAGCACCACCTTTGGCTAAGGTCATGATCTCAGGGTCCTGGGAACCAGCCCGGGATGGGGCTCCCTGCTCAACAGGGAGCTTTCTTCCTCTCCCTTTGCCCCTCTCCCTGATTGTGCTCTCTTGATCACTCTCTCTGAAATTAAAAAATAAAAAATCTTTAAAAGAAAAATATATTTAAACGTCCTCCCCCCTTTCTTTTTTGGTAACCACCCAAAACCTAAAACCCTAAAACCTGCTGTTTCTGGAAATGTTTCCATATTTTTGTTTTGTTTTTCCTTTTGGTATGGATCCAGTCGAAGTCCTTAAGAATGCTTCATCTAAATGTCTGAACTGTGCTCACAGGTCCTCCATTCCAGTCTCTCCCGGCTTGGAGATCTAATGGACTAATATGACTTAAACATCTTGCTTGCTATTCTGTTCCAGAATCTGTAAGCAATTCCCCCCTACCCCCACCTCACCCGCCGGATCATCAATGTCAAACGTCTTCCCTGGGCTTTCAGGATCAGGCATAATAGTGTCCAAATCAACATATCCAACCTTTTCATTTTAGGGCCCCCCCCAACATATCTATTTAACCCATTAAATGTCCCCAGTAGATCTATGGCTTATTGAAATAGCATTTCCTTTCCACTGGATCCTTCTGATGGGCATTTAAACATACTTAACTCTCCTCAATTATTAAAAAAAAGAATCTGGGGCACCTGACTGGCTTAGTCAGTAGAGCATGTGACTCTTGATCTTGTGGTTATGAGTTCAAGCCCCACATTGAGTGTAGAAATTGCTTAAAAATAAAAGCTTTTAAAAAAAGAAATCTGGAGTCCACATCGTCCTCCAGCTAATATCTAATCTTGTTTACTGGTTGTCTTCCGTTCTTCCCCTGTCATTCGCTCCTCTACCCACTGCCATTACTCAACCAAAACCCTATCTGCTGAGGCCATCGGCGACCTCCACGTGGGCCAACACAACAGACATCATCAGTCCTCTCAGCAGAGCTGGCACAACTCCCTCCTTTCTGAAGCACACCTCTGATGTCCCACTCTCCAGGTTTCTCTCTTAATCCAGGAGCAGTCCTCTGTCTCTTCCTTTGCTGGCTCCTCCTCCTCTCTCTGCTTCTATTTGTCAGAAGCTTCCGACTTATGTCCTGAGCCTTTTTTCTTCTTTTATTACAAATTATTTTCCTGGTGATACTACTCCATCTCATGATCTTTTTTAAAAAAAATTTTTTTTAATTTTATTTATTTATTTGACAGAGAGAGATCACAAGCAGGCAGAGAGAGAGAGGAGGAAGCAGGCTCCCTGCTGAGCAGAGAGCCTGACGCGGAACTCGATCCCAGGACCCTGAGATCAGGACCTGAGCCGAAGGCAGCGGCTCAACCCACTGAGCCACCCAGGCGCCCTCCATCTCATGATCTTAAAATACCACCTATATACTGATGACTCCCTAATTGGGTTCTTATATGAACCACTCATCTGAGCAACAGATCTGAATATCAAACTACCTATTCGATCAGCATAAGTGAATTATAACAAAAGTACCTCTAGCTTGGATAAAAGGCATAAGGGTAGATTAAGAAAGAGTGAACAGAATGTGTGAAAGACCTGGAGTGCAGAGAGCACTGGCAAGGAGGGGGCTGATAAGGAAGAAGGCTCATTTATAGAGGGAGCTCAAGGATGGCCTCACTGACAGAGCTGGAGTTTCAAGGGGATCTACACCCATTAAAACAAGGCCAGAATGCTTGGAAGAAAGAAGAAGACGGCACAAGAAAAAGCTCTCAAAAATTTTAAATACGTTCTTTTTTTAATTAAAAAATTCAATAGAAAGGATGGAATGCAAAATCAAGGAACTCTCCCAATATGTGGAAAAAAATGATAACAAGATGGAAATAGAAAAGATTAAACACTCAGGGCCAATCCAAAAGATCACACAGTCAAGTAACAGAAGATCCAGAAATAGGAGTGCATGGGAGGCTCAGTCAGCTAAGCATCTGACTCTTGATTTTGGCTCAGGTCATGATCTCATCAGGATTGTGAGATTGAGCCCCGAGTCCACTGAGCTCAGCTCAGAGTCTGCTTGAAATTCTGTCTCTGTCCCTCCCTATGTGTGCACACATGCTCTATAAATAAATAAATAAATAAATAAATAAATAAATAAAATCTTAAAAAAAGAGATCGAGAGAGAGAGAGAGAGACCCAGAAATCAGAAATATAGACCCATGGAAACAGAGTGGAGGAAATTCCCAAAGGACTGATGTGAAAGAATTCCCCAAGGATGAAGAATATTGAGTCTCCAGAACTTGTGTCACACGAAGTGAATGAAAAAGACCCACATGATGGTAAAATACGCTGTCTATAAATTTTCAGAACAACAAGAACACCTACAAGTCTGGGGAAGGGGTGTGAGCTTGAGACTGGCCATATTGTAGCAATACTGAACTCTTGGAGGCAAAAAGCAAATGCCTTCAAAGTTCTGAGGGAACTCAGAAACTAAACTCAGAAACGGTAACACCCTTTTTCTAAGTAAGTCATTTGAAAACAAAGGAGTAAACCAGAGAGACAGAGAGAGAAGGTGAATTATCCAGGGAGAGCAGAGGTTCTAAGAGAGCAGACCAGTCAAGGTGAGTCTCAAGATGGTACCCACGGACCAAGTCGGGAGAATAAATCCAAGCTGGGTCAAGAGGATAAAGTGCAACTGAGGGAAGTTTCTTGGAAAGAACATCTAACTGATGAAGAATATGAAAAAGAATGAGGATGTAATAAAAAAAAAAACAGTGAGAAAACCAGAAACTTCATAAAAACAAGAAGTTGCATGAGAAAGGTCACAAAATTTTAACAGATGACTTTCCTCTGCAGGGAATATATATATAGTCACAATTACATCAGTACTATTTCAATTGATCTATACACAATCTGCAAGATGATTTTATAGAACATTGGAACATTATCCCAGCTAGCAAAAGTGTTAAAGTAGAGGGCACCTGGTGGGTTCAGTTGGTACAGCATGTGACTCTTGCTCTTAGGGTTGTGAGTTCGAGCCCCACACTGGATGTAGAGATTACTTTAAAAAAAAATTAAAAAGCTTTAAGAAAAAGTGAAAGTACAAATGAAAGACATGGGGAGGTAGACCACAGGTGGAAAAAGCTGGTAGAAATTGTAGTGACAATAATATCCAACCTCATCCTGCATATGGAGAGTTTCAAAGATACTATATACAACCGACAAAGCAAGAAATAAACATGGAAAATGTTACTGAAATAAAGGATGTAGGCAAGAAAGGAACTTAAAGAAGTCACATTAAGACTGTGAGGAGGTGAAGTTATGAGTTAAATCCTCATCTGTTAGAGGAGGAGTCAACAAAATGTCTATATCTGAAAAACTAGGGGCACCTCAGTGGCTCAGCTGGTTGAGTGACTGCCTTTGGCTCAGGTCATGATCCTGGAGTTCCAGGATCGAGCCCCACATCCAGCTCCCTGCTCAGCAGGGTGTCTGCTTCTCCCTCTGCCCTTCCCCCTCTCATGTTCTCATACTCTCTCAAACAAATAAGATCTTAAAAAAAAATGAAAAGCCAAAAACTAGCTATGTTAGGAGAATGAGAAGACAAATCACAGGCTGAGAGAAAATACTTGCAAAATATATATCTGATAAAGGGCTGTTATCCAAAACAGACAAAGAACTCAAGAATAAAAAAACAAACAACTCGAATTAAAAATGGGTAAAAGAGGGGCTCCTGGGTGGCTCAGTGGCTTAAGCCTCTGCCTTTGGCTCAGGTCATGATCCCAGGGTCCTGGGATCGAGCCCCACATCAGGCTCTCTGCTCAGCAAGGAACCTGCTTCCTCCTCTTTCCCTGCCTGCCTCTCTGACAACTTGTAATCTCTGTCTATCAAATAAATAATTTTTTTAAATGGGCAGAATACCTGAACAGACACCTCACCAAAGAAGACAAACAGATGGCAAATAAGCATATGAAAAGACATCCCACACCACCTGTCATTAGGGAAGAACAATTTAAAACAACGATGAGAGACCACAACACGCCGAAGAGAATGGCTAAAATCCAAAACGCCAACAACCCCTCCTGCTGCCGAGAAGGAAGTGGAGCAATAGGAATGCTCCTTCATTGCTGGTGGAAATGCAGAATGGTATGGCCACTGGGGAAGACGGTTTGGCAGTTCCTTACAAAACTAAACATACTCTTTGCCATGATTCAGCAATCGCATACCCTGGTATTTACCCAAATGGGTTGAAAACTCACATCTACGCACAAACCAGCACACAGCTGTTCACAGCAGTGCTATTCATAATCGCCAAAACGTGGAAGCCACCAAGATGTCCTTCAGGAGGTGAATGGAGGAACCGTGATACATCCAGGCAATGGAGTATTATTCAGTGCAAAAAAGAAATGTGCTACGAAGCTCCAAAAATAGGGAGGATCCTTAAACACAGACTAAGAAAAAGCAGCCAATCTGAAAAGGCTCCGTACTGTATGATTTCAACTATCTGATACTCTGGAAAAGGCAAAATTATGAAGACAGCAGAAAGATCAGTGGTTGCCATGGGGTCGGGGGAAGGGAGAACGAATAGGGGTGCACAGAGGACTCTTAGGGCCATGAGTCTATTCTGTATGGTATTATCATACTGGATACATTTGCCCAGACCCACAGAATGTAAACCACAGACTCTGGGTAACTGTGATGCGTCAACATAAGTGCATCAGCTCTAACAATTGTACCACTGCGGTGAGGGACACTGATGGCGAGGGAGGCTGTCCACACTTGTGTTGGGAGGGCGGGGGTTGTATGGGCATTCTGTGCTCGCCCAATTTTGCTGTGCCCAAACCTGCTCTAAAAGTCTATTTAAAAAAAAAAAAAAATGCAGCGTACACAAGTATAAGCGGTTAACTTTGAGAAGTGGGAAGGTGTAGGGCAACAGCAGTTTTGCTTTTCACGAGAAGAGGCCCTGTACCATTCCATTTTCTAACCTGTGCATGCACTACCTTGGATGGTAAGCATGGAGAAAAAGAAATGGGAATGTTTGCAAATACGGTGCGGAAGTAGGTAATCAGCAGTCCGTTGGTTTTATGGGCAGCACTGTTCCTTTGGACTTAGAACAAGGGAGATAACGGCAAAAAGTCTAAGGCCACACAGCCAGAAGGAACTAAGCTTTGGTATCAAATCGCCGGCCCCACCTCACTGGTGACTGCAACATCATTTTTTCTGAGCTAGACCAACCCTGCGGGGAGTTTCAGTGGAGTATCTTCTAGAGATTCATGTATTTCATATTAAACCTCACAGAAACTCCTCTGCAAACCAAACAGCAGGGAAAACGCACAAAAGAATCCTACAGAGGCTAATGAACCATATTACTTGCTTATTTTGCTGCCTTCGAGAAAAGCAAAGGGCAGGGTCACCATTTAGAGATGGTTTTTGAAACACCATAAAAGTTTTTTGTCTTGTCTTCATTTTGCACGCCCCCCCTTTTTTTTTTCTCAGAATGCCAAGTTAATTTTACTCGCACTCCACTTGCTCAGTGGCTTGGGTGAGAGTTTAAAACACTTGTAAATTTGTGTCCTTCTCTTTCCCACAGAGCCACACTGTTCCACGGCCACCATGAACAGTGCTCCAGACGGGAGAGGGTCTCTGAACAAAAGCCCCCTAACACTGTGTGGGGGCTCTGGCCCGGGGAGGATACAGTGACCACTCTGTACTGAGCTCAAGGCAAGATAAGGCAAGAGACAAAGCGGTAGTGTTAACGAGGAGAGATGACAGCACGGGCTGAACGGCTCCTTGTGGGCGGCCCACATGGCCGGGTGCTGGCATCTCCAGGAGAAGCCAAAATGCAAAACGGTTCTGGAAGGGCAGCTCCCAACATGCCATTTGAAAAGCACAGAGCAGGTGGGGACGTCTCCTGTCCGCTGACACTGAAGTGGCCGGGGCAACGGCTGGTCTCACAATTCACTCTGTGTGCTAGGTTAGCTCCTGGCCCACTGTGTGCGCCAAAGGAAATCTTCACAACACCGTTGCACAGGAGATGCCCCCCGGGGTCCCTAGGCAGCAAACAGAGAGGAGGAGGAGGAGCTGAGAGCGGTGGGACTTGTGTGAATTAGAAGATCTGCCTCTCCATGTGCAGCCTTCCTCTCCGTAGAGATGACAAAAGATCCACTTCCCAAGTTGTGAGCGTTTCTGGGGAGGAGGGAGGTATGCGGAGACCAAGGCGGGGCTGGAACGCATGACCCTGAGATCAAGACCTGAGCTGGGCTCAAGAGTTGGACGCTTGACCGAAAGAGCTGCCCACGCGCTCCTATGAGTCTTGATGTAACCAAGAATGACCCGCTCTGGATCACAGTTTAGCTCTGACTCCCTAAAATTACAACTTGGCTGAGTGGTAGCCCCATGTCATTGCAATCAGCGAGAAACTTCCAAATGCCACCATTAAAAGATACCAAATTCACCTGAATTTGCAATGACAGAAATCAGAGAATTAGGTGGACAGGGCATGCCAAATAGGTTTATCTGGATTACCATCACTTTTTCCTGTACTTTTTCTTAAACCATGCATAGGTCAAAACATAGAACTTTAAGGAATTGACCACATTCGTCACACTGGGAGTTCACAAGGCGGGAAATGATACTACCACTTAACGTGTGTAGTGCTTTGGTTTTCAAAGCATCTTCATACACATTAATTTGAGGCTCCCAAAAATCACTTGGCAAAGTATTGTTATCTTCATTTTATGCATAAGGAAACAGAGTCTAGAGGCTTCACAACTTGCCCATGGGTCTCACAATAAGTATGTCTTCCCATACCTAATGAATCACAAAATGTGTTATTTCAGAACTGTTAGAAACAGAGGAATCATGTAACCTAATCTTTCATACCAAGTAGTAGTGACAACGTCTGATCTCGGCTGCTATTTCCCAGTCTCATGTGCCAGTCACCGACGAAGATTTTCAGGGAAAGAGAAGCCGGCATTAGACAGGCCTTCCACCATGGGAAGCGGAAAGATTTGGACAATCCTTCTTTATATGTGGCTGAATTCGATCTTCGTGAATATGGCACATGTTGGTGCCAGTTCTGGGACAATCTGGAACCACGAAGAACAAAACGACTGCTTCTTCCACATGACATCTGAATATGTGACGGCAGCTTTGTTTCTCCTTGGTTTTCTACTCTGTAAGCAGAGCATTCCTAGTCCTTCCTGCCAAGCCTCAGGGGAGCCGGGGGTCACTCATCGGGTGGACTGCCCCGGGAGTCTCTGATTTAGCAATGTCCCTCTGAAACATTACCCAGAATCTCAAAAATGCTGCAGATGTGGTCACCACGAGCAAGGAATCTCCTGGTCACAAGAGAACCCCCAACTCAAGCTTGTAACAATCATAGGAAATGTTTTTGGCTCACGTAACTGGAATGCTGGGAGCAAGTCTGGCTTGGGGTCCAGCAATGAAGAATGTGCTCATGGCTCTCCCTCCCCTGCCCCTGCGTTCCTCAACAGGCTGCCTTCATCAGTGAGCTGCCTTGCCTCATGCCAGGGGGAGGTCTGGACGGTTCCAGGCCTCACATCCGCACGCCACCACATCCAGGGAAGAGGAAAAATGCTGCACCACCCCCGCGTGGGATATTAGATGACAACTGAAAATTACATATACTGTTGAGCAAGTTACCATTGTTTCAGGACAAAGTTTCCCCTACAACTTCATGGCTAGAAAGAACCATCTTATTTTGCAGTTCAGGATTTTGGAAAAGGCTTGGCCAGGCAGTTATAACTTAGGTCGATGCTGCCTGGTGATTGCCGTCCCCGTGCTGGCTGGGGGCTCAGTCACTTCAAGACTGGCTGGGCCGGACAGGCCAGCTGGCTCAGTCACATGGCGGAAAGGACAACCAGGGCCATCATATGGGAGTGGAAGTGGACCACCGGAGTGTGTGGGGGGGAGAGTATTCCAGTAGGGTGGTCTTGGGGTGGCTGAGCCCAGTACAGATGGCTCGGGGCTCCAGGGCTATGTCTGCACACAAGGGTGGGGGTCACTGCAGGGCCTCTTACAAGCCAGGCTTGGCGGTCACATGGGGTCACTTCTGTCCTTTTCCGGTGGCTGAAGCAATCCTAGGCCTGCCCGGATTGAAGGCTCACATTCTTGACAGAGTCGGTGGCAAAGTCACCATGTGGAAGAGCGCACGGGATGGGAGGCAGTTTCCATCTCTGGAAACTACAATTCAATTCATCACGCCCCCCCCTAGGCTGATGACACAGTTTTCTCTCATAAACCCGTTAACTGTATGCCTCTGTTTCTCATCCTAGCGTTCTTCTCGTTAAAATGTCAAGACAGGGAAGCCAAAGGTAATTCCGCTGACGATTTGCCGGTTCCAAAGAGACACTGAAGACAGGGTAAAGTTCATGCTGGTAAATACGAGATGCTCAGTGTTTGGACACTTTATGGGCCAAGCTGGTGCCACTTCTTCGGAACAGGGAGAAGAAGTAAAGGCACGTGGCTCAGTGGGTTAGGCGTCCAACTCTTGATTCTGGCTCAAGTCATGATCTTAGGGTCACGAGATCGAGCCCTGCATTGAGTGTGGAGCCTGCCTAAGATTCTTTCTCTCTCCCAGTCTGCCCACCTCCCACCCCTGATCTGCCCCCTCCAAATAAATAAATAAACTGCTTCACCATGTTCTTCAAAATCAAGCTCTAAAAGCGATAAAAATATGTTTGGCGTTTTACCACCCAAAGCCTAAAGTGAACCTTCCCTTTTCCTTGACTTATGTCATAAATATTTGTAATTGAAAGAAAGAAAAATGGCCCTCCCCTATGTACAACCTACTCTGCAGTGGATACCTTACACGTATGAGCCCATTTAAGGCCTTTGTAGCAGGTGCTGACTTTATGGGTATATTAGGTCACAGGAAACCGAGGCAAAGGTGGGTGCAGATACCCTGCCCAAGGTTACGAGTCTTGAGCTGGAATTCAAACCCGCGAAACGTGGTCTCCAAAGTTCATACTCTTAGTCAACAAACTCGTCCCTCTGCAAGTAGAAATGATAATGCTCTTTCTAAAACTGATGTAATCAAGATCCCCCACTTTCCTGAGATGCGCACAGGAAGAGATATGGAAAGAATGTGTTCTTCTGTGTCGACACAGAGGGGCTTATCAGTCTTTAGTCTGGGATTGTAACACACGCATATATGACAGAGAGCTGTAAACTTTTTTTTTTTTGAGAGCTGTAAACTTGCCTTTGTGACTTCTACTTTAGCACTAGAATATACAGCATACTCCTCCTCGCATTGAATTATCATACCATTGTCAACTGACCTATGCCACCACCATACCCGACAGTTTACAGGCGTACCTCATAGATTCAGGATTTTCTGCAATATTTCCCCCAGATTTTTACCTATGTGCAAGCAGAGGCTGCATATACCTCAGTATTGCTTCTCTTTTCCTTTCTCAATAATAGGACTTTTGCGAGGGGCACGTGGTTTCAGAATAAGGACATTCTCCAGCCTCTTCTGCAGCTGGGGGCGGCTGGGTGACCAAGTTCTGGCCCACTGGATACAGTAGCTTCTGGAAGCTCTCCTTACCAGTCAGTGCTCACTCCTTTCCTCCACTCTGCTGCCTGATATGCACATGTCACACGTGGGACCCTGAGGTCAGGATCTCACCTGGTGGAGCCAGATGTCAGGAAGAATCAAGGCTCAGCACCTTCGAGCCCCAGGTTTCTCAGGTAAAGGTCTGGGTACGTGGTCTAGGCCACGTACCCAGA
This sequence comes from Neogale vison, assembly GCF_020171115.1. Taxonomy (NCBI): domain Eukaryota; kingdom Metazoa; phylum Chordata; class Mammalia; order Carnivora; family Mustelidae; genus Neogale; species Neogale vison. The sequence continues at coordinate 65,882,787 of NC_058095.1, forward strand.
CCTTTACCTGGGAAACAAAATCAGGTTTTCGTTAATAGAATACGAACTTCTTGACCAACTTGAGTAAGCTTTTATTGCTACAGAGAGTCAAATCCCTACTTCAATTTACATATTATTCATATCTATTTAACACGTAATGTGTATAACCCGTTATATGTAAAACATTTTAAAAAATTTAATAAATTGGGTATTTCTTAAATATGTTACTATAATTACTTATAATACCTTACTGCCTTATAGAACATATATTAATTTATTAAACTTCAATTTATATGTACATATTTAAACCACATTTTATAAAACATACGCATTTAGAAACATGGATCCCGTGCTCATACCTCAAGAACATTTTTCAATTAGCAATAATCGCGCCTCGGATAAACCTCATTGGCTACGATACTGCCACTGCGCAAAGCTCAAGAACATTTTTATCCACGTTCATCCCATGCATGGTCTCAGTGCTGCCCTTGTTATTACGAAGGCCACTTTAAAGCCTTCTCTCCCAGGTTACCAGAGAGCCATCTAAGTAATCTGTTTTGAGATTTGGCGTTTTTTTGAATCCAAGACTGCAATCATAAGATCACTGAAAATTTCGTACCAAGTCTCAAATACATATTTACATGGTATTATGTCAATTTCTTTAAAAAAAAAATTCCTGTGAGTGTATATTGGTGACCTACAACAGAAGCGCTTACTCTGTCATATAATATCTTTCAAAGCCTTGATTTAACGATACGGAACACTTGCAACTGTGAGATTATACTCCACAGAATACACAGCAAATTTGTTTTAAATATGCCTCCCTTTTTCTAAACCAGCTCTGTCAGACGGCCTCTGTAAGGCTCTAAAATGAAAACTGAGGTTATTTTAGGCTGATTCCCCCGAATCTTACTTTGTTATTCAGAATCAAGTAATTAAGAACATGTCACTTGGTTAAAAATGACACTCTGTGAGTCCTGAATGTAAGGAGCTTCCTTTTTTCCCCCTAAGAAATAATTCTGGGAGAAATTAGTATCATATCCAGGCATATTAATTTGAGATACATTAATAATTTTATAATATTAAGTCTGCCCCTTCTGGAATGGAGTATAGCTTCTCCATTATTTTAAGTCTTATTTTAAGAACCTCAAGGAGATTTAACACCTTTTACCTTATGTCCTATAATATTCTAGTTAAAATTATTCCTAGATATTTTACGTTACCTCTGCACTGGATTTTTTTTTTCAATTTCTACCATTAACTAGTTATTTCTAGTACAGGAAAAAGCTATTATTTTTTCCATATTTATCTTATATATAAAACATTTTTAAAAATGTTACTTACAAGTTACTTACAAGTGACTTACAGTCACTTACAAATTCCCTTATTCGTCGGTCTAACTTTTCTTTTCAATATTTAAGCCAAAGATGTTTTTGCCTTACTGCATTGATACCAAAGCAATGTAAAATAATAATAATACTTCAAGTTTTATACTTTTTCCAGGACTAATTTTGTGAATTTATATTTTGAGGGAAATGCACCGTTTTTGTATATATTGTTATACACTGAATTCCTCATTTCCTTCGTATCTGTAACAATAGATCCTCACTTATTTTTAATATTTTTCCTCTTTTCTTTAATCAGAGATCACGTCCATTATTTGTCTTTTCAAAAAACTAGTGTTTGGTTTGACTTCTCTTCTTTACAGTTTTATGTCTTCTACCTCATGCCTTTCAGCTTTTAACATGATTATTTCTCTCTTTTTTCTTTTGCTTTTCTCCTAGTTTCACAGGTTGACTATTTCACACAGACGTTTTCAGTCCTTTTTCTCTTATGGTAATAAAAGCGTCCGTGATCATACATTTTGTGGTTACAAAACCTCACTCCCTCTGTGTATTTCTAGATTATTCATAATTTGTTTTGACCTTCTCTTGGTGCCGAAATTATTTAAACACCATGTCTCTGAATTCCAAAGTAGTTTTTTAAAAAATAATTATCTTTTTATCATTTATTTTGTTGGATTATGATGACAGATTATTGCATTTAAAATAGGAATTCTGTGACAAAGTACATGACCAAGTCCTGCAAACAATCCTAGACCTAAAGAATGTATATTCCCTGTTCCATAAATGTGTCGAATCTTTTATTTATAACTTCTATGTTTTTGCTTCTTTTATTTGTTTGTTTCAGAGGGTGAAAACAGGCAGCCTGCAAGCTACAGATATGTTTTATTTGGCTGGCAAAGTCCTTTAAATGTATGAATCTCAATGCCTTTAGGCAAGGCATGCATTCTCTAGTTCACTGTGCAATTCCCATCATCTCTGCTGTCTTACACCCAATAATTCACATATTCGTGCTACGCACGTGGTCCCCGTGGGCATCCGAGTTAGCAGTCTAGCTTCCCTGGGCTGTCAAATTAGAAAGACCACATAATTAACATCTTCTGGTACAGTATGGATTTTTTAAAGAAAAAACAATGCATCTTTTATTTCCAGTTTTTGTTCTATATATTTTGTTGCTTAAAGATTAAAGATGGTCACATATATTTGGTTTTTATCGGTATGTAATATCCCTCTTTTTCATGTTCAGTGTTCCTGTTCTTACTTTCTTCTCTGTGAGGCACTGATATATGTCTCCTATTTGTTCTTTAATTGGTGAATTTAGCTTAAGAATATTTATCGTGGGGCTTTTCTTTGGCTTTCTTGTTTCTGCTTCTTGTTTCTTATTTTGCTTCCTGTTCATTAACTCTTCTTTCGTTCTCTTCTCCCCCCATCACTTTTGCTGATCTGATACTGCTTCACTTTATTCCTTTCTGACCGGCTTACCAGGCATTACCATCCTCAATCCCCCTTATTTGGGGAATACTATGCATTTCTTTTCTGTTTGTGGTTACTGGCCATTCTTAATAGTCCTAACCAAGCCTTCATCACAAGTAAACCACCATGGCCCCCTTACTTCCTCACCAACAAAGGTGAGATTAATTTTAGAGTGATTTGATCTATGAAGGCCTTGAATGCCCCCACTGCAATTGTGGGTTTTGCTGAGCTACTCTAGAATTTTCAGTTCTGTGCCCTTGTCTAGATTTTCCCTGAAAGTATGATCTTTTTTTTTCCCCCCAAGAATCCCGCTTTACAGTTACATTATGAATTTTCGGCTGCGTTGGCCTCCTCAATTTATATCCCCAATGTCTCAGGCTGCACAATTCACTGCTCGTCACAGTGTCTTATATGCTTGATCTTCCTCTGGCTTAAGGTTTCTGCTGATCCAATTACCAGTATCTAATTGGTCATTTGAATAGTTGCTCACGTAGAGTATAATAAATCCTTCACGTCTAAAAATATCCTTTTTTATTCTGATTCATTAAGGGATATCTTGGCAGGAGAATTTGTAACTGGCATTCTTTCTGACGATCTAGCTTTCCTACCTTTCTTCCCTACTTTATTTCTCTTTTGAAGGCAGGTCCTCCTCCCACTGAATTAGCTGAAAATATCAGCTGTTTGCTTTTGCAGCCCCCCTTTACAAGCTTAGATGCCCCCTTGACCCTGCCAGAAATTCCACCTGCCCCAAGTGGAACTTGACTCCGGAACCAGTGCTACAAAGCAAGGACCAGGATGCTTACCTGGTCGCCGGCAGCTTCGGCGGCTGCTTCAAGACCAGGATCCCTGCCGGTAGGTCGGGTGCAGCCTGCACTGTCTTGGCCCACGCACAGAGCAGCAGCCTCCAGCCTCAGCCGATGCTTTGTGAGAGTTTCGGCACTGTTCCGGGCTGCTCTATCTCCAACGTCTCACTCTCCAGCCCTCGGACAATTCCACAGCAACTCAATATCCATTAAAACTGGTTTTTCTTCCTACATCAACCCAGATCAGCTCCTGCGGCCCCGTGAGTAAGAACCCAGGCTGATATGGCTGCGTTTAGAAGATTCCAGATCCTTCTGGTCAACAGTCCCGACCAACTGTCCTAGCTGTTGGTGCGTGAGCATTTCAACGCCATCCTGATTCCCCTCAAAACTGACCCATCTTCCTGTCTAGAAGTTGGCAGAATTTTTATCTTTATTGCTGCAGTGGAGCCATTAAATTATGTCTTTTTCCAGACTACTGTGAGTCCTTTAATCTGAAGCCTAAAATCTCCTTCAGCTTAGGTTTTCTCCTTTTATTTTTTACGTCTTCTCCATCCGTTCCTTTCCTCCCTTCCTACACTGGTCTCTCAAACATGTTACCAATTTCATGATACCAGTATCTTTGTGTCTGACAAGATATCCTTCCAAAAAAACTAATTCAGTTCTCAGTAGGGGCTGTTATCATTTGTGTTTGTTTCATCTGATCAAAGTTTCGAATCAGGAACAATAACTCTTTGAGTTACTACTTTTTTTCTGGTGGATGCTTTCTTCTGTCTCTTTGATTTAGCTCTGCTCATTCTCAATGTTCAGCCTGAGCGCTGTACCTCAAGTTATTAAATCCCCCTCCAAGGGGATCACACCTTTTCATTGCTAAAGCTGGGTTTGGCCTTCGGCACCGAGACGTGTCAGTGTTTCTTGGACAACGGCAAATCCCCACATGGAGGGCATGGAGGTTTTCATTCGCGAGCCCAGCAGTGCATGGACTGGTACACTGGGGCCTCCTTGGCCTGGCTGTGGGGAACGTTCCTCTCTGATCTCACGTTTCTGAGACTTCATGCAGGAGAAGCACTCCCTGCCGACTTCTAGCTCCTCAGATGCATAGGACCTGGGGCCCCTTCAAGGGCTGAATGTGGGAAGGGGAAGGGGAGCTGTTAACACCCGCACACTGTGGCTTTCACTTTACTGAAAATCATTTCTGTTGTAAGCAGTGGCCAAAAGACGGGACCAGGCCTGTACTACACTAGCCATATACCCAGACTTCTGACCTAAGGCACGCGAGAGATGGGAAGGACAGGAGATTGTGGACTCTGCTCTCTTCTCTCGGCACCCTTTCCACAGTCTACTTCTCAGGCTTCAAACAGCCATTCCAAGTGAGCAATTCCTAAATATTAATCTCTAGCTCTAAGATTTCCAACCATCTGTGTACTCTCTCCATCACGATGCCCTGGCATGAATGTAGTTCAGACTGTTCGCATCTGACAAATCTTTCCTAAATTCTCGAAGGGGCCAAGCCCAGTGATAGAGGTATAAATGTAGGAAAGTATGTGACAGCTATGTCGGGAGATGGTTGCGATACAGCAGGGCAAAGAGAGTAGAAAGAGAAAATGTGAAACCTGGGGAGCAAAGAAGGGCAGTGGCCCCGCCCATAGGGTCAGGGAAGGTGGCCAAGGAAGGGATCACAGCCACGCTGTGTCTTGAGGGTAGACCGGGAAGAGCAGTGAGGACAGGTCACTTTGACAGAACTAACGGACTTGTGGACAAGACAGTGGAGCAGACAGATGAAGCCACAAACCAACAGACAACATGTAATCAAACTAAAGAGCACACCAGTGTTGCTAAAATTAGGGAGGGCTAATCTCATTCTATAATCTTTAAAAGCGTCACCCTGAGAGAGAACAGTTTAGAGGATAAAACTCCAGAAAGATCAAGGGCAGGGCCACAGAGTAAAAGCAAAGGAGCACTGTAAAAAAACGATCTTATTGCTTTCCACGCCTCCTATGAGAACAGAAGCATCCTGGGGGAAGAAGGATGGATATTTAGTTGAAGGGAAAAATACAGACCATCTCTACTGACCAGCAACCATTTTGCCCTGCTACGAATCAGCAGCAGTTTAACAGAAGGTAACAGAACCATTTAGATGTTCCTTTGGGCTACAACTTAAAATTTCTAAGAGTGAATTCTTTAGGCTGCCTCTGTAATTCTCTTCCTGAGCCTCCTGGTCTCAGTGTCTCTCAGGGTCTCTCTCAGTGTGTCTGTATGTCTGTCTCTCTGGCTCACTCAGTGATTTTCCCAGTCATCTGGTCTTAATACATTGTCTTTAGTTCATTCTTCTTTTTTTAAAATTTTATTTTTAAGACTTTTTATTTATTTATTTATGAGAGAGAGAGAGAGAGAGAGAGCGCGCACAAGCAGGGGGAATGGCAGAGGGAGAGGGAGAAGCAGATCCCAGGACCCTGAGATCATGACCTTAGACGAAGGCAGACTCTTTTTTTTAAAAATATTATTTATTTATTTATTTGACACAGAGAGAGAGATCACAAATTGGCAGAGAGGCAGGCAGAGAGAGAGAGAGGAGGAAGCAGGCTCCCTGCTGAGCAGGGAGCCCGATGTGGGACTCGATCCCAGGACCCTAAGATCATGACCTGAGCCGAAGGCAGCGGCTTAACCCACTGAGCCACCCAGGCGCCCCACAGCAAGCAACTCTTGATCTCAGGGTCGTGAGTTCAAGCTCCATGTTGGGCATGGAGCCTACTTAAAAAAATAAAAGATAAATTTATAAGAGAATATATAGGATAATGAATGAAGACACCACATTCTGAGAAAGAAAGGCTCAGTACTAAAATCTCTGTGGATTTTCCCCTAAAGTAATGCAATTTCACCCAATTTCACATAAGATGTTTTCTGAAACAAGGTAAAGTGATCCAAATACTCATATAAAAAATAAACAAGAGAAATCTACAATGAAGAGAACTCGATTCACCAGACACTAAAAGATTCCATGGCCACAAAAACTGAAATCATGTAATCAATGAAGCAGAATGCAGAGACAGCAAATATATCCAAAAATATGTAAATATCGAAACAGATAAAAGACAGTGAATTCAAATCAACGAGGAAAAGAAATGTCACTCAGTAAATGCTATTGAAATAACTGCCAAATGTTTTAAATACACTTTAAGTCATAGACCAAAGAACATTATAAATGGATTAAATACAAAAATATCAAAAAATGGAATGTGAAACCAAAAACATTTGACCTTTGGGTGGGAGAAATCTTTCTAAGCCTAGAAATAACATAAGAAATCCAATGGAAAAAATAAATCTCCATTATTACAGTTTTAGGCTTGTATATTTCCAAAACAAACAGACAAAGCAAAACATAATAATCAACATGCTACCAGAAAACCCTGCTGAAATGATCTGCAATGATAAAACAGAAATGGGTTCACAGTGTTAACATACCACAGAATAAATGAGAGTAACTTAAAAACCCAACTGGAACACTGAGAAAAGTTAGAAATAGATAAATCCCAGGAAAAAATGACCAATATATACACAAAATTCAGTAGACATGCAAATTAAAACAATGAAGTCCTTTTTTTGCCTAATAAGTTAGGGAGAATTACTAAGGGTCATGATAATGCTGGTGAGGCTGTCATGAGACCAACACTTTCCTCACAGCTGTACGTATTATATAACACTTGTAGAAAGAACACAGAAGTATGTATCATGAGGTTTATAAACGATCTTATATTCTGGCCAAGTAAACATCTACTTACGAATTTAGTCTAAGGATAGAGTCAGAAAATTAAACACAGATTATTTATAGGAATTATTTAAGATAAAGAAAAATACTGAATCCAACAATAGGAGGATTAAATAAATTATTGTACTAGATCCATTTGGAAAAAAAACAAAAACAAAAAAATGAACAAATTACAAGTTTAATAAATATGGCCTTCCCTTTTAAATTTTTTTTAAAAAATATGGTACTAGAATACAATAGTACCATAGTACAACAGACTGGAGATGTAAAAATATCTGGGAATATTTAATGACATGAAAAAATCTTATTATTACACTAGTAAATAAAGAAGTCAAGATAGGAAATGGAATATAAGATATCGTTTGACTCTCTGAGAGTATGTGTGTGTATTGGTGTATAAAAGGCTCCACAACCATACTACGGAGAAATGTCAAGAGTCATCTCTTGGCATAATCTTGGCAGGATTATGACTGATTTTTATTTTCTGGACACATGTCTTTCGTTTCTTCATTTTCTATAAAACAAGATGTATTATTTACATAATTAGGTAAAATATTCATTTTTTTTTAAAACAAACAAACACCGAAACAGATCCCCTGGTCACCTCTCTTCATGGGACATATTCCAGCACACTCTGGATTCAACCTACACATTTCTTTGGCTCCCATCCCTCCTTAATGTTCTGGCAACATCAAAGACCTAGCTAGTCCTTAGAACCCCGGATTCTTTCACAACTCTGTTTCTAGGTGATTGCTATTTCCTCTGCCTAAAAGCCCTCCTCCACCCTCTAACAAAGGCTCCTTCAACTTTTAAGACTGGGTTCAAATCTCCCTCTTCCGTGAAATCTTTCCCAATGTCCCCAGGAAGAAATACTGCTTCCTGGTCTCTGAGTTCCACACCTCTCTGCTTAGGGCACCACAGTGAGGTGAGTTGTGCCATATAATAAAGTTTTACTATATAGCTTCCCCTGTGGTGGACTGACTGAGGTCACCAACGATGCCCACATCCTAATCCCCGGAACTTGTGAATACTTTACATGGCAAGGGGACTTTGAGCATATGATTATGTTAAGGCTCTTGACTTGAGGAGATTCTCTTGGATTATCTGGTGGGCTCACTGTCATCACAGGGTTGTTGGTTTTTTTTTTTTGTTTTTTTTTTTTTTTTGCAGGCAGGTCAGAGGCAGGAAAGGGAGACGTGATAATGGAACCAGAGGTTGTAGCAACGAACTGGGAAGATGGCGGCAGGTTGCAGGTGGCCTTGAAGGTGGAAAAGGCAAGGAAATAAATTTGCCCTGAAGTCACCAGAAGGAACATAGCCTTGCCAACACATTCCTTCAAAATTTCCAGCCTCTAAAACTCTTAAAAAAATAAATTTGTGTTGGCTTAAGCCAGTAAGTTTGTGGTCATTTGTTATAGCAGCAAGAGGAAACTCATACGATCCTTGAATATCTGAAAAGCGCACTGGGGCAGGCATGGGGAGGGGAGGACAGTGGACCCTGGAGTTGGGGAAGGAAGCACTCTGTCAACATTTGGTGATAAATGAAACATTGTTTACCTCAAGGGAAATGACTGGAAAGAAGTAGTGAAAAGAGACACGGGAGGAGAAAGAAAAAGAGAAGGGGTTCACATGAGACATTAATATTTATTGTTAAATTTTTTTGTTCCTATTTATTATCATTTTAGAAAACTCATTACCTTCCAAGCACTGTTTTAAGAATGTTATACTGTTCTAAGAGCCCCTTTAAGGAAGTGCTATTATTCCCATTTTACAGGAGGGAAACCAGAAGGGATTACGAGACCAGCACACACACACACCCGCACATCCCACAGCTAGAAAATAGGGAAGCCAGAAAAAGAATGCAGACATTCTGGCTCCAGAGCCCATGTTGTTAAATATTAAGAAGAAAAAGCTGACGCACTGAGGGATTTGCAGGAATTTGCACCTGTACATAAGCCAAGGGGAATAAACTTAGTTTAAGTCAGGCTGAATGCATTACAGAAACATTCTCTATTCGATGTACCACATTTTGTGTGGTTCTGTTTTCAGCACCAATTTGCATCTGGATTCAAATCCAGATAGGAGGCAGAAGGGGAGGTTTAAAGGCTACAGGAATGCTGCTGGGGGGTGGATCCGTCATGCAACCCACCTTCCCACCCCTGTCCTGCGGAAGCCCTGAGCTCACCATGGTGAGAGAAGCTCCAAGGCCTCTGAGAAGCACCAGTGGTGTTCTCGGGGGTCAGGAATGCTGGTGGGTGACCAAAGGTGGGCAGTAGCACTAAACCCCAGGAGCCAATCAGTCATGGTCCCCAGATTATGGAGCAAGGCTGGCGTGGTAAACACACCCTTAGAAAGACTCCCACCCACGCTCAGTAAGATTTGAAAGGAAAACTTGGCATTGGGACCGATGGCTTTCAAGTGCAAACTACTGATGGTCCGTAATACTGACCGACAGAAAATCCAGCCCATGAAATAGAACACCAACTAAGGAAATCCAGAATTCTGAGAGCCAGGATAAAGAGATGAATATAATTCTTTGGAAAATTAAGAGACAGGAAGGAAGACAGGAAAGATCGGCAGTAATAAGGAAGCTGGAGAAATAATGGGAGAAAACTAAGCTGAGGTAAAGAAAACTGTTGAGAACCCTGAAGGGGATCGCTGAGCAGCAGGCGACGTGAATGAAGAAAGGCCTATGGTCTGAGTCCAAGGCGCCCAGGCCAGCTCAGAGCAGGTGTTCTCTGCCACCCGGCTGGAAGTGGGGAGTTCTGCCGGCCTGCTGATGGGGCCAGAGTCAGGAGCCCAGCCAGGGGCTCAATCCTGCTCTCCAGGAAGGAGCACTTCACTGACAACTGGCTAGGGCTCCCCTGGTGGAGGGAGCAGAAGAGGGTAGGGGAGGCTCAAGGCTTTCAAGAGGCCCCATAAAACGAACCATTTGCCTGCTGTACTCACACCGACTTCTGACACCAAAATGTGCAGGTTTTCCTGCACTGACGGCTTCTCTGAACTCTCTGGACCCCCGTGCGGTGTCCTCCAAATCAATTCTGACATTGACCCTAACCCCCTGCAGTTAGCACAGACCCCACAAGTTCAGGACGATCCCCACTACAGGTGCCAGTCCCAGGTCCCAGACTGTCGCCTGTACTTCTCATCAACCCGTTCGTTACCAACTGGGGGTTTCCACGAGCCCCACCTGAGGTTTGATAATTCGCTCTAACGGCTCACAGAACTCAGGACACAGTCCACTTACTAGATGATCAGTTTACTACACAAAAGACAACTCAGGGTGGCTCAGTGGGTTAAGCCGCTGCCTTCGGCTCAGGTCATGATCTCAGGGTCCTGGGATCAAGTCCCGCATCGGGCTCCCTGCTCAGCAGGGAGCCTGCCTCCTCCTCTCTCTCTGCCTGCCTCTCTACCTACTTGTGATCTCTCTCTGTCAAATAAATAAATAAAATCTTAAAAAAAAAAAGACAACTCAGGAACAGCCCCAGGGAAAATATGCAAGGTCGGGGGTGAGCACGGGGCTTCCAAGCCCTCTTGGGGGCGCTCCCTCCCGTATCCTCCTTGATGTGTCTGGAATTCTCCAAATCCCACCATTTAGAGAGGGAGAGAAGTAGGCTCCCTGCTGAGCAGAGAGCCCGATGTGGGGCTCGATCCCAGGACCCTGGGATCACGACCAGAGCCAAAGGCAGAGGCTTTAACCCACTGAGCCACCCCGGTGCCCGAAGATTTTTATTTTTGAGAGAGAGAGAGAGAGAATGAGAGAGGAGGGGCAGAGGGAGAAGCAGAGTCCCACTGAGCAGGGAGCCTGACACCTGGCTCCATCCCAGGACCCCGGAGTCGTGACCTGAGCCAGGCAGACGCTTAACTGACTGAGCCATCCAGGGACCCTTCATTCTTTCCTCTTTCTTAATCACCTCCAATTCCTGAGTGAAAGTCCCTACCAAGGTGTCAAATGCTAAAGCAGAATGCCGCAGAAGGTCAGGATGTCAGGGAAGCTGTGAGGGGCGCGTGGACACACAAACACACACACACAGACATAACTTCCTCCCCACCGCACACATTCTGCTAACCTCCAAAAAGAAACCCTTTCACCCCATCTTTGGGCCAGCACATAAGTGCAGCGAACGTGGGCACGCTGTAACGTACTCGCATGGAAAGGCCGCCAGAAGAGACCAAAACTTACCTATAAACGTATCATTTTCATGACCTATGACCACTATGAATAGACTCTTTGTTTTATCTGTTAATGAATCAGAAGGTTAGACTGCTGATAATTTAACCTTCCAAGAATCATTTTTTTTTTTAATTTGGCTGCTGCTAGAGAGAAAAGCAGGACCAATTAGAGGGAGAAAATGAATTCTCTGGCAGATAAAACAAAGGGGATTTTCAAGGGCTTGGGAGGTTGTGGGCACTGGTTCTTCATCATATATAGTTTCAGGTCAAAATTTATGACCTTACCTTCCCAGGTTTATCATAACCCCTAATCTTCACACTGACATGTAATTAGTTCAATTTAGAAATATGAGGTTGGCAATGAAAGGAGGATAAAGAAGCGAAGGGGGAAAAGCCTGATTTTTCCAGAAAAGGGGTTAAAAACAAGGAATGGGGCAAAAGGATATGGGTAAGAGAGTATTTAGGAATAGGTGGGAATTGTAAAAACGCAGAGGGCAATGGAGCTGGGGGCCTGTTGGGCCTCTGGGATGGGGGTGGCGCCCTGTGCCAGGGCCCCCGGGAGCGGCTGGCCCACAGATACTGGGGTTATCTTTGTAGTGGTGTGGAATGTGGAAAATCTCTTTCTGTGAAACAAGCTTTTCTGAAGTTCATAACATGAAGTGATTTTTTTTAAATCTCAGTTTTTAAATATTTGGCCAACTACATCAGTTTTAAAATATAAAGACTACCTTCTGAGAATTAAAAAATTTCCAGGAAATACAAGGGATGGGTGCCACCGAGTCACTGAACCCATGCTTTTTTGCTGGGGCCTCTAGGGAGCGTTGGGGGCGGTGGAGAGGAGTTAGGACAAGCGAGTGTTCTCAGGTAGTTCTCAGTCAGCTGGAGAAGATCAGGCTGTCTCGCCAGGTCCACGTGAAGGGGGACACTGGAGGGCCTTGAAGGCTGGGTGGGAAGTGGGTGGGCACATGGGGAGATGGCTTCTCATGAGACACAGCTGTGAGTGTGTGGCCGCGACGGGCCGAGGACGCGTCTGGTGGGAGGATGATCCCAGGGAGCGCGCTCTGTCATGGGACGGCAAGATCTTCAGGAGGACACGCTCAAACCTTCAAGATGCTCAGTATTTTCAGGCCACTCCTATGACATAGGCTGGTCTCATCTGATTGGAGCCATATGAAAATTTTAAGAAAATAAGGTTGTCTGGGTGGCTCAATGGGCTAAGTGTAGGAGTCCTGATTTCCCCTTGGGTCACAACCTCATGGGTTGTCAGACGAGCCCCACGTCAGGATGCCCGATTGGTGGGGAGTCTGCTCAAGGATTCTCTCCTTCTGCCTCTCCCCTCCACTCACACATGCACTCTCTCTCTCTCTCTCTCAAAAATTTTAAGAAAGGAAAACAGAATTCAACAGGCTAGAAATACCCTTCCTAAGGCACATTTGGGAGACATGCTCAACAGAGAAAACCCTAGTCTCCTCTGCTCACAAAATACCTCTCTGACTTAGAAAGTTTAAAAATCTAAAATCATAATGAGGCCTGGCTGACCCAGCGGGTGGAGCGTGGGGCACTCCTTATCTCAGGGTCGTGGTTTGAGCCCCACATTGGGCGTAGAGCTTACTTGAAAAAAAAAAGTATAAAAACAAAATTATAACATACCGAAGTTATCAAAGTTCAGAGTTAAGTTTGCACACACACTCTTTTTCATATATAAGCCAACAAGGAACGAATTAAAACTTAGGCTAATTCATCTTTCATGTTAAAAAAAAAATCCAAAAGGGGTACTAAGAAAAACGGGATTTAAAATGTTATTATAGGGGCACCTGGGTGGCTCAGTGGGTTAAGCCTCTGCCTTCTGCTCAGGTCATGATCTCAGGGTCCTGGGATCGAGCCCCGCATCGGGCTCTCTGCTCAGCAGGGAGCCTGCTTCTCTCCCTCTCTCTCTGCCTACTTGTGATCTCTCTGTGTCAAATAAATAAATAAAATCTTAAAAAAAATGTCATTGTGAGGCAAAACTTTTCAAACCCATGACCTCATTATGTCTAACAAGAAAAATAACATCAGGGGTGCCTGGGTGGCTCAGTGGGTTGAAGCCTCTGCCTTTGGCTCAGGTCATGATCCCAGGGTCCTGGAATCGAGCTCCAGGTCGGGCTCTATGCACAGTGGGGAGCCTGCTTCCCTTCCTCTCTCTCTTTCTGCCTCTCTGCCTACTTGTGATCTCTGTCAAATGAATAAATAAAATCTTAAAAAAAATAAAGAAGAAAAATAACATCAAGATAAAGTCTGAAAGGCATTTGAAAAAATTCAACAATGATTTCTGATTTTAAAACCCACCATATATGCATGAAGGATAATACCTTCATTTAACAGAGGCTGTCTGTGTTATCACTGGGTTTTAACTTTCTACGAGTTTATAGTTTACACAGAGGACTTTTACATCCCCTATTTCTCCCCCAGATCTCACACTTTGTTCACACTGTGAATGTGACCTTCTTACAGACCACTGTGTTGGGTCATTACTAGCATAAAGAAAGCTTCTGTTAGATGAATGGATAAAGAAGATGTGAGACATACACACACACACACACACACACACACACACACAGGAATACTATGCAGCCATCAAAAGAAACAAAATCTTGCCATTTTCGAGGATGTGGATGGAACTAGAGGGTATAAGTCAATCAGAGAGGGACAACTGTCACATGATCTCTCTGATATGAGGAGTTTGGTGGCAGGGTGGGTTGGGAGGGAAGGAATGAAACAAGATGGGATTGGGAGGGAGACAAACTATAAGAGACTCTTAATCTCACAAAACAAATTGAGGGTTGCTGGGGGGTGGGGGGTAGGGATAGGGTGGCTGGGTGTTGGACATTGGGGAGGGTATGTATTATGGTGAGTGCTGTAAAATGTGTAAGCCTGATGATTCACAGACCTGCACCCCTGGGGCAAATAATACATTATATGTTAATTTAAAAAAAAGAAAGCTACTATTAGACACACACACCAACCCCAACGTATATACATACAACATGTACATGCACATGCATATTCATACATATATGACATATCATATATGGGTATGTGCATTTCTAAGCTGTTCACTGAATTCTCATTAGTTTTAATAGTTTTTCAGTTAACCCTCCCTGCTATTTCTGCAAGAAAATTATTGTACCAGAAATAATGCTAATTTTGTCTCATTCAATAAATATTATTATTTTAAAAAATTATATAGCTTTGGCTCGTCTATCTAGAAACAGTGTCCCATATGGGGACCGCTGTTATTTTCCTGACCTTTACAGGAATGTTTTCAGTTTCCTGTTAAGCATAGTGTGTGCGGCTTTCAGACCATTTTATTTATTATCTTAAGAAAGGATCCATTCATTCTTATTAAATGTTTCTGAGGTAGATGTTAAATTGTATTAAATGCATTACTGACATGAAGTAAGATGAAAGTTTTTATTTTCTCTTTCAATTTACTTTCGGTGTGAATTTATATAATGTTATTGTACTTTTAGTTGGATTAAATATGGCTTATACTTCATCTAGGACTTGTATATTAACATCAGGAAGAACGTACTCCAGCTTGCCTTGTTAGCTCTATCTTTGAAAGGCTTTGGTATCAGGAAGAGTATTAATAGACTAGTACTACTTATATGAAAACAAACGGGAATGCTTTCCATCTTTTATGTACTTCAGAATTTTTTCCAAGTTTCTATTATTTATCACCTTTATAATTCTGGCTATATTTGCATTTACTTGTCCTATGACAATAGATTTAATATTTTTCTGCATAAACTTAATGTTGGCTCATTTTTTACCCTAACCTCATCCTAAGCAACATAGATTTGATGTAATAGATATAATTTTCTAACACATTTTAAATTCATTATTAAATTAAGAAATAGTCACGTGTATATACCTTAAACTATTACCTGTATCTTCCATAGTACAGTAATCTTTGGAAAACAATGCACTAGATAACTTTAGCATGGAAATTATATCTTTTGTACTTGAGAAAGTTTACCTATTAAACAATCAGGTTCAGGATAATTTTTGGAGCTTTTAAGTTACTTTGTGATGTCTTCCAAGATTACTTTTCTGTCTGAGTGTTCTATTTCTTCATGAACTGATTTTAGTAGTTTCATTTTCAATTTCATCAAAATGTTCTAATTTTATTCTATTTTTTAAAAATATCCACATCTTTGATTACATACATTCTTACACTGCAAATTTTGGGCATTTCTGTTGTTTTGTCATCAGTCTAACTACAGTTCTATCTACTTAATTGTTTTAACAAAGAACACACACTGAGATGTTTCAATTCAAGTGGGGTTTTTTGGTTTATTCATTCAACAAATACTATGTGCCAAACAAGTATCAGGCAATGTACTAAATGCTGAAAGTAAGAGAAAAGTGAAACAGACACAATTACCTGTTTCATTAATTTTTACCCTTTCAAAAAACACCTTCCTGTTTTCCCAAATTTCTTTTCTTGTTTATTTCCTAATTTCTGAGTATAATAATTGACTTATTTTCATTGTTTCTTTTTGGATATCAAAAAATTTCAGAGGAATGAATTTGCTTACTTCTAACTTTAGGGAGAACTTTACAATAATTTTTTAATAAATTATAGTTCTCAGTTCTATTTGGGTCAAACTTTTCCAAACGGGTTAAGTTTTAAAAATTTCAACTTTTATTACCTATAGTTCTATTGCATTATGATCGCAGAGTGCCGGTAAAATTTCCCTTAAGAGATTGTCATGAGGTTTTCTGGTACAGAACAGATCAACGTTTTAACCATCCCATGAACAATTTAGAAAAACTGTGTAGGGGCGCCTGGGTGGGCCCAGTGGGTTAAAGCCTCTGCCTTCGGCTCAGGTCATGATCTCAGGGTCCTGGGATTGAGCCCCACATCGGGTTCTCTGCTCATTGGGGAGCCTGCTTCCTCTTCTCTCTTTCTCTGCCTACCTCTCTGCTTACTTTTGATCTCTCTCTGTCAAATAAATAAATTAAATATTTAAAAAAAAAAGAAAAAAAAGAAAAACTGTGTAAGACATATTGCTGAATTCTCTCCTTTTTACTCATGAGGTTTCTAAAATGCATTTCTAACTGTAGTAACTTCCAAGGTGTGCTAGTTAGTGTGATGAATTACATAACTGCTACTCTTTCTTCCTGAATTGTACTTTTATCAATGTAGAAGGTCCTGTCTGATTTAAGGTACTTGGTGGGTGGGTAGGGGTGTGTGTGTGTGTGTGTGTGTGTGTGTGGTGGGGAGGAAGGTCTTTAACTGATACTATTGTTTCAGTAGACTGACTCAGTAAGTCAGACAAAGCCATGAGAGATATCCACAATTAAATCACCCTTTGTATTACTATCAAGAAATCACCTTAAGAGATGGAAAGTGGGGGTGCCTGGGTGGCTCAGTGGGTTAAGCCGCTGCCTTCGGCTCAGGTCATGATCTCAGGGTCCTGGGATCGAGTCCCACATCGGGCTCTCTGCTCAGTGGGGAGCCTGCTTCCTCCTCTCTCTCTCTGCCTGCCTCTCTGCCTACTTGTGATCTCTGTCGAATAAAAAAAAAAAGAGAGATGGAAAGCGTAAGAAAATCAGGTAGTGTTCTATTAAAAGTCTTTGGAGTTAGATGGGAAATGTTCATCTATTATGTGCCACAGAAGTACAAACTCTATCTAACCAAGTGATGTGGCCGTTTGAATGAAGATCTTGGGCTCCCAATTATGAACTGTAAGAATTAAGGAAAACACAACTTAAATCTAAGGTACATGGGTATTATGACCACTTCCTTCTCCATGTTTTGAAGTCATTGTTACAGAAAGATTACAAAGATCCTGAACATTGAATACTACATGCGTACAAACTATCAATAAGGATGAGGGCAAAATAATAGACATCCTCACATAAAGGTTGAGAAAATTTATCATGCATAGACTATTATTGTATGGGCTCAAAGCAAATATGCTCTAACCACAACAAAACGGGCTCTAGTGCAAATCTGGAGTCCAGGGTAAGAATCCCGTTCTTATCCTTTCCCTGCCCAAGGTCTCTGTTGCTCAAAAACCTCAGCAACCTGAAAAGGCAACCCCCAGAATCACATGGGATGAAATTCCTGTATTATTCATAACAAAATGCTTATGTAAACTACTTTTTAAAAAATATTTTATTTATTTATTTGAAAGACAGAGATCACAAGTAGGTAGAGAGGCAGGCAGAGGACAGAGAAAGGGGGAAGCAGGCTCCCCACCATGCAGAGAGCCCAATACAGAACTTGATCCCAGGACCCGGGGCCACGACCTGAGCCAAAGGCAGAGGCCTCAACCCACTGAGCCACCCAGGTGCCCCTGTAAACTACCTTTTAATCCTAAAATGGTTTAGAATTAAGTAGAGAAGTAGTTAAAAGGATTAAATGGGGGCACCTGGGTGGCTCAGTCAGTTAAGCGTCTACCTTTGGCTCAGGTCATAGGGTCCTGAAATGGAGCCTCAGGTCTGACTTCCTGTTCAGTGGGGAGTCTGCTACTCCCTCTGTCCCTCCCCCTCAAGTGCGTGCATATGTGTGTGTGTGTGTGTGTGTGTGTGCGCGCGTACACACACACACACACACACACACACACACAGGCAGGAGTCTGCTTGCCCGCTTGTGCTCTCTCAATCGCGTGCTCTCTCTCTCTCAAATAAATAAATACAATCTTTTAAAATTACAAGAATTAAATGAGTAGTAATTATATAATTACATATGTGTGTGAGCAATGTTATATATTAATACCTACATTTTGAAATTCCATTTTTAATTTTAGGAGAATTGGACCTATTAAGAATTCAGATCAGGGGCGCCTGGGTGGCTCAGTGGGTTAAAGCCTCTGCCTTTGGCTCAGGTCATGACCGCAGGGTCCTGGGATTGAGCCTCACATCGGGCTCTCTGCTCAGCGGAGATCCTGCTTCTCTTCCTCTCTCTCTGCCTACTTGTGATCTCTGTCTCTCAAATAAATAAATAAAAATAAAATATTTTTTTTAAAAAAGAACTCAGATCAGCCTCATGATTCCAATCTAAAAGGTACAACTGAGTAATTTGTGATCTTAATTTCTAAGTGTGCATCTACATATATGCACACAAGGAGAGAGAATATGTGCTCATAAATATGTGACGATTTAAGAATCACTGTTTATAAATGTAATTATTAAACTTATAAGCCTTTAAAGAACTGGACTGGTTTGTCATCAGACCTAATAGGAACCTAAATACATTAAACTAAAAAACACAATTAAAGATATTTTAAATTTATTACCAAGTTTATAAATGGAACTGAATATTAATCCAAGATCCCCTTAAATAGTGGCTATTAAATTTTTCTTATATAAAAAGTATAAAAAAATTTTTTTTCTTATACATAGAATAACAAGATGCTGACCTTGAAAGCTTAACTATTCACAGTTTAACTGACTTGATTTTAAAAATGAAAGTATCTGGGACGCCTGGGTGGCTCAGTTGGTTAAGTGGCTGCCTTTGGCTCAGGTCATGATCCCAGCATCTGGGATCGAGTTCCATGTGGGGCTCCTTGCTCAGCAGGGAGCCTGCTTCTCCCTCTCCCTCTGGCTCCCTGTGCTCCCTCTCTCTGACAAATAAATAATTTTTTAAAAAAATGAAAGTACTGCCAGAATATGATTTTCTGTAGCATATATATTATATTTTGTTTCCTGTTTTAAGCTACAGGAGGGTGATCTTTTTTTTAGATGCAGATTTTAACCCATTCACATTTATTACAGTGACAGATACATTTGATCTTATCTGGTTTTTTTATGTATTATCATGGATCTTTGATTTATACACCATTTTTAATCTCAAAAGAGCACATTTTCCAAGTATGTCTCTTGGAACATTAGTTCCACTCTGAAATTCTTCTACGGTACAGAACACATCTGAGAAAACTGTATACTATATTCTCTTCTTAGTGAATATTGTAAAAACTCTGATGAATCCTTGAAATCCAAAACTAATGCCAACAGAATCCATTAATTTATATGCTCAAGAAACAGAACATTCTAGCCACGTGCAAGATTGAGAGGCAGACCGAGACAAGGTATGGAGGGTAATGTGGAAAAGACAGAAGAAATTTTGGGATGTTATACCCTTTTTTACCTAGCTAAGGACATTGTTTAAAGTTGGTTAGTCAAGAAATGCAGGTGGAGCGGTGCCTGGGTGGCTCAGTGGGTTAAGCCTGTGCCTTTGGCTCAAAAGAAATGCAGGTGGAAAAAAAGAAGAAGAAGAAGAGAAAGAAAAAGGTCATAAACAATAGATTTCCTTAGAATTCTAAACATTTTTTTAAAAAAGATTTAGATCACAAGTAGGCAGAGAGGCAGGCAGAGAGAGAGGAAGGGAAGCAGGCTCCCTGCTGAGCAGGGAGCCCGATGCAGGGCTTGATCCCAGGACTCCGGAACCATGACCTGAGCCAAAGGCAGAGGCTTAACCCACTGAGCCACCTAGGAGCCCCGAATTCTAAACATTTTTATATGACAATTTCATACAGCCAAGCTGAGCAAATTTTACAGTGAAAAACTGTATAACCACCATCTATATCCCACCTTCGGCATTCTACCAGACTAACAAGAGCTTCAGAAAATTTAAGTATGACTTGCAGGAATGGGGGAGTGGTGTGGGGCAGTGGGGCGGGGGGAGAAGACTATAGTAGTGAAAATGCACTAGGCTCCTCAACTTTCACAGCGAGGGCTGGTAGAGAGCCTTGAAAGCTAGGAAATCAGGAAAGAATACAGGTAGAGCGTATTAGGTAGAATTACGGAGATAAGCACCATTTCTTTGAAACTGTCCCCTCCCCCCAATAAGGTGGGACAACAAATGAAAGGATGAAGAGATGGACAGAGGTATAAAGCAAATGTAGCAAAATGTTAACTGTACGATCTAGGTGACGGATATATGAGTGTTTCCATGTCTTTCAATTTTTCCCGATCAAATTTTTCTTAATACTGACACACGTGTGGTTGACAGCCTGGAAAGAACCTGCCAGTATTCACAGCATCTGGGCTGTCCTCTGCCTGGCACTCCACACAGACATTTCCTGGTCTCTGAGCATCCAGGAGGGGCCATGTGACTGAGACAGGCCCATGAAGCCCAAGGAAAGATAATGTACACCTTTCCTCCAGGCCTGGCCCCTGACTATAGTCACTACTATAGTCTCCTACGGTGTCCTCCGTGAGCAACTTCCCCTCCTGACTTTGGGCAGACCCAGTGCAACTTGGCAGCCAGACGCTGACGGTGAATGTCCATCAGCTTCTGTCTCCAACAACCATATGCTGCCCAGACTTCCCCCGACTCACACTAGACCGTGATGTGAGGGAGAAATCAGCTTTTACTGTCTTAAGTGGCTCCTTAGGGAGGTGTCTTTACCAGTTAGCGTTAACTATAACTAATATAAAGTGGGTCTGAATAGAGGCTTTTACTTTTGTTTTATATCATTTGTATTTATTGTTTAAACGCATATATGCAGGGGCATCTGGCTGGCTTAGTTGGAAGAGCATGTGACTCTTGGTCTCGGGGTTGAGGGTTCAAGCCCCACCCACGTTGGGCGGAGACATTACTAAGTAAAACTTTAAAAAAATAACAAAATAAAAAATGAACACATACATGTAAATTTAAAGTAAACAGTAAGCAAATATCAGCTAGTAGTAAAACTGGGTAAAGCCTACTAAACTCACATTTGACTAAGGCCTCCTTCAGCATATTGGGTCCCTTGGTGTGAATACAAAAAGGCAAAACTGCAAAATGACAGCCCTTCCACTGAATTATATAACCCTACGTGGGCCCCCTCATCCCTTTATACCCAGATGCCTTTGAACCATGCACAACCTGCACAACTAGACCCAGCAGCCCTCTTTATAATGTAGGTACTGACAACCTGGTTGGAAGTTGAAGGAATGTTAACTGGAAATATGTAGGGAGTTCTCATTCTAGCTGCCCTCACTTACAAAAGTTTTCATGTCTCTTACTTGACCCATTTCTCTTGCCCATCCTGCAATACCACAGTAAGTCATAATGACCTGGCTCAGAGGATCACAGACACCACAAAAGAGGAAACCTGCTGCCCCCCTGGCCAACTCCAGTGCTAGAAAAGCAGCAGCAGTCGAGAGCCTGTCTTCTCCTCTGGGTGTGCCCTAGAGAGGACAAGGTGCTTCCACCTGAAAAAGACAACGAGCAGCCTAGCCCTTTTAAGCCTGGGGAGGGGAGGTCTAAGATGGAGATTTTACCTCATCTGCCCTTTCAATGGACCCACCATGCCCAAGCAACTGAGGTCCTGTGGAAGGTAGCCATGAGTTGTGCCACTTGGACCTCTATTCGAGGAAGAACTTAGTATTCCGCTATAAGGACTGCAGTTAGCGGACACCTCTGGCTCTTAGGGCCACCAGGATCCCAGGACTCACTCTGGCTTTTGAGCTGAAGGTATACTCTTCCCAGGCCACCTCCAGCAGTGACTGACCACAACAAGAGCCCTGGGGACTGGCCATTTCTGCCTAGCCGGGGACTCTAATGGGCAGTCTGTTTTGGAGCTCCCCCAATCAGTTGGCTAAGACCTCACCAGATCTGCACAGCTCTCTGAGGCTCTCCCTGCCCAAGCCTGCTACCTCCCTGCTTCCTTTCATACATGCCAGATCTGCATCATGGTCTAAAACTCTCCTCAGTATGCCTGCGTGGCTCAGTCGGTTAAGCATCTGCCTTCAACTCAGGTCATGATCCCGGGACCCTGGGATTGAGTCCTGCATTGGGCTCCTTGCTCAGCGGGAAGTCTGCTTCTCCCTCTGCCTGCCACTTCCCCTGCTTGGCCTCACTCTCTAGCTCAGTCTCTTTCTCTCTGACAAATAAATAAATAAAATCTTTAAAAATAAATAAAATAAAACTCTCCTCACCCCAGCCCTGGCTTCCCACTTCTTTTCGTGTTTGTCAGGTCTCTAACGAACTTCTTTCATTCCTAATTCTGTTTAATGATAATTTTTTAAAAGTAATCTTTATATACCCAGCATGGAGCTCAAACTCACAACTCCAAGATCAACAGCTACATACTCGATTGACTAAGCCAACCCAGAAGCCCCCCCCCCAATTCCTTTTAAAGGTCTTCATTCAAAGAACAAAAGTGATACAATATAAGACCTGGGTAAAAAATCAGACCTACTCTCTCCATTTCCAGCCTTCCTTCTCTCCCCCTTACCTCTACCACTCAATTCTGGACCCCTTGCTCTGACAACCCGTTGAGGAACTCAATGAGCCACAACTGCGAGTGGGAGGCTCCCACCTTGTGCTAGCCCTCATGCCAAAGCAGACTGAAGATACATCCATCTTTAACAAAACTCTAATTTCCACATTTTTTATGCATCCTATAGCATTTCATTACAGCATCAAAAGACCATATTTGATAAGCCGGCAAAGTTTTTGGTATCCCAGAATAATTATACTCACACTTTCAGGCAACACAAGTCTCTAAGATTTTCCAGGTGTTATCTTTACATGTCACAAATCAGATTAAGTTCCTGTTGTGAAATTATATTCATTCTTGAAAAATGCAATAAAATAAGTCCCTGGCATAGAAATGTCCTTTCCCTCTCCAGTCCATTAGAATGTTTTAAGCAACGTCACTTTGGGGCACCTGGGTGGCTCAGCTGGTTAACTGTCTCTTGATCTGGGCTCAGATCATGATCTCATGATCATGGATCAAGTCCTGCATCAGGCTGCCCACACAGCGGGGCATCTTCTCATCCCTCTCCCTCTGCTCCTCCCCTCACTAGTGCTTTTACTCTGTCTTCTCTTGCTCTCTAATAAGATTTTATTCACTCATTTGTTTGAGAGAGAGAGAGACAAGCAGACTTCCCACTGAGCAGGGAGCCCAACTGAAGGCTCCATCCCAGGATCCTGGGATCATGACCTGAGCCGAAGGCAGATGCTTAACTGACTGAGCCACCCAGGTGCCCCTGAATAAAAAAAAAAATCCTAAAAAAAAAAAAAAAGAAAGCAACATCACTTAGAAATCGGAACCCAAGTAACTTCTAAAGGCTCTAGCAAGAGGGGCGGTCTCTTCGCAATTCTGACACAAAGGAAATGAGTTTTTACTCAGACCTGGGCAGATGCGTGCTAATGAGCTGTTTTTAAAATGTTACATATGCTTCACCTAATAAGTTTATCATAGTGCTGTTTATGACAAAGGCATTATTTTGCAAATATTGGTTGTTCTGCCCAAAGAGGTTTGGATACCTGCTGTGCAATTTTAGAGTTAGCCCTATGTAAACTAAGCAGTAACCCACTCTCTAAATGTTTTCTTCATAGTGTTCCCCTGTGGCCAAGTTTTCCATCCAGGTTGTGGTACCAGTACAAGGCACCCCACCCCTGCCCAGCCCCAAGGATACAGCCTAAGGCTGCTCGGCCTCCCTGCCAGGACCTCAGCGGAGACACAGACCAGGAGTCTGCTTACAGGGCTGTCACTTGCCCAAGTCACTAACTCTCAAAGCCTCAACGTCCTCGGTCAAAACCCAATTAAAACATTACACCCTTGAGAACATTTTGAAGAGTTCTGCCTCTTCAAACACATTCTGCCCCAGGAACACATTCTAGCCACCTGCCACTCCAGGATTCCAGCATTAAGTCGACCATCTCTCCCCAATCAGACGAGATGCAGTTTTTGAGGCTAAATTAGATTCCGCTTCCTTCCTGTGACAGAACAGGAATGTTCTGGTTTTGTTTTTAAACACAACCCCGTGGTTATCAGCATCTAAATCCATGCCGGAGGCCAGGATGATAAACCAGAAGATGAAAACGAGAGCCCAGCTGACTGACTCTCCACCAGGCTCGCTTAATTTCTGAGGAAATAAAAATTTGATAAGCCGGCGAAGTTTTTGGCATCCCAGAATAAGCACGGACTATTCTGGGTAAGAAACAGACACAATCAAGCCCTCGGTCTGAGGATGAGTAACAGATCTGCTGACGGGTTGCCGCCTTCCACGCGACTCCAGAAAGTGTGTGATATGCTAATGAGGCACCGCAAAACGGACAATGAACCAGAACACGACTGCCAAGTCACACTTTTCGTCGCAAATGCCCAGAAAGTCTGCGAGAACTGCCTACACGCACGGTACTGGAGACACCGTCCGGGCGGCAGACGGGAGGGGCAAGTCAGATTCCACAGGGCTGTGGGCACCGAGCCCCCCACCCCCGACGCCTCTCTCCCCACGGACCGGGCCTGCGTGCTCCTGGCCACCGAGACCCGCTGCCGCCCGCCCCATTCGCTGCGGCCGGGCGGACCCAGGGCTTCCAGGTACGTGTTTACGGTGAGTGGCATTTCCTTGTCGCGGAACAGGCACAGGTAATTTCACAACCCCATTAGCGCATTCCAAAGGCAAGAATCACACCCCGGCAACTTCATCTTTCCACTGGCCCCCTGGGCGCCCGCGGGCAGCGCGGCGACCGCTGGCCCGCAAGGCGGGTGAGGGAAGGGCGCCGGGCCGGGGAGGGGGCGCGGCGCGACCCCCGCCGACAGCACAGACCTGGTTCGGGATCCTCCGGCCGCCCCGAGTGGTTGCCCATGCTCGGCGGACTCCGGCAGCGGTCGGCTGGCCGGCCTCGGACAAGGTGTCCGCCGTGCTGGAGTTTGCGCCGGCTCGGACTGGCTAGGCGGTGGCGTCCGGCGGGTCCGCTCCAGTCAAAGAAAGGGCCGGGCGCCTTCCAGTTCCCGGCGGCCGCCGGCGGAGCGGCTCCTTGCCCGCGCGGGCGGTCCCGCCCACTTCATCTGCATACCGTCCGCTAGCAGGCCCGCCCACCGCAACTCCAGCCGGCCTGCCCGGCGAGGACCGCCCATCTCATCTGCATAGTGCCCTCCCATCTCATCTGCATATCACCCTGGAGCATCCGAAGGGTTCCCTCCCACGCGTGGGAGGGCCGCAACAGCTGACCGACTTCAGGCCTCTAGGGGCGGACGCTGAGAACTGCAGCTGGACAGGTAGGCTGGAAAAACCCCACTGCGGGGAGGCTGACGCCAAGGGCCACGAGAAAGGCAAGATGCTGCGCGTGAGACTTGAGATCTCATGTCAGGGCAAGAAAAACTAGGTAGGGCTGGCACGGTACAGGCGCTGAAGCGATTTTCTGGGTAAATGAAGGAACGGACGCACCAGCAACTCTCGAGAAGGACGTGAAGACGAGTGACACTTTAACAAACACCTGCCGGTTATTCAAGATGAATACTACCACAAATGATGAAATGCATACTAATCCTTACGGCAACTGTTCTTCTGCGTATCAGAAATGACGAACTTATGGAAATCGCCCTGAACAACTTTCATAGTTAACCTGACAGTGAAAACAGCTAAAAATAAGTAAATCTTGCAGTGAAAAATATTTAGAACTAATAAAATCATGAGTGGAATGGCTAGTTCTCTCTGCATTACTTGGACGCTGTGGCCAAGTTACCTATCAACATCTTAGGTCACCGCTGATCATTCTGCTCCTCATAAAAGGAGGAGTCCAGACAGCAGGACCCCGCCTCTCTGGTCTCCTCTTCTCAATCCCCTTTGCTGGCCTCTCCTCCTCTCCTCTCCTTTTTTTTTTTTTAAAGGTTTTACTTACTTATTAGAGAGAGAGATAAAGCATTGAGAGGAGAGAGGTCAGCAGGAAAAGCAGACTCCCTGCTGAGCAGGGAGCCAGATGCGGGACTCCATCCGGAGACTCCAGGATCAACACCTGAGCCGAAGGCAGTCACTTAACCAACTGAGCCACCTAGGCGCCCTTCTCCTCCTCAACTTGATCTCTAGCACCAGGAGTGCCCCCAAGCCCAGTGATCTATATAATCACCTTGGTCATCTCTTCTCTAACTTGGCTGCCCCCACCACATTGTGGCTTTTAAGCACCACCTATATATTTTCCGCCTGGTACCCTCTTCTATATTCCAGACTCATTTAACTCACTACCTTCTTGACACTTCCACTTAGGTGTCTTAATAAGCATCTCTGATTTAACTAGAAAAAAAGGCCAAAATCTTGATTTTCTTCCATAGCTGTCTCATATAGTCGTCTTCATCTCTGTAGATGGAATATGTCAGAATAGTTATCATGAATGCCACCTTGTCTCAGCTCTTCTCACCATGTCCATTGCTACCACCTGGTCCAAGCCACGGACCATCCTACCAGGATGATCGCAACTGCCTCCTAACCGGTCTCCATCTTCTGCCCGCCTGTTTATACTCTAATCTTCACCTAACAGAGTGGTGCTTCTAAAACCTAGGTCAAATCATACCACACCTCCATTTACAATGCTCCAACAGCTTTCTGTCTCACTGGGAGGAAGAGCCAACGCCCTTACCTTGGCCTCCACGGTTCTGAATGATCACCCCCTCCTTCCATCGGTGGACTCACCTTCTCCCGCTCACACTGCTTTTTGCTACAGTGGCCTCCTCACTGTATCTCAAATAAGCCAATCATCTCCCACGCAAGGGCCTTTGCCCCTGCGGCTCCCTCTGCCTGGAATGCTCTTCCCCCACATTCCTACATTACACAGACCCCATGTTTCATTCTCTTTCATTTCCTAGGTCTCTGGTCCAATGTCATTCCAGTAAGAGGGGCTTCTCTTGTCACACCACATTAAATAGTAAGCCAGACCCTGAAGGTACACATTTTCCTGCTTTGCTGACCTCCAGGATGCATATCACCAGTGAGCATGCTATATATTTACTTGTTTACTGGTTTATTGTCTCCCCCACTAGATTGCAAAGCTCCTAAGAACAGGGAATGAATGAATGAATTTATAGGCTGTATCATAAACCAATCAGCTCCTACATGTTACTTCCTTTTAACAGTGCCATGGGCTTGTTTCTCCAACAAAACTAATTTGTCAGGCTGCCGGGGTGGTTCAGGGTTAAAGCCTCTGCCTTCGGCTCAGGTCATGATCCCAGGGTCCTGGGATCCAGTCCTGCATCAGGCTCTCGCTCCGCAGAGAGCCTGCTTCCTCCTTTCTCTCTGCCTGCCTCTCTGCCTACTTGTGATCTCTGTCTGTCAAATAAATAAATAAAACCTAAAAAAAAAAACCAAAAAAACTAATTTGTCAAAAAGAGAAGCCATAGTTCTATTTCTATAACCTGCACAACCCAGCACAGCGCTGAGCACACAGAAACAAACATACTAAGGAAAATAAATTGCATAGGATAATTTCAGAGCAGAAGTGTATATGAAATCAAGCTCTGCCTTCCCACTCCCTTTTTTTAAAGGTGAAGAATAAGCCCAGAAAAGATGGTGGACTTCAACTATGTATGACATGATAGACAAAGGCTGCAGTTGTGAACCCTGTAACAGCGGCACAACGTCAGTTTACAGAACAGTTACATCCTTATCCACAGAGGTTTGAAAACTGATGACTCATTTTATTCATCCCATAAAATGTTAAGCAATTAACCTTCTCTTTATGACAACTAAATAAGACACCAAACCAAGATACCTCCTGGATGCCTGTGTCTCTCTCTCTTTAAAAAAAATAATAAATTAAAAAAATATTTATTTATTTTAGAGAGAGAGCAAGCACATGAGTGGGGGGAGGGGCACAAGGAGGATGAGAGAGAGAATCTTCCAGAAGACACCTCACTGTGCATGGAGCCTGACCAGGGGCTCAATCTCACGAACCATGAGATCATGACCTGAACCTAAACGAAGAGTCAGACGCTTAACCGACTGAACCACCCAGGCGCCCCAGGCCTCTATGCTTTTGTATCTGCTATATTCCCTCTGATCTGATACTCTGATATAGAATAATCTGGCTTCCTGGCAAGTACCTATTCATCTTTTAAATTATTGCTTAGAAGGGTGCCTAGGTGGATCAGTAGGTTAAGTGTCTGCCTTTGGCTCATGTCACGATCCCAGGGTCTGGGATGGAGCCCCACATGGGACTCCCTGCTCTTTGGGGAGTCTGCTTCTCCCTCTATGTCTCCCCCACCACTCCCGCCCACCACAGAGGGCATGTGCGCACGTGAGCTCTCTCTCTCTCTTTCAAATAAATAAATTCATGTTTTAAAAAAAGATTTAAATTCTTTCTCAGGTAGAGGCACCTGTGTGGCTTAGTCAGTTTAAGCGTTGGTCTCTTGCTTTCAGCTCAGGTCATGATCTCAGGATGGTGGGATCAAGTCCTGTGTAGGGCTCCAAGCCAAGTGTGGAGCCTGCTTAAGATTCTGTGTTCTTCTCCCTTTCCCTCTCCTCCCCACTCCTGCACTCTCTCTCATAAACAAACAAACAAGCAAACAAACTCTTGCTCAGGCATCAAGCACTTCTGGTGAGCCCACCCATCCCAGCCAGAATTAAATACTCTCTCCCTCATGAAAATTCTGTATATCGTGTAAATGCTTATATTTTTGCACAGAACCACATTATTTCAACCGTTCTTCTTTATACGGTGATAAACTCTTGTGTGGCAGTGATGCTGTCTTAATAATTTTTGCATTCCTTAACTCTAATGTATAGTAAGTGAAGTAAATAATATATTTATTTCCTCTATCAGCTAAAATGCTAACTTCTCAAGCAAATAAAATAGCTCTGTGATGGGTTACTTAAACTTCTGAAGGATCTTTTGATACCCACAGAAATCCTATGTTATTGAAATGAGAAGGCTAAATTATATAAAAGTCAAGCCTGTCCAAGTTAATCTATGATTTTATTTTATTTAAAGATTTTATTTATTTATTTGTCAGAGAGAGAGACAGACAGACAGACAGAGAGCACAAGCAGGGGGAGCGGCCGACAGAGGGTGAAGGAGGCTCTCCACTAAGCAGGGAGTCCGATGCAGGGCTTGATCCCACAACCCTGGGATTATGACCTGAGCAGAAGGCAGACACTTAAATAGCTGAGCCACCCAGGTGTCCCTAATCTGTAATTTTAACAAAATGCAAATCAATCATGAAGTCGATGTGTTTATTCCAAAATTCACCTGAATAAATAAAGACATTGGACAACATAAGAAAATTCATATGAATTTTAAAAGAATGCTGTAAAATTACAGAAGAAATATTGTATGGCTACCACAGAATGGAAATGCAAAACAAACAAATAGACAAACAAAAAAAACCCCAAAACCCTCAGATTTAAAAGAATTTAGTATAAAGTAGCACTTCAAATGTAGTGAGACCCATATCTCACCTTTTATGCCAGAAATAAATTCCAATTCAACATAGATTTAATTGTAAAATATGAAAATATAAAAGCCCTAGAAGTAAATGTGGCTGAATATTTTTATAATATCAAGGGGGAAGAAAGCTTTTCTATATTGTCCCACTTTTCATTTCGAACAATTCCAAATTCAGAGAAAAGTGTGGAGAGAACACTGCAATGAACACCCTTATATACTTCCCGCCTACCGCTAGCAACTGTAAACATTCTACCATTTGCTTTTTATCCTTCTGTCCTTCCATTTTTCTTTTCATTGAATCATTTGAAACTACACTGCAGACATCATGACACTTCACCCCTAAACACTTCCACCGTGATCTCCTAAGGCATTCTTCTACAACAGCATTATCACATCCAAGAAAAACAGTATTTTCAAAATATCATATAGCAGATACCCCGTATTAAAATTTTCCCCAATGCCTCCAAAAATCTATGTATTTTTAATCACCAGGATCCAATCAGTGTTAAATACTGGGTACATAAGGCACAACCTCAAACAACCTTGATCAATGAGATTGAGATGCTGATAGAGGTTGTCTATGTAACCATTTTAAAAAAGGAGGTTGGGGCACCTGGGTGGCTCAGTTGGTTAGGCGTCTGCCTTTGGTTCAGGTCAGGATCTCAGGGTCCTGGGATGAGTCCCGTATTGGGCTCAGTGGAGAGCCTGCTTCTCTGCTTCTCCCTCTCCCTCCATAACCCCCTACCACAAGTGCTCTCTCTCTCTCAAGTAAATATTTTTTAAGTAATTAATTAATTTAAAAAAGCAGCAGTACAGCTCTAAATTCCTATATTTTTTAAAACACAGGCCCCATGGAAGCTGGGCCTTCTTTTTTTTTTAATTTTATTTATTTGTCAGAGAGAGAGAGAGAGAGCACAAGCGCATAAGCAGGCAGAGAGAGAAGCCGGCTCCCTGCCGAGCAAGGAGCCCCATGCGGGACTCGATCCCAGGATGCTGGGATCATGACCTGAGCCGAAGGCAGTGGCTTAACCAACTGAGTCACCCAGGAGCCCTAAATTCCTATATTTTATACAGTATGTGATTTCAAATGTAAAGGTGTAACTAAGTTGAAAAATTCTGTATTTTGTTTTTTTTGCTGCCTTTTTTTTTTTTAAGTAGGCTACATGCCCAATGTGGGGCTTGAACTCATGAACTGAGATCAAGAGTCATGTGCTGTACCCGACTGAGGCAGCCAGGTGCCCCAAATTATGTATTTTCTATTTCATCTATATTTGAAGTATTTATTTAAGGAAAGAAAAAGAAGAGGTTTTTAGAAATAGTCATTGACTGTAAAGAGCCCCTGATGTTCAGGCATACACAATACAATAATATGTACATGGGACCATTTTTATTAAAAATATTAAATGATATTGTCCATATTCGTGCATACACATATATATTTGCTGTGTATACAACAAATTGCTATAAATAACTATATCTGAAGAAAGAGTTATAGAAAACTTTCTTTTTCTATAGCAAGTATCTCTAATGCCTTAACAATAAACATATTTTACTTTTATGATCAGAGCACACAAAAAGAAAAAAATGTGCATATCCTTAAACCCAGCAATTTGTCTCCTAGGAATGTATTCAAAAGAAAAAATTGCAAATAAAATTAAAAAAAGAAATAAATAATTGCAAATATACATAAACATCTAGCTTCCGAGATAATGATTCTTAATGTTTATTCAGAAATAATCCCATGCCAGGGACTAGTCTAATGACTTTACATATTTTAACTTATTTAATTCCTTACTAAAATCCAACAAGATAAAACTGGTTTTTGTGGTTTTTTTTTTTTTAACCCAAATTAAAGATTAGAAAATCACGGAGAAGATAAATAACTTGGCTGGGGTTACTTAGCTTTGAAGTGGCAGAGTCAGGATTTGAACCTGGGTCAGGGTCCCCTAGGTTTGGAAATTTGCAAGGAGGACTGGCAGGACTCAGCAGGTAGTTGGGCTCGTGACTAGGACTTACTCCAGGGAGAGGAAACAAAGAAGGGAAAGGACCCACGGGACAGGCCAGAGGAAACAAGCCAGATGCAAGCTTCTGAACAGTGCAGTCATATACGGAATAACCTCAATTCCTCTAGCAACAGGTTGGGACAACACAGGCATGGCGGTGTAGAAGAGGGAAGCTCACTAGAGACTCGGTGGGCAGGTCTTTATTGGGGCCTGGGCCCATAGGCACCTAACAAAAGTCCAGACTTTCAGAAGGAAAGCAGGGGTTCTGCATCACAAGCTTCAGTGTTCACATGGACAGTTTCAGTCCAGGGAGCCAGGCCTATCCGTCAGGGTGCTGGAAACCATCCTGAAGTCCAAGTTCCCAGAAGCCAGCCAAGTGTCAACCTTGCAAGCAGCCTTTCTAAGGATAGCCGTCCCAGGCCTGCTACGTTCACTTTTTTTTGCACAGTCCCTTCCATTTAATCCAGAGTCTGTGCTCTTAACAACTCTCCTTTGCCTCCCTTCTGTTTGCACTAGCAAAGGCCCGATGGGAAAACCTTCAATGTTGAGCACAAGCAGCCTAGGGAAATAAATTATCATATAGCCACACAATGGCATCCTGTGCGTTCTCTAAAACCATGTGCCAGAAGTATTAAGTGATAAAGTGGAATAATATATGTTAAGAATATAATTCTTAATTTTTTGTATAGAAACAAAAATTACCCGGATGCAAACACCTAGATAAGCAGGAAAGGTTTTGGAAAATTTTTCCTCAAATCTCTGGTTAAGGGTGGTGCTATTTGAGTGGGTATGATTTTTATGTCTTTTATGTCCTTTTCTTGACTGTCCCTATATTTTTAATTTTGTTCTGATGTGCATGTACTGTTTTTTGCTTTGGTAATTTTTTTTAAAAATCACTTTGAAAAAAATCACATATATTCTTAAAATCATTTTAGTTAAAATTGCTTATACGAAAAGGTTCTTCTGTTTCTAGGACAATTCTTTCAATAATTATTAATCTAGCACACATACTTCTTTAATATATACTCATTTCTCTCCCATAATGCTGTTAAGCACTGGGCTTAATCTGAAGGTGGTACCATAAGACAGTTCATATTTTTACTAAACACCAAAGTGTCCATCCACCATTTTGTAATAACACATCAAACTTTAATTTTAAGCATTTATTACTAAAAAAATCAAATAACCGAAATTAGAAAGAAATAGTATAATGATCCTCTATGTTCCTAAGAACCCAGTTTTAACAATTAGCAATTCATGCTCAGTCTAGTTTCATCGACCATCATCGATCCACTTCTCTGGCTATCCTCAGTTATTCTGAAACAAATCCCAGATACCCTATTTCATTGGTAAATATTTCAGTATATATTCCTAAAGATAAGGACTCTTTTAAGGGAAAAAACCCTACAATTCCATTATCCTAACTGAAAAAATTAATCATTTCTTATCAAATAGCTGATCAGAGTCCAAATTTCCCCTCACGCCTGGACTTTTTTTTTTTAATCACAATTCATACCACTACACAGCTATCAGAAACCCTATGTAACTTTGTTATACAAAACTTTGGACTTTGGTGAAAGTCCAAAACACTGACAATATCAAATGTTGGTGTGGATGTAGAGCAACAGGAACGCTCTGGGGCATTGCTCTTGGGAACGCAAAATGGTACAAGCGTCTGGGAACACAGTTCAGCAGTTTCTTACAAAACGAAACATATCCTTAAACCACACAAGCCATCAGTCACTCTCTTTGGCATTCATCCACATGAGCTGGAAAGTTACGTTCACATGAAAACCTGTACACAAATGTTGCCGGCAGCTTTATTCATAATTGCCAAAACCTGAAAGCAATCAAGATGTTGAATGGGTGAGTGGACACACAAACTGTGGTCCATCCAGACCATGGAATATTATTCAGTGCTAAGAAAGAAATGAGCTATGAAACCACAAAAAGACAGGGAGGAACCTTAACGCACATTGTGAGTAGAAGAAGCCAGGCTATATACTGTCTGATTCCAACTATATGACATTCTAGAAAAGGCAGGTCTATGAAGACAGTAAAAAGATCAGTGGTTGCTAGATGTTCTGAAGGAGAGAGGGAAGGATGACTTAGGTGGAGCACAGGGTATTTTTTGAGGCAGTAAAACTACTCTGTGATACTCTAGTGGTAGACATACATCATTAGGTTTTGTCAAGACCCACGTAATATCCAACACAGAGAGTGAACCCTAATATAAACTTAGGACTCTAGTTAATAATAATGGCTCTATATTGGTTCACCAATTGTAACAAATGTACCACACTAATGCAAGTTATTAATGACTAGGGGGAAGAGGGGTATACAGGAACTTTCTGTACTTTCCACTCATTTTTTGGTAAAACCTAAAGCTGCTTTAAAAAATAAAGTTTATTCATTTGGGAAAAAATCATGATCCAAATAATTATCTCAAACTCAAAGCAGCAACACCACAACACAGATACAACCGTCTCGGGGCTATCAGGACCATCAGCCCTTTCCTCCTTCTTTCTTGTTAAAGAACTCCCTGGATGTAACTCTGACAGAGAGCCACACCTTTCTTAGCCCAGGTGAGAATCTTAATGACGCAGTCCAAGCCAATCGTGGTGATTCCATTTACCTTGGTAGCCACAGGGTTAGTGATGCTATGTGACCCAGTTATGGCCAACAACACAAGGAGAGGTCTGCTGGTGGGAGGGATGGGGAAAGTTCTCTTGCCCTTAAAGGGACGTGCTGAATGAGATGCTCTCCTTCCACTGGACATTGTCCTCTCAGCTCAAGATCACAGAACTTCAGCAGCCATCTTGAGACAGCAAGGGGGGCTAGCCAGAGGGCCACACCAACACATTCAGGATGGTAGCCCAGAAAGACAGAAAGAACCTGGATTCTTCATAGCACCACTGTGCTCTCACATTAAATAACCTTTGAATCACCTACTTTTTCTTTTGTTATACAACATAGTCTATGCTGCTTTAGTGTGGAAGTCCAGCTGAATCAGATATGATCTGACCTGGTAGCTGTTCTCTTGCTCCTCTTAAAAGACTCGGAGGGGTTTGAAGTGGCGGGGGGGTGGGAGGTTGGGGTACCAGGTGGTGGGTATTATAGAGGGCACGGATTGCATGGAGCACTGGGTGTGGTGAAAAAATAATGAATACTGTTATGCTGAAAAGAAACAAATTTAATTAAAAAAAAAATAAAAGACTCGAGGCGCCTGGGTGGCTCAGTGGGTTAAAGCCTCTGTTTTCAGCTCAGGTCATGATCCCCGGGTCCTGGGATCGAGCCCCGCATCAGGCTCTCTGCTGGGCAGGGAGACTGCTTCCTCCTCTCTCTCTGCCTGCCTCTCTGCCTACTTGTGATCTCTGTCTGTCAAATAAATAAATAAAATCTTAAAAAAAGAAAAAAAGTAAAAGACTCAGGGGGCGCCTGGGTGGCTCAGATGGTTATGTACCTGCCTTCAGCTGGGGTCATGATCTCCAGGTCCTGGGAGTAAGCTGCATGTCTGGGCTCCCTGCTCAGCTGGGAGTCTGCTTCTCCCTCTCCTCCTGCCTCTCTCCCTGCCTTTGCTCTCTCTGTCTCTCAAATGAATTAAAAAACAAACAAACAAACAAACAAAAACTTAAAAAAAAAAAAGAAAAGACTCAGGTTCAGGGACATTATGCTATCTTGTCCAAGGATGTATAGATTAAAAGTAGGGAGCTGGAATGTAATTCAGGCCTGTTGTCTCCACAGAACTTGTTTGTTTTTGTTTTTGTTTTCCCGTCTATACCTCTTTGCCTCCAGAAGATGCTAGGCACCCAATCTTCAGAGAGGCCAACATTTCAGGATTCAGAAAAGCAAAGGTTTCTTCCAAGAAGTAACTATAAACTGTGAAAGATAATCTTGGAAATCCTTCCTTGAATTATAGAAAACACATTTTTGTCCTCAACAGGGCTTAACTTAACTATGAATAACCCTGCTACAGTCTAAATGAAATAAGACTGAGATATGATAATTAGCACCATAAAACCCTAGACACAAAAATTCCCATTGTCTGTACTTGCTTCAGCCACTGACTCATTAGTGACCTCTGAGTGTATGAGAGCTTCATTATCTACCCACCACCTTCCCTGGGAGCTTGGCATAAATAATAAAAAAGTCATCATTGGCCTTCAAGTTTCTGAAGTTCACAATATGTGTGAAAGAAAGGCCTAGGAAGACCTACCTACCTATTTGCATAACCTAATGCTTCCCTTGGCTGCACAAGTCTAGGAGTAGAAATGGGCTCATGTTCACAGCATTAGATGGTATTTTTCAGGCTCATTGTAACTCGACTTTCATCCCTACTGCAAAGTTCCCTCCCATTTATTTCTGGGATCCCAGGAGTGCGGCAGCTTCCAAGTTCTCGAAGCAAGAACTTCGTGCACTAACAGCATGTGCTCCTTATGTTGTGTTTGCAAAGCTCCCTCGGGAAGCCCAACTGCCACAGCCTACACCTCCACCTTTCACTCAACTGCACGAGGAGGCTCCCCATCACCACTGCTCCCCACTCTTGCTGTCCTGGTCACTGGAACTACTCTGCAGGCCAGGCCTGCCATGCACCCAGTGCTGCTGGGGCCATGGCTTCTGTGCCTCACGGTGTCACAGGACCTCCTCCCCACCCCCTCACCCCCCGCCATAAGCCTCCTACCAAGGACACCCACGTCTGGCTTATATTTCCACCATCCCCAAAGCTGCCTCCTTGGTTTGATGACTACATCAAAAATTGTCTTTGTAGCTGGATCAGTGTTGAGAGAGATGCTGGGAAAGATAATCAGCATAGCTTAACCCTGCTTGCTTCTGAGAGCTGGCATTCTGGATCATGCTTTCACTTTCTTTGTACATTTCTACATTGTGTTTTGAGCTAATGAGCCTTCATAATTTCCAGGAAAAGAGTGTCATTTTTCTTGCCAAAAACTATTTGTTACCCAACATAATAATATAAGTGGTTTTATGGGCCCTATACTGAATGTAACAGGGGACAAGATTTTCCTTGCCTTAGAGGAGCTTAGATTGCTTTATTGAAGAAATAATACCTAGTATCTGTTTTATACATGACACCCTTCAAGCTTTCCATATTCTAATGAAGGGGGGGAAACCTCAACTTTTTGTTATTTAAGTTTATTTATTTATGTTTTTAAAGTAATCTCTACACCCAACGTGGGGCTTGAACTCATGACCAGGAGATCAAGAGTCATGTGTTCTTCCCAACTGAGCCAGGCAGGCATCCCCAAATCTCAACTTCCTTCAATAAGCCAAGGGCCAAGTTGCAAAACAGTGGCTAGGTTCACGCAAAGAAAACCAAGAGAAATGTGAACACGGGGAGAGAGTCGAGGAGGGAGTAAAGGAATTTCAAAACTATTATCGGAAGTAAAGGCAGATGGCAGGTATACTGGTCTCCAACACCATTCCAGTGATGAAAGGTGGTAAGAAAAATCCAAGGAAGGATCTGTGAAGACAGAAAGCAGATCAGTGGTTGCCTGGAGCTGGGGACAAAACAGGGATTGCCTGGGAGGGCACAAGAGAGCTTTCTGGAATGACAGAAATGTTCTCCAATTCGGTTGTGGTGGATGGCTGTCACTCAGTCAATTTACTAAAGACCCCGGACCGCATCTTTTAAATGAGTGAATTTGATGATGTGTAAATTATACTTCAGTAAAGCCGTTTTTTGTTTTTAAGTCTAGGGAGATAAACGGATGAGTCTTCAAGATTCTATGTATTATTTCTGAACTAAAAAGAGTCAGGTCCTCACTCGGAATCAATTAGCATGACTGAAGCCTGGGGGAAGCTTTGGCTGCCAGGAACAGAGCCCAGAAAAGACGCAGGCTTTGAAGAAGGGATAAAGGGGGAAAAAAGAGAGGCATCACCCACACTCAGGACAGGCTTGCTTCCTGAATGTGCTGCTAGCCGGCCCAGCCACTGGAGTCCCACTCAAAGCAGCCACAGAGCACTGCCAGACAGGAGACACAAACAGCCCCCGGCGGCATAAGGCAAGCATCTCGCAGAAACACAAATGCGGGGCCGCAGAGGACCCCGAAGAGAGAAAAGGCACATCCTGTTGTGAGATCAAGAAAGGCTTTGTGAAGGACGTGCTCCTGGGAGCCGTTCCTGTTGCAATGAATAGCATTCCGTCAATGTCCAGAGTGGCAGCGGGGGGCAGGGGGTACGGGGGGAGGGGGCAGGCGAGGGAGGCGCCTGGCATGAACATGCGCATCCCCGACCAGTGAGGCTGAAGCTGGGCCTGCGTCTTTGTGTGCCAGGGTGAACAAAGGCTTGATTGTGAAAAAGCCCTGAGTGTGTTCAGAGAGTAAGCCACACTGTGGCCTAGGGCTGGAGCTCCAGGCACAAGCAGGGAACCATGATAAGGCGGCAGGGAGGTCGCCTGGAATCCAGGCAAGGAGTTTGCCAGGGCTCCTCACCCTGAGGAGAGCGCCCGAAGGTGCTGGAACAGAGAAGTGAGGAGAGCTGCGGTTGACCAGATGACTGCAGTGATACAATGCTTGCTCCCTCACCATACCACCTACTACCATTTCACAGATCACCGATTCACCAAAATCACCAAGGCCCCCCTTTTGAGAAGACAAAACAAGGCCTTGGGACAAGATGAACACGGTTAGTGGGTCGGTTAGTGGGTAGGCCTGTCTCCTGACCCATGGGACACTTCTGCTCCCGCTAGTCGGGCTGTCTTTCTCGGAAGGGTCAGATGTGTCTGTTCCAAACCCTTGTATGGCAGTCGCACTGGTGGTTTTATTTACATCACTTAATTATTATGGAGACCAATAAAATATGAACCCAGAGAGAGAGAGGTATTGTTTCTTCAAAAGCCACACCGAATGCTTTCCAAAACTCCCTGGAGGTGAATGGCTCACAATTGCCTGATGCAGCTATAAAAGGGAATGTCTGTAAACATGGGAGAGGATTCTCCACACAGCTCTCTTCCAAGGTATCTAAGCTCTTGCTCCCCTCCCCTCAACAAAAAAAAATAAAATAAAGAAACTAAAACTGAAAATCATGGAAGGCATATTACGCGCGTGAAAAGATGTGCAAGAGTTCCAAGGAATAGGTCGGCTCTAAGAAAATGCCCTGGCCCTGGAACCAGAGATCAGGGAATTGAATAGACCCTTGTATGTTTTCAGTGAAAACAACATGTTTCAAGTATACATGTTGCTTTTTTTTTTTTTTTTAAGGATTGACTGATTTAACCAACTTTGCCCATGAATGGACCCAAACCCATCCCAGTTCCACAGGCCAAGAACATACAGCAGGCATTCACAGCAACGCAACTCCCACCAGGAGGCCTCTGTACTCCAGGTAGGCAATGCTAGGCTGGCCTGGCTCAGGGGAAGCCAGAGGACATGATAAGAAGTCGACAGATGCAGCAGGAAAAGACAATTCCACGTTGAAGGGAAAGAAGCTACCCAGGAGCCCGCCAGGATTTATCTGTGCAGCAGGGAATGGCCCCGCCATTGGGGGAGCCCAGATTCTGCTCGGGAAGCAGGGAAGCGACTCTGCGACAAGGGTGGTGAGTTTGACGGAGACAAATGTGGTGGGAGCTGAACCCTGAAATCAAGGAGAGCAGGGACTCCCACTGCTTTCTTAACTGCTGCATCCCCAGAACCTAGAAAGACACCTGGACCACAGTAGACAGTCTAAATATTTGTTGGAGGAACAGATGCATGGGCACACGTGCAGGGCATCCATGAGACATTGTCAGCGAACCGCTGGAGGGAGATTTCTGGAATGTAGGGTGCACGTCGGGGCACAGGTGCAGGCTGGGGAGTCATCAAGCACCTTGTCTAACTCATAATCCTAGGGCCCGGAATAGTGTGGAGGGAGACAAGAGGAAATAGACCTAAGTGACGGTCTTTGACCCTAATAGAAACCCCATTCAGGGCTGAAGAGGACTTTAATGAGATCCTAATCCCATCATCCTGCAATAGTTCCAGGAGAGAGTGGCTGGTCTAGAATAAATACCTCGGCAACAGTAACAGGGAAATCTCGATTTCCTGGGGCAACACACTTCTTTGCTATTAGAACATTCTTCCATATATTAAGTAAAAAACCTGGCCTGAATTTTACCACTTGGAACCAAAGAGGAGAAGTTTCATTCTACCCAAAATAAGGAACTGGATCACAGTGGGCAAGTGACAGTACCTTTAGAAGGGGAAAAAAACAACAAATAAACCTGTCATCTCAGGAAAGGGAATCCGAAAGACTCTGGGCAAGAAGCCTGAGTGAAAGGCAGATTTAAAAATTTTAATTCCCGTAATTCCTAAGTAGGCAATTCTGTTATGGAAGATGGTTTGAGGAGAAAATCCCATTTTATAAAAACATCTACATTTCCGGTTCTGCTCTGGGTTCCTCATAGATACCGTTTTATTTCCTGAGATGGTTGTTCGTGATGCAGGCAAGAAAACAGACTCCGGGAGGCTAAGCAGCTTGTCCATAGTCACACGTGATGCCTCTCCAAGGCGGGCTTCTGAGCCCCCGTGACTCACAGATGCCAGCTGTAGAAGAAGGGGGAGGGTCCAAAACTACTAGTGTCAAAGTAATTATTGGATGCCCTGGGGGCTCAGTCAGTTAAGTGTCTGCCTTTGGCTCAGGTTATGGTCCCAGGGTCCTGGGATCGAGGCGTGCATCCCGCTCCCTGCTCAGCCGGACGCCTGCTTCTCCCTCTCTCTCTGCAGCTCCCCTGCAGCTCCCCTCCTCATGCTCTCTCTCTCTTTCTCAAATAAATAAAATCTTTAAAAAGAAAGAAAGAAAGAAAGAACAGTTATTCATGACATGCCCCAGCAAACCTGAGGGCATGTCCAACCCGAAAAATGGGACATGTAGCCTTGGATGAATGAAGTTGGCAGAATATATATATAAATGGCCTAGAAAGCTGACCCTAAAAAGGAGCGGAGGTTGGTTGCAAATGGTGAAGACAGAAGCCACCAGGCTGTTCCTGCTGCTCTGCCTGAAATTCTGTCCTCTCATGCACGTACACCCCCAAATGGTCTCTGCCCTGCAAAAGGGAGGGCAAACCTAAGTGCGAGGAAATGGAAGTCTAAGAAAATCCAAGGAGTTTAAGTGTCCTGGCCCCAGGGGAATAGTACAACCCCAAATGCTGAGATAACTTGGGAATGAGATCCGGAGTGGCCGTCAGTATTCAACTGAGAAATGACGAAACAGTGGCAGGGAGAAGCCAACCCGCAGAGGGGCAGCTCTCCAGGATGGAATGATCTTCGAAATACACCTGCTCAGAGATGAAACACGGTGCAGAACGCTGGGTCTGTGTGTGCCACCATTTGTGGAGACAGGGGGGTGCGGCGGGGGAGGACGGACATTCGCTTCTGTACACAGTGGGTACCCCTGGAAGGGGACCAGACTATAGGAGGCCACCGCATCCCAGTGAGCAGGGTGGCTGGGCAAAGGGGTGAGGGGCAAAACTCCTCACTGTGCTTTCCCCAGTTTGAATTGCATGACGAAACAGTGGCAGGGAGATGCCAACCCGCAGAGGGGCAGCTCTCCAGGATGGAATGATCTTCGAAATACACCTGCTCAGAGATGAAACACGGTGCAGAACGCTGGGTCTGTGTGTGCCACCATTTGTGGAGACAGGGGGGTGCGGCGGGGGAGGACGGACATTCGCTTCCGTACACAGTGGGTACCCCTGGAAGGGGACCAGACTATAGGAGGCCACCGCATCCCAGTGAGCAGGGTGGCTGGGCAAAGGGGTGAGGGGCAAAACTCCTCACTGTGCTTTCCCCAGTTTGAATTGCATGAACTGTATTACGTGTTCAAAAACACAAATAAATAAAAATATAAATAAATAAATAAGTTAATGAATATTTCACCTGGTGAAACACTAGTTTGGTAGAACAGATGTGTAGAGGGATGGCTTGTAAGGGCCTTAAGAGGACGCCCAGAAATCTCCTGGAGTCTGTACAGACTAACTAGGAAAACTCACAGAGAATCAGCCATACTGCTATAGGACTCTCTCCATTTGCTTTGTTTCTTTATTATTATTATTATTTTTAAAATTTTCCAGGTAATCTCTGCACCCAACATGGGGCTTAAACTCACGACCCCAAGA
Source organism: Neogale vison (assembly GCF_020171115.1). Classification (NCBI taxonomy): domain Eukaryota; kingdom Metazoa; phylum Chordata; class Mammalia; order Carnivora; family Mustelidae; genus Neogale; species Neogale vison. The sequence continues at coordinate 65,924,579 of NC_058095.1, forward strand.
TCAAGCATTGCAAGCTCTTCCGATGGAGCCAGCCAGGCGCCCCTCCACTTGCTTTCATTTCAAAATCCACAGACTTGAATACTGCCTAGGGCGGGAGTGGTGGTGATGGCAGATTACTCTGCTTATGGTCACAAAGGTGTGGTGTGGCAGGAAAGTCCCCCCGTGTCTCCTCTTAGGGTCTTGCTGCCACCCCACTGACTGTGCACAAGCCTTGTTTTCTGCTTCTCTGGCATCAACTTCATACGCTGCTCCTAATGTAATTCCCTGCACACAGACTGTCAAAGATATGTTGATTTAACCGATTATGAATCTCTTGATTTAATGTTCCAAAACTAATTCCTCCAGCATAAAACCACCACAACTGGGCTGTCTTTGGGGATGGATCAAATAAGGATAAATATCCCATCCAATGGCATTAAGAAAATCGGGGCAATGTTCTGTTGCGGGGAGCTACCAACGGAGCACACTCTAGTCTATTTGTACTGTAATCGGCTTGGGAAAAAGTCTTGCCACAGTACAAAACTAATTTCTGATATGGAAATCAATATGCGAACAAGGACAATTCACCAGCAAGTTCAGGCATCCAAACACACTTTTGGGGAGAAAGAACACAAGGCTGAAAATCTACTGTGTGTTGGCAGCCAGGAAAAGCAGCATAAGAGAATAGAGCTGATCATGTTTTCCACTGAGCCACTTGAACATTTCAGAAGGTCACGGCCAAGTTCAAGGACTGGAACTTTAATGTTCCATGAATTCAGTGGAAAGACCTCCAGTTTCCCTTCCATCCAACGTGATGATTACACAGACCCAGAAAAGTGGAACTTTCTTCTGGAACATAAAACTTGTCCCACCATGGGACCCCCTCTCTTTCCTTCCCTTTTCTGCTCTTCCATAATGAGGCCTGGGGAATTGGTAGCAGGCCACCCCGTTCCAACCGTGAACCAGCTCGAGCTAAAGGAACAACGCCCATGGTCACTCTCTTTGAAGAATAAATTAACGCAGACATTCAGAAGAGGCAGCTGACCCCCATAAAAGGGCTTTAGTCCCAGTGTTTGAGCAGAAAGGACAGTCACAGTGGAAAATATCCTCACCCTGCACCTTCAGCCCTATAACCGTACAGTGCCTGAATTTTCATGATGACCCTGCCATCTTACTCGGTGCATCGCCCACTTCTCAGTTAACAGACACTGACTGGTTATGAACACCAACATCCGGCACTGATGACATCCCATCCCTGCTCCTGGAGCTTACTGAACTGAACTCTAACAGTATTCTTTCCTGGTGCGGGCATCACTTGGTTTAAGTGAGCTAAAACTTAATGGGAACGTAGTGGTTTGGATTAAATCGTACAGAGAGAGTATAAATTTATGAATTGTTTTAAGCATAATAAAGAATATTAACCCACTGAGTGGTAGTGGGATGTCCAGCCATACTATATTTGCTTTACATCAGGACTTTGTTGATTTTATAATATTGAATCCCTTGTTCCCTTCGGATTCCTAAAGGAGACTTTTTTTTTTTTTTTTAGACGTTTCAGCCCCAGAAAGGGTTGTGTGTTTCATTAATAGCTGGCTTCTTTTCATTTTTGTCCCCATGAATCAGGTTTCCCTCTTGCTTCTGGCTGCTAAGAAACTTAGTGCCAAGATCGCAGCCTCCCGCAGGGCACTTGGGACAATCGTGTCATCTGCACGTGGGGAGTGGCAGCTTTTAACCAGCCAGTCCATTTCTTCTAAGTTGTCAAATTCACGTGTGCCGTGGTGCGCAGCATTCCTTTCGATCCTTCTCGAGTCTGCAAGGCATGTAGTGATAATCCTGTTTTGTTCCATCGGGTCATTTGTATTTCCTCTTTTCTTCATTGTGGGTTTTGCTGGAGGTTTGTCAACTTCATCGATTGTTTTAAGAACCAGCTTTTTGTAGGCAGTGTGCCTGGGTGGCTCTGTCAGTTAAGTATCTGACTTTTTTTTTTTTAAAGATTCTATTTATTTATTTGACAGACAGATCACAAGTAGGCAGAGAGGCAGGCAGGAAGAGAGAGGACGCGAAGCAGGCTCTCTGAGAGCCCGATGTGGGGCTCGATCCCAGGACCCTGGGATCATGACCTGAGCCGAAGGCAGAGGCTTTAACCCACTGAGCCACCCAGGTGCCCCAACTGTCTGACTCTTGATTTGATTTTGGCTCAGGTCTTGATCTCAGGGTGCTGATTTCAAGCCCTGAGTTGGGCTCCACGCAGGCTGTAGAGCCTACTTTAAAAAAAAAAAAAAAAGAACCAGCTCTTTGTCTACTTTTTCTCTACAGTTTTTCTGTTTCTAATTGTATTGATATTCTTCTCTTATCTCTATTGTTTGTCTGTAAAATAAAGCAAATCTTACCCATCTCATAGAGTTATGAGATTTAGATGAAATGATACGTAGAACCTAGAGCAGAACCTGGAATATGGATATTTTTATAAAATGTGATTCACACACAAATATCTTCCTTAATAGAATCCCCTACTTAGGGATGATAGCAGTTAAAGGAAAAAAAAATCTGCAGTGTCTGGACTAGCTTGCTCAGGGTTTCAGGTTTTGCTTTCCTTTTTCCCCTCCGAATTATACTTGACTCCATGTTATGTCTAGATGTACATATACAGCTGACCCTCAAATAACATGGTTATACTTAGTTATAGGGCTAGAAGCACTCACCACCTGCACGATCGAAAATCTGTGTGTCAGTTGTGACTCCCCCCAAAACTTAATGATTGCTGTTGGCCAGAAGCCTTACTGATAACAGAAACAGTCAATCAGCACATACTTTGTATGTTATTATGTATTACATACTGCATTCTTGCAATGAAGTAAGCTAGGGAGAAGCAAATGGTATTAAGAAAATCATAAGAAGGGCACCTAGGTAGCTCAGTCGGTCAAGCGTCCGACTTTTGGTTTCGGCTCAGGTTGTGATCTCAGGGTCGTGCAACTGACCCCGAGTCGGGGCTCCACACTCAGTGCACAGTCTGGTTGAGATTCTCTCTCCCCCTCTCCTTTTGCCATCTCTCCCTACTCATGCACTCTCTCTCTCTCAAATAAACAAATTTTTTAAAAAATCACAAGAGGAAATACATTTATAGTACTGTACTGTATTTATATTAAAAAAATCTGCATATAAGCAGATGGCAGAGTTCAAACCTGTGTTCAAGGGTCAGCTGTATACAACCTTGAGAGTCCCAAGAAATCTAAATAAAAGAATCTAGAACTAGCGAGTTCAGCAAGTTCACAATATACAAGATAAACATACAGGGTGCCTGGGTGGCTCAGTTGGTTAAGCAACCGCCTTCGGCTCAGGTCACGGTCCCGGAGTCCCGGGATCGAGTCCCACATCAGGCTTCCAGCTCCATGGGGAATCGGCTTCTCCCTCTGACCTTCTCGCCTCTCGTGCTCTCTCTCACTGTCTCTCTCTCAAATAAATAAATAAAAATCTTTTAAAAAAAAACAAGATAAACATACAAAAATCAATCGCACCTCATTACTGTAGCAATGACTACCACAATTAAAAATACAGTCATATGGGCGCCTGGGTGGCTCAGTGGGTTAAGCCGCTGCCTTCAGCTCAGGTCATGAGCCCAGGGTCCTGGGATGGAGCCCCACATCGGACTCTCTGCTCAGCAGGGAGCCTGCTTCCCCCTCTCTCTCTGCTTGCTGCTCATCCTACTTGTGATCTCTGTCTGTCAAATTAAATTTTAAAAATCTTAAAAAAAAAAAAGGTCAATTGAACTTCATCAAAATGAAAGAGTTTTGGTCTGTGAGAGACCCTGTTATGAGGATAAAAAGACCAAGTGGAGATCGGGAGAAAATATTTGCAAACCACATACACAACAAAGAACTAGTATCTAGAATTTTACAATAATGAACTCACAGGACTCAGGAGGAAAAAAAATCTAGCACTCCAACCGGGAAAAGAGTGAGTGACATGAACAAAATATTTCACTGAAGATTTTTCTAGTACTATAAGCACATGAAAAGATGTTCAGTATCACTGCCATCAGGGAAATGCAAATTAAAACTATAATGAGGGGCACCTGGGAGCTGAGGCGGTTAAGCATCTGCCTTCACCTCAGGTCATGATTCCAGGGTTCTGGCATCAAGTCCTGCATCGGGCTCCCTGCTCAGCGGGGTCAGGGATCATTAAACTGTGGCATATCCATACCATGAAATACCATGAAAAAATTTAAAAGGAACAAACGTTTGACGCACACAACAACCCTGATTAATGTCCAGAGTATTATTCTGCATGTAAATAGCCAGTCCCCAAGGCTTAGAGGCTGTATGATTCTGTTTCTATAATGTTCTTGAAATAACAAAGTTGTAGAAACAGAATAGATTAGTTGTCTAGATTAAGAAGGGGATGGGAGGAGGGGCAGCTGGGTGGCTCAGTGGGTTGAGCCTCTGCTTTCGGCTCAGGTCATGATCTCAGAGTCCTGGGATCGAGCCCCGCATTGGGCTCTCCGCTTGGTGGGAGCCTGCTTCCCGCCTGCTCTCTGCCTACTTATGTTGTCTCTCTCTGTCAAATAAATGAAGTAGAAGCAGAAGCAGAAGCAGAAGCAGAAGCAGAAGAAGAAGATGGGAGGAGGGGTGCCTGTGGCTCAGCTGGTTAAGCGACTGCCTTCAGCTCAGGTCATGATCTCGGAGTCCCTGGATTGAGTCCCAGGTTCGAGTCCTGCATCTGACTCCCCACTCAGCAGAGAGTCTGCTTCTCCCTCTGACCCTCTCCCCTCTCATGCTCTCTCTCACTCTCTCAAATAAATACATAAAATTTTAAAAAGGGGGGGAATGGGGACACATTCAGGGAACTGAATGTGGCTACATGGGAGGGATCCTTGTGGTGATGGAAATAGCCTATAACCAGACTGTACTGATGTCAGTATCCTGGTTGTGATATTTTACTGTTGTTTTACAAGATGTTATCACTGGGGGAATCTGGTTAAATGGTACAGGGGAATCTTTCTCTATTATTTCTTACAACTGCAGGTGAATCTTCAATTATTGTAAAATTAACAGTTTATTTTCAAAACATGAAATTCATTTTCCACTTTTATATTGACTTTAATTTACATCTTGGTGAAAACTTACATAAAAATATACACTTTGAATATCATTACTTTTTTTAGTTTTTGAGGAGGATTGTAAACCACAAAGTGATAAAAATTAGAACACACTAACGTGGAACACAGGAAAAAAAAGCCAAGAAAAAAAAAAGAACAAACTTTGCCACATAAAATTCAATCATTCCTGATAAAAACAATGAAAAGGAGCAAGAAAACTATTTTCATCAAACCTACAAACTAATGGGTCATCTGAAATCCTGGACTTTTTGTATTCTTTACTAGGATATTTCATTACTGATCAGAACAGTAGGAATAAACAGTGGGAATACATTTGTGTTCTTGACCCAGGTCTTGCTAATGTCAGGGTGTGCCTGCCCTGCCCATTCTCCTTTCTTAGGGCAGGCCAGCCTCTTGGAGATGAAAAAACTGTTTATAATGATCTGAGCCCAGAAGCTTACTCTGTTTTACTTAGCAACATAAAAACAGTCTTTACACAATGTGACCGTACACTGAATTTTCTACGAATGCAACTAACCAGCACACTGATGGAAGAAGACAGCACTTTACATGGCTCGGTTTACCCTGCACTGCCAGCATTAGAGAGAGTCATTGGTGTCAGCACTGCGTGGGTGTTTAAACCCCCCTTACTCAGACCTGTTTATATACACCCCGCCTCCAGCATTTACAGACTGAAAACAACATGGCATTTGGTTAGAAGTTCTTTTCCTTTTATTTTTCCTGTACCTTATAGGTAGGGCGTGATACTGATCTTTTTTCAGTAATGCATATAGGTAAGTTATAGTATGAGTGGATTTCATATCAGGTTGCATTATACAATACTCGTTGATTAAAAAGTGCAAGCGGGTCCAGCAAGGTGGACCTCCAGAAAGCACTCTGGTGTTCCTTTCTCCTTGACGGAATTCCACTCGCAAAGCTGTGCATGGGAAATAAAGTGGGGGCCCGGGAGACACTAACAAGAGCAACAAAGCCAGGACCAGCTAACAGCACAAGCTGTGAGCAAGCAAGAGGGTGAAACTAGCGCCACCTTCTGGCAGAGATGAAAACAACAACACAACACCAAAACAAACCAAAAAAACCCCCCAAAATGGCAAAACTTACTTCAGGCTCTAGTACCCGCCCCACTCTCACCCTGACCCATGCAAAAACGTTCTTCCTTCTTCCCTTAACTGGGCATAAAAGATATGACCTTACACTTCAGTGGTATCCTCTACAAGGAATCCCCCCCCTTTTTTTTTTCCAATTCTGGACAAACACAGACTTCCTTCTGTACAGAATGAACCTAGAAAAAAAATCACTGGGTGTATATGGAACGTTTTGGAAGTTCATAAAAGGGGAACCACCAGAGAAACCCAGGTAAACATGAACCTGTAAAACAAAGTTATTGGAAGAAACAGGAAATTTTAGAAAATCTCTAACTTGAATCCCCAAATTCAAGGAGCTTTTGTAGCTTCAGAGGTAGAGCAAGGAGTCATGAAGGAGAAGCAATTTGAGATCAGAGAAATTAGGCTAATGATTAAAAACACAATATGTGAAGTAAAGAAACACACAATAAACATACTAGGTGGTAAACGGTTAGAAATCAGAAGATCGGGGCCACTTGGGTGGTTCAGTCAGTTAAGTCTCCAACTCCTGGTTTCAACTCAGGTCATGGTATCAGGGTCCTGGGATCCAGCCCCCCTTCAGGCTCCACACTCAGTGCAGTGTGCTTGAAATTCTCTCTCCCTCTGCCCTTCCTGCTTGTGCAGGCTCTCTCATTCTCAAATAAATAAATAAATCTTAGGGGGAAAAAAGAAATCAGAAGATGAATGAAAAGTCACCTAAAGAATCGAAGAAAATATATAATGTGGAAGACATACCCAGAAGACCAAACATAGACACATGTGATTCTCCTGAGGGGAGAGTCCAGAGTGAAAAGAAAAGCAACAATAAAAGTGTTAACAGGCGGAACGCCTGGGTCGTGCAGTTGGTTGAGAGCTGCCTTCAGCTCAGGTCATGATCCCAGCGTCCTGGTATCGAGTCCCACATCGGGCTCCTTGCCTGGCAGGGAGCCTGCTTCTCCCTCTGCCTCTGCCTACCTCTCTGTCTGCCTGTGCTCACTCTCGCTCCTCTCTCTCTGACAAATAAATAAATAAAAATAAAATCTTTAAAAAAAAAGTGTAACAGGCCACTGGGAGGGTATTTAATCAACCTGCCACCAATCCTATTAAGAACTCTGAGCAAAACAAGGCGGCAAAAACTGAATGTGCACACATCATCTCCAGCAATCTTTCTGTGTACTATTTAATGGCAAAGGCAGTCACAGTAAAATGAGAACAAGGACATCGCTAGCATTTAATACAACTTGGGTTGCCCGCACAATACAGCAGAAAACAGAAATAAAAGATGTAACCCCTGGACATCAGTCACCATCAGGGAAATGCAAACCTAAACTGTGGTGAGATATCACCAGTCAGAGTGGATGAAATCGACAACACAAGAAACCACAGGTGTTGGCGAGGGTCTGGAGAAAAAGGAACCCTCTGCACGGCTGGTGGGGATGTGAACTGGTGCAGCCACTGTGGAAAACAGTATAGAAGTTCCTCAAAAAGTTAAAAATAGAGCTACCTGAAGATCTAGGTATCATACTGGGTATTTATTATTCAAAAGGATATAGGTACCATTATCTATGTTTAGAGCAGCATTATCTACAATAGCCCACTATGGAAGTAGCCCATGTGTCCCCTGACAGATGAATACATAATGAAGATGTGGTATAGGGGCACCTGCGTGGCTCAGTCAGTTAAGCCACTGCCTTCGGCTCAGGTCATGATCCCAGGGTCCTGGGATCGAGTCCTGCATCAGGCTTCTTGTCCAGCAGGGAGCCTGCTTCTCTTTCTGTCTCTGCCTGCCACTCTGCCTGCCCTTGCTCTCTCTATGACAAATACATAAATAAATAATTTTTTTAAATCTTAAAAAAAAAGATGCAGTATATATATACAATGGAATATTCCTCAGCCATAAGAAAGAAGGAAATCTTGCCATTTGCAGTGACAGGGATGGAGCTAGAGGGTATAAGGCTAAGTGAAATAAGTCAGAGAAAAACAAATGCCATACGATTTCAGTCATATGTGGAAAATTTAAGAAGTGAAACAAACAAAAGGAGAAAAAAAGAGAGAGAGGCAAACCAAGAAACAGACTCTTAACTCTAGTGAATGGACTGGCGGTCACCAGAGGTGGGGGGAGTGGGGAGGATGGGGGATGGGGGTAAGAGGAGACAGAGTAAGTGGACAGTTATCGTGATGAGCCCAGAGTTGCTGACTTACTGTATTGTACACCTGAAACTATATAATGCTGTATGTTAACTACACTGGAATTAAAATTAAAAACTTAACAAAAAAGGTACAATCTTTTGTACCTTTGGAGTACATGGAGGAGACAAAAAGCATTGTTATCTGAAGCTGATACAATCATCCACTTGGAAAACATATGAAAATCAATGGGAACCCGTTCATTGAAGGAAACTACTGGCATCAGTAAGGGAGGGAAGGAATTACAAATTAAATGTTAGGAAAGTACGTATTTAAAAAATACAATGAGGGGTGCCTGGGTGGCTCGGTCAGCTAAGCGTCTGACCCCTGGGTTCAGCTCAGGTCATGATCCCAGGGTTGTGAGATCGAGCCCCACATCAGGCTCCACACTCAGTGGGAAGTCTGCTTGAGGATTCTTTCTCTCCCTCTCCTTCTGCTCCTCCCCCCAACTCCCCTGCATGTCTCTCTCTCTCAAATAAATGAATAAATCTTTTAAAAAAAATACGAGTGTTCACGTCAGCAGCACACAATCTAAAATGGGAATGACACAGAGGTTAGTATGGAAGATAACATACAAATTTATGAAGCATTCCATATTTTAAAAAATGACTGGGGGGGCACCTAGTTGGCACAGTCAGTACAGCATGCCCCTCCTGATTTTGGGATCATGGGTTCAAGTCCCCCCTTATGCCTACAGCTTACTTAAAAAAAAAAAAAAAAAAAAAAAACGACTACGGAATCTCATCCACATAGTAATAAAAGTATAAAGCCTTGACATAAACTCAACAGCGAGAGGAGGAAAAAGAAGAGAAGAAGACCAGACTTTACAGAAAGAAAAAAAGGAGCACTCAGAAAAATGGAGAGAGCCACATTTCTGAATGGAAAGAGTATAAAAATGTCAGTATTATTGGGGGAGATGCAGGGAGAGGTCCCCCCTCTGAGAATCACAGAAAAGGAGGACTCAGAATGGGGCGGCAAAGCCCAAGCCAGCTCTCCACCTTTGCATCTCTGTGCAAACTCAGAGAAAAACCTTTGCCCCACGCCCAAGTCCTGACTGACCACACAGTCCCGGGACGTACAGTGCCACGGAACCACCACAGGGTACCATCAAGCTAAAATAAGAATCCAGGACTTCATTGACATGAGTACCAAGTTCAAAACCTCCTCCACCGTGGGGTTACCCCAGGCACTGCCAGAAGTGAAAACACATTCCTGGCTCCTCGATGATGGGGGGATAAAGCGAATGAGGTGCTTATGTCCAGTAGAATGTGACTCAGCCTTTAAAAGGCAGGACATTTTACACAGGGTACAACATGGACGAACCCTGAAGACACACTAAGTGAAGTGAGCCGGTCACGGAAGGACACATGCCGTATGAATTACTTACGTGGGTTATGGAAGAGAGCCAGAGTCTTCTCTACATGGAAGCAGAGTAGAACGGTGGCAGGGGGTGGGATGGGCAGAGGGGGGCTGGGAGTTGCTGTTCAGTGGGTGCAGGGTTCCAGAGATCTGCCCTACAACATTGTGCATGCTTAACGATTTGGGAAGGTGGTCCATCTCATGTGAAGTGTTCTTACCAAAGAAAAAAAATGAATTAAATGTAGAAAAAGATAAATGAAAATGCTGAATCTAAAATGTTAACTTTTTTTATCCACAAAATGTATTCATCAATAAATGATCCATGTAATATTACAAAAAAAAAAAAAAGCAAAAGAAAGAAATAGGAAAAAAGAATGAAACCGAAAACCTTATTCCTGGCAGTCTGTGATTTTCTGCAGGCTCTCATCCCCAAGTAGATGCGGTGCCCCTCCTTTGTCCTCAGGGCCCTCAAGAATTCACAGCCGAAATCAGCACACCCCCTACCCTGAGCCTCCTTTCTGAATGTCCCATCACTTCTGAGGCTGAATGACTCCCACAGCTTCCTTTTCCAGTCAGTCTGTTCCTTTTCTCACATTTCCGGAAAACGTGGGCCAGGAGCTGGTGTGGGTGTCCTTGCTACCCACAACTGTCACTTTGCAATGGTCTCTCTTCCGCCCTGTGAAAGGCACCACCTCCATGTCTGAGGTTCATGCTGTGACACCCGGCATCCTCTTTTCTCTCCTTGTCATCCACTGACCACCCCCATCCCAATCTGTCAAGTCCTCTACATCCCGGCTCACGAAGCCCCCTGCCCCACCGCCGCCCCGTGCCAGGGACCGACCCACCCACCCTCTGGCCTCTCAGTCCTGAGACCTCCAACATCCTTCTACCTCTACTCTCATGCCAGCAAGCCCACCTGTGCCACAGTCTCTCGGGCCCTGTTTCCTCATCGGCAAGTCGTGGTCCCAATATTTTCGAAGCATGAACTTGCACAGTCTGCATAATCTCTCTGATCTATAAAGCAGCAAGGACAGTGATGATCCTGGGTCCTAGCGTTATTGTAAAGACCAAAGGAGATAATATGTGTCAAGTACTTAGGACAGTAGTTAGCACACACTGTGCAAAGAATGTGAGCTATTGGTAGGGATTCCATTAACAGACGAACATTTATGTTCAAACATATTTTAACGAACACGTTAAATATTAACAGGGGAAGAAAATAAGGCAGATGCTTACCCGACTGAGCCACGGTTATCCCTGAATTTCCTTCCTTTTTTAATGCCGATGACTATTACATTGTATGCATATACCATATTCTGTTTTTTCATTCATCCATCAATGGACCTCTGTGTCATTTTCACCTCGTGGATACTATGAAAAGCATTACAGTGAACATGGGTATGCAGACAGCTGCCGCACCCCCTGGCAAATGACAACTTCACAGAGGAAAGAATCTGGACTGGATGTGAGTTTGCGAACACCGCCAAACCCACATGGACCCGTTTCTTCGCATGTAACTTGGCAATAAGACTGCCCACCTTCTGAGTTAGTGGCGTTAGTGCCTTCCCACATCAAAGAGAACAAGCATCTTAGGCTGGAGCCGCAGGTATGCTGTGTCTGATGCAGGTAACCGGGAACGGATAGGCACGTGGGCAGGCGAGGACACGGATGCCTTTTTGGATGCGAGCCTGCTTTGATGCTGGAATGTCCTCTGAGATGTCTGAGAGTCCGTGAGCATTAACACAGAGCTTGACCAAGGTGCAGCTGGCATGGAACGTTCCCTTTCCTTAACTTTGAGAAAACACTGGTATCAGTTTAAAATAACACCATTCTTTTCCTTCCCATGTGTGCTATGTATAAAATGGTCTGAATGAACACTCCCATGTAGAGCCAGTTTTTGTAACGTTCATCGGTGTGGCTCCAGGAACTCCCTCTGGCCAAGCGCTCTCTCCAGAAGGGACTGGTGTTCAAGGTCATCCCTTGGGCACCCATCAGATTTCATCTCACTAGCCCCACAGATACTGTGAGCAGAAATCTGACCCTCCACCTACCTCAAAACCACCGGGAGAATCAGCAGTCCCTGTTCAGGGGCAGAAAACCCAAAGAATCAAGAGCAGGGACTCAGAGGGCTGTCTGCATACCCAAGTTCATAGTAATGCTCTTCACAGTATCCACAAGGTGAAAATGACACAGATGTCCATTGATGGATGATTGGATACACAAAATACGGTGTATGCATACAACGTAATAGTCTTCAGCTTTAAAAAAGGAAGGAAATTCAGGGATGCCTGGGTGGCTCAGTCAGCTAAGCGTCTGCCTTCATTCGGCTCAGGTCATGATCCTGGGATGGAGTCCCTCATCGGGCTCCCTGCTCAGCACTAGGTCTGCTTCTCCCTCTGCCTCTGCAGCTCCTCCCCACTCAAGCTTTCTCTCTCCAATAAATCAGTTAAAACAATGACAAAAAAGAACCCATCAGGGCCTTTTAGAGCTGTTGATTCTACCCTTCAAAATGCACCTACAAGCTAATTGCTGCTCTCAGTTCCACGGCCCAGCGCAGGCCACCTCCTTGCCAGCTCTGGTCCTGCTTCCCACTCCATCTGTCCACGCTCAGCAAGCAGCCATGGACTCCCTTCGGAATGAGGTCAGATCATGTCACTCTTCTCCTCCTTGGCCTTTCTGCTCCAGCCTCCCACTGCTGTCCTCGCTCATGGGGCTCCAGCCACAGCAGCCTCTTGCTGTTCTTGGATGGGTCACCCCTTTCTACCCAGCTGACGTCATCACCTCCTCCACGTCCTGTCTATGTGACTCCATGGACACAGGCATCTCTGTCCTTTTCCCTAGAACAGTGCTGGGCACATAGAAAGCACTCAGAAATATCTGCTGAATTAATGAATGACCAAAAGGAGGGCTGTTTTCTCAAGTCCGGTAGTTACCCGGGTGCTCAGAAACCCAGGCTCAGAGCCGAAGGGCACAGCGGACTTTTGACAAGGCTGCCACCTAGTGGCTGGATTCCTTTGTAGTTTTGTGGGTGCTCATATTTCCTGGGACCCTGGGATGAGCTGTCCACTGGGTAAGCAGGGAGGGCAGCCGCCCACAGACAAGGAACCACTCCCTTCTCTAAATCTATTCCTATAGGGTAAGATGAGATATACACAAAGAGCACCAGAGGGAGAAAAGGAAGAGTGTCTCTGGGCTGTAACACAGACAGGTTGACAATATTGATCTAGAAAACCAGCAGGAGAGGATGCTGGTTGTGGAAGCATTGGGTGGGCATGGGAGTTACAAAGTCAAACTCATCTGGCCTTTCTTTAGTTCTTTTTCTTTAGTACTCAACGTATAGAGAACTGATGGAAGTCCAGTAAAGTCTGGCATCCAATGCGGCTGCCATTTCTGATACACCAAATCGTTCCCATCTTTGTCTCCATGGTACTGAGATGTAAAAACCCACACCTATTACCGTACCAGCACTTTCGTTTCCCTGTTTCTCATGTGTGTAAAAACAAAAAAATGTGATCCCATATTCGAATGACCACCTCGCACTACTAGGCCCCGCAGGGGTAGTAGACCCTCCAGCCCAGAATCACTGGCTGACGGGCACCATTCCCATGCAGCCCCACGGCTGGCTCACAGGCAAATGCATGGGTCTGGATTTGCCATGAATGAAGCAATTTGGGGACACGGGACAAATGCCAAGAGCGGCAGCTGTCCAAAAGCTGATTAGAAAATTGCTCAGGACTGCCTACATTCAAAAGTAAGTTTCCAGTGACAAAATGTAATTTTCAAATTCAACTGTATTAATTCAAAGGACATAATTTCATTGGAGTAAAGTAGGGAGTGTACTGCATTCGAATGGGGACTCTAGGAATAACAACTGCACCTTAGCAGCCCAATAGGCCATTACAGTTTAGAGAGCCTGATGTGGGGCTCGATCCCAGGACTCTGAGATCATGACCTGAGCCGAAGGCAGCAGCTCAACCCACTGAGCTACCCAGGTCCCCCATATCCTGTTTTTAATTTTTAAAGCATTGTATGTATATGTTTAAAAAATTTCAAACAGTATAGAAAGATCTAGTATGAAGTCTCTTTCCCCTACCCAATTCTGGCAACTCCTCAAAGATAACCACTTTTAATCCCTCCACAAAGAAAGTTATGATTTCAAATATTAAATTAATGTATACTTTTAAAAAAATCAAAGCATACAAGGTCATACCATAAGCACCATGTTCTTTTCCCCACTTTATAACGTATTTTGATCTTTCCCTATTTGTACATACAAACCTACTGTGTCCATTTTCATGGCTGCATACTATTCCATTGGGTGAAAATCACTTATGTAATCAGTTCTGTACTGATACACACCTGTGCCCAGTATTTTACTATTATAATAATGCTTCAACTGTCCATATTTACTGCCATCTTTTTTCAAGTAAATCAGTAATATTAAATGCCAAGGAGATACTTGGTGGAAGGTTATATGCATTTCAAATGTAGACAGATATTATCAAACCACCCTTGTATATCAACTATAGGTAGGGTCCTGCTCCTTGTACCCTTGATAACACCAGAAATGCCTTTCATATTTCCTCATCAGTGAGAGGAAAGAGCACATCAATTCTTGTTTTGTTACATTTCTTTACATTGCTCTAGGTGAGACTGAGCATCTTTCTAGTGCCTATCTTTATTTTTTAATGTGAACTAGCCATTTTTCTATTGCATTGTTTTCTTTTTCTTATTGATTTATATAGGCTCTGTGTAAATATGCCTTCTGTTACATGGATTGCAAATTAACTCCCACTTTTTATAAAACAGTTTTTTATATTTATTGTGATTTTTTTTCATCTTTTCTTACATGGCTGCTGTGTTTGTTTCTACTTGGAGAGGCCCTTCTAAGGCCAAGACTACAAACTGACTCTGAGTTTTTTCTTTGCATGTTTATGGTTGAACTTTTTAAGATCAAATTCTTTAATCCACCTGGAATTTATTTTGATGGAGAGGGATAAGATCACGATCCAGCTTTGTTTTTTTATTTTTTCCTAAAGACCCAATCAGTCATTATTTTCCAATGCATTATCTAGCTGGATATAATATGCCACTTTGTCCAATCCTGTCCCATCTCTATACTACCCTAGGTGTAATCTGGACTTTCTCCATTGTTCTGCTGAAGTGCATATCTATTCTCCAGTTCCAAGATGCTTAAACTTAGTCCCTCGACAAAGAAATTTTAGAAATTTTCTGGTTATTCTAGAATATTTTGTCTTCTATATCAGGGCTTATCAACAGAGGCACTATTAACATTTTGGGCTGGATAACTCTTTATTGTGGAGGGCTGTCCCATGCATTGTAGGATGTTGATCAGCAATCCCTGACCTGTACCCACTAGATGTCAGTAGCACCCCCCTAATTTAGACAACAATGTCTGCAGACATTGCCAGTTGCTCCTTGGGTTAGGGTGGAGGACAGAAGGCCCCCAGTTGAGAACCACTGTTTTAGATAAACTCAGAATCATTTTACCAGTGTTTGCACTCCCAGTCAATTCCCACTGATACCTTAATTGGGATGAAACTGAATTCATAGAGTAATTAAGATAATGTTATTATATTTAAGATATTATACTTAAGATATTATACTTATTCAATTAATATTGATGAAATTCAATCTTTATTATATTTCACCTTCCTATTCAAGCACCATGTATATCCTTCTACTTATTTACGCTTTTATGTCCTTCCAGAGAGTTTTAAGATTTTTAAAAATATATTTAAGTTCATTCCTAAGTACTTCACCTTTTATATTCCTTTATAAATGGGATTGGTTCTTGTGTTACTTATCTCCTCTAACCAGTCACTGATAAGAAAGCTATTCATAGGGGCGCCTGGGTGGCTCAGTGGGTTAAAGCCTCTGCCTTCGGCTCAGGTAATGATCCCAGGGTTCTGGGATCGAGCCCCGCGGATCCCAAGCTCCTGGGATCGAGCCCCGCATCAGGCTCTCTGCTCAGCGAGGAGCCTGCTTCCTCCTCTCTCTCTGCCTGCCTCTCTGCCTACTTGTGATCTCTGTCTGTCAAATAAATAAATACAATCTTAAAAAAAAAGCAAGCTATTGATATTCAATATCCTACAACTAACCACAAGTTGAACTCCTACTGTATCTAATAGATTTGAAGGACATTCTGGTTTTTTCTAATGATACAATTTTCAGGAAATTCTAAGCATTTCTCTAAGCATACAATGTTATCCTCTGGAGAAAATCATCACTTTTGTTCCCTCATTTCCAGTACTTCTGTAGCTAGAGCTCCCCTGGCTCACTGCCTTGATTTAATACTTGCAGGAAAATCTGGATGATGGTGGTAATGAGGCAATCTTGAATCATTCTTGACTTTAATGGGAATACTTCCAGGATTTCACCCTTGAGGACAGTTCTGGCTGTGGCTTGAGATACATGTGTCTTAATCCCACTAGAGAAGGATCCCTACATTTATAGTATACCAAAAGTTTGTTTTTAAATCAGAAGGATTGCTAATTTTGCCAAACATGTCTTCCATCTCTGGAGATGACCAATGGCTCTCCTTTGGTCTAGTAATGTTGTAAAATAGATTATATTCCTAAATGCCCAAATATAACGTACTCTTGGAGACCATAAATCCACTTGGTTGCAATCTACACTATTATTCTTTTAATTTCTTATAGAATTCTACTTGTTAATATTTCGATCCCACATTTTTACATCAATATTTGAGAGTGAGAGTATTCTGTCATTTTTTTGTGTGTGGTGCCCTGTTAACTTTTGGAATTAACGTTTAGGCTGGCGTGATAAAAACAAGCTGTACTTTCATTTGTTGTATATTTAAAACCAAATGTCTGTATTCAGTATGAAACCAGTCCTTAAAATAGTACAACCATTGTATAGAAATATGAGGCCTTTACATTAAAAAAAAAAGTCACATATACTTTTCATAGAGTCAACTTTTTGGAAAACTGAGTAAATTAAAATACACCTTTGAAAGCTAATCTGCATTGTGGTATTTTATGCAGAATTCAAAAATTGTAAGTATACTACTATTCACTTCCATTATAAATTAATAATGATGTATTTCAGCTATTTTCCCAATTTAGACAATTTTGCACGGAGATGTGCACTGTAACAGCCAGACCATGGAAATCTTAGCTCTCTTACGTACCTGCGCCCAAAGAAAATTAAATACATTCCCGATGCTTCCCATGCTCTGAACTCAGACACAATGGCTAAAAACCCTTCTTTCTGATTCTCAGAAAACCAGTGAAACGGAAAGCTCGCGGTTCCGGTGGCCACCACAGCCTAAGTGATTCACAGGGTTTTCCAGGTTTCCAGAGGATCCAGGAAGGATGTCGAACGCCCACGTCTGCGAGAGTTCTACAGGGTTCATTCCCTCCAACGCACCTGTCACCACGACAACCTCAGAACGGGCACCCCTCTCTCACACATACGTGGCCAGTAATACACGTCTGATGAGGGGAGGGACGCAGGAATCATGAAAGGGTTTTCATATCACCAAGATGAATGGCCTGCTTAGGTCCCTCCCACTGGGGGTCCCTCCTGCCTGGCTCCTTCCCACCTGGGTCCTCCCTACCTGGGTTGCTCCGCAGGCGGCTCTCTGCAAGCTCAGAGATGGCTCCAGCTGTTGAAGTCTTTTTCAGTCGAACCACCCCGGAAGCGGCGGTACTTCCCGGTTTGTTGAGCATGTCCTCGCTACTGGCCCTCTTGAGCTAAGAGACAGAAGGACAGAGGAGGAGAACGTATACTGTCAGTAAGGAGTGCTATAAGCCAAGAAAGCACCAAGCAGTACCACCTGCCCAGTGGTTGAGACGCAGTAAAGGCACTTGTCAGAGCACGACCGTGTGCGGCAGAAAAATGCAAACCAAATAAACCTGCGTCTATCATTTACAATATGATCTTCCACTATGTTTCAAAGAATATTATATATAAATATTATGCATATGAATATTACGCATCTTGTCACATTTCAAATAATGAGGTTTTTTTTTTAAAGCTGCTTTTCTGTTTTGGTTGTTTTTTTGTTTTTTTTTTTTAAAGATGGGAGCCTATGAAGAAAGAACTGTGAGATGCACAAAAAGCAAGGTGAGGGTAATGCACAAAAAATTAAAGGGCAAGAAAAAACAGCTTAAAAATATATTTCTCAATTCTGGACATGTATATATGTGTATATATGTATACATACATAGATAGATATACACGCACATATGTATACGGAGGAAGGAGAGGGATGATACCATATGCTCTACACCATGCACTCTGTATAAGATCTCACACAGACAACATGTTCAGAGGGACGAGAGGTACCTTCTGGAGGCCAGAAGAACACTGCTAATGGAGGACAGAGAGAAAGGAGAATCTCTCTGCTCCTTTTCTGCTTTCCTTCCTGTCCTGGAAGCAGCGTAACAAATGCTTGTTGAAAGGAATTAAAGACTAAGAGTTGGGAGCCCCTCAACGAGCTCACAGTTCTGGCCCAGGTAAATGACATTCACGGTTCATGAGAAACACTGCAAATACATTTTTGCAATCATGGTAAGTCTTCTGGGAAGAGTATTTCTGAAGAGGACTAGTACTAAAAGGCTGGAGCCAGGCAGATGCCTGGAACCATTCTGAATTGATCTGACATCTGAAGAAAAGGCATGAAAATGCCCTCAAGTCCATGGAGACTGCCCACCACTCGGGCTGACAGACCAAAGTCCGGCCCCGCACTGCGGCACTAACTTCAGGGTCATTTACTGACGATTGGGTGTTTATATATTTGCACACAAACACAAATTTCCACTTTTGCATTGTTTAGATTTTGGGGTATTACTCCACACACCCCAGAATGGCTTGAAGGAGAAAACAAAACAAAACAAAATGAAACCAAGTGTTGGTGAGGTTGGGAAGCACCTGGAACTCTCTGCTGGCAGAAGTATGAACTGGTAAGATGCTTTGTAAAACTGTCAGGATCTACTAAATGGAATATCTGCACCCTGTGATTCAGCCAGCCCACTCCTAATTCTGTATTCAAGAGAAATGAGTATGTAAGTTCATCAAAGGGACATTCACAGCAGCTTGATTTACAACAGCCCCAACAGAACAACCCAAATGACAGTCAACAGAAGGGGCAAATTAAATAATGATTTAGCATACAATGGAAATTACACAGTAAAAGAAGAAGAAGGAGGAGGAGGAGAAATACTGATACACTAATAAATGCATGGATCCCACAGGCATGCTAAGTCAAAGAAACTAGACACAAAAGAGTATAACCATATTTGGGTAAAACCAAATGACGGTGATAGAAGTCAAAATACTGTTTACCTCTGGAGGAGTTACTGACTAGAAGGAACCCTCCAGGGGTGCAGAATGTTCTTTTTCTGTCTTTTCTTTTTCTTTCTTTTCTTTTCTTTTTTAGATTTATTTATTTATTTGGGGGGCAAGATCAGAAGAAG
Organism: Neogale vison; assembly: GCF_020171115.1. NCBI lineage: Eukaryota > Metazoa > Chordata > Mammalia > Carnivora > Mustelidae > Neogale > Neogale vison. The sequence goes on from NC_058095.1 coordinate 65,943,787, forward strand.
GGGAAGGGGGAGAGGGAGAGAGAGAGGATCTCAAGCAGAGTCCCCAATGAGCCCAGAGCCTGATGAGGGGCTTGACCTCATGACCTTGAGATCCTGACCTGAGCTGAAATCAAGTCTCAGTCTCAACCGACTGAGACTCCCAGGCGCCCCTGGAATATTCTATACTTGCCTTGGTGGTGGTTATACAGATATAAACACATGTAAAAAAAATTCAGTGAGCTGTACAGTTAAGACCGAGATTAACCAGCTCCACATACTTTGTTGTAAGTATGTTTGGCCTCAACAAAAAAGAAAAGGAAAATGAGGGGTGGGTTGTAATTTGGGTAAAGCCCTGGTTCCCTTGAAAATGCTAGTCTGCTTTTTTCCTTTTCCCCTCATTGTTCTTTTAGAAATTTTTTTATTGTGGTAAACTATACCTAACATAAAATTGGCCATTTTATTTTATTTATTTATTTATTTATTTATTTTGGTCTGATGGTTGTTTATTGGAAATAACAGAGCATTTCAACTTTCAGTCTCTGCCATCTTTACTGTATGGCTTTAGGCTCATCGTTTGTTTTTGTTTTTGTTTTTATATATTTTTTTCCAATTTATTTATTTTCAGAAAAACAGTATTCATTATTTTTTCACCACACCCAGTGCTCCATGCAAGCCGTGCCCTCTATAATACTCACCACCTGGTACCCCAACCTCCCACCCCCCCGCCACTTCACACCCCTCAGACTGTTTTTCAGAGTCCATAGTCTCTCATGGTTCACCTCCCCTTCCAATTTACCCAAATTCCCTACTCCTCAAAATGGAGCCATATTAGTGAGTCCTGTAGCAGAAACAGGGAATGTGTGTGTCTTTTTTTTCCTTTTGCAGTCTAACAAGGTGAGGAAAATCACATTGTTTGAGTAAACTTAAAACATCAACTTCCTTCATTACTGAGCTAAATATTTTATCCTAATAAGACAGAGGAAAAAGGAAAAAACAAAAACAAATCCAAAAAAACCCAAAAAACTTCATTTCCAGAAAAACAGAATGGTGAAGAGACATTTCAAAGTAGCCTGTGCCTTTGGCTGGGGTGAGGACGGGGCTGGGGGCTAGGGGAGGGTTAGTGCAAAATACTGTCTAAACAGAAACCGTATAATAAGTAACTTCCTAGAAAAGCCTCTATCTTTGTCACATCTTTGAAGTTCTGCCATCTAGGCCTCATGAGCACAATGTTTGGCCCAGATATTAAGCTCTGGGACATTATCAGGCCCTCTGCAAGATGGGAGGACGCACTCCACAGTGCTCACCTTCAAGGGCAGAGGGCTCTAGAACTTTCTGGGGGCCTAAGAACCAGACAAGTGGGTGGTTCTCTGTCCCACACTTGCTGAAAAGAATGCACAGAAGCAGCCCTATTCACTTTGGTTGTGAAAACAGATCTCCATAGCACTAGTAATTAGTACCCACAGGGAGGATTTCTTTTCTCCCAGACTCTATATATTAAAGTCAGCATTAATGATCCTTACTGTGCAAGATGGAAAAAGTAACAGGCAGGGAAAAAAAGACTATTTTTTCAAGATATCAAGAAGACGAGTTTCAAATTCATTTTTAGCCCCCCAAAAGCATGAATGTAGCATTCAATGATCTAGTCCATGAATCACATACACAAAAATGTGTTAATCAGGCCTTAGTCATATCAGGGTTCACTCAGTATATTAGACATTATACCTAAAGCAGAAGAACCTCTTCCCCCAGAGAGAGGATACTTCTAAGATTTTCCATCCCCATCTTAAATAATAACCAACTATGTACTTACTGCAAAGGCTCTGGCTTCTCGTGCCTCCGGGGAGCTGCTGACCTCAATCAGCAAGTCAGCCGCACTATTCTGGGGTTTGGTGCTGGCCGGGGAGGAAAACCACACTCAAGGGGCCCAGGCAGTGAGCATCTGAGCAAAGCTTCACTCAGGAGGCAGGCGGGCTCCAAGGCTTCTGACAGCCTCCCCCCACCCCACCCCTCCCTGCTCCCTCTCCCTCTCCCCCTCCCTCCCTCTCTCACACACACACACACACACACACACACACACACACACAGCAAAATCACTTCTCTCCTACCGGTTCCTGAATACTTAATTTGTACCTCTCTAAAACACAAGGATTTAAAAACATGGGCTGACTAGCATGTTGCTCTTTCAAACCTGAGATATCAAACAGAAGGGAAAAAAAAAGAAAAGAAAAATAAAAAGCTAGTCTGTCTTCAAAGGTGTGTTTGCCTCAGGGCCCCTCACTTGCCATAACCTGTGGGCTGTAGCATGTTCTAGGTGGGATGGGGAAGTCAGGCTAGCTCAGGAAACCTTTCAAAGCAGGCAGTTCTTGTGAGCTGAGTGAAAACGTTCTCAGAGATGAAGCACCTAAACCTCCAAGCCTCTGGTTGTTGGCTGAAATTCCCTTTTTTTCATTCTAAATATTTTCATACCTAGTTTTGAATTCAGAGAATTCCAGAATTACGCACACCCTCCCAAAACCTGAGGTCCACGTGTCCTGCTACTTTGGATGGTCTGCACGCCCCAGTGACGATGAGCCCTGCCTGTAAAAACAGGGAAGGAATTCGTGAAGGTAAACAAGCAACATGGGTCCTATCTGCCCTCAGCAAGAACTGTAGTCATCGGGGCTGAGCTTAGTCACTGCCACGAGGTGGAGGTTTATTGCGATTATACTGGATAATAAGGGTGAGATTTAGCCAAGTAGCTCTTACACGGCACGGAGCCTTTACTTAGGAGACAGCATGAGTCTGCAGACACTGAGTCCCACCTCATATGCAGACTTTGCCTTTTTTTTTTTTAAGATTTTGTTTGTTTATTTGACAGACAGAGATCACAAGGAGGCAGAGAGGCTGGCAGAGAGAGGAGGAAGCAGACTCGCCACGGAGCAGAGAGCCCGACGCAGGGCTCAATCCCAGGACCCTGGGATCATGACCCGAGCCGAAGGCAGAGGCTTCAACCCACTGAGCCACCCAAGCGCCCCAGACTTTGCCTTTCTAACAACAGATCACAGTAAGGGGCTGTGGCCATGCAGTTAAGAGCTGGCCTTCCCCTGTGGGCACTGTTCTTACAAACGTGGCCCCATGCCACCCGGGCAAACGCCTCTGCCTTTGGTGGCCTTCCCTCTTGAAGAAAGCAGGGGACAATGCATGGGACCTGCTCTCACTGGAGAATATCCATCTTCCCAGGGCGGGGCAGGGGCAGGGGAATAAGGGGACCTAACTCACCTGGGTGTCATCTCTCCCCCACCCTAACCCCACCACTAGCTTAAGCAAAAGAACAAATTTATTGGCTTGACTAACTGGATAGTCTAAGGATGCATTTGAGCTGGCTTTCAGCCAGGAGACCGGGAGGTTCCAAAGTCATCAGGAACCTGTTTTCATCACCTTTCAGCTCTGTTTCCCCAAGTTCAATGCATTCAAACATGGTGCCCTTGGGATGGGAAAGCCTTTTCCGGCAGCACTGCATGATTAGAAGTCTAGGGCATTCAAGACCTCAGAAGACAGGCACTCCTCAGAGAAGAACCTCAGAGTGAGACCCTCTCCAGCCCCATGGTAAGGGAGAGGGACCTGGGTGACTGACAGCCCCACTAGTTGTAAGAAGAGCAGTTCCCAAAAGCAAAAAAAAAATGCTGGACTGGCAAAAAAAAAATACAGGCTAGTGCGCTGGCTTAAGCCTGCCTGTCTGTCTTTCTTTCTTTCTTTCTTTCTTTCTTTCTTTTTTAAGATTTTATTTATTTATTTGACAGACAGAGATCACAAGTAGGCAGAGAGATGGTGGGGACAGGCTCCCCACTGAGCAGAGAGCCCAATGTGGGGCTCGATCCCAGGACCCTGGGATCATGACCTGAGCCAAAGGAAGAGGCTTAACCCACTGAGCCACCCAGACACCTCTGGCATAAGGCTTTCATGTGATTGCATCTTACCAATCAGACCATAAATCTATTACCAGAAGGACATACACAAAGTGTTCAGGGTGGCTATTGTGTGTCATTTCTTTTTTAAATTCACACTGTATTCTCTAGATTTTCTAAAAATTAATAAAAAATTACTAAATTGTATAATAACACAATACATCTAAATAAGTTATTGTATGCTAAACAAGTTCTGCTTATGAGTGAAAATATGTATAGAATATCTATGAATAAATCTGGTAAGAAAATTGCAATCACACCCCCCACCCCCAAATCGATAACATTTTACTGAGTAACAGAATAGAGGACTGAATGAAAAAAACATACCAACATACCATGATATTGATTCTGCACAAAATAGTTATATAAATGTATTATAATTCCAATAAAAATTCTAACACGATTAAGAGTTATGAAAATGATGCCTTATAAAACTATCCTAAAATGTACCTGGTAGAGTAATTCTTCCCTATAGAAGATATAGAATAATTTATTCTTCTCTGTAGAAGAAAATTGTTGAAAAAAATATGAAAAGAGACTTGTACTGCCAAATATTAAAAGAGACCAGAGAAGTAAAATAATTGCAGTGTTGTGGTTCAGGAATAGAAACATCGTAAATGGATCACGACAAATCCCAAAATAAGAATTAAGATAAAGATAGCATTACTAATCTGAGGATTAAAAAAATGGATTGTTTTTAAAAATGGCATTGGGAAAATTGGCTAAACATTTAGAGAGAGAGAGAAAAAAGACTTTTACCTCATACTATGTATCCAAATGATTTCTGATAGAATAAAAATTTAAGTGGAGAAAAAAAAAAAAAGAAGAAGCATTATCAGAACTAGAAGGAAAGAGGTGGTTCAGTCATTAAGCGTCTGCCTTTAGCTCAGGTCATGATCTCCAGATTCTGGGATCAAGCCCCGCATTGCGCTCCCTGCTCAATGGGAAGCCTTCTTGTCCTCCAACTCCCCCTGCTTGTGTTCTCCCTCTCTCTCTGTGTCGAATAAATAAATCAATCTTTAAAAAAAAGAACTAGAAGGAAAGAGAGGAGATTGTATATCTGAACAAGGTGAGCAAGGCCTCTCTGAGCCCACACACAAAGGCAGAATACATAAAAAAAGACAGATTTGACTTTGAAAATAAAAAGCCTCCGCGAATAACGAAAATCCTATAAATAAAACAAAGATGCCAATGACAAAATGAGACAAACATCTCTGCACCTCTGGTTCAGTTATTCCATTTGTAGGAACGTATCCTATGACAATAATCATGGATGAATGCAAAACTGTATGTGCAGGAGTTATAAACTGATCCTCGATTGTAACAATGACAACAAAGGAAAGAATTGAAAGTCTAATTGGTTACATTATGGTTTATCCATGTAATTAAACACCATGCAGCCATTAAAAGTGATACTATATCAATATTCCCTATGACACAGATGTAAAAATCCTTAACAAAGCACCAACAAACCAAATTTAGCAACATATCTAAGGGATTATATACCAGGACCAAGTGGGATTTACCCCAGGAATTCAAGGTTGGTCCAACATATGACAACCAATCAACATAATACACCATATTGATAGAATGAAGGACAAAACCACAGGATTTTTCCAATAGAGGCAGAAAAAGCATTTGACAAAATCCAATGCCCTTCCATAATAAAAATATTCCATAAACCAGGAATAAAAAGGAAATTCCTCAACCTGATAAAGGCCAACAATAAACACCACACTTAAGGGTGAAAATCAGAAAGTTTTCCTCTGACATCAGAAGCAAGATAGAGATGTCTCTGCTCTTGCCACTTCTGGTCAACATTGTATTGGAGTCTTTAGCCAAGGAAATAAAGCAATAAAAAGAAAGGCATCCAGATGGGTAAGAAAAGTATAACGATCTCTATTATCTAATGCTCTTCTATGTAGAACATCTCAAAAAATCTGTAACAAAACAGAGCTAATAAACTTATTCAGCAAGGTTGTAGGATACAAGGTCATTATATAAAAATAATTTTCAATTCTACATACTTGCAATGAACAATCCAAAATAATAACAAAGCAATTCTATTCACAATGACACCAAAAGGGAAGGCATACTTAGTAATATATTTAACAAATTATGTGCAGAGTTGTACATAAAAAACTATACAACATTGAAAAATGTTAAAGAAGTCTTAAATGGACTCTTGTGTTCATGTATTGTAAGACTTAAGAGGACAATATTCCTCAAATTGATCTACAGATTCAACACAATCCCTATCAAAATTCCAGTTTCTCTTTTTACAAAAATGGACAAGCTAATTCTATAGCTCATATGGAAATGCAAGGGACTCAGAATAATCAAAACAATCTTGAAAAGAAGAACAAAGCTGAAAGACTCTCACTTCCCAATTTTAAAACTTAATACAAAGACACAGATTGCATGGAGCACTGTGTGTTCTAAATCTTTATTACTTTTTTAAAAAGGTTTATTTATTTATTTGACAGCAAGAGACACAGCGAGAGAGGGAACACAAGCAGGAGGAGTGGGAGAGGGAGAAGCAGGTTTCCCGCCCAGCAGGGAGCCTGATACGGGGCCTGATCCTAGGACCCCCGGACAATGACCTGAGTCGAAGGCAGATTGTTAACAACTGAGCCACCCAGGAGCCCCAAAGCACTGGGTGTTCTAAAACTTACTACAAAGCTATAGCAATCAACCCTGTTTGGTACTGACACAAGGACAGACATATGTAGATCTGTAAAATAGAACTGAGAGTCCAGAAATGAACCCATACTTTTAGGGAAGGTGATCTTTGACATGAGAGCCAAGACCATTCAATGGGGTAGGAGCAGTCTTTCCAACAAATGGTGCTGGCCAGCTGGATATTCATATTCAAAAGAATGAAACTAGACTATTTCATATTATATACAAAATTACCTCAAAGATGTAACAGCTGAAAACATCTTAGAAGAAAAGTTTAAGTGTAAAACTTCATGACCTTGGATTTGTAATGTTTTCATAGAGATCTTAAACACAAGTAACAAACAAAAAATTATGTAAATTAGCCTTCCTAAAGATTAAAAACTCTTGTGCTGCAAAAGGCAGTGAAAAGATGACCCATATATAATAGAAGAAAATATTTGTAAGTCATATATCTGATATATGGGTCTGTTCTCCAGAACATGTAAAGAACCCTTACAACTCAATAATAAAGCGGCAAGTAACTCAACTAACGAATGGGCAAAGGATTCAAATACATACATCTCCAAAGAGAACATAAAATATACAAATGGCCAGGGCGCCTGGGTGGCTCAGTGGTTAAAGCCTCTGCCTTCAGCTCAGGTCATGATCCCAGTGTCCTGGGATCAAGCCCCGCATGGGGCTCTCTGCTCAGCGGGGAGCCTGCTTCCTCCTCCTCTCTCTCTCTGCCTTCCTCTCTGCCTGCTTGTGATCTCTGTCAAATAAATAAATAAAATCTTTTTAAAAAATATACAAATGGCTGATAAGCACATAAAAAATGTTCTTAGGCATTAGAGCTAGGCAAATCAAAGCCACAATGAGATACCACTTCACACCTACCAGTAATGGGTACCGCCAAATAGATAATAACAAGCATTGCCAAGGTTATGGGAAATCAGAACCCTCATCCATTGTTTGTGGGACTGTAAAATGCTGTGACTACTGTGAAAAAACAGTTTGGCAGTCCCTCAAAAAGTTAAGCACAGAGTTACCATTATGGCCTACAATTCTACTCCTTGCCCCTAAAAAACTGAAAATAAGAATTCAAACAGAAATCGGTACACAAATATTCATAACAGCACTATTTGTGATGGGCAAATGGTAGGGGGAAAAAAAAAACCCAAATCGATCAACTGATAAATGGATAAACACAATGTATATCTATACAACGGGATATTATTATCAGTAAAAAGGAATAAAGTAAAAAAAAAAAAAGAAAGAAATGTTCATCCGTGCTACAACGTAGATGAATCTTGAAAATTTTATATTGAGTGAAAAAAGCCAGACACAAAAAGCCACATACTGTATCAGTACATTCATATGAAATTTCCAGAATAGGCAAATCCCTAAACACAGAAAGTAGATTAGTGGTTTCCATGGGATGAAGGGGGGGCACAAAGGGAGAGTGACTGCTAACAGTTCCAGGATTTTGGAGGAGGTGGTGGGGTGACAAGAGGTTCTGGAATTTGATAATGGTGACTGTTGTGCAAGTTTGTGAAATACAAGAAAACCACTGTACCTATACTTGAAAAGGTGAATTTTATAGTAAGTGAATTATACCTCAATTTCTAAAGTAATACTGTAAAATATCTGATGATACAGAATAATGATAACCTAGGGGAAAATAGACTATAAATGGTGTGTATAGTAGGAGGCCATATTCACTGGAGTAAAAGAAAAAGAGACTTAAAGAAACTTTATATATTAAAAATGGCTATTCATGGCACCCTTGTTGAAGATCAGTTGGCCATGGAGGCATGGATTTATGTCTTATTCTATTGGTTTATATGTCTGTCTTTATGCCAGTACCATACGATTTTAATTACCATAGCTTTGTAGTTTATTTTATTTTATTTTATTTTAATATTATTTATTTATTTATAGAACATGAGCGGGAAATAAGATGCCCTATCTTTGTTCTTCTTTCTCAGGACTGATTTGGCTATTCCTGTTTTCTTTGTGGTTCTATATGAACTTTAGATTTTTTTTTAATTTCTACAAAAAATACCACTGGGATTTTGATAGGGTTTACAATAAATCTAAATGGGGAAAGGATAGTTTCTTCAACAAATGGTGTTGGGAAAACTAGGTATCGACATCATAGGACAAAGCCAATGAGATTGGACACTTTACCATACATCAAATCAACTCAAAATGGATTAAAGACTGAAACATAAGACACCAAACTCTAACACCCCTAGGAAAAAAAAAAACAGGGAAAAACCTTTGTGACATTGGTCTTGGTAATAATTTCATCCATATAACACCAAAACCACAGGCAACAAAAACAAAAATAAACCAGCAGAATCCTACCAAACTAAAAAGGCTTCTGCCCACAGAGGAAAAACAATCAACAAAGTAAAAAAGCAACCTACAGAATGCGAGAAAATATCTGCAGAACATAAATCTGATAAGGGGTTAATCTCCAAAATATACAACGAACTCTGACAATTCAATAGTAAAAAAACAAAACAACCCCCCCGAATACTTGATAAAAGATGGGCTAAGGACTTGAACAGACATTTCTTCAAAGACATACGAATAGCCAACAGATTATGTGAAAAAAGGATCAACATCACTAATCGTCAGGGAAATGCAGATCAAAGTCACGGTGAGGTATCACCTCACACCTGCTGGGATAACTATCATAAAAAAAAAAAAACAAAACAAAACAAACTGAAAGACAGCGTTGTTGAGGATGTGGAGCAGTTGGAACTCTTGTACATTACTGGTGAGAATACAAAATGGTGCAGCCGCTGTGGAACAGTGTATAGTACCAAGGGTCCTCAAAAAATTAAAAGTAGAATGGCCTCATGATCCAGCAATCCCACTTCTGGGTATTTATCCAAAAGAAATGAAACCAGAATCTCTCCTGTGTTTACTGTGGCACTATGAGTAAGAGTGAGGATATGGAAACAACCTGAATGTCCACTGTCGGAGGAAGGGGTAAAGATGTGATATATGCAGACAATGAAATACCACTCAGCTTTGAAAAAGAAGACGAGTCTGCAATATTTAAGAACCTGGCTGAACCTTGACAGCATGCTGCTGAGTGAAATCAAGGAGTCACAGAAAGCCAAAAACTGCATGATCCCACTTACACGAGGTATCTAAAATCATCCAATTCATAAAATCAAAGAGTGGAATGGTGGTTGCCAGGGACTGGGGGAAAGGGCACATGGGGATTTACTAATCAATGAGCATCAAGTTTTAGCCAAGCAAGATGAATAAATTCTAGAGATCTGCTATCCAATAGTGGACCTATAGCCAACAATAATATATTATTGTACACTTAAAAATTTGCTAAGAGCTCAGGTTAAGTGTTCTTACCACAATAAAATAAAATTCAAAAGATAAAATAAATTACTAAAAAAGAGACAGTTATCTCTAGTTGGTAGTGTTAACTTCCCTTATGCTTTAAAGAGTCTTCTCCACTAATTGCGATGAATATGTAGGAGTTTTACAATTTAAAAAATACTGTTTAAGGGGCACCTGGGTGGCTCAGTGGGTTAAAGCCTCTGCTTTCGGCTCGGGTCATGATCCCAGGGTCCTGGGATCAAGCCCCACATCGGGCTCCCTGCTCAGCACGGAGCCTGATTCCTCCTCTCTCCTCTCTCTGCCTACTTGTGATCTCTGTCTGTCAAATAAATAAATAAAATCTGAAAAAAATACTGTTTAAGCATAAGAGCAATTATCTATCATGAGAGCATCAGACTCTCAATACTGATGGCTTATACTGCAGAAAGTAAGTTCATTTGACCCAAGGAAGACTTTCTTAATTGCAGAAATAATTAAAGCCTGGATGAGACATCCTTTGCAGGGGCCACGAAATCTCTACTCTTGGATGGTCTAGAACAGGGTAAGACTGGCCTGCAGTGGCATGTCCGGTTGCTCATCTGCATGGAGGCTGGGCCGTGTCAGGGTGGTCTAGATCCAAGAGCTGGATGGATGAATCCAGACCAGTGCTGAAGGAAACCTCTGTGCGGGCTGAGCTCCTGTGTGCCTCAGTGGGAAACCCGCCAGTTCTCCAAAGAACAGAATTCCCTAAACCTTAGCCAAAAATGGAAGCCTAAAAATGCTCTGTTTTGCTCTTGCAAAATGAATTTATCAGCTCTAAAAATAACTAGGACAAAGCCAAAAGATGAAAGTGACTCTGAATGGGTTGCAAAGACATGTGTGTCAAATGTTTACAAAGACCATCACAGTCAGATCCTTAGGACTCTTGGACCCAAGAGAATCTGTTATGAGGCAGCACGAAAGGACACACGCCCAGGAGTGAAAATGGTGAAGATCTTATCTTCATGGGTCTCTAAGCTTCATCCAGTCAGCAAGAGATCCAGTCTTCATTAGCGCAAAAGGATTATAAATATAAATTGTTTATATGATAATTTCAGTAGGTCGTAAGGAATATGTTAATCTACTAACTAAATACAATCTGGAACTTGACACATGCACGTAGTATAGAAATACGTCGCCTTCTTTGTAAATATCTATCAAGCCTGACCGTAAACTACTCATTTTAACAGGAACTTGACTTCTATGTTAACCTAACCATCTCTCTCGATGACTTTTTAATTTAGTTTTAAAGCATAACATTTCACTGTGAGAAATTACACAGAGAGAAGTAATTACAGAGGGAGGCACAGCATACTGGGCAAGTCGTGGTTAGGGAAGTTGGCCTTCTGAGCTAAGCAGCGAGGTTCATCACACGGTCCCCCAAGAAACATGAAGGGGAGGCTCTTTCTGCAAACGCATGACTGGGGACAAGAAGTTTCTTGGCTTACAAGTTACCATACGCTGATACATTTTCTTTTGAAAAGGCCCCCCTGCAGTGCCTGATTAATTCACACGCCTGAATCCTGAGAGGTCTGGCAGCCAAGAGGTATGTCTGGCTCTAGAGATGGACCCTCCCTGCTGTCCTCCGCCGCCCCTGCCCCACCCCCACACTGACCACCTTCTGCATGGTGTAGCACACCTGCCGCCCACACTTCCCTCCCCAGCGGAGTGAGAATGCTGAGTGAGGCTGTGCATATGTTTGAATTTGTTTAATTAGCCAGGAATAGGAAAGCAGCGACTCTTTTGGTTTCCAAGCAGATGTGAAACTAATTTTGGGAAAGAACAGGAGCCCCAGAGAGTTCGAACAATGACTCAGCTTCAGTCCCTCACAATTCCCATCACACTTGGGGATATTCCCATCAGCGATGCTGCTGCCACCAGGATTCTGAATCTGAACAACGCCTCTCAGACCTCTGTTCTTCTTCTGGTTGTCCCACTACCACACTCCCTCTGGCCTAGTGTGCTCCCCAGTCTCAGGTCCTTTCCCTCCCCTGCCAGACTCATAGTCTCCCACCTCCCATTTGAACCCCAAGATCCTTCCACCATGCTCCCCACCAGTCCCCGGATGTCTTTACTAAGGCCCTGCTCAGGCAGCCACCAAATCAGGGATTGCCAAATCATATATTCTTTGTTGCCGACCTGGGTCTCCCAGTGGAACTATAAAGACAGAACCTGGGGTGCCTGGGTGGACTCAGTGGGTTAAAGTCTCTGCCTTCAGCTCAGGTTGTGGTCCTGGGATGGAGCCCCGCATAGGGCTCTCTGCTCAGCAGGGAGCCTGCTTTCCTTCCTCTCTCTCTGCCTGCCTCTCTGACTACTTGTGATCTGTCAGTCAAATAAACAAAAAAAATCTTAAAAAAAAAAAAGAACCTGCCTGAGGCCATGTGGCCCTAGGTATCTCTGAGCAATTGATTTATGTAACTCTAACTGGCTTCCTGTTGAACCTTCCAAAAAAAGCATTTATGTTTAAGAAGATCTTGGTCAAGCCAGGTGGCTCAGTTGTTAGGTGTCTGCCTTCAGCTCAAGTCATGATCCCAGGGTCCTGGGATGGAGTCCCCCATAACATCTGGCTCCCTGCTCAGCGGGAAGCCTGCTTCTCCCTCTCCCACTCCCCCTGCTTGTGTTCTCTCCCCCAACCCCGTCAAATAAATAAAATCGTAAAAAAAAAAAAAAAGGATATCTTGGACGAGTTTAATTCAGAAGGGGAGGGTCATTAGTTTGACTGGGAACATGGGTCAAGCCTTCTTCTACAAGTCAGCCTTAGCATTAACAAAGCTGATCTCCAATCTCCATCAGTCTGATTCCTGTCTCATGTTTTGTTTGTTTTGGGGTTTTTTTTTAAGGATTTTATTTACTTATGAGAGAGACACAGAGAGAATGAGTTGGAGGGACAGAGGAGAGGGAGAGGGAGAAGCAGACTCTCCACTGAACAGAGAGTCAACGTGGGGCTTGATCCCAGGACCTTGAGACCAAGACCCGATCGGAAGGCAGACACTTAACCCACTGAGCCACCCGGGAGCCCCCTGACTCATGTTTCTTTGCTCATTTTGAGCTATATTTATGATGGTGTGGTGGAGAAGAATGATGTCAACAGTAATTTTCCAAACCCTGAGCAACCGCCTTTGATCTCTGGTCCCACCTTCCCTGGTATACAGAGGGGCCTTCCCTAAATCCACAGTAAGTGGAAAGAAGAAATGAATACAGAAAAAAACAGCAGTTAATGAAATGAAAACATTTTTTAGAATGGTCTAGAAGATGAAAAAAACAAATTAAAAACAAGAGAAAGGATGTAATTACATGTATGGATTTGTAAATTAGGCGAAACAGATAATTTTCTAGGAAAACACAGATTACCAAAATTAACTCAAGAAGAAACAAACACACAGAGAAAAGGCAAAGGATAAGAAATGGCAATTCACAAAAGGAAAAATACTAATAAAAATGTGAAAAGATGCTTAGTCTACCTAGTATCCAACAAACATGAACTAAATCCATGTAATGTTTTAAAGTCCATCTCATGGACTAATATATTTGAAAGGGATAAAAAGTGTTAGCAAAAATGTGGGAAATAGGGGCGCCTGGGTGGCTCAGTGGGTTAAGCCGCTGCCTTTGGCTCAGGTCATGATCCCAGGGTCCTGGGATCGAGCCCCGCATCGGGCTCTCTGCTCAGCCGGGAGCCTGCTTCCTTCTCTCTCTCTCTCTGCCTGCCTCTCTGCCTGCTTGTGATCTCTCTCTACCAAATAAATAAATAAAAAATCTTTAAAAAAAATGTGGGAAATACACACTTTCACACAATTGCGTGTATGGCTCCTGGGAGGCAGTTGGAGTGGAGATTGTAAAGAGGGCTTTCCATATTTTACTCTATTTCTATATTTGAATTTTTTAAGAATGTGCTTTTTATTTTATACCTGAAATTTGAACAGTGGAATTCCTAAATCCATATGAATTCCACAAGAATTGATACCAAAGTATTTATTGTATGTTTAAGATCAGAGAACAAAGTAATTTGAAATGAGGAGATAGATTGTAAAATAGTTTATGGATCTGAAACAGGTGTAGAAAAGGAGAAACAGAAAAATAAGCAACAAAGTGCAGACTGCATATGATACCCAAAACAGCACATGCAAAAACAAGAGCTCCCTGAGGACAAAAACTCTGTTCTAGTCACTGCATATCCCTCTGCCCCTTACAGAGTGCCCAGAACAGAACACTAGTCAATGTTTGCTGAATCAATGAAAGAAAAATGGAACTAAGAATATCAGAAGGTACTCTGGGAATTTCAATTTCAAAAGAAGCAAATGAAACAATTCTGCTCACATATATTTCCCAAATTTGAAATGTAAAATTATTTTCACTGAAATCCTATTATATTCTAAATGTAATCAGCAAGTTTGCAATTTAGAATTGCGCTGGTCATTTTTCTGCAGCTGACATTCAGTTAAAAGAATGTGGTCCATCTTGGTTAGTCTTTTACTACCTTTTCACAATATACTGTCATCATACTCATGTGCTGGTATTTATAGTTGTTAAAATTCACAGTTTTGGGGGTGCCTAGGTGGCTTAGTCAGTTGAGTGTCTGCCTTTTGCTCAGGTCATGATCCTGGGTCTGGGGATCGAGCCACACGTAGGACTCCCTGCTTTGTGGGGAATCTGCTTCTCCCTCTGCCCTGTACTCTCTCTCTCTCTCTCTCTCTCTCAAATAAATGAGTAAGATCTTTTTTAAAAAATTCACAATTTTCACCTTTTTCTACTTTGTAGCATTATATATGTTCAGGAAATTTAACATAGCAAAGTGGATCAATGAAATGTAAAAGACAGGTTGTGAGTAATATAAATATGACTCTTGGGGCACCTGGGTGGCTCAGTGTGTCAAGCTTCTGCCTTCAGCTCAGGTCATGATCTCGGAGTCCTGGGATCGAACCTCGCATCGGGCTCTCTGCTTATTAGCAGGGAGCATGCTTCCCCCCTTCTCTCTCTCCGTCTCTATGCCTACTTGTGATCTCTCTGTGTCAAATAAACAAATAAAAATCTTTAAAAAAAGAAAAAAATATGACTCCTAACAATGGTAAGATCACTACTGAACAGGACTAAGATGCGAGGTGGAAAGATGCGTGTCCTGTAGGTCGAGTGATATGCCACACAGGCACTTAAGAAAGGGGAGTGCAAATAGGAGGTACACCCGCAAAGGCTGAAAAATTGGGAGTTTATTGGACCATTCACCCATTTGCTCCTAAGCTAGAGCATTTCACTGCTTTTTTTTAAAAAGATTTTATTTATTTATTTGACAGAGAAAGATTACAAGTAGGCAGAGAGGCAGGCAGAGAGAGAGAGAGTGGAGGAAGCAGGCTCCCTGCAGAGCAGAGAGCCCGATGCGGGACCCGATCCCAGGACCCTGAGATCATGACCTGAGCCGAAGGCAGCGGCTTAACTCACTGAGCCACCCAGGCGCCCCATTTCACTGCTTTTATGAAGCTTCGGAAGGAGTGGCAGTAAACCACAAATGTCTTTCGTGTCACTTTCAATGTACAATGGCCTCTTTGGTAAACCAAATGAGCTCTGCCTCAAGGGCAAAATAATGTTTCTCAGTGCAAAACCGATGCATTCGTCACCAAAGGAAAAGAACAAAACTCCTGAGGCCTCGCTTAAAGTTGCCCTCTTCAGAGATAAAACACATTCAGACACACACTAATGAAACGTCTTCAGGAAGAGTCCCAAAGTTAATATACGTGTATTTTGGTCAGCAAGAACACAGATTGAGATATTAGCAAAATTCCTCCATCAAAAAATGCACCGAACCTCAAGGAATCCCAATGGCATGCCACGGGGAAGAGGAACTGTGAGCCTACATGTGGGCTGCCAGGTAATTTCAATTTACCATTGACTGGAACCTCTGTGGATGAATCAGTGCCTTTCATGTGTGAGGTTCATATTCAAGGACCGAGGCATGCAGTGGAGAAGGAGCCCAGGGACCTGTTGTGTGGGCAGCCAGGAAGAAAAGAGCTGCTAAACAGAATAATTGCACTGGGTACCAATCTACACCACGGCTGTTTTTCTCTAGAACGCTGATGATCTAAATAATCGGATCTTCATTTGGTACTGAAAAAAGGATAAACATTTTGAATCAAACCGCAGTCACAGACAATCTGTCTTTTCAGTGTGTGGTAGGACAGGGAGTACCAGGGTTTGCTTTCTGCTCTGGAATTCACTGCCTGTTAAAGCGAAAGGCATTCACATGGATATCAGAAATGAGGAACAATATAAAACTGTATCTTCCTAACACTGAGAAGGCCAAAAAAGGCAATTTCTAGGATCTCAAATGACTGGCTTCCATAGTATAGGTTAAAAATCTATGTTTAGGGGCGCCTGGGTGGCTTAGTGGGTTAAAGCCTCTGCCTTCGGCTCAGGTCATGATCTCAGGGTCCTGGGATCGAGCCCCGCATTGGGCTCTCTGCTCAGCAGGGAGCCTGTTTCCCTCTCAAACTCTGCCTACTTGTGATCTCTCTGCCAAATAAATAAATAAAATCTTAAAAATAATGAAAGAAATCAATATTTGGAACAGCCTGAATCCTAGCCAAAATATCGTGATTTCTTTTTTTTAATGCTAGAATGTTTTAGGACAACCCGATGGGACCAAACTATAAGTAGCTAAGTCTCCACCAGTTCGACTTCCCCAGTGGTGGGACAGTTTTCTTTACAAATTGAATAAATTTGGGCACCTGGGTGGCTCAGTGGGTTAAGCCGCTGCCTTCGGCTCAGGTCATGATATCAGGGTCCTGGGTTCGAGCCCCGCATCGGGCTCTCTGCTCAGCGGGGAGCCTGCTTCCTCCTCTCTCTTTCTCTCTCTGCCTGCCTCTATGCCTGCTTGTGATCTCTCCCTGTCAAATAAATAAATAAAAATCTTTAAAAAAAATTAAAAAAAAACAAATTGAATAAATTTTACATATATTATTGCATCCTTTGAAACTACACGGAAATGCTGCAAAGCAATATAAACAAGCATTTTGGGATGGCGAACTCCCTCCGGCATGAGAGACAGGAGATCAAGCTGGAAAGCAAGACAGGGAGCAAACCTCAAACCACTTTACCTGCCTTTGCTGAGGTGTTTGGATGCAGTAACCCTTAGCTGGGGAGAACAATTTAGGTAAAGAAGCAAAATGACCAGGTTCACATTTCGGAAAGACTGCTCTGATATCAGTGTGGAGGACAAATATAAGGGAGTATGAGTGGAGGCAAGGAACCGCCCAACAGGCAATTTAAACACCTTTGATGAGAAATAACCATCTAAGAGTATGACAGCAAAATTCAAAGGAGGTGGAATCAAGAAGATACTGCCATGGAAATAACAGGACTTGATCACCAGTTGGATCTGGGGGAGGAAGAAGGAGTCTCCTGGTTTGGGCACAATTTGTTGAGATTGGGAAAACAGAAGGTTGGCCATGTGTACTGGTTATCTACCACTGTGCAACAAGTTACCCACAAAATTTAGCAGCTTAAAACAACTAACGTTTATTACCTCCCAGTTTCTGTGGGTCGGGAATCTAGAAGAGGTTCAGCTGGGTGGTTCTAGGTCAGGGTCTCTCATGAGCCTGCAGTCTGGATGTCAGCAGGGGCCGCATCATCTGAAGGCTTGACCAGGGCTGAAGTTGCACGGGGTTCACTCACATGCCTGGCAAGTAAGTGCTGGTGGTGGGCAGGAGATGTCAGTTCATTTCCCAGTGAACCCCTCTATAGAGCTGCTTAAATATCCTTCTGTTATAGTGCTTGGCTTCCCCCAGATCAAATGATCCAGGAAGGAGAGCTACGAGGAGGCCACAATGTCCCTAATGACCTTGAAGTCTCACACCATCACTTCTGCCTTATTTCACTTGCTAGAAAAGGTCTTTAGGCCAAGGACAGGGGAGACTTAAACTCTGCCTCTTGAAAGGAAAAGTACAAAGAATGGGTGGATAAATCTTAAAACCATTACACCACATAAGTGGATAATGAATTCAATTCATGCTGTTGGAAATGCCCAAGACAATCAGCTGGAAGTGTCCAGCAGGTAGATGAACACACCCCTAGGTCATTGCTGAATTTAGCAAGAATAAAGTTTATAAAACGTCAGAGTTAGAAGCAAGGTCACAGAATTAAGGAGAAAATGAAAGATAAAAGATAAAGGAAGTAGGGTCAGGTTACTCCTGTAAATTTCACCTGGAAAGGAAGTCAACAGTTAGCAGTCAGAGTAGGGGATCTGGGTGAACCAAGGTAACATAGGTCTTGGTAAAATCCATTGTCCATCGACCTGGGCCAGCAGAGGGACCTCTTGACTTGAGAGAGAAGGAAAAGAAGAAAGAGTGGGTGCTATCTACTGTGGTCCTGTCTCTAGGGCAAATAGATAGGCAACAAACTGTCTGTTAGGAATATTGAGGGGACGCCTGGAGGAACATATCTCAAACTGGTTTGATACTTAAGCCTCCCTACCTTCTCTTGTTGTAGGCAGACCCCGGCTACATCTCCCTAGCCTGTTGTAGTTTTGCTATTCTGACTTACCTACTTTCCCATTCCCAAACCTCACATAACCCGTACTTCTCCCTGGAAAGGCATTTGATCGGGTTGCCTATTGACAAAGAGTGACTTCAGCTTGTCCTCAGAACCTCTCCTATGGAAATTACCCATCAGTAGCAATGGTTATTATTAAATTATTATTACTGAATCTTGGGGCCCTGCCCTGTTCCCAGTCTGTGGCCTAGTCGGACCCCTGTCTTGACCTCTAGTAGTATGGATGAGATATTAAAATATCTTTGAATCATAGTCTGTTAAATTCCTCAGTGTGGAACAGACGAACCTGTGCTCGTGCTGGTGTTTCTGTATTAGAGCTCCATTTTAGTATCTAGCTTCTTTCATGCATTACCTCTCAGCTCCACTAAAACTTGTTTTAATACAATGTTCAATACAAATGTAGTTCCTTTTCTGCTTTTGATGGCCTCCATAAAATTTGACCAACAGTAGATGAACATTAAACTATGACAATTCATGGAAATGGATACACTGATACCAGCAAGTCCCTATTTTAGCAGTTACCATGGTGACAATGTGCACAAATGGTATTTAAAGGTGCCAGTCTTTGAAACATCTTATTAGGCCCAAGATATTAAAACTAATGAAATTGTGGAGAAATTTCTTATTTTTGACATTTTAATGAAGACGGTGATTAAGCTAGTAATACTTCAGCTACTATTTTGAAAGCAACGATGACAGGTCAAACACTTTTCTAGGATTTTTTGTTTAAGGTGTCACATTTAATTCTCAAAAAAGCCATGATGGGGCAGGTATTATTTTTTCTCCTTAGAGTAGTTGAGGAAACAGGGTTCAGGGAGGTGATGCAATTTGCTCAAGTTCATACAACTTGTACATAGAAATCCTGTGATTTGCACAGGATCTCACCTAAGTCCAGGCTTTTTCCATTATCCCACATCACCCCTCTAATAATTGGCAACAAGGTAGTTATAACTTGGCCTCCTGCTGGATATTTCCCCCAAGCTCATACCACCATGCTTTACTTTCTCCATTAATAACTGATCGCAACCTGAAATTTTCTTATTTATTGCCTCTCTCTTCATTAAATTATGACTCAACAAGAGCAGGTTGTCTCTTTTCTCACTGATCATCAGTACCTAGGACGTTATTTAGCATAGAGCTGGTAATCAATAAATATTTGTTGAATTAACAAATGAATAAAAAATTTCCAAGGAAGAAAAAGCACTAAAACAAATGCTGATATAAACATACATTTTTTAAAAAGCATTTTTGACAAGTTTAACACAGAATTTAAGTTATGATTGTTTTAAAGAAATACGCAAGTGCTTATTTGGGAAATACTGTGCTGTATTTTTCTTTTTTTTTTTAAAGATTTTATTTATTTATTTGAGAGAGAGACAGTGAGAGAGAGCATGAGCGAGGAGAAGGTCAGAGAGCAAAGCAGACTCCCCATGGAGCTGGGGGCCTGATGTGGGACTCGATCCCAGGACTCCAGGATCACGCCCTGAGCCGAAGGCAGTCGTCCAACCAACTGAGCCACCCAGGCATCCCTGTGCTGTATTTTTCCATGCACTATTTCAGTAAAGCAGTAAGCAAACTTGCGAGATCATAAAAACAAAGATATGTTTCTAAGATTCTGAAATTGTGCCTAAAAAGTCCCTCTTTAGAAAGACAAATACCATATGATTTCACTCATATGTGGAATCTAAGAAACAATACAAATGAGCATAGGGGAAGGGAAGGAAAAATAAAAGAAAAACAGAGAATGAGCCAAACCATAAGAGACTCCTAACTATAGAGAACAAACTGAGGGTTACTGGAGGTGGGGGGACAGTTGGGGGGGTGAGCTAAATGGTGATGGGTATTAAAGAGGGCACTTGAAATAATAATACACTATATGGTAACTAACGTGAATTTAAATTAAAAAAAAATGGGGCACCAGGGTGGCTCAGTGGGTTAAAACCTTTGCCTTCAGCTCAGGTCATGATCCCAGGGTCCTTGGATCGAGCCCTGCATCAGGCTCTCTGCTCAGCAGGGAGCCTGCTTCCCCCTTCTCTCTCTGCCTGCCTCTCTGCCTACTTGTGATCTCTCTGTCAAATAAATAAAATCTTTAAAAAATTTTTTTAAAGTCCTTATTTTTATCAGCAAAATCAATTCAAAGCACGTAAATAAATGTGGTTGGGTGTGGGGTCCACTTCAGATTCTTTCTCTCTCACTCTGCCCCTCCCCCCTTGCTCGTGCGCGTGCTTTCTCTATCTCTCTCTCTCTCTCTCTCTCTCTCTAAGAAAAAAAAAGGAAAAGAAAAAGATGAATTTTCCTATACACAAAGGATACCTGTAGACCCCAGAAGAAAACCACCAATAACCCAAAACAGAAAGATATAAAAGTAATGAAAGGACACCTAACGTGTTCAACATCACTTTTAATAAAGGAAATGCAAATTAAAACTGTAAATGCATTTTACCTATCAGTATGACAAAAATTTAAAAACTTTGGTACACATCACCATGCTGGTGAGTATATGAGAAAACTAGCACTCTCACTTTTTGCTAGTAGGATATATATCGATAATTTCTGTGGAGGGCTATATGGCGCTATAAAATTTACAAATGCATATGTCCTTTGACAAGGCAATTCCCCTCTAAGAATGTATTCTACAGTTTTATTCTTTCCAGGACTAAGAACTGGGGAGCAGGGAACAGAGGCAGAGGGGGAATTTTTTTTATATACCTACATCCTCTTTTGAACATGTTGAATTTTGTATATTGTTCTTTGTTATTTTATTGCAAAGTGCAATTTTTAACTTGTATTCTTATAAAGGAAGTCATATGTACTTACTCTCCCCTTTAGGTAAAGCCAACATAGAGTAGGAAATTCCACATATGAAGGAAGTAGAGAAAGTCCTCACTACCTGGGCAACAGATAGACTGTCTTCCAGAGACAGGAATTCACTGAACAAAATTCAGAAAGGATTACAAGAATTGATACTTCTCTAGATCTTGAGTGAGTTACAGATTTCTCTAAATTGAGTGAGAGGCGGAAGCAAGAACTGTCCTCCCAAGGGCCCTGTTCCCCCCAAGGAAAGATAAGGGGCATCACGGAAAGGCTCATAGGAGGAGACGAAAAGGACACCATTAGAGGAAAATAGTCACACCATCACATGATGAACAAATGTTACATGAGGAAGAACAAGAAGTGAAACCAAAATGTTGGAAAAGTCAGTGAAATAGAAGCCTCCCTTGTGAAAATGGAATAGAGAAAAACAAGGATGAAAGTGATTAGAAAGATGTTAAATATGGAAGATAGAGATGTGACATACAGACGATTACTATTTCTGAAGAACACAGAAAAACTAATGGTATGGAGGGAAAAAATAAGGATGCAGTGGAGGTAAACTTCCCTGAAATTAAGTAACTCAATCCATGGAATGAAAAGCACTCATTGTATACCCGGAAAAATCAGTAAGAGTGCAATCAAGATGGGATGTGTCCAGTCAAAGTTAACTGCTGCTCAAAGGCAAAGGAATAGCCTGCCAACAATGAAACAGAAGCAGCAGATTACCCAGAAGAGGGACACAAGTTAGACTCTACAATATCTACAGTCTTCTCTACGATATTAGATGACAAAAGACAAAAGAGCAATGCCAGTGGAGTGTTGAGTGAAAGAAGGGACTCACGAATTCTTGACCAAGTTAAAATGTCACTCAGATTTAAAGGAAAAAAAATTATTATAAAACAGAAAGGAACTCAAAGAGTATAGCACTCGAGAGCCCTTTAGAAAAATACGGTCACAATCCAGCCAATTAAAAGTTAAATATAAGCATGTGTTCATTAATGGAAAGTTCACTGCATGAAACCATGTTGGTTCCATCTAGCAACATAGTGTGCACGGTCTTCCTGTAATAAGTCAACTCACCTCCTCCTTCCACTTATGTCCCCCACAGTCCACTCTCAACATGGCAGATGCAGTGACCATGTAACACCTTCAACAGAGCCCTCCAGTGGCTCCACATCTTACACAGGGTGAAGTGAAGTCTGTGCACTGGTCTACGAGGCATGCCCACATGTCCTCCTGACTCCTGCAACCATGTCTCCCGCCCTGCCCTGGAGCTCCCAGCATCCTCACTGCCCCCAAACAATGGGCATGCTCCCCCTCAGGGTCTTTGCTCCAGCTGCTTCCTCCCCTTGGTATGATTTAACTAACTCCTTTTCTCACTTTGGGCTTTGCTCAAAAGTCATCTCTCGGTAGGACCCTCCATGACCACCCTATTTAAAATTCTAACCCATCCCCCCTGGCACCCTGGATCTCACTTATCCTACTTTGTTTTTATCTCCATAGTTCAGCATTTATTCTCTTCTAATATACAATTTCATTTTCTCGTTTATTAGGTGTATTGTTTGCTACTTTTAATTGTACATCCACTCCAGAGGCCAGGGATTTCTGGTTTTGTTGTTGTTGTTGTTGTTGTTTTCTTCACTCATATAGTCCAAGCACTTAGAACAACACATGGTTTGGGATATTCCATATAAACAAAATTAGCAGTAGCACTGAATCAGTTAAGCAAAGAGCTATCTCTAAATATCATAAAGTCTATCAGCTGTAGCAACTTCTTTCTAGATATGCCTTGTGAGGCAAAGGAAACAAAAGCAAAAATAAACTATTACTACCTCAAAATCAAAAGCTTCTGCAGAGTGAAGGAAACAATCAACAAACTAAAAGTCAGGCCATGGAATAGGAGAATATATTTATGAATGACATAGCCAATAAAGGGTTAGTTTCCAAAATATGTAAAGAATTTATAAAACTCAACACCCAAAAACCAAATAACACAATGCACAGAAAATACGAATGGACATTTTTCCAAAGAAAACCTACCGATGGCCAATAGACACAGGAAAGATACTCAACATAGCTGATCATAAGGAAAATGTAAATCAAAACTATAATGAGGTATCACCTTACACCTATCCGAATGGCTATAAAATCAACAACACAAGAAACCACAAGCATTGGCAAGGATGTGAAGAAAAAGGAACCTTCTTGCATTGTTGGTGTGAATGCAAACTGGTGCAGCCACTATGGAAAATCATGGAGGCTTGCCAAAAAGTTAAAAATAGAATTACCCTACAATCCAGTAATTACACTACTAGATATTTACCCAAATACAAAAATACTGATTTAAAGGGTTACGTGCACCCCAATGTTTATAGCAGCAGCATCTACAATAGTCAAATTATGGGAATAGCCCACCTTTCCATCAACTGATGAATGGATAAAAAAGTTGTTATATACGAATATTACTTGGCCATAAAGAAGAACGAAATCTTTTCATTTGCAAGGACATGATTGGAGCACAATACTATGCTAAGCAAAATAAGTCAGGACAGGAAGACACATGCCATGTGATTTCACTCATGTGGGATTTAAGAAACAAAACAAATAAGCAAAGGGGAAAAAAGAGAGGCAAGCCAAGAAACACTCTTAACTACAGAGAACAATGTGATGGTTACCAGAGAGGAGTGGGTAGGGGGGCTGGGTTAAATACGCGCTAGGGATTAAGGAGCACACTTGCTGTGATGAGCCCTGGGTGTTAGGTGGAAGTGTGGAATCACTATATTATACACCTGAAACTAATATTATACTGCATGTTAACTGACTGGAATTTAAATACAAACTTTACTGTGTATTTAACTTCATATATATATATATATATATATATAAATACATATATATGTATATATAGACATAATTCAGTTTAAAAATCTTTTGACCACATATTATGACTACAAAACTAAATACAATTTAAAGAAATTTAGAAAGAAAAGCTAACAAAGTAAAACAGTATTTCAACAATAAAAATTCCTAAAGGGTCATGAAAATCAAAGATTTTTTAAAAATTTTTATTTATTTATTTGACACAGACAGAGAGATCACAAGTAGGCAGAGCAGCAGGCGGTGGGGCAGGGGGGAGCAGGATACCTGCCGAGCAGAGAGCCCAATGTGGGGCTCGATTCCAGGACCCTGAGATCACAACCCGAGCAGAAGGGCTCAACCCACTGAGCCACCCAGGCACCCCCAAAAATCGAAGATTGAGAAGAACGTCAATTGTTTAGTGTTTTCAGAAAAGAATGTTGAAACAAGTATCCCTCAAGTTGATAAACTGAGAAGGGGGTTTGAAGCATATTGTTTAAAGGCATAAAGGTAACAAACAGGAATTAAAAATTTATAAGCATATCTTCCAATTAAGAGAGGGAAGAGAAAAACTAGATCATGTAGCATTTGATATAAATCAGCTTCTAACTGAAAATGGGTGAGGAGTTATTTTGCTTCACCCTCCTCTCTGTGACCTTCAAACCAAACAACAAGACTAATGCTAGACAGAGAAGAAAGGCATTATCTCAGATAAAATAGGAAAACCACTATGGTCCTAAACCACAAACAATGGGCACACCTGCCCAATTCTGCCAAGCCTGGATGGAGCTGGGGGACATGCTCAGAGTTGAGATGTGCCAACTTAGACATCCTTCAGGATACTGATGACCCTGGAAGGGGGGGTGACCATCTCAAAGGGCACCTCCACTGCCCACTGCTATAGTCACCGTATCTGAGCGATGTACCACATTGGGAGGGGGCAGGGAGAAAGCACCATGTTCCACATGGGAGGGAGACTAAGGGAGAAACATGACAACCAGCCATTATTACTGTCTGTAACCCTATGAACTCACATCTAACCAAGGAAAGCTCCCCTCCAGGACACAGGCCCTCATTTAGAAGAATTGCTGGAGGTACACTCCAAGCTGAACAGGACAAGGAAAGGGAAGATCCAGATAAAAGTAGGGGAGGAAAACAGAGCCTGTACATCTCACTAAGCCCAAGGCCACAGATCAGAACACCTTGTCAGAACAACAGAAGAGAGAAATCCTGAGGCTCAAAGCTGGGAAAATTATCCTGCCCCACCCCTTCCATTTGACTTAACTGAGAGCAACAGAAATGAAATAGGTAAAATTCCACATTAGGGTATGATAAGAAACGAGAAAATATTGCGCAGACCAATGCCCCTACGGATAGTGAAGGCATGCTAGAGAGACAGGCTCATGCAACAGATGAAAACTAGAATGGTATTTCTGAATAAACTGAAAGACAAGAACCTACGTGTTGCAAAGAAAGGTCCATGGTGTACCTGGAAAAGTCAACTCAGAATGGCCAACACTGAAACATACCTAGTGAAACTATTAAAAACTTTTTTAAAGTCCATTGAGCACCCAGGCAAAATCACCAAGTCATTTATAAGGGGGAAAATTGTCATTGGACTTGGAGAGCAGGCAGCAAAGTAACATACTAACAAACTGAAGAGTCTCAAAGAGGAAAACGTAAGACAAGGATTTTATACCAACCAAACAGACTCTCAAAAATAAGGATCGTAGATGAATAGTTTTGAACATAGAAGAACTCAGGGAAAACCATCCCTGTGGATGCTGCCTGGAAAATCTCCTAGACAACAAATACGAACCAAACCAAATACCTGGAAAGGCTTCATCAGGAGAATTGCTAGTAAGCATTAAGTACATACTTACCGGGAAAACTATGGCAAAATGATCAAATAAGAATGGTTATGTAATGGGTGCACTGAACCTGGGTGGTTCAGTGCATTAAAGTCTCTGCCTTTGGCTCAGGTCATGGTCCCGGGGTTTTGGAATCGAGCCCCGCATTGGGCTCTCTATGAAGTGGGGAGCCTGCTTCCCTTCCTCTCTCTCTGCCTGCCTCTCTGCCTACGTGTGATCTCTGTCTGTCAAATAAATAAAATCTTGAAAAATAAAATAAAATAAATAAAATAAAAAATAAATGGTTATATACTTTGCCAATGTAGATTCAGTATATCTATCAAAAAGTACTAGATGAGGGCGCCTGGGTGGCTCAGTGGGTTAAGCCGCTGCCTTTGGCTCAGGTCATGATCTCAGGGTCCTGGTATCGAGTCCCGCATCGGGCTCTCTGCTCCGCAGGGAGCCTGATTCCCTCTCTCTCTCTGCCTGCCTCTTTGTCTACTTGTGATCTCTCTCTGTCAAATAAATAAATAAAATCTTTAAAAAAAAAGTACTAGATGAACATCTACAGCTATAGAGTGGAAAACACCTTTTTTTTTTTAAAGATTTTATTTATTTATTTGAGAGAGAGAGACAGTGAGAGAGAGCATGAGCGAGGAGAAGGTCAGAGAGCGAAGCAGACTCCCCATGGAGCTGGGAGCCTGATGTGGAACTCGATCCCGGGACTCCAGGATCACGCCCTGAGCCGAAGGCAGTCGTCCAACCAACTGAGCCACCCAGGCGTCCCTGGAAAACACCTTTTGACACATGGCATGAGAACCAAAGCCATAAACAGAAGGTTTATAATTTTACTACATAGAAATTTTAAACTTTTATATGATCTAAAACACCATAAGTAAATTCAAAGGACAAGCAACAAGCCACATAAAAATATGTGCAACAATGCCCATATCACATTGAAATTTAAAGCGTTCTTTGAATAAATAGAGTTTAAAAATGAGAAAAAACACTATAAATTATAAATATATGTGAAAGGGTGTTCACACTGATTAGTAATTTTAGAATACACAGTAAAATAATGACCTATATTTGGCAGGCTGGCAAACAATGATAATATCAAATGTCAACAAGGGTGTGGCATACATTATGTGTAAGGAATTATGTTGGATGCTACAGATACAAATATAAGTAACATAGAAACAGTGTTCCAGTTCACAAAGAACTTATATTTTTAAGGGGTGTACAAGTGGAAGGGGGAAATTTTTTAAATGAGTACATAATTTTAAAATACAATTCTGATGTGCTACAAAGGAGAAATGCAGGGTGCTTCGAGGAGGACCTGATGTTATTTGGGCAGAGGTATTCTCAGCCACTGTAAACTGATCAACTCTTTAGGAAAATTGGCAAAATGTTAGATATCCACAATATTTGTCTAAATAATTCTACTCCTAAAAAATTTTTAAAAATAATAATTCTATTCCTAAATACCAAGTCTACCAAAACACCGGCCAGATATATATACAAAATGATGCTTACAGCAACACTGTTTATAACAGAAAAAAGAAATAATTCAAATCTTTCTTAGAGGATATTGACTAAAAGAGGGTACATCCAAAGAATTCAACCATCAGAAAGAATGATTTTTCACCCAAAATAATAACATATGTAGGAATAAACCTAACCAAAGAGGTGAAAGACCTGTACTCTGAAAACACTGATCAAAGAAATTAAAGATGACACAAAGAAATGAAGAGACATTCCATGCTCATGGATTAGAAGGAAAAATATTGTTAAAATGTCTATGCTACCCAAAACACTCTACGTATTCAATGCAATTCCTATCAAAATACCAACAGCATTTTTATAGAACTAGAACAAACGATCCTAAAACTTGTATGGAACCATAAGAGACCCTGAATAGCCAAAGCAATCTTGAAAAAAGAGGAGCAAAGCTGGAAACATCACAACTTTAGACTTCAAGTTATATTACAAAGTTATAGTAATCAAAACAGTATGGTGATGGCACAAAAAATAGATACACAGATCAACAGAACAGAATAGAAAACCCCAAAATGGACCCACAGCAATACGTTCAATTTTTCACAAAGCAGGAAAGAATATCCAACATACCTTCAATAGTCTCTTCAACAAATGGTTTTGGGAAAACTGGACAGCAACAGGCAAAAGAATTAAACTGAACCACTTTCTTAAACTACAAATATAAATAAATTAAAAATGAATTAAAGACCTAAGTGTGAAACCTGAAACCTTAAAAATTCTAGAAAAGAGAACAGGCAGTAATTTCTGACATGGCCATAGCAACTTTTTTCTACATAAGTCCCCTGAGGCAAGGGGAAAAAAAGCAAAAACAAACTATTGGGACTATATCAAAATAAAAAGTTTCTGTACAGTGAAGAAAACAATGAATGAAACCAAAAGTCAACAATAGATTGGGATTAGGTATTTGCAAATGACGTATCTGAATAAGGGTTAGTATCCAAAATATATGAAGAAGTTATAAAACTCAACACCAAAACCCTTCAAACAACCCAATTTAAAAATGGGCAGAACTAATATAACACTGTATGTTAACTAACTGGAATGAAAATAAAAACCTTTAAAAAATGGGTAGGACACATGAACAGACATTTATCCAAAGAAGATATACAGATGGCCAACAGACAAATGAAAAGATGTTCATCAACCTTACCATCAGGGAAACACAAATTAAAAACTGCGCTGAACTGTTCTCTCACACCAGTCAGAATGGCTAAAATCAAACAGCACAAGAAACAACAGGTATTGGTGAGGATGTGGAGAGAAAGGAACCCTTGTGCCCTGTTGGTATGAATGCAAACTGGTGAAGCCACTGTGGAAAAGAGTATGGAGGTTCCTCAAAAAGTTAAAAACAGAACTACCCTATGATCCAGCAAATGCACGACTAGATAATTACCCAAAGAATACAAAAATATTTTTCAAATGATTCAAAGGGATACATGCACTCCAATGTTTATAGAAGCATTATTATATACAATAGCTAAATTAGGAAACAGTCCAAGTGTCCATTGACTAATGAATGGATAAAGAAGTTGTGGTATATATAATGGAATACTACTCAGTCATAAAAAAGAGAGAAAGCTTATCATTTGCAATGGAGTTTAATATGGAATTTAAGAAACAAAACAAAGAAGCAAAAGGGAATGAAAGGAGAGAGGGGCAAGCCAAGAAACAGACTCTTAACTATAGAGAACAAAATAATGGTTACCAGAGAGAAGGTGGGTGGGGAGAGGGGTTAAATAGGTAATTGGGATTAAGGAGCACATTGTGATGAGCACCCAGGTAATGTATGGAAGTCTCTCATCACTATAATGTTGTACACCTGAAATGGATACTACACTCTATGGTAACTAACTAGAGTTTCTTTCTTTTTTTTTTTAAGATTTATTTACTTATTTATTTGAGAAGGAGAGAGAGAGAGATCAAAAACATGGGAGGAAGGTATAGGGAGAAGCAGACTCCTCACTGAGCTGGAAGACTGATGTGGAACCCAATCATAGGCCCCTGGGATCACAACCTGAACCAAAGATAGATGTGTAAATGACTGAACCACCCAGGTGCCCCTACTGGAATTTAAATTAAAACTTAAAAGAAAGAATACAGGATTTAGGTTGACCAAATCCAAGTCAGATTCCTTGTGTGATTTCAAATATACTATACAATTTTTCTGAATCTATGTTTCCTAAACTACAAAACAAGGATAATTGTTATAAGACTTGATTTGATTATTGTGGATAAAGTGGTTAGTTCAGTGTTCAGAATCTAAAAGAACTCATTAAATTGTAGACATTAAAAATAAAATTAAAAAGTTAAAGCAAAAGTTTTTTAAAAGAATGCTAAAGATGTCTACATATTGACACACAAAGATGTGCATTATGTGAAAACAACACCAAGTACAAGATTGTGTTAATATGAGCATATTTCTAAAAACAAATATATATTATATATTCTGCATATACAGAAAATACCTGGAAGAAAAGAAACAAAGCATTTGGAAGAATATTGAAATATACTGAGATAATATATTGAGATAATATAACTTTTACCAAGTTATATATCTATACTGTTTACAATTCTCATCCCAAGCAAGAATTATTTCTTGAAAAAAAATTAAATTCAAAAAAACAAAACATTTCTTTAAACCGATCAGTGCAAAGGAGCCTCAACTTTTCTTGCATTTTGATATTTAAGATGCACACAAACACATGGGGTACCTCTAACTTTACCAATGGTGAAGGAACAAAGTTTTCTTCCTAATCATTAAAAGCAACACACACAGGGCGCTGGGTGGCTTAGTGGGTTAAAGCCTCTGCTTTTGGCTCAGGTCACGAACCCAGGGTCCTGGGATCAAGCCCTGCATCGGGCTCTCTGCTCAGCAGGGAGCCTGATTCCTCCTCTCTCTCTGCCTGCCTCCCTGCCTACTTGTGATCTCTGTCAAACAAATAAATAAAATCTTTAAAAATGAACAAAACACACACACACACACACCCTTCCTTTACTTCATATATATGGTGTTTAATATTGTAGTCTTTCCTGGGACACCTGGGTGGCTCAGTTGGTTAGGCGGCTGCCTTTGGCTCAGGTCATGATCCTGGGGTTCTGGGATTGAGCCCCACATCGGGCTCCCTGTTCAATGGAGAGCCTGCTTCTCCCTCTCCCTCTGCCTGCTGCTCTGCCTACTTATGCTCCCTCTCTATCTCTCCGTCAAATACATAAATAAATAAATCTATAAAAAATATTGTGGCCTTTCCTTTTAGGTTCTGTTCCTTACATTCAAAATGCAGGTTATAAATAAATTCACCTTATCTGTGCCTTCTGCTAAAGTAAACTGAAACAACTAAAACTTTCAGTCCCATTATCACTATAGTCTAAAAGCTTGACTCAGGCTGCAACCACCCTTTCATTTGGAGCTCTTGTTAAAATGCCATACTACAACTCCTCTGAATAAAAACAAACCCTAGAATATGACATTAGGCTTCCTTTGTTGCTACTTATAATGACTAAGTTCTGTGCTTATAATACAGATTTCATTTAATTATTACATATCAAAGGATTTTATATGGTTTCTCTCATTATGTCTTAATTCAACTTGTTTAGGATACTGTCACACACTTCCAGGTGAGAATGAGGAAAAGAGATTGAGCAACTGACTTAAAAGTAATAAAGCAATAAACCAGGAATGTCAGTCAGGGAAAAAAAAAACAGCTTAGATCTCCTATATTAAGGCTGAATACCAGTTGTACACTATTCGTCTCTAGGGCAAGCTATAAAGCTTTGAAAGTCACCTTCAACAATCATTCAACATGAGTCATGTCCCACTGCCTTACTATTACCTAGTGGAACAGCCTCAGATCTTGTTATAACCTTTTTAGTATGCTGAAGCCAATTGAACACTCACCATTCAGCAAGAGAAACTAGTTCTGAAACATTTAATAATTTGCCCATAGCCAATGAACGGTCTCACTGCAACTTCTTTCCAAATCCTTTACTATTTCTCTGCAGAAGTCAGAAAATGAGAAAAATATTTTAATTATAAGATGAATAGTTTATGAATTTATTTAGCAGAATTTAAGTCCAAATACTTATTAGGTGCCTTTTGGTTGTTGTTGTTGTTGTTCCAGAAACTGTGCTAACCACTATGAACATAAAAATTGCAAAGACACTCACCTGATCCCCAAGAAGTCCAGGCTTGTTGGGGAGACATAGCTCACAAATCATTATCATACTAAAATTCTACTTCCCTAAGTTTTAATGAAGACCGAAATCACCAAGAAAATAGGTGCAGTTAGGACTATGAATTACTACATTAATCCAGTACATTATTTTCCCACTCTCTTCCCGTAGAATTTATGTGTATTTCTAAATATCATTCCTACTAAAAGGAAGCAGGGATCCTTGGAGAAACAGCTGGTTCCAAATGTGAAGCATGGAATTAATGAGATGAAATTGGGATATCTTGTGGTGCCTAGAAATCAAGGAGATGCCCAAAGACTAATGGGACTATGTTAAATGGACAATGGTAATGAACCTGAAGTAGCCCAATTTGACTCATTAGGGATAATCCCAGCAAAATAAAAAAATAATGACATTACTGAATTAGAAAACACTAATTAAAATATTGATACTAAAAGAAGAAGAAAAGCACAGAAAAATAAAGTTCTTCTTTACAGAATAATAGAGATAATAAATAAAGGAAATGACAGTCTGGGGGGAATCACCATTTTGTACATCTTATATAGTCACCAAAACATGCTAAAATCATTGAGTAGAAGGTTGCTGGGGAAGATATTCACAAAGTTTCACTCCACAAATTATCAATGACAAAAAGGAAGAGAAGAGTGATCAAGCTTACAATGACTACCTGGTGGGGAGCTTGACACTACATGCCTTCTAAGGTGATGTGATGAGACACAACATATCACCTAGGTAGCCTTCTTGCTGAAACTGATTAATTAGACAAATTCAGAATGTGGGGTACTTTATTGGACAACTTGCCTCTTAAAAGAAAATTCACCTTCATAAAAAATTTATTTCCATAAAAAATAAAACTAACATTTTAAAAAAAGTGTGAACTTAAGCTTCTGGGAAATGGAATAGATGTACTTTTCCCTATTCTTTCTATAAGTACAACTAAAATCCCTAGACATGAGATGGAAAATTAATATAAGAAGGTTCTGAAAGGTGGAAAGGAAAAGGCAAACTGTTTAAGGAAATTGGGACTCAGGAACAACACAGTGGCAAGTTGCTTGAGTCAACCCAGCATCCTGTATCCAGAGAAAATATCCCTTATGAATCAAAGGGAAATCAAAATATTCTCAGATAAAAGAAAATAAGAGAGTTTGTTGCTAGCAGACTTATCCTAAAAGAACAGCTAAAGGAAGTTCTCTCAACAGAAAGGAAATGATAAAAGAAGGAATCTAGGAACATCAAGAATAAATAATAAAAATGAACGTAATTATAATACTATTTCTGTCTCCTCTTAAGACTTCTAAATTATGTCTAATGGTTGAAACAAAAATTATAATCCTGTCTGATGTGGTTCTGAATGTAGGTAAAAAATTATAAGTGAGGAGATAAAGAGAGGTAAGACTTCTGCATTTCGCTCCAAGTGGTAAAATATCCACACCAGCAGACTGTGATAAATCATATGTGTAATGTAATACTTAGAGGGCCACTAATAATATGTAAAAAGCTACAATCAAAACAATTTAGAGGGGTGCCTGGGTAGCTCAGCGGGTTAAAGCCTCTGCCTTCAGTTCAGCTCTTGATCTCAGGGTCTGGGATCAAGCCTGTCAGGATCTCTGCTCAGCAGGGAGCCTGCTTCCCTCCTCTCTCTGCCTGCCTCTCTGCCTACATGTAATCTCTGTCTGTCAAATAAATAAAAATCTTTTTTAAAAAATTAGAAAGATCAAAATAGAATTCTAAAAAACTGTTTAAGATAATCCACAGGAAGAGGGAGAAAAGAGGAAAAAATATCTTAAGAAATAATGGCTGAAAACTTCCCCAAATTATTGGAAAATAATAACCTCTACATCTCAGTGAACTGCAAGCAGGATAAACTCAAATCGATCCACAAACAGGCACATTCTAGTAGAAATGCTAAAAATCAAAAAACAAGGAGTAAAAATCTTGAAAGCAGGAAGAGAAAAACAACTTAGCATTTACAACAGAACCATAATAAGACTAACAGCCGACATCTCATCGGAAACAATGAAAGCCAGAAGGCAATGGGATAGCACATTCAAAGTACTCAAAGGAAACAAAACAAAACAAAACTATCAGCCAGGTATCCTATAGCCAGCAAAGTTATCTTTCAAAGTGAAGGTGAGGGGAGCATGGGTGTCTCAGTGGGTTGGGCCTCTGCCTTCGGCTCAGGTCATGATTTCAGGGTCCTGGGATCGAGCCCCACATCGGGATCTCTGCTCAGCAGGGAGTCTAAATCCCCCCCCCCGCCTGCCTCTCTGCCTGCTTGTGATCTCCCTCTGACCAATAAATAAATAAAATCTCTAAAAAAAATTAAAACAAAAAAAAAAACACACAAAAGAACAAAGTGAAGGTGAAAAGGGTATATGCCCATAAGAAAGGAAAACATGATTTTGAAGGGATATTTGTATATTCGTGTTCATAGCAACATTATTCACAGTAGCCTAAAAGTGCAAGCAACTCAAATGTCAGATGAATGGATAAACAAAATGTAATGTATACATAAGTGTAATATTATTCAGACTTAAAAATAAAGAAAAGGAAAGTCACATGCTACAATATGAAAACAGTATGTAAGGTGAAATAAGCTAAATACAAAAGGACAAATATTGTATAATATACTTTATAGTGGGTAACTAGAGTGGTGTTTGCCAGGGGCTGGGGGAAGGTGAGGATGGAGAGTTAGTGTTTAATGAGTATAGAATTTCAGTTTTTCATGATGGAGAATTCTGGAGGCTGATGATGGTGGCCATACAACATTGTTAACATACTTAATATCACTAAACTGTATACCTAAAAATGGATACAATGGTAAATTTTGTTATGTGTATTTCACTGCAATAAAAAAAATTAGGGGAAAAATGAAGGTGATATAAAGACTTTCCCAAATAAACAAAAACTGAGAGTATTTGTTGCTAGTATACTTGCCTTACAAGAAATACCAGAGTAAGTTCTTCTCAGTGAAAGCACATGAGCCCAAAAGGTAATTCAAATCCACACACACAAAAAAATCAAAGAGCACCTAAAGGTAATTAAGTAATTATAAATAAGAGCAAAAATGTATGTTTTTCTCCTTTCTTCTCTGGATTTAAAAAACAATTATATAGGTGTGCATGGGTGGCTCAGATGTTAAGCATCTGCCTTCAGCTCAGGTCATGATCTCCAGGTCATGGGATTGAACCCCATGTTGTTGGGCTCCCAGATCAGTGGGGAGTTTGCTTCTCCCTTTCTCCCCCTCCCCCCTTTCTTGTGAAGTCTCTCTCTATCTCTCAAATGAATAAATAAAATCTTAAGCAATTATATAAAATATGATCCATAGAGTATATTGTTGGAAATATAATGTATAGAAATATATGCGTAATATATCTACCAACAATTGAAAACAGATGGCCTGGAGTAAAGTTATACTGAGTTAAGGAAGTTACTACAGGTTGGCTAATGTAATAATTATAACAATGCATGGTTAGGTTTATAATATTAACATGTATAATATGGTAACAATAATATAACAAGAAGTAAAAAAAGAGAATAGAGCTATATAGAAGTAACATTTCTGTATCTCATTGGAATTAAGTATAAATCTGAAGTCGATTCTGATAAGTTCTCAGAATATAATGAAAAGAGATAAAATTTAAAAAGTCATTAAAGAAAATAAAAGGTCTGTATTTATTTCCTAGAGCCACAGTAACAGATAACCACAAATAGAGTGGCTTAAAACAACAGAATTGTATTCTTTCCCTCTTCTGGAGGGAATAAAATAAATTTTATTTTAAATTTAAAAATAAATTTTAAAAGTTTAAATATAAACTTTATTTTTTATAAATAAAAAGATAAAAGTCTGAAATCAAGGTGTCAGCAGGACATGTTCTCTCTGAAGTTTCTCAGAAAGAGTCCTTCCTTGCCTATTCCAGCTTCTTGTGGTTCCCAGTTATCATACACATTCTTGGCTTGTACTTGCATCTCTTCCTCTGTCTTCACATGGCTTTCTTTCTGTGTGTCTCTGCATATACTTTTCTTACAATGACTTTAATCGTTACATTTAGGGACCACCCTAATTAATCCAGGATGATTCATCTCAAGATCTCCAACCTGCCAGTCAACCCACTAAAATATTAACACTAGAAATCACTCACTTAATGCAGAAGAAAGCAATGAGAGGAGTAACAGAGGAACAAAAAAAGATAAGACACACAGAAAACCAAAAGTAAAATGGCAAATATAAATCTAATAATACTAAAGGTGAATGGATTAAACATTCCAATAAAAGGGCACAGTTTGTCAGACTGGATAAATAAACACATGATCTGGCCATATGCTATCCAGGAAGTATAGTTTAGATACAAAATAGAAATGGATAGAAATAAGTGAATTAAAAAAAAGGTATCATGCAAATAGCAACCACAAGAGAGTTCAGGTGCCTATAGTAGTATCAGATGTAATAGACTTTGAAATAAAAATTTTACTAGGGCGCCTGGGTGGCTCAGTTGGTTAACTGACTGCCTTTGGCTCAGGTCATGATCTTGGAGTCCTGGAATCAAGTCCCACATTAGACTCCCTGCTTGGTGGGGAGTGTGCTTCTCCTTCTGATCTCTCTCCTCTCATGCTCTCTCTCATTCTCTCTCTCTCTACCAAATAAATAAAATCCTTTTAAAAAAATTTTACTAGAACGGGGAACCTGGGTGGCTCAATCTGTTGAGCATCTGCCTTCAGTCCAGGTCATGATCTTAGAGTCCTGGAATTGAGCCCCATGTCGGACTCCTGGCTCGGTGGAGAGTCTGCTTCTCCCTCTGCCTTCTGCTCCCCCTGCTTGTGCGCTCTCTCTCTCTCTCTCTCTTGCTCTATCTCAAATGGATAAATAAAATCTTTTTTAAAAATGTTACTAGAAGGTGCCTGGGTGGCTCAGTGGGTTAAGCCTCTGCCTTCAACTCAGGTCATGATCTAAGGGTCCTGGGATAGAGTCCCACATCGGGCTCTCTGCTTGGCAGGGAGCCTGCTTCCTCCTCTCTCTCTCTCTCTCTCTCTCTCTCTGCCTGCCTCTCTGCTTACTTGTGATCTCGCTCTGTCAAATAAATAAATAAAATCTTAAAAGAAAATGTTACTAGAGATAAGGACATCATGATAAAAGGGTCATGTCATCAGAAGACATAACAAGTATATATGCACTTAATAATAAAGCACCAAAATACATAAAGCAAAAAGTGACAGAAATGAAGGGAGAAAGGACAATTCAACAGTAGTAGCTAAAGACTTTAATACCCACTTTCTATAATAGACAGAACTATACAGAATCTCAACAAGGAAATAGATCTGAAAAATACTCCAGGCCAGTCAGAACACTAGATCTGTAGAACATGCAACCCAATACAGCAGTATATACATTCTTCTCAAGTGCACACAGAACATTCTCAAGAACATACCATGTGCCTGGCCATAAAACAAACCTCAATCAATTTAAAGGGACTAAAATAATGCAAAGAATGTTGCCTAATCAAAATGGGATGTAATTAGAAATCAACAGCAGAAAAACGTTTGTGAAACTCACAAATATGTAAAGATTAAACAACACACTCCTAAATAACAATGGGTCAGAGAAGAAATTAAAAGAGAAATCCAAAATACTTTAAGATGAATGAAAATGAAGAATTAACATACCAAAACTTATGGTTTTGAAGAATTAACATACCAAAACTTACGCTGCAGTGCAGCAGTGCTTAGAGGGAAATTCACAGTGGTAAATACCTATGTTAATGTTAGAAGGTAGGGAAGAGACAGTAAGTATCCCCCAAACTGAGAAGGTATTTT
Organism: Neogale vison; assembly: GCF_020171115.1. Classification (NCBI taxonomy): domain Eukaryota; kingdom Metazoa; phylum Chordata; class Mammalia; order Carnivora; family Mustelidae; genus Neogale; species Neogale vison. Next base: position 65,981,381 of record NC_058095.1, read on the forward strand.
GAGACTGGAAAACAAAAAAGGTGACTCCATACAGTTTACATAGAGATTTATTCAGGGTAACTAACTCACAGGAGGGATTGGGCAGACGAGGATCCAGTCAGCTGTGCAGTCATTCTCTACAGAGTCTGGACCTTCATCCACAGATTTTATGGAGTGAGGGGGTGTACAGAAGGGCACTGTAGTGAGATCAAAGGGTTCCCATGCATTTCAAAGGGTTTGTATGCACTGAATTAACATCGAACATTTAACTAGACCTCGTGGTACCACCTATGCGTCAGGAAGGGGAGAGACTATTTTATCTCTAACAAACTTGAGGAGGGACAAAGAAAGACTCCCCCATCCCAGACTTTGTGGGCATTTCTAAGGTATATAGATATTAATCTCCAAGGGAACAAATAGCCCCAAGAGAGGTCTTTGAGTGAACATGAACAAGATGGAAGGCCAAAGATGGAGTCAGTATTGCTAGTATGCCTACAGTTAAAAAGAAAAAAATCTCAAATCAATAACTTAACCTTTCACTTTATTTTTTTTAAGATTTTATTTTATTTATTTGACAGAGAGAAATCACAAGTAGACAGAGAGGCAGGCAGAGAGAGAGAGAGGGAAGCAGGCTCCCTGCTGAGCAGAGAGCCCGATGCGGGACTCGATCCCAGGACCCTGAGATCATGACCTGAGCCGAAGGCAGGGCCTTAACCCACCAAGCCACCCAGGTGCCCCTCACTTTATTTTTTTTAAAGATTCTATTTATTTATTTGACAGAGAGAGATCACAAGTAGGCAGAGAGGCAGGCAGAGAGAGAGGAGGAAGCAGGCTCCCTGCTGAGCAGAGAGCCCGATGCGGGACTCGATCCCAGGACCCCGAGATCATGACCTGAGCCAAAGGCAGCGGCTTAACCCACTGAGCCACCCAAGCGCCCCAACCTTTCACTTTGAAACACTAGAAAAAGAGAAGTAAACTAAACCTAACGCACACAGAAGGAAGTAAATAATGGGTCAGAGCAAAAAGTAATGAAATAGGGAATAGGAAAACAATAGAGAAGATAAATAAAACCAAAATCTGCTTCTTCGAAGAGATCAACAAAACTGACAAACCTTTAGTTAGGTTGGCCAAGAAAATATAAGAGACAACTGAAATTACTAGAATCAGAAGTGAAAGAGGGGATATTACTACCAACCTTACAGAAATAAAAAGAATTATAAAAAATAAATTTAATTTATTAAATTATATTTATAAATTAATTTATTAAATATAATTATAAAACAATTATATAAAAAGAATTATAAAACAATACTGTGAACAAATCCATGCCAACAAATTAGATAACTTAAAGTGAAATGGAAAAGTTCTTGGAAACATACCAACTACCAAAACTGACTCAAGAATAAAATATTCTGAACAGAGCTATGACAAGTGAAAAGACTGAATTAGTAATAGAAAATTATCCACAAAGAAAAGCCATCCCCAGAGTTCACTGCTGAATTGTACTAGATGTTTTTGAGAGATTTTATTTATTTGACAGAGATCATGAAAGAATACAAGCAGGGGGAGCAGCAGAGGGCGAGAGAGAAGTAGGCTCCGCATTGATCAGGGAGCCCAATACGGGGCTTGATCCCCAGACTCTGGGATCATGACCTGGGCTGAAGGCAGATGCTTAACCAACTGAGTCACCCAGGTGCCCTGTACTAAACATTTAAAGAGCAATATTCAGTATCAATTCTTCACAGACTGTTCCCAAAAATAGAGGAGAAAGGAAAATTTCCCAACTCATCTTATGAGACCAGTATTATCCTAATATCAAAACCAGATAAAGACATCAGAAAAAACAAACAAACATAAAACTACAAATCAGTAGCTTTTCTGAATATGGACATAAGAAAATCCTTAAGAAAATACTAGTAAACCAAATCCAACAACATAAAACAATAACAACAACAACCCACAAAAGCTATATACCATTGACCAAATTATTTACCCTAGGAATGGAAGGTTGGTTTAATATCCAAAAATCAATCATTTCAATACAAGACATTTAAAAATAACATGGTCATCTCAATAGATACAGAAAAAGCACATCTTCCTTATCCATTCGTCCGTTGAAGGGCATCTTGGTTCCTTCCATAGTTTGGCGACCATGGCCATTGCTGCTATAAACACTGGGGTACAGATGGCCCTTCTTTTCACAACCTCTGAATCTTTGGGGTACATACACAGGAGTGCAATTGCAGGGTCATAGGGAGTTCTATTTTTAATTTCTTGAGGATGTGGTCCATATACACTAGGGAGTATTATGCCTCCATCAGAAAGGATGAATACCCAACTTTTGTAGCAACATGGACAGGACTGGAAGAGATTATGCTGAGTGAAATAAGTCAAGCACAGAGAGTCAACTATCATAGGGTTTCACTTATTTGTGGAGCGTAACAAATATCATGGAGGACAAGGGGTGTTAGAGAGAAGAAGGGAGTTGGGGTAAATTGGAAGGGGAGGTGAATCATGAGAGACTATGGACTCTGAAAAACAATCTGAGGGCTTTGAAGTGGTGAGGGGGTGGGAGGTTGGGGTACCAGGTGGTGGGTATTATAGAGGGCACGGATTGCATGGAGCACTGGGTGTGGTGAAAAAATAATGAATACTGTTTTTCTGAAAATAAATAAATTAATTTAATTTAAAAAAAAAGAAAAAGCATTTAACAAAATCCAAACTTTTTCCTGATAAAAACATTCAACAAACTAGAAGCAAACATTCTCAACCTGATAAAAGTCATCTACTAAAAATCCATAGCTAACATCATTCTTAATAGTGAAAGACTGGATGCTTCCCCCCTAAGACCAGGAAAAAGGCAGAGATGCCTGGAGCTCCTGGTAAGGGCAATTAGGCAAGAAAAAGCACCCACACTGGAAAAGAAGAGATAAGACTACTATATTCACAGATTACATGGTCCCGTATTTAGGAAACCCTATAACCTACTGAAAAACTATCAGAACTCATAAACTTTATCCAGGTTGCAGGATCAAGACATATATACAAAAATGTATTGTATTGATATATACTTGCAACGAACAATCCAAAAATGAAATTAAGTAAACAATTCCATATGGATTTGGTTATTTACAATACCATTTACAATAACATCAAAAATAATAAAATACTTCATTTAACCAGAAAAATGCCAAACTTTTACCCTGAAAATTACAAAATATTGTTGAAAGAAATTAAGAATAAATAAATGGGGAAACATTCTGTGTTGATGGATTGGAAGACTTCATGTCAAAATGGCAGTACTCTCCAAACTGATATACAATACAACATAATCATATCAAAATCTCAGTTGATTCTTTATGGAAATTGATAATGATATTTAAAAATCCATATGGAATCGCAAGGCCCAGAACTGCCAAAAGAGTCTTGAGAAATAAAAATAAAGACTCACAATTCCCAATTTCAAAACTTACTATACAGCCACATTAATCAAGATGGTGTGGTACTGGTGCAAGGATGGACATAGAAAGCATTAGAACCAAACTGAGAGTAAAAAAATAAACCCAAACATCTGTGGTGAACTAAATTTCAGAAAGAGTGACAAGACTATTCAACAGGGAAAGAAGAGTGTTTTCAACAAATGGTGCTGGGACAACCAGATAAACACAAACAAAAGAAAGTTGTACCCTTATCTCATATATATGCAAAAGCTACTTGAAATTGGATCAAACATTTAAGAGCTAAAACTGTATTTTGCAATATATAAATATATATAAGTATCAAGTAAATGTTTTATACACCTGAGACTAATATAATGTTATACATCAATTACACCTCAATTTTTAAGAAGCACTAAATCTATAAATCTCTTAGAAGAAAATATAGAGGTGAATCCTAATGACCTTAGACTTGGTGAAGAATTCTTCCCAAAATCACAACAAAAATAAAGATAAATAGAACTGCACCACAATTAAACATTTCTCTGTTTAAAAGAACACCATCAAGAATGGGAAAAACCACCTGCAAATCATGTACTAATAAGCATTTAATATCCAGAATATATAAACAACCTCAACAACAACCGCAAGAACAACTCAATTTTAAAGTGAGCTAAAGACTTGAATACATCTTTCTCTAAGAAGATAAATAAATGGCGAATGAAGACATGAAAAGATACTCAACATCACTAGTCATCAGAGAAATATAACCCAAAGCCACAAGGAGATTCACCCCTCCTAAGCTAGAATTAAAAAGTCAGATAATAACAAATGTTGACAAGGATATGGGAACATCAGAACCTTCATTCATTGCTGCGGAGAATTTAAAATGGTGCAGCCAATTTGTAAAACAATCTGGCAGCTCCTCAAATGATTAAACATGGAATTACCAAGATGACCCAGCAATTCCACTCCTAGGTAGGTATATACCCACCAAATGAAAACATATGAAACCATAAGAATTTGTGAAAAAGTAAGTAGGCATAGTAAGCAGCATCATTTATAATAGCAAAGATGATAACAATTCATTTTTTAAAAAATTTTTTTTAAGATTTTATTTATTTATTTGACAGAGAGAAATCACAAGTAGACGGAGAGGCAGGCAGAGAGAGAGAGAGGGAAGCAGGCTCCCTGCTGAGCAGAGAGCCCGATACGGGACTCGATCCCAGGACCCTGAGATCATGACCTGAGCCGAAGGCAGCGGCTTAACCCACTGAGCCACCCAGGCGCCCAGATGGTAACAATTCAAATGCCTGTCAAATGATGAATGGATGAACGAGTGGCATATCCATACACTAGAATTCTATTTTCCCATAGGAGGAATGACATACTGCTACTCGCTGCAACGCGAACCTTGAAGACATTAACGCGAACCTTGAAGACATTATGGCAAGTGAGAGAAGTGAGGCACAAAAGACCACATGTTGTATGATTCCATTCACATTAAGGGGAAACTAAAGTACCATGAAGAAGACTTTGTTTACCAGAAGGTGGGTACTGGAGAGAATGGGAGACCGTCCACCTAGGCTCTGACAGAAACCTGGGTTTGGCCTCCCCTAGGACATGCAGGACACTGTGGTTGTTGGTCTCCAGAAAGAGAATGCTTCTCTTGTCAAAGCATGAAGAAGCCAGAAGACTGAATTTGGGAAGCTCACCGAGAAACCACCCATGTCACAAATCGGTCTGTAGTCAATCCCGACAGTGGCTAACTATGCATCCTCTATCAGAGGGAAACAAAACAGGGATGCCTGGGTGCCTCATTTGGTTAAGCAGCTGCCTTCGGCTCAGGTCATGATCCCAGCGTCCTGGGATCGAGTCTCACATCGGGCTCCTTGCTCTGCAGGGAGCCTGCTTCTCCCTCTGACTCTGCCTTCCACTATGTCTGCCTGTGCTCGCTCTCGCTCTCTCTCTGACAAATAAATAAAGAAAATCTTAAAAAAAAAAGAGGGAAACAAAACAAAATAATCTTTGATTACCATCCTTGCTCCTGGGCCGCTACTCTGGGAGAAATAATAGAGAGCTCCTGGTTCGAGGCCAGCCTGCTCCTACCTTCCCTGCCCTCCCCTCCACTTGAGCTCCTTCCTGTCTTTTCCACTGGTTCCCTTCTATCCTGGCTGACCCAGTCCAGTCCCTCAGAATCCTCTTCTTGTTATTACTTTTAAAGGCTGGAGCTTCCCAGGAGTCTAGCTTCAGTTCTCCTCTCTAGTCTACCTCTTCCAGGCAATCTCACCTACTCTCATGGTTTTAACTTCCACAAGAACAGACTTGTCCCCCCAAATCCACATCTACCTTAAACCAGACACCTAGATTTCCAACTTCATAACACACACATCCGTATGGCTGCCACACTTAATGGATCATTTTCTGCAGACTCTGTCATAGTTTGGGTTCCCTCAAATCTACCTCCTTAAGGTAAAGATTTGAGAGCAAACTGTTTATTTGAGAGCAAACTGACATGAGAAGCCTTGAGCAGAGGAGTAAGAAGGCGAAGCATGGAATGAAAGCATGTTTCATCAAGAAAGTTACAACGGAGGGCACCTAAAACTTGATCCCACTGGGGAACTCTGGGACCCAGCATATAACATAGACCCAGCAGCGCTATCCCAGTGGAGGGGCAGGGAGCTGCTGTAGTCATATGCTGTTACCCTTGTTTGAAGGCTTCTGGGGAGTTGGAAGGGTGTGGATTTCCCAGCAGTTTCACTCTGGTGCTGTGGGTTGCAAAGTGGGCACCTGAAATCTCTCTGGCAAAGAAATGCAGGTACTAACACTGGGAAGGCAGGTCAGCGTCACAGAAGTGGTGAGGGGAAGGGGATACAGGCAGGGTATCCATGCCTCGGCTACCCACTCAAACCCGGAGTTCCTCTCAGATTCCCTATCGTAGTTGCTATCACCCAGGCCAGAGAAAAGTGGTGTCAAAACCAGTTCCTCTCTCTCTCTCTCTCTCTCTCTCTCTCTGTCCTTTACCTCCACACCCAGGTTCCTGAGGTTTCTATGCCCTGAGTGGTACATCCTTTCCCTTTTTGTCATCCCCACTGCCAAAGCCTTGGTTGCTAACTGGATTTCCTACACTCAGCCTCTTCCACCTCTCATCCATCCATAAAAAAACTGCCAGCATGAACATGCTAAAATGCAAATCCATTTAAACCCTATATTAAAAATACTTCAGTGCTTTATAATGAGGTATCTGGAATAATCAAAATTCACAGAGACAGTCAGCAGAAAGGTGGCTGCCAGGGCCTGGGGAGAGGGAATGGGGAGTCAATGTTGAATGGGGACAATCTCAGTCTGGGAGATGGAAAAGTTCTGGAGGTGGATGGTGGAGATGGTTGCACAATGGTTTGAATGTATTTAATGCCACTGAACTATATACACTAAAAATAGTTAAGGCGGTAAATGTCAAGTCTATTTTACCACACTAAAAAAAACCTTTAATACTTCAATGGTTCCCACTGCCTAAGGAAGAAAGTCCAAGTATCTTCCCATGATGCATTTAGCCCATCCTCTAGACCTCACCTGTCCTTCCGGCCTCATCTCCTACCACCCCAGCTCTGAGTTTCCCCTCCCAGCATTTCACACTACATGTAGTCTCCAGATACATCTGGCTTTTCCATGTCTGTTTCCCACCGGGCTTTCTGGTTTCTCTTCCTAGAGCACCATTCCCACCCTTGTATGTGAGCAATTTCTCTTCATTCCTCCAAAGTCATTCATTCATTTGTTCAATGATTATCTACTGGGTCTTTGATTCCCATCTTAGGAAACGGAGTGGCAGGAAAGGCAGGTCAGGAACAAGTGATTTGAAGTGAACACAAGTATAAGGTCCTTGAGAGGCATCTAAGAAGGGGGTCTCGCCTCACCTGGGAACGTCAAGGTTGCAGAAGCATAAGTACCTCTGCATGTCAGGGACCCTCTGATGGTTATCCTCTCTCCTTGGTGCTACCTCTGAGCTTTGTATGTACTTCTAATTTCTGCACATACCACATTGTTTATAATCATTTTATAAGCTTCTATATTAGTCATGATTCTCTAGGTTGCCAGTGACATTAAGCCCATATGAAGAAAAAGAGATGGGAGGAGGAATCATCAGCTTCCATAAATAAGCCATGGAAAGCGCAGAGGTGGTTGGGGCCTGCGGAACAAAGGAATCTGGGAACATCCACTCTCCATGCCTTTTGGTGTGTTACCTTCATCCTCTCGGTGGGAGTTAGGGGTTCAGGCAGCATGAGATTCATGCAGTGAATTAATGTCACAAATACCACAGTCCGCCAATTCTAGGACACGCATTTTAATGTTCCTGAAGTCAGCATACCTCTCACAGTTGCCATTGGCTGCCAACGCCAATGTCTGGATGTGTGTGAAATCGAGCAGTTAACTAGTAAGCTCACCAAGGGGCACTGGTTAAGCATCTGCCTTTGCCTCAGGTCATGATCTCGGGGTCCTGGGATTAAGCCCTGCATTGGGCTCCCTCTCCCTCGGCCTGTCTCCCACTGTGTTCTCTCTCTCTCCCTCTCTGTTTCTCAGATAAATAAATAAAATATTGAAGGAAGAAGAAGAAGAAGAGGATGAAAAAGGAGGGTGGAGGAAAAGGAGAAGCAGCAGCAGCAGCTCACCCAAAAGCTTGGTGACTTCATTCTCATCCTAGGGGGCCTCGTGGGAAACAGCAGTCCTACAAAATATTTCAACCTACAAACTAAGCAAGGATGTTCAAAGAAGGGATGTGAATCCTGATTGCCTAATCGACACCTTCTGGTCGATACCTTCAGTTAAGTTCAAGGGAAATGTCAGCATCAAATTTGCAGAACAGATGTCACAAGCTCAGAATGAAATCCTGGAGAGAAGTGAGGAACACTTTCACAACCAACACATTACCGGTGCACTTGATGGCAGAGGGGACATTATCTATGAAACGAATCACGGACATAAATGACCTGGGTGAAAAAGTGATTCAAAAGAGACACTCTGGGGGTACTTGGGTGGCTCAGTTGACTAAGCACCCAACTCTTGGTTTTGGCTCAGGTTGTGATCTCAGGGTCTTGGGAATCAAGCCCCAAACTGGGGTCCATGCTTAATGCAGAATCTGCTAAAGTTTCCCTCTCTCTACCCCTCTCCCCCTCCCCATGTTCTCACTCTCTCTCTTTCTCTCTCTCTTTCAAACAAATAAATAAATCTTAAGAGAGAGAGAAAGAGAGACACTCTGAATGTGAGGAAGTTCTAGAAATACCTCAACCAATGTATCACATTTATATTTTCCTTTGTGCACATGTGCAAGAATGGAATATGACAGACACAGATGTCTAAACATTCTAAAAGATCTCTCAGGAAGTCTAAAAATTTTTAAATGTACCTAATAAGTATCATATCCTGGTTTAATTGACAGTATTTTTTTTCTTTTTCAGTGGAGCGCAAAATAATTGTTTTAAAATTGCTACCATCTTGGATTTTATGAAATTATATTTATTGGGCACTTACTGTACACTGGAGACATACATTAAGCAAAACAAGGGCCAAGCTCCTGTGGAGTTTATGCATCCCTATAACTCCCAAGAACAAAGAGGGCCTCTTACTCGCCGGCTCCATTTTGAACTATCCGAAGAAAAGTGATTAGCCTGGTATGGATGACACGGTCACCCCTGGAAAAGTCTTTGTGAACAGAGAGGATGTATGAAGTTCTATCATTGTCTCAATCTGGGTCATGGCCAATCCTTGTGCCCAAAGTTAAGACTACTTCCAGAAGAAGGAAAGAAGGAGCATTGAACAGAAAAATAATTACAGTTGTTTTTTTGTTTGTTTGTTTTATTTTTAAAGATTTCATTGATTTCTTTGACAGAGAGAGATCATAAGTAGGCAGAGAGGCAGGCAGAGAGAGAGAAAGGAGGAAGCAGACTTCCCGCCAAGCAGAGAGCCGGATTAGGGACTCGATCCTAGGACCCTGAGATCATGACCTGAGCTAAAGGCAGAGGCTTAACCCACTGAGCCACCCAGGCACCCAATTACAGTTGCTTTAATGTCCGTTTGTCCCATAAGACTGTGGGCACACAGAAATAGGGTTCTTGTCTATACCAGGCAGGGTCCAATCAAGAAACTAGAATTCAAAAGAGGTAGTTCAATGGCAAGAATTTAATATGGGAAGTAGTTATAAGGTTTGGGGAAGGTCGAGACAGCCAAATGGGATGGTGGGATGTTAAGCCAGCCAGAGATGAGAAAGAGTAGGACACCTCCATCACACTTAAGGCTAGAGGGAAAAGGAAGAAGGTGGTATCACCAGAGGCCAGTGTCACTCAGCTGGAGGTAGCAACCATCCAGAGATATTGTTCAAAGCAGAAAACAGGGAGAGAAATCCCCTCGCTTTTACCTTCCTCTTACTTTCCAATCTCCCACAAGTGCCTTTACCTGGCCACCCTTATCCATTGGCATTTCACAAAGGAATCTTCAAAGTGAAGTTGGCAGAATCAGCTCCCTCCAACAGAGCTCTGGCCAACAGAGAGAACAGGAGAAGGGTAGAGACTGAGTCTGACAGTAAGGAGGCGGGTAACTGGTCTGATCTGTCTCTGTATCTCCAGCGCCTAACATGGCACCTGGTTCCTACAGAAGGAAATCAACCAAGTACAAAGAGAAACTGAGAATGATCATTGAAATACAGGGACAGAGATACGGATGGAGCCTTACTGCACTGGAGAGTAGAGGGTAACATATGCCACGCAGGGTATACAAGAGAAGATTCACAGCAAACGTGATGAATGAAAAATCATACAATTAATGGGCAAGGATTTGTCAGAGAAATAAAAAGGCGAGAAGGTCAGCCAGGCCAGGAAGACTGCACACGTTGAAGGCAGGGGACACAAAAGCTTTTCAAGGAATGACAAGATTCAAAGTCAAATTCTATTAATTGTACCTCTTAATGGGATTATATAGCTTGCCCTTTTATTATTTACACAATGTATTAAACAGACATATGTCCTTATATCAAATAATTCCTGAATTCCTGTACTAAAAACAATTTGGCCAAAAGGCCTCTGGGTGGCTTGGTCAGCTGAGCATCTGATTCTTGTTCTTGGCTGAGGTCTTGATCTCACAGTCATGAGTTTAAGCCCTGTGCTGGGCTCTGCACTGGACATGGAGCTACTTAGGAAAAACAAACAAACAAACAAACAAACAAAAAAACGACTTGGGAAAAATGTATTACTTTTTAAACTCTGCTGAATCCATTTTGCCTTTTCTTTTCTTTTCTTTCTTTCTTTTTTTTTTTTTTTAACATAGGCTCCATGCCAGCATGGAACCCAACACAGGGCTTGAACTTACCTCCTTGATCAAGACCTGAGCTGAGAACAAGAGTCAGACCCTTAACCGACTGAGCCCCCAGGCACCCCAATTGCCATTTTACCTAGGAAATGTGCATATACACCACACGTGACCTTTGGTCTAAGTTTACTTTTGTGGGCTTCCCCTGTTCTCTGTCAGGGTTACTTTCACTTCGTGAAATTATTTGGAGAGCTTTCTATGTTTTCATATTTCCTGACATATTTTATTTTAAAGATTTCTATTTATTTATTTGACACACAGAGAGAGATCACAAGTAGGCAGAGAGAGAGGGGAAGCAGGCTCCCGACCGAGCAGAGAGTCTGATGTGGGACTTGATCCCAGGACCCTGAAATCATGACCTGAGCCAAAGGCAGAGGCTTCATCCACTGAGAAACCCAGGCACCCCAAAGATTTATTTTTTAAGATTTTATTTAATTATTTGACAAGATGAGTGAAATCACAAGTAGGCAAAGAGGCAGGCAGAGAGAGGAGGAATTAGGCTCCCTGCTGAGCAGAGAGCCCAATGTGGGACTCGGTCCCAGGACCCTGAGATCATGACCTGAGCTGGAGGCAGAGGCTTAACTCACTGAGCCACCCCGGCGCCCCATCCTGACATATTTTAATAGCAGTGCAGATTGTCATCACTAACCTTTAATCATTTAAGCCTTTGTGATTCTGCCTGTGGGTCTTTATTTAACTCAATCTCTTTCTTGTCATTCCTTCTACCCACTTTTTGGCTGCTTGGGACCCCTGCTACGTCAATCCTGACTCCCTCCTTCCTTGAACCACAAAAACCCTGATGTTTATCCTCTAGTTATACTGAATTAAACCCTTGGGGCCCTTGCCCCTGTCCCACCTAATTCCTCTTCCCCCTTTATCTTAGATCTCTCCTCCTTATGCCTGATACGCCCTGTCCTAAGCCCCAGCGAAGGGCTCTGTGCCCGCCTGGTCCTGGCCTGTTGTCTTCTCAGGTAGCTGGCTGCTCACTCATCTGTCTCCCCTGCTAGACATTATGCTGAAAGACTGATTTGCACCTTATCCCGCACCATAATCTTAGCTCTGGCACACAGGAGGTCCTCGCTATGTAGCAATCGAGTGACTATTATAAACTTGTGCCTCAGAAACAAGACAAGAAAGAAAAAATTAAGCTGGCAAACCACAGTCTGGGCCCAATGAATGGAGTGCGTTACTTACCGTCTTGGGCTGCTTTTGGCCCTAAGGGCAGAGCTGAGTTGTTACGAGACAGGCTGTATGACCCTGGAAATCCTATCTGGTTCTATACAGAAAAAGTTTTCAAATCCCTGGCTTAGAGTTTCCCCTCATGTGCAGACTCCACTGAGCTGTGGCCTTTTTGTGCATCAGAATAAGAAACAATCCAGAATGGGTTGAAAAGAAAGAGTTATTACTGCTCTAAGAGGGAGAGCACATTCCCTCTGTTTTCTGTTATCTCATTGACTCCCACTCAACGCCATGAGATACAGCGACCACTGCCGTGCTTGCCACTCGGAGTTCACGTGACCCCCAAACCATGCTTATTTAACATCTTCATGAATGTCAGCACCAGCTTATTTATTTCCAAGGTACCAACTCACGTACATGTGGGCTGGCCATAAACCCAAACGACGACAGGGACCAGGAGGTCAAGAGAATGAGTGGGGCCAGCCGGGTCGGGGAGAGCTTGTGTTGTAGCTAAAGGAGGATCCTACCAGTCCATGACTTTAGCCAACGATGAAATACTATTTATTCCACAGAGACTGGAGATAATGGATTTTTATGTGAAATGTCTTGATTATTAAAGTTCTGTTAAATTCACGTATCAAAAGGGAAAAACCAAAGTCCTGGGCACTACTGGAGAAGGGACGTGGCATAGACACGCTGAAGATGACCAGGCAGTACTCGGTTCTATTAACCATAGGCACGTACTATGACCAGGAAATGCTGCTCCTGGGTCTGAATCCCAAAGAGATTCTCACGTGGATCATACAGGGACATGGACAAGAGTTCCATTCAGCATTGCTTGAAGTGTCGGGGGGTAGGAATCAATGGTTGTGTGTCCACCCCCAGATGCAGTGGGCAAACCCACCAGATGATCTCACAGCAACAGGGACAGGATATAAAAACATAGTGGTGAGGGGCGCATGGGTGGCTCAGTGGGTTAAAGCCTCTGCCTTCGGCTCAGGTCATGATCCCAGGGTCCTGAGATCGAGCCCCACATCAGGCTCTCTGCTCAGCAGGGAGCCTGCTTCCCCCTCTCTCTGCCTGCCTCTCTGCCTACTTGTGATCTCTTTCTGTCAAATAAATAAATAAAATCTTCATAAAAATAAAAATTAAAACATAGTGGTGAATGACAACACTGGGAAAGAGAGTGACAGCTATGAAAAACACATGCACATAAAACACAGTCCACATTTTTAAGTACACATACAACAAAAGCACGTATATCCAATGCATCTGAATAGTCTGCTATGGTGGGGGGAGAATAAGCATGAGGTACACCACAAGACGAGAGAGGGGCTTTCGTGGACCAATGATGATAAAGGGCCAAAAATGAGATTATGATCAGTCATTCCCCACACCTGAGGTCCAAACACATGGGGAGAGGGAGGAAAAAAACAGATACATTCCATAGGGTCAGGGAGAAAAAAAGCGATTTGGAGATCTAAGCCCCCACACAGGTTCAGTGACCTCAGAAAACCTCGCAAAAAATACCCTTTAATTATACAATTATACCATCTGCTGCCTGGGGAGATAGACAGAACTTGACAGACAATCCAAGCAGCTAGCTAATGGCAGCTTGGTACTCTCCATCACCGTCCTCTTCACAGAACAAAAAACCAGCCACATGTTAAACAGGGGACAGAATGAAGCGGACACAGTTTCCTACTTTCCTGTGGTTTTTCCTTCAACAAGCATTAAAAGGCACCAACTGTATGCATTTCACCCTACAAAAAGGCACAGCTAATGTAACTGAGAGGAGTTGCTGTCTGGTCCTCAGGGAATTCGTGATATACTGGGAGATTAGACTTAGCCCCAAAGGGTGAAGCAACGAAACCATCTAATTCTGGGGGAAAGTATATATTAAGCAGCAGACTGCTGTGTTCGATGATAAGCACCTGCCATCTTGAAGTGACCAAAGGCCAATAGGGGAAGAAAAGAATTTAAAATAGTTGAATGCCGCAACCCCCCCACCCCACCCCCATCCTTTCAAAGGTGCTCTGGCTTCTTCCAAAGTCAGCAAACAATTCTTTACCCATCATTTGTATCTTAATATTTAAAAATGTTGCTCCCTCCTCAGAGAGGGAGCAAAAACACTTGATGATCTGGCAGAGAGAAGCCATTTCCAGGTATGGTATCCATCTTTTTCTGTGGAAAGTAGGAGGGAAACTTGGCAGAAAACAGTTAACATAATGGGATGAGACCGCTATTCTCCAGAAGGCCCTGTTTAGAAGATTAGCCCTTGGCTGACATTAGGGAACTTAGATTTGGAGGATGCGGGTGTGGGTCCTAACATTTGCAGACCTGATAAGAAAGTCCCACTGGCCTAAACTGTTTGTACAAATGCTGTGGTTTACGCTAAACACCTGCTTTCCCGCTGGGAGTCCGAAGTGTTGGAATGTGCTAGGCAGAGGGCGTGTACATGACCAGCCCTGGTAAAAACTACAGGCCCTGAGTCTCTAGTGAGCTTCCCGGGCAGACAGCATTACACACATGTTGCTGTCCCAACTCATCCTGGGGGAAATCAAACATGTGACTCCCCTGGGAGAGGCTTCTTGGAAGCTGGTGTCCTCTGGATTTGGCACCGTGTACCTCTTCCCTTGGCTGATTTTGCTTCGTGTCCTTTCAATGTTTACGACATCACAGCCATGAATATGGCAATAGGCTGAGTCCTGTCGGACCTAGCGAATCCCCGACTCGGCGGCTAGTCTTGCAGACCTCTGACATACAGATAAGTTCCAAATAAAAGATAATAGTGGAGGTTGGACTAAGATGATGGACTAAACACATCCTTCTGCTTTCCAAGTGGCCTAAAATTCTATGGAATGGCAAAAACACTTTTTTAAACAATATTAAAATCAGTAAGAGACCTTGAAAAAGAAAAAAAAAAACAGGGCCACTGGGTAACTGGAACGTCTAAGAAATTTCTGAAAGGTGGAGGGTACTCAGAATCAGATTTCCTAGGCTAATCACACCTCCATGCACGTCTGGGGGTGGGGCGTCATGTAGTGGATACTGATCTGGGACTTGGGGCTCTGAGGCTGCGGACAGAAAGAGGGGCAGGGATGGAATGTGACAACCGGATGACTGGGGAACTGCGGCCAGAACAGCCAGGACTACTAGACCCTTCCAGCCCACAACAAATGCTGCCCCCCCCCAAAAAATACCCCACTCAGCAGTTCGGAGCAACTGTTCAACAGTCACCAGGGGCTGCCTATGGGGAACAACACAGGCAGGAAAACAGGACTCCACAAACTCAAAGATGTGCCCCGGAGGAAGAGCCGCTGAGTTTTTATTCAACATCACAAAATGGGGACATCAAGTCAGTAGAACATATACCCAGGGAAAGAGAGTTAGTAGTACCCAGGGAAAGAGAGTTAGTAGAGCACATAGAAGCACATAGAAGAAATTATCAGACGGCTTTGGGAAGATCTGAGGGGACGCTCTATCGAGGAAAGCATGCAGCTGAGTGATGTGAAGATCTCTAGGTGGTGAAACAAAAAAACAGGGTGAAAGGAATAATGCTATTATTTTTTTAAAAGATTTTATTTATTTACTTGACAGACAGAGATCACAAGTAGGCAGAGAGGCAGAGAGAGAGGAAGAAGCAGGCTCCCTGCTGAGCAGAGAGCCCAATGTGGGGCTCGATCCCAGGACCCTGAGATCATGACCTGAGCCGAAAGCAGAGGCTTAATCCACCATGAGCCACCCAGGCGCCCCGAATAATGCTATTATTTGTGCAAAAAAAAAAAAAAAAGAGGAGGGATTAAGAATTGAATTCCTTTAAAAAACATTTTTTTTATTCATTTATTTGATAGAGAGAGACAGCTAGACAGGGAACACAAGTATGGGAAGTGGGAGGGGGAGAAGCAGGCTCCCCGCTGAGCCCGATGTGGAGGAGATCGATCCCAAGACCCTGGGATAATGACCTGAGCCAAAGGCAGATGCTTAACCCACTGAGCCACCGTAGTGCCCCAAGAATCGGATTCTTATTTAATTGTATTTGCACAAAGAGACTTTGGAGGGACATATAAGAAACTAATAACATGGCTACTTGTTTGGGCGATGAGGGAGAAGTGAGCGGATGGGGGAAGGGATGGTGGGAGACCTTTCTCTCATAGCTTTTTTATACAGTATGATTTTTGAACACTGATTATCTTAGCTATTCCAAAAGCTAAATTTTACAAGGTGGAAACCTTGAAAAATAAATATATGATAATCAACACTGAAAAACACTCAATAGATGGACCAGGAGAGCACACTGGACAAAGTCAAACGCTGGGTTAGTTAATAGGAAAGTCCAAGGCACGGAATCTCCCAAAATATGGCTCATAAAGATAAGAAGGCAGATCATCTGAGAAGAACGTCCAGAAACATGACAGACAAACTGTGAAATTCTGGTACCTATTTAATAGTAATTTCAGAAAAAGAAAATAAAGAAATGGAGGTAAGGAAATGCTCAGAGAAATATCTCCTGTGCCACAGAAGTGCGTTAATCTTTGGGAAGAAAGGAACCACCAAGCGCTGAGCAGGAAGAACAGAAGAGAACGACCCTTGGACCAATAGTGAAGTTTTGAAGGAAAAAGCTTCAGAGAGAATAAACAGGTTAACTATAAAGAAATGGAAATCAGACTGCAGAAACTTCTCATCAACCACACTAGATACCAACAGATAATGAAGAATTATCTTCAAAATGTAAAGGTGGTTTTTTTTTAAAGATTTCATTATCTATTTGAGAACCACAGAGAGAACGTATGAGCATGAGTTGGGGGCAGGGGCAGACTGAGAAGGAGAAGCAGGCTCCCCACTGAGCAGGGAGCCTGACTAAATGCTGGGCTCAATGCCAGGATCGTGGGATCATGACCTGAGCTGAAGGCAGATGCTTACCGGACTAAGCCACCCAGGTGCCCCAAAATACAGAGAATAGAATCTTACCCACAGTCAAGTATACTCAGATAGAAAAGCAAAATAAAAAATATTTCACACATGCAAGGGCTCAGAAAGTTTACCACCCACAAAATCTCAGGGGAAAAAATTCCTCAAGGATTCATTTAAGTAATAAGGAATTCAAAAAATAGGGAAAAAAAGAGAAAAAAGAACCAGTGGTGAGCAAATAATTGGCCAAATTGGTAACTGATGAGCAAATAATCAGTAAAATATAACTGCTTATGCATAATATACAAAAGCCCCAAATCCCATATGATCTTTTTTTTAAGATTTTATTTATTTATTTGACAGACAGAGATCACAAGTAGGCAGAGAGGCAGGCAGAGAGAGAGGAGGAAGCAGGCTCCCTGCTGAGCAGAGAGCCCGATGTGGGGCTCGATCCCAGCACCCTGGGATCATGACCTGAGCCGGAGGCAGAGGCTTAACCCACTGAGCCACTCAGGTGCCCCATACAATCTTCATACGAGACAAAATTAAAGTCACGTTAAGGTTCATTCTTGCTTTACTCATAAAGAGTTCATATACACAGATTATCTTTAAACATCAAGTGGAAAAAGGTGTTTAGACTCGTGTGAAAATTTAAGGGTAACAAAAGAGCTCAATTTCATTTATGATCAGGAAAATACAAATCTGAACCACAATATGATACCCACCAGGCTGACTAAAATGGAAAAGAAAGAAGTTATCAAAAGATGACAAGGATGTGAACCAACCACATATGCTTCTCAGGTACATAAGTTAGTACAATCACTGTTGGAAACTGTCAATATTTACTTAAACCCCATGCTCATGCCATGACCAAGCAACTCCCCTCCTAGATAGGTACTCGACAGAAATGCAGACATCGATTCCACAAAAGACATGTACTAGAATGTTCACAGCAGCACTATTTGTGATAGCCCCAAGCTGTAAACAACTTAAACATCAATCATGTAAAATGGGTATCTACATTGTGGATATACACCCAATGGAATAGATAGGGCAACAAGAGTGGACAAACCACAGCTACACTCAGAAAGAGAGACAAGCCACACAACCATAATGTTGATGGAAAGAAGTTGGATAGAAAAGAGTACACCTATATGATTCTATTGATAGAAAGTACAAAAACAGGTAAAATGAATCTGCTGTGTTAGAAATCAATATACTGGTTATCCTTGGTGGTGGGCCACAGGAGGGCAAATTCTGGAGTGTTGGAAAGGTGGTTTCCTGTTTGGAGTGCTGAGTATATGTGTATTCAGCCTGTCAAAATTCATGGCGTTATACAGTTAACACGGGTATACCTTTACACATTAATGTTGTACCTCCATAAAAAAATTGCCTCCAAAGTTAAAGGTACCTGCCACAGACTAGAAATAATATCTGCAATTTCCATGTCTTGAGAGGAATAACATAGAATAAGAAAAACTTGGTCAGTCCGACAAAAAGCAAGAAAGTGTCGGTGGCTGGCAGGAATAAACAGGAGAAATAGAAAACATAAAATAAGATGGCAGGAAGCAGCTTCTGAATAGAAATAAGAAGTATTTGAAATATTTTGTAGTAATTGAAATAAATATATATGGGTTAAATCTGCTTACTGAAAGGCAAAGATTTCACACCCATTACGACAGATGCTGTCAAAACCCAACAGAAAATAACAAGTGTTGGAGAGAATGTGGAGACATTGGAACCCTTGTGCCCTGTTGGTTGGGAATATAAAATGGTGCAGTTGCTATGAGAAATAGTTCAGCAGTGTCTTGAAAAGCTGAATATAGAGGGCGCCTGGGTGGCTCAGTTGGTTGGGCAACTGCTTTCGGCTCAGGTCATGATCCCGGACTTCCAGGATCGAGTCCCGCATCGGGCTCCCAGCTCCTTGGGGAGTCTGCCTCTCCCTATGACCTTCTCTTCTCTAATGCTCTCTCTCCCTCATTCTCCCTCAAATAAATAAATAAAATCTTTAAAAAAAAAAAAAAGAAAAGTTGAATATAGAATTACAATATGAGGGGCGCCTGGGTGGCTCAGTGGGTTGGGCCTCTGCCTTCGGCTCAGGTCATGATCCCAGGGTACTGGGATCGAGCCCCACATCGGGTTTTCTGCTCAGCAGGGAGCCTGCTTCCTCCTCTCTCTCTGACTGCCTCTCTGCCTACTTATGATCTCTCTGTCCAATAAATAAATAAAAATCTTAAAAAAAAAAAAGAATTACAATATGACTCACAACTCCACTTCTGGGTATATGCCCAAAAGCATGGAAAGTGGGGTCTTGAAGACATAGCTGTACACCCATACTCATTGCAGCATTATTCACAACAGCTAAAATATGAAAGTAACTGAGAAATGAAATTATAAGCAAAATGTGGTGTATATATATGCAATAGACTATTATTCAGCCTGAAAAAAGGAAGAAAACGTGGACACATGCCATGACACCAAGTGACCTGAGGACATTACGCTAAGCGGAATAACCAAGTCACAAAAAGACAAAAACTACATAAGGTACTTTATGAGTTTCCTAGAACAGGAACATTCATAAAGACAGAAAGTAGAGGGCTGGTTACCAGGAGCTAGGGGGAGAAGGGAATGGGGAGGAGGGAATGGATAGTTGTTGTTTAAGGGGTATAGAGTTTCAGTTCTGCAAGATGAAAAAATTCTGGAGATTGGTTGCACAGTAATATGAATATACCTAATACTAGTGAACTGCACACTTACAAATTTTAAAACATTAAATTTTATATTATGTGTATTTTACCATAATTCTTTAAAAACACAAACATAAAAAATAATAAATAAATAAATAAAAACACAAACGTTAAGTAATAAAACAAAATGTAGCTATAAGCTAATTGTAAGAGTAAGAGCTAAAACACAGAAAATTGAAAATAAATGAATACGAGAAGATAAGCCAGATAAAAAGTAAAGCAGATGTAGCAATATTAATATTTATATCCAACAAAACAGAATGAAAAGCAGAAATAATGAAATAAAAGAGATGACTACTCTCCAAAGGTACCAGAAAATATAAGGATCATAAAGCTTTAATGTATCTAAAAACATAGCTTCAAAAATACATGTAAATATATAAACAGTGTTTATGGGTGGCCTGTAAACATACATATTACAAAACTAATAGAAATAGGACCAAAGAAACCCACTGGGAATCATACTGGAAATCTTTTTTTTTTTTTTAAAGATTTTATTTATTTATTTGACAGAGATGACAAGTAGACAGAGAGGCAGGCAGAGAGAGAGGAAGGGAAGCAGGCTCCCTGCTAAGCAGAGAGCCTGATGCGGGGCTGGATCCCAGGACCCTGGGATCATGACCTGAGCCAAAGGCAGAGGCTTTAACCCACTGAGCCACCCAGGCGCCCCCATAGTGGAAATCTTTAATGCAAGTCTCAGAATCAACAGGTCAGAGAAAAAATAAGCTATGGAGACAGAGGACATAATTTGTAATTAATAAATTTGAGATAAATCTATAATTTTGCACAGGGAAATGTCACAAAACTGACAGGTCATTAGATTACAAATTGATTTCTGCTTTTTAAAAATATCTCCATCTTTCTTTCAACAATGTGGTAGAACAGAGATCCCAAAGCCTTCCAAACAAAACATCTTTAAAAACTGCTAGAAAAACAACGACAATAACACCTTTGAAATCA
Organism: Neogale vison; assembly: GCF_020171115.1. Classification (NCBI taxonomy): domain Eukaryota; kingdom Metazoa; phylum Chordata; class Mammalia; order Carnivora; family Mustelidae; genus Neogale; species Neogale vison. Next base: position 66,001,950 of record NC_058095.1, read on the forward strand.
ATGGCTTAGAGAAACCTGATGAAGCCAGAATTCAAGCATGCAGGCAAAATAAAGGTATTTTCAGATATTATGAAAACAGTGAATGCATCATCAATGCAGGAATTTCTAAAGAGTGCACTTCACAGAAAAGGAAAATGACCCAAAGAGGAATAGCATGATCTAAAAAGGAATGAAGAGTGAAGAAAGTAGGTAAATAGTAGGCAAGTAGGTAAGGCAGGTAAAAAGTAGGTAAGTCTAATAAATATTGACCTGGAAAATTAGTATAATAGTAACATCAGCAATAATGTCTGATTTAAAGGGTTAAAACAAAAACAGATCTTAGAATTAAGTGGCATGAAAATATTCATGTCCTTGCCTTGTTCAGGAGGACTGATTACACCAATGATGGAAGCCATCAAATTCAAAAGGCTAGAACTTGCAGACACCAACTGAAATTAAGTAGCAAGAAAAATTAAGAACATAAGTGGATGACACAGAAAAATAAAATGAACAGAATTTTTAAAAAGGATTTTATGTATTTATTTGAGAGAGATCGAGAGAGCAAGCCCAAACAGAAAGAGGGGCAGAGGGAGAAGGAGAGGTAGACTCCTGGCTGAGCTGGGAGTATGATGTGGAGCTCGATACCAGGACTTTGAGATCATGACCTGAGCCGAAGGCAGACGCTTAACCGACTGAGCCACCCAGGCGCCCCTAAAAGTAACAAGATTAATCAGTTAAGCCGGAAACTGGTGCTTTGAAAAGATAATAAAATAAGCAAGCCTCAATCAAGCCTGACCAATAAAAAAAAAAAAGGAGAAAAGGCACGCACACAAAACTGTGAACAAGACAGACAACATACCATAGATGTAGAAGAGCTATTTCCTTACAACAGAAGACTATAAACAACATTATGCTAACACATATTAAATTTCTTTCTTTTTTTTAATAAAGATCTTATTTATTTATCTGACAGGCAGAGAGGCAGACAGAGAGAGAGGAGAAAGCAGGCTCCCTGAGGAGCAGAGAGCCCGATGCAGGGCTCGATCCTAGGACTCCAGGACCATGATCCGAGCCAAAGGCAGAGGCTCTAACCCACTGAGCCACCCAGGCACCCCAACACATATTAAATTTCAATAGCATTAATGATTTCCTGGGAAGATGTAAAGTATTAGATTGACTTTGAAGAAACAGAAAACCTGAGAAGAATCAATATCATGGAAAAAATAGAAAAGATAGTGAAGTACTGATACCAACTTCTTAAAAAATATTATCACCAACAGCCTAGGCAGCCTGCGGTCAGATTCTGCCAAACTTCAAGGAACAGATAATTCTTCTGCTCCGGAGCACAGAATGTGGTGGAAAGTTTCCCATCAGAATCAGTGAGGACAGCCTAACGCTAATTATGAGCTCAGATACAAAAAAGGGGGCAGGGGAGGGGTGGATATACCAAGTTCACTTATAAATATAAATACATGGGGGCGCCTGGGTGGCTCAGTGGATTAAGCCTCTGCCTTCCGCTCAGGTCATGGTCTCAGGGTCCTGGAATCAAGTCCCGCATCAGGCTCTCTGCTCAGCGGGGAGCCTGGTTCCCACCCACACACCAACCCACCCCCCCCCCCGGCCCCCGCCTGGCTCTCTGCCTACTTGTGATCTCTCTCTCTGTGCCAAATAAATAAATAAAATATTTAAAATATTTAAAAATAAATAAATAAATAAAATTACTCCAGGATTTTAGACACAGAAAATCTAGCAGCAGCATCACCTATGTTATCAATTTTAAGAAGAAATCTACATGGGCGTATCAATATACACTATACAAAAGAACTTGGGGGAAAAAATCAATATTCACCCCTAAATGTTTAAACTCTTAGTAATCAGACGCAAATGAAAACTTACTTAATAGGATAAAAATATATTTAGTGAAGCTCCCACAGGAGCATTCCCCTAAAATCAAGCCCAAAATAGTCAACACTGTAGAGAGGATGGTCAATGAAAAAAAAAGAAAAAGTTCAAACATTCGTAAGAGACAGCTGCTGCTTCGTAACAGATGATGAAATTATTTACCTAGAACAGCCAAACCAACCAACTGAAAAACTCTTAAAACTGATAGGGTTTTTGGACTGGAGGCTCAGCTTCGGACCTAGTCTTAGTACCAAATTAAATGTGCTTGCTTTGAGAATTACTCATGCAAAGCTATTTTCTGTAGCCTAAGAAATTAGGGCTGACAAACTTCTGCTCCTTCTCTCCTCTCCTATCTCAAACGGTGAAATACCATCGAGTCTGAAACTGGATAGCAAAAACCTTCTCAAACCAAAACTGGTCCTGAAGGGTTGGGTTGTGACTCGACTCAAAAACACTCGATCTCCTGGCACCAGCTACCGCAGTTACTAATGGATAAGCATGTCAACCAGTCCAACATAATTCTTCCGATAGAGGGCAAGGAAGAGCATCTTCAGAGGAAAAAAATTTTTTTTTCAAACCTTATACTGCTTATTATATAAACTTGCGTGCTGGCAAAAGCAGCGCCCACAAAATAAACATAAGATATTCGGGGTCAAGCTTGCTTTAAAAAAAAGAAAAAAGACATAATATTATTTTCCTTTCAAAGATATTTGGTGAAGAGGTTGTTCCTGTTGCACTCCTGGCAGGCTCCGCATCACCGGCCACCCCTGAGCATCCAAACGGTCCCCCAGGGCTCCCCAGGTACACTGCGCCGTGGCACCGCCAGCTGACCCGGGAGACGCGGGGCCAGAGCCTTCCCCGGTCACCCCAGGCCAACAAGGGGGGCAGGAGCTCTGTGGACGCGGAGGATGGCCAAGGGTTACTCGGTCCCCGACACACACAGCATCTTCAGGACAGCACCAGGGAGGGTGCGGGAAGCCCCGGGGGCTCCGAGGGCCCCAGTCGAGCGTGTCCACGCACCTGTCCCACCCCGGCGAGGGTTAGGGTCGCCTCTCAGGGCCGCAGTCCTCGGGAATCACCTGGCCCTCCGTCCGGGGCTTCTGCGCCAAGCCCCCGGAGCCCGGAGGGGAGGGGGGCGGCCCCCTGTCGCTGCCACCTGCGGCACCGGTCCCGCAGCTCCCGGGCTGGGTGGGCAAGACGGGGTAGGACGTCCGTTCCGGGCTGGGGGCGGCAACCGCCGAGCGGAGGGGGACCGGGGCCACCGGGGCGACAGCGGCAGCAGAGTCTTCCCTCTCAGACGGGCAGTCCTGCGCCTCCGCTCCCGGACCCTCGGACCCCAGCGCTTGCCCGCTCGACCCGGGAAGACCACGCAGCTGAGGCGCAGAGGAGCCGGCGACCAGCGCCGTTCTTACTCACCCGCCCCGCTGGTTCCAGCCGCGCCGCCGCCGCAGCCCGAAGACGCCGCGGCTTCCAGCGCTCACGCAGGATCCGCGAAAGTTCCCTGGGATTCTACCCGCGCCTCCGCGAGCCGCCTCCAGGGGGCGGGCGCGAGCCGGCGCGGGCCATCCTGGGACTTGTAGTCCTGGGGCCTCTTCGCCCTGTACCGCCCTCCATCGAAAAACCGGCGGTGGTCCCTTCTTCCCCCGTCCTTCTGTCTCTCTTGGGCTCATCTCTGCTTCTGACTGATAAATGCTGGAGCGCCCGGTCGAGCCCCGGGCCTCCTCTGCTCACTCGAAATCAGTAATTTGCAAAGTATGGTACCTGGACCAACAGCTTAAGCATCAATCTTTTGGGAACCTGATAGAAATGCAAATGGTCCATCACAGGGAAGCTATTCCATTTTAATTGTATTAAAAACTGGGGGTGGGGCCCAGGAATCTGCATTTTGCAAACCTTCAAGTGATTCTCATTGCTCCACAATCCAGAATGGGTTGAAAAGAAAGAGTTATTACTGCTCTAAGAGGGAGAGCACATTCCCTCTGTTTTCTGTTATCTCTTTGACTCCCACTCAACGCCATGAGATACAGCGACCACTGCCGTGCTTGCCACTCGGAGTTCACGTGACCCCAAACCATGCTTATTTAACATCTTCATGAATGTCAGCACCAGCTTATTTATTTCCAAGGTACCAACTCACGTACATGTGGGCTGGCCATAAACCCAAACAACGACAGGGACCAGGAGGTCAAGAGAATGAGTGGGGCCAGCTGGGTCGGGGAGAGCTTGTGTTGTAGCTAAAGGAGGATCCTACCAGTCCATGACTTTAGCCAACGATGAAATACTATTTATTCCACAGAGACTGGAGATAATGGATTTTTATGTGAAATGTCTTGATTATTAAAGTTCTGTTAAATTCACGTATCAAAAGGGAAAAACCAAAGTCCTGGGCACTACTGGAGAAGGGACGTGGCATAGACACGCTGAAGATGACCAGGCAGTACTCGGTTCTATTAACCATAGGCACGTACTATGACCAGGAAATGCTGCTCCTGGGTCTGAATCCCAAAGAGATTCTCACGTGGATCATACAGGGACATGGACAAGAGTTCCATTCAGCATTGCTTGAAGTGTCGGGGGGTAGGAATCAATGGTTGTGTGTCCACCCCCAGATGCAGTGGGCAAACCCACCAGATGATCTCACAGCAACAGGGACAGGATATAAAAACATAGTGGTGAGGGGCGCATGGGTGGCTCAGTGGGTTAAAGCCTCTGCCTTCGGCTCAGGTCATGATCCCAGGGTCCTGAGATCGAGCCCCACATCAGGCTCTCTGCTCAGCAGGGAGCCTGCTTCCCCCTCTCTCTGCCTGCCTCTCTGCCTACTTGTGATCTCTTTCTGTCAAATAAATAAATAAAATCTTCATAAAAATAAAAATTAAAACATAGTGGTGAATGACAACACTGGGAAAGAGAGTGACAGCTATGAAAAACACATGCACATAAAACACAGTCCACATTTTTAAGTACACATACAACAAAAGCACGTATATCCAATGCATCTGAATAGTCTGCTATGGTGGGGGGAGAATAAGCATGAGGTACACCACAAGACGAGAGAGGGGCTTTCGTGGACCAATGATGATAAAGGGCCAAAAATGAGATTATGATCAGTCATTCCCCACACCTGAGGTCCAAACACATGGGGAGAGGGAGGAAAAAAACAGATACATTCCATAGGGTCAGGGAGAAAAAAAGCGATTTGGAGATCTAAGCCCCCACACAGGTTCAGTGACCTCAGAAAACCTCGCAAAAAATACCCTTTAATTATACAATTATACCATCTGCTGCCTGGGGAGATAGACAGAACTTGACAGACAATCCAAGCAGCTAGCTAATGGCAGCTTGGTACTCTCCATCACCGTCCTCTTCACAGAACAAAAAACCAGCCACATGTTAAACAGGGGACAGAATGAAGCGGACACAGTTTCCTACTTTCCTGTGGTTTTTCCTTCAACAAGCATTAAAAGGCACCAACTGTATGCATTTCACCCTACAAAAAGGCACAGCTAATGTAACTGAGAGGAGTTGCTGTCTGGTCCTCAGGGAATTCGTGATATACTGGGAGATTAGACTTAGCCCCAAAGGGTGAAGCAACGAAACCATCTAATTCTGGGGGGAAGGTATATATTAAGCTGCAGACTGCTGTGTTCGATGATAAGCACCTGCCATCTTGAAGTGACCAAAGGCCAATAGGGGAAGAAAAGAATTTAAAATAGTTGAATGCCGCAACCCCCCCACCCCACCCCCATGCTCCACCACTGACATCCTTTCAAAGGTGCTCTGGCTTCTTCCAAAGTCAGCAAACAATTCTTTACCCATCATTTGTATCTTAATATTTAAAAATGTTGCTCCCTCCTCAGAGAGGGAGCAAAAAACACTTGATGATCTGGCAGAGAGAAGCCATTTCCAGGTATGGTATCCATCTTTTTCTGTGGAAAGTAGGAGGGAAACTTGGCAGAAAACAGTTAACATAATGGGATGAGACGGCTATTCTACAGAAGGCCCTGTTTAGAAGATTAGCCCTCGGCTGACATTAGGGAACTTAGATTTGGAGGATGCGGGTGTGGGTCCTAACATTTGCAGACCTGATAAGCAAGTCCCACTGGCCTAAACTGTTTGTACAAATGCTGTGGTTTACGCTAAACACCTGCTTTCCCGCTGGGAGTCCGAAGTGTTGGAATGTGCTAGGCAGAGGGCGTGTACATGACCAGCCCTGGTAAAAACTACAGGCCCTGAGTCTCTAGTGAGCTTCCCGGGCAGACAGCATCACACACATGTTGCTGTCCCAACTCATCCTGGGGAAAATCAAACATGTGACTCCCCTGGGAGAGGCTTCTTGGAAGCTGGTGTCCTCTGGATTTGGCACCGTGTACCTCTTCCCTTGGCTGATTTTGCTTCGTGTCCTTTCAATGTTTACGACATCACAGCCATGAATATGGCAATAGGCTGAGTCCTGTCGGACCTAGCGAATCCCCGACTCGGCGGCTAGTCTTGCAGACCTCTGACATACAGATAAGTTCCAAATAAAAGATAATAGTGGAGGTTGGACTAAGATGATGGACTAAACACATCCTTCTGCTTTCCAAGTGGCCTAAAATTCTATGGAATGGCAAAAACACTTTTTTAAACAATATTAAAATCAGTAAGAGACCTTGAAAAAGAAAAAAAAAAAACCAGGGCCACTGCGTAACTGGAACGTCTAAGAAATTTCTGAAAGGTGGAGGGTACTCAGAATCAGATTGCCTGAGCTAATCACACCTCCATGCACGTCTGGGGGTGCGGCGTCATGTAGTGGAAACTGATCTGGGACTTGGGGCTCTGAGGCTGCGGACAGAAAGAGGGGCAGGGATGGAATGTGACAACCGGATGACTGGGGAACTGCGGCCAGAACAGCCAGGACTACTAGACCCTTCCAGCCCACAACAAATGCTGCCCCCCCCAAAATATATACCCCACTCAGCAGTTTGGAGCAACTGTTCAACAGTCACCAGGGGCTGCCTATGGGGAACAACACAGGCAGGAAAACAGGACTCCACAAACTCAAAGATGTGCCCCGGAGGAAGAGCCGCTGAGTTTTTATTCAACATCACAAAATGGGAACATCAAGTCAGTAGAACATATACCCAGGGAAAGAGAGTTAGTAGTACCCAGGGAAAGAGAGTTAGTAGAGCACATAGAAGCACATAGAAGAAATTATCAGACGGCTTTGGGAAGATCTGAGGGGACGCTCTATCGAGGAAAGCATGCAGCTGAGTGATGTGAAGATCTCTAGGTGGTGAAACAAAAAAGGAGGGTGAAAGGAATAATGCTATTATTTTTTTAAAGATTTTATTTATTTACTTGACAGACAGAGATCACAAGTAGGCAGAGAGGCAGAGAGAGAGGAAGAAGCAGGCTCCCTGCTGAGCAGAGAGCCCAATGTGGGGCTCGATCCCAGGACCCTGGGATCATGACCTGAGCCGAAAGCAGAGGCTTAATCCACCCTGAGCCACCCAGGCGCCCCGAATAATGCTATTATTTGTGCAAAAAAAAAAAAAAAAAAAAGAGGAGGGATTAAGAATTGAATTCCTTTAAAAAACATTTTTTTTATTCATTTATTTGATAGAGAGAGACAGCTAGACAGGGAACACAAGTATGGGAAGTGGGAGGGGGAGAAGCAGGCTCCCCGCTGAGCCCGATGTGGAGGAGATCGATCCCAAGACCCTGGGATAATGACCTGAGCCAAAGGCAGATGCTTAACCCACTGAGCCACCGTGGTGCCCCAAGAATCGGATTCTTATTTAATTGTATTTGCACAAAGAGACTTTGGAGGGACATATAAGAAACTAATAACATGGCTACTTGTTTGGGGGATGAGGGAGAAGTGAGCGGATGGGGGAAGGGATGGTGGGAGACCTTTCTCTCATAGCTTTTTTATACAGTATGATTTTTGAACACTGTTTATCTTAGCTATTCCAAAAGCTAAATTTTACAAGGTGGAAACCTTGAAAAATAAATATATGATAATCAACACTGAAAAACACTCAATAGATGGACCAGGAGAGCACACTGGACAAAGTCAAATGCTGGGTTAGTTAATAGGAAAGTCCAAGGCACGGAATCTCCCAAAATATGGCTCATAAAGATAAGAAGGCAGATCATCTGAGAAGAACGTCCAGAAACATGACAGACAAACTGTGAAATTCTGGTACCTATTTAATAGTAATTTCACTAAAAGAAAATAAAGAAAGGGAGGTAAGGAAATGCTCAGAGAAATATCTCCTGTGCCACAGAAGTGCGTTAATCTTTGGGAAGAAAGGAACCACCAAGCGCTGAGCAGGAAGAACAGAAGAGAACGACCCTTGGACCAATAGTGAAGTTTTGAAGGAAAAAGCTTCAGAGAGAATAAACAGGTTAACTATAAAGAAATGGAAATCAGACTGCAGAAACTTCTCATCAACCACACTAGATACCAACAGATAATGAAGAATTATCTTCAAAATGTAAAGGTGGTTTTTTTTTTAAAGATTTCATTATCTATTTGAGAACCACAGAGAGAACGTATGAGCATGAGTTGGGGGCAGGGGCAGACTGAGAAGGAGAAGCAGGCTCCCCACTGAGCAGGGAGCCTGACTAAATGCTGGGCTCAATGCCAGGATCGTGGGATCATGACCTGAGCTGAAGGCAGATGCTTACCGGACTAAGCCACCCAGGTGCCCCAAAATACAGAGAATAGAATCTTACCCACAGTCAAGTATACTCAGATAGAAAAGCAAAATAAAAAATATTTCACACATGCAAGGGCTCAGAAAGTTTACCACCCACAAAATCTCAGGGGCAAAAAATTCCTCAAGGATTCATTTAAGTAATAAGGAATTCAAAAAATAGGGAAAAAAAGAGAAAAAAGAACCAGTGGTGAGCAAATAATTGGCCAAATTGGTAACTGATGAGCAAATAATCAGTAAAATATAACTGCTTATGCATAATATACAAAAGCCCCAAATCCCATATGATCTTTTTTGTTTGTTTGTTTTTGTTTTTGTTTTTGTTTTTTAATATCTTCAGTTAACTCAGCAACAATTTTTTTTAGGAACATGAGCTTTTCCTCATTATAAGAGGAAAATGAAATAGAACAAAACAACAAATATCAAACAAAAATTTTAAATTAATATCACGAATTTTTTTTTCCAATTTATTTATTTTCAGAAAAACAGTATTCATTATTTTTTCACCACACCCAGTGCTCCATGCAAGCTGTGCCCTCTATAATACCCACCACCTGGTACCCCAACCTCCCACCCCCCCGCCACTTCAAACCCCTCAGATTGTTTTTCAGAGTCCATAGTCTCTCATGGTTCATCTCCCCTTCCAATTTACCCAAAAGCACATACCCTCCCCAATGTCCATAACCCTACCCCCCTTCTCCCAACCCCCCTCCCCCCAGCAACCCACAGTTTGTTTCGTGAGATTAAGAGTCACTTATGGTTTCTCTCCCTCCCTATCCCATCTTGTTTCATGGATTCTTCTCCTACGCACTTAAGCCCCAGTGTTGCATCACCACTCCCTCATATCAGGGAGATCACCATATGATCTTTTTTTTAAGATTTTATTTATTTATTTGACAGACAGAGATCACAAGTAGGCAGAGAGGCAGGCAGAGAGAGAGGAGGAAGCAGGCTCCCTGCTGAGCAGAGAGCCCGATGTGGGGCTCGATCCCAGCACCCTGGGATCATGACCTGAGCCGGAGGCAGAGGCTTAACCCACTGAGCCACTCAGGTGCCCCATACAATCTTCATACGAGACAAAATTAAAGTCACGTTAAGGTTCATTCTTGCTTTACTCATAAAGAGTTCATATACACAGATTATCTTTAAACATCAAGTGGAAAAAAGTGTTTAGACTCGTGTGAAAATTTAAGGGTAACAAAAGAGCTCAATTTCATTTATGATCAGGAAAATACAAATCTGAACCACAATATGATACCCACCAGGCTGACTAAAATGGAAAAGAAAGAAGTTATCAAAAGATGACAAGTATGTGAACCAACCACATATGCTTCTCAGGTACATAAGTTAGTACAATCACTGTTGGAAACTGTCAATATTTACTTAAACCCCATGCTCATGCCATGACCAAGCAACTCCCCTCCTAGATAGATACTCGACAGAAATGCAGACATCGATTCCACAAAAGACATGTACTAGAATGTTCACAGCAGCACTATTTGTGATAGCCCCAAGCTGTAAACAACTTAAACATCAATCATGTAAAATGGGTATCTACATTGTGGATATACACCCAATGGAATAGATAGGGCAACAAGAGTGGACAAACCACAGCTACACTCAGAAAGAGAGACAAGCCACACAACCATAATGTTGATGGAAAGAAGTTGGATAGAAAAGAGTACACCTATATGATTCTATTGATAGAAAGTACAAAAACAGGTAAAATGAATCTGCTGTGTTAGAAATCAATATACTGGTTATCTTTGGTGGTGGGCCACAGGAGGGCAAATTCTGGAGTGTTGGAAAGGTGGTTTCCTGTTTGGAGTGCTGAGTATATGTGTATTCAGCCTGTCAAAATTCATGGCGTTATACAGTTAACACGGGTATACCTTTACACATTAATGTTGTACCTCCATAAAAAAATTGCCTCCAAAGTTAAAGGTACCTGCCACAGACTAGAAATAATATCTGCAATTTCCATGTCTTGAGAGGAATAACATAGAATAAGAAAAACTTGGTCAGTCCGACAAAAAGCAAGAAAGTGTCGGTGGCTGGCAGGAATAAACAGGAGAAATAGAAAACATAAAATAAGATGGCAGGAAGCAGCTTCTGAATAGAAATAAGAAGTAATTGAAATAATTGAAATATTTTGTAGTAATTGAAATAAATATATATGGGTTAAATCTGCTTACTGAAAGGCAAAGATTTCACACCCATTACGACAGATGCTGTCAAAAACCCCCAGAAAATAACAAGTGTTGGAGAGAATGTGGAGACATTGGAACCCTTGTGCCCTGTTGGTTGGGAATATAAAATGGTGCAGTTGCTATGAGAAATAGTTCGGCAGTGTCTTGAAAAGCTGAATATAGAGGGCGCCTGGGTGGCTCAGTTGGTTGGGCAACTGCTTTCGGCTCAGGTCATGATCCCGGACTTCCAGGATCGAGTCCCGCATCGGGCTCCCAGCTCCTTGGGGAGTCTGCCTCTTCCTATGACCTTCTCTTCTCTAATGCTCTCTCTCCCTCATTCTCCCTCAAATAAATAAATAAAATCTTTAAAAAAAAAAAAAGAAAAGTTGAATATAGAATTACAATATGAGGGGCGCCTGGGTGGCTCAGTGGGTTGGGCCTCTGCCTTCGGCTCAGGTCATGATCCCAGGGTACTGGGATCGAGCCCCACATCGGGTTTTCTGCTCAGCAGGGAGCCTGCTTCCTCCTCTCTCTCTGACTGCCTCTCTGCCTACTTATGATCTCTCTGTCCAATAAATAAATAAAAATCTTAAAAAAAAAAAAGAATTACAATATGACTCACAACTCCACTTCTGGGTATATGCCCAAAAGCATGGAAAGTGGGGTCTTGAAGACATAGCTGTACACCCATACTCATTGCAGCATTATTCACAACAGCTAAAATATGAAAGTAACTGAGAAATGAAATTATAAGCAAAATGTGGTGTATATATATGCAATAGACTATTATTCAGCCTGAAAAAAGGAAGAAAACGTGGACACATGCCATGACACCAAGTGACCTGAGGACATTACGCTAAGCGGAATAACCAAGTCACAAAAAGACAAAAACTACATAAGGTACTTTATGAGTTTCCTAGAACAGGAACATTCATAAAGACAGAAAGTAGAGGGCTGGTTACCAGGAGCTAGGGGGAGAAGGGATTGGGGAGGAGGGAATGGATAGTTGTTGCTTAAGGGTATAGAGTTTCAGTTCTGCAAGATGAAAAAATTCTGGAGATTGGTTGCACAGTAATATGAATATACCTAATACTAGTGAACTGCACACTTACAAATTTTAAAACATTAAATTTTATATTATGTGTATTTTACCATAATTCTTTAAAAACACAAACATAAAAAATAATAAATAAATGAATAAAAACACAAACGTTAAGTAATAAAACAAAATGTAGCTATAAGCTAATTGTAAGAGTAAGAGCTAAAACACAGAAAATTGAAAATAAATGAATACGAGAAGATAAGCCAGATAAAAAGTAAAGCAGATGTAGCAATATTAATATTTATATCCAACAAAACAGAATGAAAAGCAGAAATAATGAAATAAAAGAGATGACTATTCTCCAAAGGTACCAGAAAATATAAGGATCATAAAGCTTTAATGTATCTAAAAACATAGCTTCAAAAATACATGTAAATATATAAACAGTGTTTATGGGTGGCCTGTAAACATACATATTACAAAACTAATAGAAATAGGACCAAAGAAACCCACTGGGAATCATACTGGAAATCTTTTTTTTTTTTTTAAAGATTTTATTTATTTATTTGACAGAGATGACAAGTAGACAGAGAGGCAGGCAGAGAGAGAGGAAGGGAAGCAGGCTCCCTGCTAAGCAGAGAGCCTGATGCGGGGCTGGATCCCAGGACCCTGGGATCATGACCTGAGCCAAAGGCAGAGGCTTTAACCCACTGAGCCACCCAGGCGCCCCCATAGTGGAAATCTTTAATGCAAGTCTCAGAATCAACAGGTCAGAGAAAAAATAAGCTATGGAGACAGAGGACATAATTTGTAATTAATAAATTTGAGATAAATCTATAATTTTGCACAGGGAAATGTCACAAAACTGACAGGTCATTAGATTACAAATTGATTTCTGCTTTTTAAAAATATCTCCATCTTTCTTTCAACAATGTGGTAGAACAGAGATCCCAAAGCCTTCCAAACAAAACATCTTTAAAAACTGCTAGAAAAACAACGACAATAACACCTTTGAAATCAATGGCTTAGAGAAACCTGAAGAAGCCAGAATTCAAGCATGCAGGAAAAATAAAGGTATTTTCAGATATTATGAAAACAGTGAATGCATCATCAATGCAGGAATTTCTAAAGGGTGCACTTCACAGAAAAGGAAAATGACCCAAAGAGGAATAGCATGATCTAAAAAGGAATGAAGAGTGAAGAAAGTAGGTAAATAGTAGGCAAGTAGGTAAGGCAGGTAAAAAGTAGGTAAGTCTAATAAATATTGACCTGGAAAATTAGTATAATAGTAACATCAGCAATAATGTCTGATTTAAAGGGTTAAACCAAAAACAGATCTTAGAATTAAGTGGCATGAAAATATTCATGTCCTTGCCTTGTTCAGGAGGACTGATTACACCAATGATGGAAGCCATCAAATTCAAAAGGCTAGAACTTGCAGACATCAACTGAAATTAAGTAGCAAGAAAAATTAAGAACATAAGTGGATGACACAGAAAAATAAAATGAACAGAATTTTTAAAAAGGATTTTATGTATTTATTTGAGAGAGATCGAGAGAGCAAGCCCAAACAGAAAGAGGGGCAGAGGGAGAAGGAGAGGTAGACTCCTGGCTGAGCTGGGAATATGATGTGGAGCTCGATACCAGGACTTTGAGATCATGACCTGAGCCGAAGGCAGACGCTTAACCGACTGAGCCACCCAGGCGCCCCTAAAAGTAACAAGATTAATCAGTTAAGCCGGAAACTGGTGCTTTGAAAAGATAATAAAATAAGCAAGCCTCAATCAAGCCTGACCAATAAAAAAAAAAAAAGGAGAAAAGGCACGCACACAAAACTGTGAACAAGACAGACAACATACCATAGATGTAGAAGAGCTATTTCCTTACAACAGAAGACTATAAACAACATTATGCTAACACATATTAAATTTCTTTCTTTTTTTTAATAAAGATCTTATTTATTTATCTGACAGGCAGAGAGGCAGACAGAGAGAGAGGAGAAATCAGGCTCCCCGAGGAGCAGAGAGCCCGATGCAGGGCTCGATCCTAGGACTCCAGGACCATGATCCGAGCCAAAGGCAGAGGCTCTAACCCACTGAGCCACCCAGGCACCCCAACACATATTAAATTTCAATAGCATTAATGATTTCCTGGGAAGATGTAAAGTATTAGATTGACTTTGAAGAAACAGAAAACCTGAGAAGAATCAATATCATGGAAAAAATAGAAAAGATAGTGAAGTACTGATACCAACTTCTTAAAAAATATTATCACCAACAGCCTAGGCAGCCTGCGGTCAGATTCTGCCAAACTTCAAGGAACAGATAATTCTTCTGCTCCGGAGCACAGAATGTGGTGGAAAGTTTCCCATCAGAATCAGTGAGGACAGCCTAACGCTAATTATGAGCTCAGATACAAAAAAGGGGGCAGGGGAGGGGTGGATATACCAAGTTCACTTATAAATATAAATACATGGGGGCGCCTGGGTGGCTCAGTGGATTAAGCCTCTGCCTTCCGCTCAGGTCATGGTCTCAGGGTCCTGGAATCAAGTCCCGCATCAGGCTCTCTGCTCAGCGGGGAGCCTGGTTCCCACCCACACACCAACCCACCCCCCCCCCCGGCCCCCGCCTGGCTCTCTGCCTACATGTGATCTCTCTCTCTGTGCCAAATAAATAAATAAAATATTTAAAATATTTAAAAATAAATAAATAAATAAAATTACTCCAGGATTTTAGACACAGAAAATCTAGCAGCAGCATCACCTATGTTATCAATTTTAAGAAGAAATCTACATGGGCGTATCAATATACACTATACAAAAGAACTTGGGGGAAAAAATCAATATTCACCCCTAAATGTTTAAACTCTTAGTAATCAGACGCAAATGAAAACTTACTTAATAGGATAAAAATATATTTAGTGAAGCTCCCACAGGAGCATTCCCCTAAAATCAAGCCCAAAATAGTCAACACTGTAGAGAGGATGGTCAATGAAAAAAAAAGAAAAAGTTCAAACATTCGTAAGAGACAGCTGCTGCTTCGTAACAGATGATGAAATTATTTACCTAGAACAGCCAAACCAACCAACTGAAAAACTCTTAAAACTGATAGGGTTTTTGGACTGGAGGCTCAGCTTCGGACCTAGTCTTAGTACCAAATTAAATGTGCTTGCTTTGAGAATTACTCATGCAAAGCTATTTTCTGTAGCCTAAGAAATTAGGGCTGACAAACTTCTGCTCCTTCTCTCCTCTCCTATCTCAAACGGTGAAATACCATCGAGTCTGAAACTGGATAGCAAAAACCTTCTCAAACCAAAACTGGTCCTGAAGGGTTGGGTTGTGACTCGACTCAAAAACACTCGATCTCCTGGCGCCAGCTACCGCAGTTACTAATGGATAAGCATGTCAACCAGTCCAACATAATTCTTCCGATAGAGGGCAAGGAAGAGCACCTTCAGAGGAAAAAAAAAATTTTTTTCAAACCTTATACTGCTTATTATATAAACTTGCGTGCTGGCAAAAGCAGCGCCCACAAAATAAACATAAGATATTCGGGGTCAAGCTTGCTTTAAAAAAAAGAAAAAAGACATAATATTATTTTCCTTTCAAAGATATTTGGTGAAGAGGTTGTTCCTGTTGCACTCCTGGCAGGCTCCGCATCACCGGCCACCCCTGAGCATCCAAACGGTCCCCCAGGGCTCCCCAGGTACACTGCGCCGTGGCACCGCCAGCTGACCCGGGAGACGCGGGGCCAGAGCCTTCCCCGGTCACCCCAGGCCAACAAGGGGGGGCAGGAGCTCTGTGGACGCGGAGGACGGCCAAGGGTTACTCGGTCCCCGACACACACAGCATCTTCAGGACAGCACCAGGGAGGGTGCGGGAAGCTCCGGGGGCTCCGAGGGCCCCAGTCGAGCGTGTCCACGCACCTGTCCCACCCCGGCGCGGGTTAGGGTCGCCTCTCTGGGCCGCAGTCCTCGGGAATCACCTGGCCCTCCGTCTGGGGCTTCTGCGCCAAGCCCCCGGAGCCCGGAGGGGAGGGGGGCGGCCCCCTGTCGCTGCCACCTGCGGCACCGGTCCCGCAGCTCCCGGGCTGGGTGGGCAAGACGGGGTAGGACGTCCGTTCCGGGCTGGGGGCGGCAACCGCCGAGCGGAGGGGGACCGGGGCCACCGGGGCGACAGCGGCAGCAGAGTCTTCCCTCTCAGACGGGCAGTCCTGCGCCTCCGCTCCCGGACCCTCGGACCCCAGCGCTTGCCCGCTCGACCCGGGAAGACCACGCAGCTGAGGCGCAGAGGAGCCGGCGACCAGCGCCGTTCTTACTCACCCGCCCCGCTGGTTCCAGCCGCGCCGCCGCCGCAGCCCGAAGACGCCGCGGCTTCCAGCGCTCACGCAGGATCCGCGAAAGTTCCCTGGGATTCTACCCGCGCCTCCGCGAGCCGCCTCCAGGGGGCGGGCGCGAGCCGGCGCGGGCCATCCTGGGACTTGTAGTCCTGGGGCCTCTTCGCCCTGTACCGCCCTCCATCGAAAAACCGGCGGTGGTCCCTTCTTCCCCCGTCCTTCTGTCTCTCTTGGGCTCATCTCTGCTTCTGACTGATAAATGCTGGAGCGCCCGGTCAGCCCCGGGCCTCCTCTGCTCACTCGAAATCAGTAATTTGCAAAGTATGGTACCTGGACCAACAGCTTAAGCATCAATCTTTTGGGAACCTGATAGAAATGCAAATGGTCCATCACAGGGAAGCTATTCCATTTTAATTGTATTAAAAACTGGGGGTGGGGCCCAGGAATCTGCATTTTGCAAACCTTCAAGTGATTCTCATTGCTCTACACACCACCGCCCCTTGTCAAGGTACTTAACATTACACGTAAAGCATTGGTTACCGGACTCATACACACATACCCTTAAGTCCCTAGGTACACTGCACGATACCCACGCGGTTTAATGTCCCGGCCTCGATCTCTCCCCTGGCTCCAGCCCTCACTGTCTCAGTGTCCAGCCAACATCTCCTCTGGCCTCTGAGACACCGGAAATCCAACGGGGTCAAGACCAAATTCTTTTTTTTTTTCTTAAGATTTTATTTATTTGACAGAGAGAAATCACAAGTAGGTGGAGAGGTAGGCAGAAGAGAGAGAGAGAGGGAAGCAGGCCCCCCGCTGAGCAGAGAGTCCGACGTGGGACTCGATCCCAGGACCCTGAGATCATGACCCGAGCCGAAGGCAGCGGCTTAACCCACTGAGCCACCCAGGCGCCCCAAGACCAAATTCTTGATCTTTACTTCCCTCAATCTGGTTCTCCTCCATTGTGCCTATGACCACAGGCTGAAAACTGTCCACTGCGTTTATATACACGGAAGTCACTTAAAACTGTAATGAAAGCTCCAGGGGATTAAATGCCAGGAACCTGAATCATATTTGAAGGAGAGAGGATCAAATGAGGGAATAATGCAGGCAGGAAGAGTAGCCAACTCTTGCAAGATGTGGTGGGGAGGGGAGGGAGAGTACTGGTGGTTGGAGATGGAAATGTGCTGAGGATTTTTTTTTTTTTAAGATGTTTAAGTAGTTCTGGAAAGAATCCTGTTGAGAGGGGCGCCTGAGTGGCTCAGTCAGTAAAGCAGCTGCCTTGGGTTGGAGTCCTGCATGGGGCTCCCCCCTGCATGGGGAGTCTGCTTCTCCCTCTTCCACTCCCCCTGCTTGTGTTTCCTCTCTCGTTGTGTCTCTCTCTGTCAAATAAATAAATACAATCCTTTTTTAAAAAAAGAATCCTGTTGGGGCGCCTGCCTGGCTCAGTGAGTTAAAGCCTCTGCCTTCAGCTCAGGTCATGATTTCAGGGTCCTAGGATCGAGCCCCGCGTCCGACTCTCTGCTCAGCACAGAGCCTGCTTCCCCTCTCTCTCTCTGCCTGCCTCTCTGCCTACTTGTGATCTCTCTCTGTCAAATAAATAAATAAAATCTTTAAAAAATAAATAAATAAAAATAAATAAAATAAAAAAGAATCCTGTTGAAAGAGCTTCTGACTCTACAGGAGAGGAAAAAGTATTTCCTACAGTAGGATTCCTGAAAAGATTGTATATATGTGAGGAGGGAGGTAGAGTCCCAGGCATAAGTTAGAGAGATGAGTCTAGACTAGTGGTTCTCAGCCGGGGGTGATTCATGCCCCGCACCCCGACCCAGGAAACTATGGTGATGTCTGTGGACATTTTTGGTTGTCATGACTACGGGTGGTAAGAACATCTAATACGTAGAGGCTGGGAAGGCAGATAAATATTTTGCAGTGCACAGGACACTCTCCCACATCAAAGAATGTTCCAGCCTCAAATGTCCATAGTGCTGAAGTTGAGAAACTCTAGCTTGGACAGTAGCGCCTTCTTCTGGAAGAGATGGGAAGAAAGGGAGAAAAGAAAAATCAGAGTTTTCTCCGGAAAGGAAGCTAGGAAGCTGTCTACGAGGACAGATAGGGGTGTGTGTGTGTGTGTGTGTGTGTGTGTGTGAAATGCTGAATCATGAGAGTAATAAGAGAAGTAGAGGAAGGAGATCACTCAATAGTTGGGAGGAAGTAGTGGGTTCAACAGACCAGGAGTTTTGATGGGGGTCAGAGATGTATTTGTCTTATTGGAGTAATGTGAGGCTGGATTGCTAAGGTGGCGTGGAGGCAGGACCGCGGAGCATCCATGGTACTTCGTGCAATGAGCAAGGCAGCCCCAGCGGAAGCAGCGGGGTGAACAGAGGAGCTAAAGTCATGCACGTGGATGTGGAAATATCCATACGAATGGCAGGACACCTATTTGGGTCGCTACGAGAGACCTCTTAAGTGAATAAGTGGAAAGATACCAGCAAGGGGAGAGGGTGGTAAGGTCACGGGATCGAAATCTTAAAGAAACGGGACTTTGGACAAGCGTGCAGGGAGCAGGGTCTTAGCAACAGGCTGGGGGGTTCCCAGGAGTTGCGTTTCAGTGAAGACAAAGCTGGAGACACAATGTCTGAGGACACAGCAGAATGTACAAGATGTGGGGCAGAAGTTCCAGACGATTCTAGGTTAGTATGGGAACGGCTTGGATTGTAGGTTCCCAAGAGGACAAGGCAGCAGTGAGGGGAGCCGGGCATGGTGGGATAGAGAGGTGGGATAGCGTCTATATTTTGGAGGTTGACTGATGAAAACAGGAATGAAACAAGAAGACTGAGCCTCAAGATCAGACAGTTTGCCTCACTGTACAGGGTGGGGGCTGAGAAGACATCCATCCCTGGCCACTGCATTCTTCAAGAGACCTGTGACAACAGTTTCCTAATATGGAAATAGTAAGTCTTAATTATGATAAGTTTCTAATAAAAAAAATTTTTTTAAGATTTTATTTATTTATTTGACGGACAGAAATCACAAGTAGGCAGAGAGGCAGGCAGAGAGAGAGAGAGGAGGAAGCAGGCTCTCCGCAGAGCAGACAGCCCGATGCGGGGCTCGATCCCAGCACCCTGGGATCATGACCTGAGCCGAAGGCAGAGGCTTTAACCCACTGAGCCACCCAGGCGCCCCTCTAATAAAAATTTTTAAAAGATGTATTTATTTATTTATTTGAGAGAGAGCGAGGCGAGCTGGGGGAGGGGCAGAGGGAGAGGGAGAAAGAGAATCTCAAGCAGACTCTGCATTGAACATGGAGACCAAAGCAGGGCTCCATCTCAAAGCCCTGAGATTATGACCTGAGACGAAGAGTCAGACATTTGACCAACTGAGCCCCCCCAGGCACCCTCCCACCCCCAGCTAATAATAAAATTTTTAAATTATTTTGGGAATAAGCTTACGTGTCCTTTATTTATTTATTTATTTATTTATTTTAGTACGTGGCTGATTCTGTTCGCTTAGACTTCACTTAGGATTTCTACACTGATATTCAAAAGTGAGCGTGAGCTATCATTTCCTTCTCGAATGTCTAATGATGTTGGGTTTCAGAACCAATGTTAGCTCACATCATAAAAAAAATTTTCCAAAGTTTTTGTTCTTTGTTTTTATCCTGGAACAGTTCAAGTAGCTTCAAAATGTTCTATTCTTTGAGGTTTGATCGTTGTCCGGTTGAACATTTCTGGGCCTAATGCTTTTGGTGGGGAGAGTGAGCCTTTGATAATCTTCTTTATTTCCTCTGTGGTAATGTCACAATTTAGATTTTTAACTCTCTTTTAGAGTCAATTTTGAAAAATCATATTCTCCTGACAACCAATTATCCAATTCATCCAGGTTTTCAAGTGTATTTGCATTAAGTGGAGCGAAACAGCCTTTTGCTGAACCTTGCTGAACCTGTTCATTTCCCCATAATTTCTTGTTTTGCATATGTTTACTTGATTATGTTACCATTTCAAGTTATATTTTTCATTTCAGCTTGTAGATACATTTTTTCGTTCTACCCTTTTTGTTCTTGTTTCCTAATTCATTCATCTCTCCTTTATCTTTATTACTTTCTTTTTCTCTGCTTTCTTTGGTAAAGATTTTATTTATTTATTTATTTGACAGAGAGAGAGAGAGAGAGAGAAATCACAAGTAGGCAGAGAGGCAGGCAGCGAGAGAGAGGAGGAAGCAGGCTCTCTGCCGAGCAGATAGCCTGATTCGGGGCTTGATACCAGGACCCTGAGATCATGATCTGACCCAAAGGCAGAGGCTTATCCCTTCTGAGCCACCCTATTTATTTATTTGATAGAGAGAGAGGGAACACAAGCAGGGGGAGTGGGAGAGGGAGAAGCAGGCTCCAACCCCAGGATGCTGGGATTGTAAGGGCCTATTCAGCCAGAGTGGCCCCACCCTGGTTGAACTGCAAATTTGTTGTAAAACTTAAACTGCCCCCCCCCCGCGGGAAGGAACTTAAAAGCAAGTCCAGGAAACCAGGTAACAAAGTCCAAATACAAGGGTGGGTCAGGCCAGGTGGAGGTATTCAATCAGTGGGGGAGCATACTGTCTCCTAGCTACCAAGGAGTATGGGCCCCACCCTTTGGGCACCTTTTGGGCGCCAATTCTGAACTGGTGATAGGCTGGTTCAAATGTCTACTAGGGTAAATTGTAATTCAGTTGGTCACCTAGCATCACTGTGGAGTTTCCTGTGTGTGTTACAATCTCATTGGCCACCTGTGCGTGGCCAGGCCCAACCACATGGACTTTGCTCTATAAAAGTTAGTCTGAAAAGCTGGCAGGGGTCGTCCGATCTATAAGGGATGGCCCCGACCGACGGGTCTGTTTGGCGGTCGGACTGATTCGTGATGCTTGGCACTAAATAAAGCTTTGCTTGACCTTTGCTTTGTATCAGTCTCGCTCCTTTAATCACGGACCCATTATTGGGGTACCCAATTTTTGGGAGACCCAAGAGGATCATGATCTGAGCCATGACAATTAACAACTGAGCCACCCAGGCTCCCCTTTTTTCTCTTATTTTGACAGGTATTTTTTCTTGAGTTGGGTACTTAGTTTTTCAATTTTTACCTGTAAATATAAGTATTAAGGATGAAAGGAAGGCTTCAAATATAAATAGGTACTACTTGCAACATATCTCAAAACTTCTGATGTATCTGTTGCAATTTTGTGCAGATGCTAAAATTTTGGTGTTTGACCTGCCTTGATAAAGTTTTTGATTTCAAGAGAGAGTGGCAGACTTTTAACGCTTCCAGCCTTTAGTTTCTGATTGGGGCATTAATGTTCAGTTTTAACTCCTGATGATCAGAAATTGGAGAAAGTGTTGATGTACTACTTTGTATCTTTGAAATACCTGAGTTTTCCTTGTGGTCTAAATGAGGGTAGATTTTTGCGACTGTTTTAAGCGCCCTGAGAGGAATGCATATTCCCTGTTTTTCGCATACAGATTTTGACAGTAGCAATGAGATAGTAACATAAGTCGTGTGGGTCTTCCATATCCTTACACGGAGTTTGACCTGATATTGACGTGGTTTTGGGATATCGGTGAGATTAGGTCCAGAGCCAATGACCAAGAAGGAATTCTTGAGACATCTTTGGTGCAAAAAGTCGCTTTTTATTAAAGCATGGGGACAGGACCTTGGGTGGAAAGAGCTGCTGTAGTGGGATTGTGAAGGGTAGCTGATTTTATAGACTATGGGATTGGGGGAAGGAAGGAAAAAAGGAGGATTCAAAAGAACTTTCATATGCTAAAAAGGACCTACAGGATACTGGAGGCCTTGCCATTGTCAAATAAAGGTGGGTTTTCCCTGTAATGAGGCATTAACATTAAGACAGTTGGGAGCGGGCACCTGGGTGCCTCAGCCATTGGACATCTGCCTTCAGCTCCTGTCGTGATCCCAGGATGCTGGGATGGAGCCCTCCATTGGGCTCCCTACTCTACTCAGCATGAAGCCTGCTTTCCCTCTCGTAGTCTCCCTGCTTGTGTTCCCTCTCTCGCTGTGTCTCTCTCTGTCAAATAAATAAAATCTTAAAAAAAAAAAAAAGACAGCCGGGAGCGTCCTGGAAGAATATCACACTTGTCCCACCCAGGAGTGCGGTCTGGAGGAAGGTTGCAGGTGTTAACTTCTGCTTTGTGTTCAGCCAGTCTTCTGCTCCCTCATCAATGTAATCAGAGAGAAGTAAATTAAAACCTTTACTACTATTGCGTTTTTATTTCTCCTTATTTCTCTGGAGTCCAGCTTTATAAAAGATGATGATATGTTATCTGTGCACAAATATCTTTATATTCTTGTGAATTTCCCCTTTTAATTATAAAATAACCTTTGTCTCCCTTGATGTTTTTTACCTTTGCCCTTGAATGCAACCTTGTCTGATATTCTGAGGAGCCTGATAAATTTTGTTTACATTAGCCCAATACAGTTTTTAGCTTTTCTGAAGCCTTTGTTTTAGGCAAATTCCTTAAATATAACACCAAGGGCAACCCTCTTGGGTCCCCTCCTGCTTCGGGAGCTTTGTTCTCTCGCTCAATAAACATTGCTTTGCTGACCACCAAACAAAGGAAGAAAGAGAGAGAGAGAGAGAGGAAGGATGGAAGGAAGAAAAGAACACCAGGTTTTGTTTTGTGATTTAATCTGAAAGCCTTCTTTCTTGGAATCGTTGGGTTTAGTCCGTGTGATGATTACATTTTACCCGGTGAAGGTGAGCAACTTCGTGCGGGCCTACGTCCAGCGCTACCGCTACTTTCGCAAGCACAGCCGCAAGCCAGGCGACCCCCCGGGGCCCCCGCGGCCGCCCAAGGAGCCCAGGCCCCCTGACAAGGGTGGCCCAGGACTGCCTTTGCCCCCTCTCTGAGATCTTCAGCCACCCCTTCCCTCCTTAGCCTCTTTGGAATTCTGGACGTATTTATGGCTCCACCTCCCCACTTCCCTCCCCCCATCAGTGGGATGACTGGGGGAGGGTTGCTGCAGGGAAGAGGAGAGCCCCCTGCCCTGCCCCGTTCTGTGCCCCTTGCCCCCAAGCCTGCCCCCATCGCCCCTCCCTTCTGTTTGTGACTTCATTACCCTGACTGTAAATATACCCTCGGTCCTCTACTCCTTCAGTCTTTTTCTGCTATTCCTTCCCCAACAACAACACAGTACATCTCTTTTTTCATTATTCCGCCTCCTCCATACCCAATATCAAACCATTTTATCTTTCTTTAGTGCTCACTTTTTTCTTAAATATGTTTACACATACTTCTATTACTTGATTTTTTAAAAATCAGCTTTAAATAAGATATTTTGGGGTGTCCGGATGGCTCAGTCGGTTAAGCTTCTGCCTTTGGCTCAGATCATGCCCACAGCTTCGGTCTCTCCGCTCCGCCGGGGAGTCTGTTTTTCCCTCTCCCTCTTCCCGCTGCTCCCTCTGCTCATGTGCGCGTGCATGCTCTCTCTCTCTCTCCCTGTCAAATAAAGAAATAAAGAAATAAATGAGATATTTCTATCCCTGGCTATAAAAAAATGGGAGGAAATCAGTGTGCTTTAAACACCCCTTCCTTAACTACCCCCCCTTTTTTTCTTTTAAGATTTTATGTATTTATTTGACAGAGAGAGACGCAGCAAGAGAAGGAAGGCAGGGGGAGTGGGAGAGGGAGAAGCAGACTTCCCGCTGAGCAGGGAGCCAGATGTAGGATTTGATCCCAGGACCCTGGGATCAAGAGCTGAGCCGAATGCAGACACTCAACCGACTAAGCCACCCAGGCGCCCCCCCCACTCCCTCATTCTCTGGTAATCTCATCTCATGTTCCCATTTTACGAAAATCTTGGCTTCCACAGTTTCTTCAAGAACAATGTATGGAAATGATATTCACTGAATTTTTCACAATCAATGTTTATTGCCTTTATCCTGACAAGAGTTGGGGGCTGAGTGCAAAATTCCTGGGCAGTACTTGATTTCTTGAGAAATGCGTAGGTCATGCTTCCTTACCTTCTCCCTCATGGTGGTGTCTGAAACCAGCCTGATTTCCTTGTTTCTTAGAAGTGATGCAATTGCCTCATTGCCCCAAGAATTATTTCTTTGTTTATGAAATCCATAAACCTCACTGTTACATATTTTGGAATTATCATTCTGGGCTCACAGTTCCTAGGACACAATGGCTTGGCCGTACTGACTCCACGTGCCTTTTTGATCTGGTCAATTTTCTTATTTCCCTTTTTTTTTTTTTAAAGCAGTCTCAACACCCAGCGTGGGGCTCGAACTCAGCACCCCAAGATCAAAAGTCACACGCTCCACCAACTGAGCCAGCCAGGCACCTCATTCTTCTTAAATCTTTAAATGTTTGTTCTAATATATTATTTTCATGTATCCCAATTCTAGGGTAAACTCTGCAGGTGAATAAGACACAGAGAAGTTGGAGTCTTGAGGCAGTTCAAGAACTCCCTCACACCCTCTGAAAGTTTTTTGTCTGAGATAGCACACTTGACATGCAGAATCTCATGGCTCATATTCTTGTTAAATTTTTATCCAATCGTTCAAGTTATTTGTGAACTACTTTGAAATGTCAGAATATAAATGTGCAGAAGACAGTGTGATGGAGTTTAATGGCCTAAATTTTCTTCCATTTCTACAGTTTCCTACAGAATATCAGAAGCCATTATGAGATGTAAAAGGAGCGTAGCAATCATAAGGCTATAGAACCAGATGTTTACTTGAGGTTGAACAGCAGATAAAAGATTTGAAACAGTGTCAAGGTTGTTTGGGAGTGGGAACAAACAGCAGGTACAGAGAAACGGAGGCAAGTCCAGGGATTTGCTAAAATCAACCAGGAACATCCACCCCTTACTTTTCTACTTCACTGAATGCTAAAATAGATGGAGTCCACTTAAACAAATTAAAGAACAGACATTTAGATGGGATAAGATTCTATTATATGCAGCTTTTCTTACATTCCAGCTACTGTGTTTGTATGAGAATATAGTTAGATTTGATGCTTCTCTAAAAAGCAGTACGTTCTGAGTACCTGGGTGACTCAGTGGGTTAAGCATGTACCTTTGGCTCAGGTCATGATCTCAGGGTCCTAGGATCGAGTTCTGCATTGGGTTCTCTGCTCAGCACACAGCCTGCTTCCTCCTTGCTCTCTCTTTCCTGCCTCTCTGCCTACTTGTGATCTCTCTCTGTCAAATAAATAAAATCTTTAAAAAAGAGATTTAGTAGGTTCTGATGGGGGAGGGTATTTAATATTCTCATCCATGCATATAACACCAGAATTAAGTAAGTCATAATTCTGTGAAAGACAGAGTATAGCATGGGATATACTCTTCCAGAGTTGAGTTTACTGGCTCAGTCTTGCTGTCCTAGTGAAGGTGATGGACAGAGGTTGGAAGAAGACATGTAGGAAAGGCTTTTGTATAATGTTCTTCAGAATCGGGATATGAATTCAGTGTGCTTTCAGACACTTAATGTAGTGAAGGCTAAAACTCAGGACAGGAGCAAGACTGCCTGGGTTTGAATCCTCACTGTGTAACTCACTACAGAAGCAATAATGTAAATTAAAAAAAAAAGAATCATTGTATTCTGTTAGGTGACTATAACACTACATATTTATTCCATGTTGATGAGCAGAGTTGGTTCCAGCTTTTGCAGAGCAATGATAAGAACACTAACATATACATGGACATATGGACACTTTTTGTTTTGTGTTTAGAAGAGCAATTCTCTTAACTACAGAGAACAGAGAATATAGAGAAGAGTAGTTAGCAGAGGGGAGGTTGGTGGGGACATGGCTAAAAGAGGTGATGGGGATGAAAGAGCATACTTATCATACTCATCACGATGGAACACTGAGTAATGTATAGAATGTTGAATCACTATGTCGTACGCCAGAAACGAATAGAACACTATATGTTAACTATACTGGAATTAAAGTTTAAAAAAATTAAAAAGAAGAAGAATTCTGTGATAAGAGGGTATGTATAATTGATGGACTTAACTGCAGTGCAGGACTGAAGAATTACTTCAGTCAACTATGACATTGGGTTGCAACGTCCTAGCTCTGTTACTTCTGACTTTGACATGATGTCTCTTCTTTACCTAGTTTTTCTAATTCTCAATCCATAGCTACAGACTTCCTGTCATTCTTTCTTTCCTAATAATTATCTCTTTCCAAACATGCAAATACTAATGACAAAATCATTGACTATGATCTTCTATTGCTCACTAATCAAGTCCTACTTAAGTTTCAATTTTTTAAATGCCAGCCTCTGATGCAGTTAATTACAAAAAGTCACTACGCCCAACTGGTCCTTGCATCCATTTTCCTGTGGCCACCTCATATGTGTCTCCTCATTTTATCATAGTTCAGTTTTGTTGTTATTGTTTTTACCTGGGCCCTGGCCAGCATCTGAGGACCTCAACTCTGGGACCATAACTAATATATTTTAATATTTCAGCACCAAGTAGGCAGAATGCATGACACATAGAAGATATAAATACCAGTCACAAATACATGAATAATTAAGCACATATTTCAATTTGTATTAACTGGGTTTGTTGTTTAAAAGATTTTATTTATATATTTGACAGAGAGAGAGAGAGAGAGAGAGAGATCACAAGTAGGCAGAGAAGCAGGCAGAGAGAGAGGGCGGGGGGAGCAGTCTCCCTGCTGAGCAGAGAGCCTAATGCAGGGCTCCATCCCAGGACCCCAGGATCATAACCTGAGCCGGAAGCAGAAGCTTTAACGCACTGAGCCACCCAGGTGCTCCAGACGGGATTTGCTGTTTAAGCATGCAGTTTTCTCTTTTTGTCTATTATAATTAAACCAATCTTTTTGTGTTTGTCTCCTATGCTTTTCTGCTATACACAGGGCCCACCTTTTTGTCAATTTTTTTTAAAGATCTTATTCTGTTGACTAGTTACTGAAATACATGTATAGATGAGGAGGCATTGGTAGTAAGGGTATATATTTCTTTTAGAGAACCTTACAAGGGATAAAGCAGTTCTTCCAGCTTCATAGTGTATTACTTAGGCTAAGTTTTATTGCTCCTTGTCACTCATTCAAATGTTAGTTTTTAGTTATTTGGTTTATTACTACTGTGAAAGCCCTTTTTATTGTATATGATACCAAGACTTCTGTATCTGTGATTTCAAAACAAGGAAGATATCAACATCAATTTCAATCAAATTCACCCATATATTTAACTTAGTTAAGACCTCTTGTAATTGCATGTTATCAGGGATAGGTCTGAAATTGAAACTGACAGGAGTATAACATTCTCCCATATCTTCAGAATCCCAAGTGGGAGCAAAAAACAAAGGCTCAAATTAACTAAACATGTATAGAGAAGTAACACAAAGTCTATAAAGAACTTATCAAACTCAACACCCCAAAACCAAAAAATCCAGTCAAGAAATGGGCAGAAGACATGAACAGACATTTCCCTAAAGAAGACATCCAAATGGCCAACAGACACATGAAAACCTGCTCAATATCACTTGGCATCAGGGAACTATAAATTAAAACCACAATGAGATACCACCTCATACCAGTCAGAACAACTAAAATTAACAACTCCAGAAGCAATAGGTGTTGGCAAGGATGCAGAGTGTAAGAGGAACCCTCTTACACAGTTGGTGGGAAGGCAAACTGGTGCAGCCACTCTGGAAAACAATATAGAGGTTCTTCAAAAGGTTAAAAATAGAGCTATCCTATAACCCACCAACTGCACTAAAAGTATTTATCCAAAGGAAACAAGCATAGGGATACAAAGGGGCACATGCATCCCAAAACTTATAGCAACAACACCCACAATAGCTGAACTACAGAAAGAGCCCAGATGTCCATCAACAGATGAATGAATAAAGAAGATGTGGTGTATGTATGTACACACATATCACAGAATATTACTCAGCCATCAAAAAGAATGAAATCTTGTCATTTGCAATGATGTGGATGGAACTAGATGGTATTATGCTAAGCGAAGTAAGTAAGACAGAGAAAGGCAAATACCATATGAGTTCACTCATACGTGGAATTTAAGGGGAAAAAAAAGATGAACTCAGGAAAAGGGAAGGAACAATAAAATCAGATGAAAACAGAGAGGGAGGCAAATCATAAGAGACTCTTAACTGTAGAGAACAAACTGAGAGTTTCTGGAGGGGAAATGTGTGGGGGGCATGGGGTAACTGGGTGATTGGCATTAAGGAGGGCACTTGATGGAATGAGCACTGGATGTTATTTAAGACAGATGAATCGCTAAATTCTACCCAGAAAATAAAAATATGGTGTATGTTAACTATACAGAATTTAAATATGCATTTAAAAAAGAAGTAATCCATTGTCTCCTTCTGGATAATCAATTAAAAACAAAGAATAAGCAATTATTGGATGGGCAGAAAGCAATGGTTATGGAGTCTAGTGCATGTGCAGCAAGCTGCGTCTTGTCATTCTTTAAGAATGAATTATTATTTGTGGGTATTTACCAGTTTAGGGTAAAAGAATATCCTAAGATCAAGATTTCTGTAAAAAACTTAAATACATTAACTGAGAAATCATGTGTCTTTAACATTTGTTTTTTTTTCCTAAGTGTGACAATATATTTAATTTTTTTCCCTAGAAGACACATTTATGAAGTAATATCATTTTATATTAATTTGAAGGTTGGTGAAAACTTATTTTCTGTGCTTGAAGGTTGTTTTTATTGCTTCAATTATTATTTTGTCAAATCTAAGTGCCAAAGATTTTGAGAAAAGCACTTTTGCACAATCCGTTAGGAAAAAAAAAAAGATCCACTAACACATAAAGCAAATTCTAAACTTTGTGTTTTCAAGTATCTTCACAGATGTGTGCCTTGATTTTTGTTTTCCTCTTCAGAATACTGATAATGATCTCTGCCTGCCATCCTCATGAAACTATTCTAAGTTTCATGGTTGAGATGGGTATGAAAACAATTTGAAAAATTTAAGAGTTCTGAAATTAAGAACTTTCATACTGAAGAGTACTCTACTTGTCTCTTGATTTTATATAATTAAACCAAGTGCTTAGTGTTCTAAGTTATGGAAATGCCCATTGGAGATTAAGCACAATGGGTAACTTCCAGTGCTGAGTTTCTACAGGGCGACTAGAATAAGAAGTGGCCGTTTTGTAGGATACTCTAAATGCTTCCATTGCATTCAAACGGATGTGTTAAAACAACTTGATAACCATATGTCATGTTTCACCTGGGTCTTTTCTTGGGATTTCACTGGTGTGGAGAAGTTTCTGTCTTATCAGCCAGTAGTAAATTGTTTTTATAATTTGTGAAATGCCTCTTAATCAACCATAGGAATACTTTAGGAAGCAAATATCTTTTTCCTTGATCAACTATAATCCACTTACTAAGTAATACCTGCTTACTAATCCACTTACAAAGTAATACTTGCACTTTGGTTAAATCACATGTGTCTCAAAACATACAATCCACAAAAAATATTTAAGAACTACTATTCTTTTCACTACATCTGTATCTTTGGGGTAAATACCCAGTAGTGCAATTGCAGGGTCATAGGGAAGCTCTACTTTTAATTTCTTAGGGAATCTCCACAATGTTCTCCAAACTGGCTGCACCAACTTGCATTCCCACCAACAGTGTAAGGGGGTTGCCCTTTCTCCACAACCTCTCCAATAAACGTTGTTTCCTGTCTTGCTAATTTTGGCCATTCTAAGTGGTGTAAGGTGGTATCTCAATGTGGTTTTAATTTGAATCTCCCTGATGGCTAGTGATGATGAACATTTTTTCATGTGTCTGATAGTCATTTGTATGCCTTCATTGGAGAATTGTTCATATCTTCTGCCCATTTTTGACCTGATTATCTGTTTTGTGTGTGTTGAGTTTGAGAAGTTCTTTATAGATCCTGGATATCAGCTTTTTGTCTGTACTGACATTTGCAAATATCTTTTCCCATTCCATGGGTTGCCTCTTTGTTTTGTTGACTGTTTCCTTTGTGCAGAAGCTTTTGATTTGGCAGCATTTTTTAAAAGATATTAATTTATTTATTTATTTGACAGGAAGAGCCAGCAAGAGAGAGAACACAAGTAGGGGGAGTGGGAGTGGGAGAAGGAGGCTTCCTGATGAGCAGGTAGCACCTAAGATGCAGGCTTGATCCCGGGACCCTGGAATCAAGACCTGAGCCAAAGGCAGACACTTAACCTCCAAGCCACCAGGCACCTCAAGGCAGCCATTTTTAATTATGTATTTAAGAAAATGGTTGTGTCTGTAACCGATAGATTTTCTTCTCAATTGGAGGTGGAAACGAACAAAAAAAGACACCATTTTTCTTGGTGACTATTCCAGTCTCCACCTCATCCAAAGCATGTTGAAACAAGAACTTTATCAGAAACCCATGTTCACACTTGTTAAAGGAAATATCATTTATGGGACCTCAGATGTGAAAATATCTACAAGACAGAAAAGGGTTAATAACTGGCTTTCAAGAAATGCCACCTAACGGGCTTAAAAATGGGTTATTTCAATCTGGTTTTCATTTTTGTTGTTGTTTTGTTTGTTTAGTATAAAATTTATTCCTTTAATCTTATAGATCCTTCTTGAGTTCATGGTTCATTTCTGGTTTAATCTGCAGAATTTGGGGTCCTTTTATTTTATTTTATTTTTTTTAAAGATTTTATTTATCTGACAGAGAGAGATTACAAGTAGGCAGAGAGGCAGGCAGAGAGAGAGAGGAGGAAGCAGGCTCCCTGCTGAGCAGAGAGCCCAATGCGGGACTCGATCCCAGGACCCTGAGATCATGACCTGGGCCGAAGGCAGCGGCTTAACCCACTGAGCCATCCAGGCGCCCCTTGGGGTCCTTTTAAATAATGTGATCTTGGGGTCCTTTAAAATAATATGATCACAGCAAAAAGTAAAGTACCATCTTGTGCATTGGTCACTGGCAACTTTAGAGGATACTGATATACTTTTTAATATCATACATAAAGGAGAGGGACTAAAATTCTGGGATTACCAGGTAATGGGATTGTGAACAGAATTGTTCATTGAGTGACTGCTATCTATACTAACATTTAGTCACTTTTTGGAAAACGTACTAGAGGCTATGATAAATGTGTTACATTTATTATTAGTGCATTGGCTTTTCACAAGATCCTAAAATGAGTTTCCTCATTTTAGAAGTGATGAGATCACAGCTCATAAGTTGAGGAGCTAAAGGGCCCTAAAAGACAGTCTAGTAATTAATTATATATAAATTAGAGAGTATAGTATCCACACAGCTAGAAATGGTCATAGCAAGTAAAATTTTTCTCTCAATCTACTGTGTTTCCCTACAAATGGGTTTCTTAAAATGTCGATGTCAGACTCTTGACCATGTAAACTTTTCCCCCCAGTTTTATCATTTTGATAATTCTTCTGGAAAAATGCAAACTGCATAAAGGATGTGCAACTTTGTTAAGACACTAGTTAAGGTAGAATTGGAATACATGAATCCTGATTCTCAGGGGATTCTCTCGTCATTTGACCACATACATTCATGATCCAATTTTAGAAACTTGGCCAACTCAAACTAAAACATTCCAGTTTGCTAATCACCCTCCAGGAATGACTGTCCAGGAGGTGGGAGAACATATATTGGTAACTGATTCAGCCTTATCTTGCTCCAACCACATTTTACTATAAGCAAAATAATTTGTGTGTAACGATTACAATGATTCCAACCATTATTTGCAGAATAGCTTTTCTTCCACTAAATGTCAGGAATCTAATCATGTACTTTATCAACATTACATGTCACTGGCACAGAGCTAATCTCACTTTGTAAACTTGCTTGTCATATAGTTTGCAGGTTTGAGGTACTCTGAGTATTTGTATTTCCTTTGTTGTTTGTTGCATTTCCTTATGGCTGATGTACCAGGCAGTATAGAAATTACTGGATTTTATGAATATTTAACAAAGAATAGCTCTTTTGGGATGATGTCATCTCTTTTCAATACAATAAGGGATTACATTTGTAGAAAGCTTTTTGTTTGGAAATTTGTAGAAGTTTTGTTTTTTTTTTTTAAGATTTTATTTATTTATTTGACAGAGAGAAATCACAAGTAGATGGAGAGGCAGGCAGAGAGAGAGAGAGGGGGAAGCAGGCTCACTGCTGAGCAGAGAGCCCGATGCAGGACTCTATCCCAGGACCCTGAGATCATGACCTGAGCCGAAGGCAGCGGCTTAACCCACTGAGCCACCCAGGCACCCGGAAATTTGTAGAAGTTTTAAATAGATGTTTTATACTGATTATAAGCATCTTAATGTTTGAAGGGAACTTGAGAGTCCTATTCCCTTTTGGATACAAGACATGATATTTTCCCCTCATTTTTTAATAGAATTGCCAAGTGTAGAAAGGTCAGATGAGTTGTCTAAATTCATACAAGAAGTGTTAGTCACAGAAGGGAGATAAGCATGCAGTTTTTCTCTTTTCTTGTATATTTATTTTTTTTAATATTTTGTTTATTTATTTGACAGACAGTGATCACAAGTAGGCAGACAGGCAAGCAGAGAGATAGGAGGAAGCAGGCTCCCCACAGAGCAGAGAGCCTGACATGGGGCTCGATCCCAGGACCCTGGGATCATGACCGGAGCCAAAGGCAGAGGCTTTAAACCCACTGAGCCACCCAAGCACCCTAATACTATACAACTTTTATAGTCTTTTTTTTCCAAGAAAATATTCACTTTTTTGAAAGAACTCATAGGTTTTTTGTTTTGTTTTGTTTTTTGGTTCAGTTGTTAAATTTCCAAAGCAACATATATAATTAAAAATGGATGTTCATGGACTAAAATATCTGGAGAGTTAAGACAATATTTAAACTAATATTGTCTGCATATCCCTGTGCTTTAAATATCACTGATAACCAAATAAGGTTATATTTACATTTACAATACGTTATAAGCATGCTACAAAAAGAAAGTTATTGAAAACTCAGAAAATTACATCAAGTTTACTCACTGTTCTAGGTTTTTTTTTAATATATTCTTTAGGCTATTCCTTTGCTTTCT
The DNA here is from genome assembly GCF_020171115.1 of Neogale vison. NCBI lineage: Eukaryota > Metazoa > Chordata > Mammalia > Carnivora > Mustelidae > Neogale > Neogale vison. Next base: position 66,035,142 of record NC_058095.1, read on the forward strand.
AATTCTGTGAAATAGAAATATAACAGAATATAACAGAATTATTCTGTGTCTCCATTTCAGGCACAGAACTAAAAACCTCTGTAATTTCCTATGAGGATAGCAATAAAAGTTTCTTTTATTATGTTAATGAGGTGGCTTTTGGATCTCCCCTAGGAACTGGGGCTGGTTGGCAGTGGGGTCAACTTGTGATTAGAGCCATGGACCCTTGAGCCCCACCAGCCAGACCTCTGGGGAGAGAAGACAACTGGACGTGAAGATCAATGGCAAATAGTCAATAATGTAATCAATCATGCCTGTGAAATGAAACCTTCATAAAACAACATTTCTCGTAACATCGTGCATTTGTAAACCACGCTTTGATTTTAGACTTTCTGTTTTAGCCAAACTAGCAAATAGGGTGAGGTTTTGTTTTGTTTTTGGACATTCTCATATTTGGAATCATAAGGGTTCTGTGCTCAACTCCTGTTCCACTCACCAACAATTCTCTGACACCAGCTAGGTGTGCTACAATGGAACTCAAATCTGACGCTATCTATGTGGACATAGATACCTGGAGAGAGCAGGGGCTCAGTCCCACAAAACTGTCCCCCCAACCACTGCTCCACCGCACACATATTGCACACTTCAGACAAGAGACACAAATCCCGGTTGTCACCTGTGCCTCTGACCAACCTATTTTAGGAATTATAGCCATTACTGTTACTGCTGCCACTGTGGGACTGGCCTTGCATCAGACTGTACAAACCACCCAATTTGTGCAAAAATGGCACGGGAATGCTATCAAGGCTTGGAATCAACAAACAGCCCTAGATCAAAGATTTCATGAAAGAGTCTCTGATTTAGAAGAAGCCATAATATATATAGGAGAGAAGATCTTGCAAATATAAGGCTTCACCTTCCGTGTGATTAGAATGTTTCTTCCGTGTTACTCCTACACCTATAATAAATCAGAAATACCGTGGAACAAGATTTCACCATATTACTAGTCATTATGGTGGTAATTTAACTGTGGATATTAAACAGCTTCAAGATACTATTCAGGGCATTCCTTGTGATCCTTACAATCAGTTCCAAGAGTGAGTTTCGCACAAAGGATTAATGATATTCTGTCTGATGTAAAACCCTTTGCTTGAATCAAAACACTCATGCTGGCATTATAGGTGGAATGATGATACTTTTTATTGACATAGTCTTTTTACGCTTAGTCCTCAGATGCTCACGAAAATCTTTCTGACGACCAATGGTTCAAGAACTTGCAAAATGGATTTTGCTGCTTCTGCATTAACAAAAGGGGAGGAAATGGAACCATCCCTCAGAATGATAGGCTGCTTAAAATATCCCTACTGAGAAATGGTACTGGTCACGCAAGCATGCTTGACGATGACCTTGAGAAAACCTGAAGTAGCAGCAGGCCTCCAGTGGAGAGGAGGATACACGTCCTTGAAGCCCAGCAGCTCAGGGTGGAACATCGCCTGTTTCCCTTTTCCATTGTCTCCCCTGCCTCATGAAAGCCTGCTGTTAGAATAATCCCTTTATGTGCACTTGCTCAGTCAAAAAGTCCTAGCTGCTGGGCCAGGCCAACCTACTCTGATTACCTACAAGACTATGGTCGACACAGGACTCCCATTCCTTCTGGTTGACCTACAAGACCCATGACTAATGTATAACCTCCTCCTTTGTTGGTTGTGATCTTGTATCTAATAAATATGGGACTGAGGAGTTTTGGGGGGTGACAGTCCTTTCACCGTCGTCCCTGCTCCCTCCCTCTCCCATGTGACTTGTTTCTTCCTCATTCTTCTCCTGAGTGCCATGAGGAAGGGGCCCCCAAATGTCTGGCAGAGGGAAGAGATGCAAGGAGGGAGGCCTGGTGCTTGTGTGAAGTGGGATGTCACTCAGCGCTCAGGGAGCTGTCACACCGTCAAGGCAAAGCTGTCCTCCTGTGCCCTGAGCCACTACCTTTGATGCCAGACCCATACTCTAGGCCAGGAGTGTCTTTACATTGCCCTAGGGCTGTGAAGCAAGAAGATTTCGTGGGATCCCCAGTGGGAGAGGAGCAGCGCTTCCAATAGGCAAGGCCGAGTCTCCCCACTTTGCCCTCCCCAGGCCAGTGTTCTCCCAGGCCCATCCCCAAAACGGAAAACCTACTCTCACTCTTCAAGGGTCCGTCCTTCTAGCCCTACGCGCTCTGCTGGGCCATGGGAACCTGGAAACGATGGCATCTGGATTTCCATGCCAGCACCCATTCGGCCCCCTACTTTTGCCCACTTGACCCACAGAAGAGACTCAGGAGAGCTATGCAGAGAAACTAGAACAGGCTTTAATTAATGAAATGAACACTACCTAAAGGTTCTGCGAAGAACATGGGGAGAGGGGAGGGGAAACCTGTGGGCAGCGGCAGGAGTCCCAGGAGCTGTGGGACTGGAGGCCAAAGGGACACGGATCTCCATGTACTGTCTCAAGGCCCATGGCCCCTGGGATGACAGACGAGGCCTCAGGCCCCCACCTTCCTTAAAAATGGTGGGTCAGGGATTGGGAAGTTTTCCCAATGTTGGCTGGCAGGATGGGAGCCCGGTTTTGCTCCAGGACCAGGCTTGATTTGTGTCTCCCATTCCACACTAGTCTTGCACCGGTGTCAACAGGAAGGAAGTGCAACACCGGCTACTTCTCCAGGAAGCTATTGGCTCAGCCGAGCCTCCGCCTCTTGGGCCCCAAGGAAGTGGGCTGTGATTTGGAGGAAAATGGCTTGTTGCACGGTGCAGCTCTTTTGCGTCCTCTCCGGCGCTGGGCAGGGAATGAGGGGGTCTTCGTAGCAAGGCTGCTCTGGGCCTTGCTGACCAGGGAGGTGGGGCCACTAGGAGGAAAGGCCAGGACCCCCCCGTCCCTGCAGGCGGTCTTGCTGGCAGAGCTAATGCCATCTGATCTGGACCGCTTCTTGCTCAGGTGCCTGGGGATGTGACTGAAGGGAGGGGCACTCGGGGCTCCCGACACAGGCTGGTTCATCGTGCTGGCTCCAGTGGTCCCCAACAGGGTGCTCTGGCGTGGGTGGCCCCCTGTGTTCGGGCCCTGGCTTGCCCTGGAGCCCTGCGGGCCACTCGGGGCCCTGCTCGTTGCTGCTGTGATGCAGAGAGCCCCAAACCTGGAGCACAGATCTGCAACAACATCTCCTCTCCCCAAATGTGGGGGTGCTGCCAAAAGCCCTATGCTGATGGGGACCGGCATTGTGCTGCCCCCTGGGGGGCGGGGCTGCTGGCTGTTGGGCCCAGCATGGGACACAGCGCCGGGCACCTGGGGGGCAGTTGCCAAGCCAGGGGCAGCAGCTGCGCCAGGGGCGAGTACAGCAGGGGAGGTAGCCGAACCTGGCTGGGTACTGGCACGTGTGCCTCGGGAGGCAGATGCGGGTAAGGGAACCACATAACCCGCCTGGGTGCCACTGCCCAAGGACAGCTGGACTACTGCTGTGCTCAGGGCCTGGAGTGGGTCTGGAGCCTGAGCTGCTGGCTGTCCATGCGGCGGAGAACTGTGAAGGGGGCTGGCTCCGGGCCACTGCCCACCAACAGCCCCGAGTGGGGCCTGGGCAGTGGATCCCGGGTTGCCATTACCTCCGGGCAGCACAGGCAGCCCTGTGGGGACTGTGACTGAGGCCATGTTGTCCCTGGACTGAATCGAGAGGGCCTGGGTAGATGCCAAGTTGCTCCCACTGCAGCCAGGGTGAGACCCCAAGAGGAGAGGCTGGGAAGAATGGGAGCAGTCCACGGAGGTGACCTGGGAGTCAGAGGCTGGCAGGGGAGCAGCCATTGCAGCAGGCAGGGCCAAGGCACTGGATGGGCTAGTTGGGCCACAGCTGCAGGTGGCCTCCGTGTCCCCTCGAAGAGCATCTTGAATGCGCTGGAGAGCAGCTGTCTTTTCCCGGTCAAGGTCCTCAGCAGTCACTCGAAACCCCGGCTGAGGGGGTGACGGCAGTCTCAGAGGCTCCCCTCGCCTGTGTGGCAGCAGACAAACCTTGCGTTTTGGGGGCCTGGAACAGTCAGCTGGGGATGAGTAGTTCCTCTGCGCTGCCTTCTGCCCCATGGTGGTATCGGCATCCTTTTCCGGCTGGTTCTTCTGGCAAAGTGCAGGCACTCCGGCAGGACACAAGGGGCTCTTTTGGCTGACTTTTTGGGGCACCACGGCATCCTTTTCCGGCTGGCTCTTCTGGCAAAGTGCAGGCACTCCGGCAGGACACAAGGGGCTCTTTTGGCTGACTTTTTGGGGCACCATGGCATCCTTTTCCGGCTGGCTCTTTTGGCAAACTGCAGGCACTCCGGCAGGACACAAGGGGCTCTTTTGGCTGACTTTTTGGGGGGACGTCGGGGGCCGCGAGGCCTGACTTGTGGGCAGACCCCTCCTCCTCTGCACCGGGTAGCAGCCCCTGGTGGAACTGTAAGAACTGGTAATGGCATTTCGAGTGGGGCAGGAGCTCCTGTGGGAGCTGGGGGACTTCTTATTGTATGGGTCTTCTGAGCTCTCTTTCCGGGGGACGGCTCTCAGCAGAGGCCCAGGCCTGGGCACAAAGGAAGAGAGGCCTCCATGGACCCACAGGGGCCTAAATGCCCCCTGTAGGTCCCCAGTGCTTTTAGGGTCCTTTCTGTGAGTCTCTATTTGGGCCAACCCTTTGTCGCTCTCTCTGGACTTTCTGCCTACCCGCTCTGCTGTGGAGGCATCATGGACATTCCTGGGTGCCGAGGGCTGCAGCCCAGTGACGAACCGCTTCTGCAGCACACAGGGGGTGACCGTGTCCACGATGGACTCGCAGTTGCGGCGGCAGGACACCTGTGATCCAGGAGCTGACAGCATCGCCTTCAGCCGGCAGCCCCACCTGCAGAAGGTGGTGAGGAGCCCTAGAAAAAGAAGACGCAGAGTCTCCAGGATCCCCGAGTACCTTCTGAAAGCTGCTAGGACTGAGCGCGGTTGCCACCTTGCGGGGTACTTGGAGGACCGCCTGCGAATGGAGCCTGGGGCGTGGACCGCCGGGTGAGCCCTGGGCGCCAAGAGTTGTCTGCTGCCACAGGGAGCCAGGTGGGGGCGGACCAGCCCTCCTGGCAGGTGCGGACCCCGCAGAGCCCACAGAGCCCGGGGCTGGGGGGAGCGGGACGGCCTGCTCAAGGAGATGCCCATAGAGCAGTTGGGTAAGACCAGACGCTGAGGTTAACGAACTAAGCTCGCAGTGCTCTCCTTCAGCTGCCAAGTCGCGGCCGAAGGCCTAGAGCACAATGAGGGACCTGTTGCCAGGACACAGCTTTTGAACCTGAGGAGTGAGCGCACGTGCAGGAACCCCTGTGCACTCACACAGCTTCTGTTGGGTCATCACCCAGGTCATGAATCAGGCCTGCAGAGGTGCTGTGGAGGGGTCAACTCCCTCGTTCCCCACACTTGGGGGGTTCACAGATCTCTTGGGCTTGAAGGCTGAATTGAGGAAGAGAAATGGGGGCGCAGTGGGTGCCAGCCATCTCCCCTGGCTACTTCTGGGTGGGAACAAGGGAGACTTTGCTTTTCATTGTACATCCTCTAGACCATATTTTGTTTTTAAGATTTAATTTTAAAATTAAATTTCAATTTTAAATTAAAACTTAAATGTGGGTCTCCATTGTCCCATCAAGGCATTTCTCAAGGCATTGAGCCCAATGTGGGGCTCAGACTTACAACTCGGAGACCCAGTCACAGGTTCCTCTGCCGAGCCAGCCAGGTGCCCCAGACGATAAACTTTCATGAGGGAAACATTTTTTTGAAAAGACTCTTTCTTCCTATCTTGTCTCCCGGCTACCCTGATGGCAAGAGGCCCCATGGAGCCCAGCAGCACAATAAGAAATGTTGTATCAGGTTGTATCAGACCTCAAAGCTAACTATGCAGTCATTCCATCATTTCCCAAAAGTTCCATTCATTTCTGTGCAAACTTGGAATTCTCCTGAAGATAGGCAAGCATTTTCCTAGAACAGTAGATGTATGTCTCTTGCATTTCAGCAATCCCCCAGTGTCCCTGCCTTCCATCCAGGGCTTCAGGGTTGCCATGAGCCCACTCACCCAAGGCAGGGGGTGTCCTTGCACGGACTCCCCAGCTGAGGCCGATCACAGCAGGACGGAGCCCGCCCCGCTGCTGAGGTCCACCTGTGGCAACTATGCACTTGGCCTGAGGCCCCTCTGCGGGCCACATACTGTCCATGCCTAGAGCGGTCCTGCGGGAGGACTGGAAACTCGTCCACCATCTGCAGATACTTTGTAGGGTCCTTGCAAAGTGATAGCTCAGATCCCTGGTGAGAGCAGGGGAATCTACAGTTCCCGGTACTGAAATCTAGGATTTTCCTTACCAATATTTCAGGACTTCTGAAACTTCACACAAGTGGAAAAGGCAGGATCTAAAGTTTAAACATACACAGCATGCCTCCTATGATACAGACCAACAGAGATTACTGCTCATGTCCGCTGGAAGTTGTGCAAGTAGTTCAAAGCTAGCAAAGGCGGACACAAAGCAATTTTATATCAGTACTAGAGGACATGTGGATCATTTGATATATTAGACAGCACAGTGCAGAGTAATGAGGGAATGAGCTATTGCTACATTTCACTAACATGATCTTGAATGAACAAGCCGGAAATAAAAAAGGACCTAACGTGTTTTTGCATCACTGTTGTAGCTTTGATTCCTCCTGTTTGTTTCCTATCTTTGCATTCATCTACATTCCGGCACAATAGCAAATAACATTGGTGGAAACAGACATTATTGACCCTTAGCTAATTTTAAAGGAAACACTTCTTTGTAATTTCTCCATTTAAAGAGACACGGGCTCCTGGGTGGCTCAGTCTTTTAAACACCTGCCTTGGACTCAGGTCATGATCTCAGTGTCCTGGGCTCGATCTCCAGTCATCAGGCTCCCTGCCTGGCGTGGAGTATGCCTCTCTGTCTCCATGTACGCCTCCCCCTTCTCATGCGTGCTCTCTCAGTCTTTCTCTCTCAAATAAATAAAATCTAAAAAAAAGAAAAAAAAAGAAGAAGAGAAACACGAATGACCTTTTTCCTATGGGTCAGTCTATTCCTTCCTATTCAGGAATCTTAAAAATTTTTTTTAAAGATTTTATTTATTTATTTGAGAGAGAGAGACAGTGAGAGAGAGCACGAGCGAGGAGAAGGCCAGAGAGCGAAGCAGACTCCCCATGGAGCTGGGAGTCCGATGCGGGACTCGATCCCGGGACTCCAGGATCACGCCCTGAGCCGAAGGCAGCCGTCCAACCAACCGAGCCACCCAGGCGTCCCAGGAATCTTAAAATTTTTAAGATGTGTTCATAACTATCTCACATTACATTTGAGAGAACAGCTCTCTTTTTGTACATTAAATGCTAATTAATAAATGTCCAGTTGTTGCCCTCAGTTGGGTGAAGAAGCCATGTTCCTGGTGGCAATTGTCAATTGTGATAACTAGTTGAGACACACTTTGATCACTTTCCTTTCAAATATCATTCTGTCTGAACACTACATGTATTTTTGTGAATGCAGAATCTAGTAAATAATGCAATATACATGGAGAAAATAAGCTTAAAATTGGTAATTTCAGTAAGATATTCATTCTGTATTCTTATTTATATGATTCAATTAATTATATGATTCAATCTTATTTATATGAGTCAATTCACTGGATCTTTAGTAAAATTAATTTTGAGTGGGGTTTTGCTTATTTTTTCCACCCTGGTTTGAATAACTTAGCCATGTCCTCTGATATCTTATTGCTGAGAAATATCATGGTAAAATCAAAAGGCTTGGTGTGTTCCTTAAAGATGTGTGGACCTGCTGCAGGTCCTGGCGTTCCGTTAATCCAGAAAATGCACAAGAACCAAAGAGGCAGGAAAGCCTGCAGCTGCTTTCCAGTCCCAGAGCAAGGAACACAGTCTAGTGACTAGTGTTTTGCTGCCCTCTTCTGGTTCGTGTTGGAAGCCCTTGTTTAGACACATTCCAAGAACGCGGCTTTAGGATTCAAAAAAAATAGAGCTTCCCTATGACCCTGCAATTGCACTCCTGGGTATTTACCCCGAAGATACAGATGTAGTGAAAAGAAGAGCCATCTGTACCCCAATTTTTATAGCAGCAATGGCCAAGGTCGCCAAACTGTGGAAAGAACCAAGATGCCCTTCAACAGACGAATGGATAAGGAAGATGCGGTCCATATACATGATGGAGTATTGTGCCTCCATCAGAAAGGATGAATACCCAACTTTTGTAGCCACATGGACGGAACTGGAAGAGATTATGCTGAGTGAAATAAGTCAAGCAGAGACAGTCAATTATCATATGGTTTCACTTATTTGTGGAGCATAACAAATAGCATGGAGGGCAAAGGGAGTCAGAGAGGAGAAGGGAGTTGAGGGAAATTGGAAGGGGAGGTGAATCATGAGAGACTATGGACTCTGAAAAACAATCTGAGGGTTCTGAAGTGGGGGGTGGGTGGTTGGGGGAACCAGGTGGTGGGTATTGGAAAGGGCACGTATTGCATGGAGCACTGGGTGTGGTACAATGAATACTGTTACGCTGAAAATAAATTACAAAAATTTAAAAAAATAAAATAAAATAAAACCAAAGCCAGAAAATGACAAGGGTTGATAAGAAATTGAAACCCTTGTGCATTGATGGCAGGAATGTAAACTGCTGGAGCCCTGTGGGAAATAGTTTGGCATTTCCTTAAAAAAAATTAACATAGAATTATGATACAATTCAGCAACTCCACTCATGGGTATATACTCCAAAAAACTGAAAGTAAAAACTCAACCACTGTTATATACCAATGTTCATAGCAGTATTATTACCCATAGCCAAAAGGGAGAAATAATCCAGATGTCCATCAACAGATGAATGGATGAGCAAAATGTGGATTTTATTGTTATTATTCAGCCCTAAAAAGGCATAAAATTCTGGGATATACAACATGAATGAATCACAAAGTGAAATAAGCCAGTCACAAAAGGACAAATATTATGTAATTCCATTTATATGAAATACCTAAAATAGTCAAAATCAGAGAGACAGAAAGTGGAATGGTGGTTGTTAAGGGCAAAAGGGAGGCGGACTAGGGAGTTAGAGTTTAATGGATACAGAGTGTCAGTTTGGGAAGATGAGAAAGTTCTAGAGATGGATGGTGGTATGGGTTGCACACCAGCGTGGATGTACTTAATGTCGCTGAATCGTACACTGAAAAATGATTAAGATGGTAAATTCTATGATGTGTATATTTTGCCACACACAAAAAAGAGCCTCCACATACCGTTCTATTTCCAAAGATGGAGAAGAATCCACCAGAGTTCAACACTGGGTCTGCATGTTGAGTTGGAAGAAGTAACCCATTCCCGCCGATGTGGGGTGCTCTCCATCATGATGAACTACATTGTGTGTTCTGGTCCTGAACCACCAGAGACAGAAATTTCTAAGGGGGGATGACAGTTGTAGAAGCCACTCTCAGACTTGAGATTTCCAAGGAAACCCAAGGAACAGAAGGACCCTTAAGTCAGGTGACTCGGGCTTCTCGTGTTGCGGAAGCAAAGTGAGATACGGTAAGAGGAAAGGAATTTGCTCAGTCGCAGGGCTTCCAAACCACCAGAAACACAAATATATCGGTATTTCTTGACTACTGAACACTGACTATAAACAATAAAGGAAAGGTGAAGCTTTCCTATTTGCAACTTCCCTTCCAAATCTCCCCTTAAACTTAACTGTTAGCTGGTGACAAAATCGAGGAACAGGTAGGAGGAATGCATGAATAGAAAACCTTATGAGCAAACCCCAGGTCTAAGTGACAGCTGTGGGTGTGGGCTTTTTCAAGTGGAGGAACATTCATGGGCGTGACTTTAAATGTGTATATAGAATAGAGCCATTGCAAGAGTAAGAACCTTTCTAGATCTACAGATGGAATTAAATGAATGATGTTACGAGCCCACAATGAAGGGACACACACGACGTTGTGCCTTTCCACAACGTCAGCTTTGTTCAGCATTAGAGCGCGGTGAACATAATGATCAAGCAGGTTCAGGGGTTCAAAGTCAATGATATTTTGCCACGTGATTCACTTGGCTTCTTAGGCAGCACAGAGAGCAGAACCTAAGACAAGTCATGCAACAAACAGGATAACAGAGGGGGTTAACAGACCAAAAGCGAAGTCAGTCTACGGTCATGCAGTTGAGATCAGGTTTCAGTCCAGTCCCGGTCGGGTCTTAGCACTTAACTGATTATTTTGTTCAAACAGTGAAGGATCTCGGTTCTGTTTAGAGATCAATGGTGCAGAACCTTTGGCAGCGGCTGCCTTTTTTTTTTTTTTTCATTTTTAAGATTTTATTTATTTATTTGAGAGAGGGAGAAAGCAGGAGCAGAGGGGAGAGGCAGAGAAAGAGGTAGAAGCAGACTCCCCGCTCAGCAGGACCCCAGAATCATGACTGAGCTGAAGCCAGACACTTAACCAACTGAGCCACCCAGGTGCCCCAGCAGTTGCCTATTCTAAGTGGTCAGACACTAAGGGAACATGTCTGAAGAGTCTGACAGTTTACTGCAAAATTCCTCCCTTTTAAAGGGGATTTCATCAGTCTTGGGCAGCTGCAGAGCTCCTCTGGGGTGTCAGCTGAGGCTCGTGTCTGCAATATCTTGTAGCTGCGGTACCCTTGCTTGAAACGAGTGACTCCATCTTGCTCTCTACAAATGACCGCAGCTGAGAGTCCTGGTTTGGGGGTCAGAGAGATGCATTTTAAATCTGAGCTCTGCCACCGAGGCAGCAACTGTTAGTTGCCCCTGAAGATCCATCTTTATCTTCTGATATGAAACTAGAACCCCCAATTATTGTACATTTATTTTTTTCCAGAGAAGCGAGACTCTGGGTCATGGCACAGTTCAACACAGAACCCCACGTTGTCCTGAGCCCACCAAAACATGGCCTCATCTAAATGTCGGCGCAGCTTCACCCTTCCCTCAAATGCCGGGAAAACTCTATTCTACCCTTCCTTTACATCGTCATCCCCATTGGTGCTCAGGTGTGCGGTCGTGGGAGATGACTGCCTGATTTGGTTGAACTGCAGGTTCATCCTTGGTGGCTTGAGATGTCTGCACCACAATGGTATGTTCTGACACTTCCCTGCCCAGGGGCTTTGTCCCATGCCAAGCCTGCAATGCTTATATTACACAGTTGAGAGGGTGTGGGTTTGCACTCCCTGCTCACAGGCATCCCCTGAAACTCTCACCCGTGGCTTTCCTCCTCTCCTTTCCCAAGTCCTCCTGCTCTGCAGGGACTGAAAGCTGCAGGGTGCCCAGCTTCCTCCCTCCCACCACCAGACCCTGGGCTCCACTCTTGGAATGGTTTAGAACAGAAGCTCTTACCGCAGACCCCAAGAGTGCTGTGTCTCTCTCTCCTACCCCTCCAGACTCTACCTAGGTGATCACAGCATGCAGGGGTCACATATGGAAATGAACTCCCTAGAGCAGGAGAATGGCTCCCTCTGAAGTTGGGCAATAGGCTCTCTACCGGCACCTGCAGAGAGCAGGGGGACATTCTGCGAGTCAGAGCACGAGCTTCGGGGAGATGGAGATGATGCTCAAAGCAAGCTGCCGGAGGTCGGAGGTTAGTGGAGCGAAGCCACCAGACTTGAGCTTCCTCCAAAACATGTGCTCCTGTATTAACGGTCCCTGGGCACTCGGGGTCTATCCTCAATTGCCCTGAATTCCTGTGGGGGTGCTGCTGAGGTCCTTTTCTTGCAAAGCACTGCATCCTTCAACCAGCTGGGAGCAGGTGCCACTGTAGGTGCTGTAACAGCAACGATGGAGGGAGAAGTGAGATGGGGCGGCAAGAAAATGGGCCTCTGAGCAGGGCTTGGCGATTTTTTTCTGTAGTCGGTCCGACAGCAAATATCTTGGGCGTTGAGGGCCATCTGGGCTCTTTTGTAACTACTCGTTTGCTTTTACGAAGTGAAAGCAGCCTTCAAAAGAAAGCGGTGTCTTACTAAAACTTCATTTACAAAAATAAGCAATGGATGGACTGGATTTGGCTCAGGCTCCCGAGTGGCCAAAGCCACCTTGGAATCATCCAGATCTGAGTTTGAATTCTGGCTCTGCTGCAGATTGTCTATAGAGCCCAGGCGAGGCCTTCCTGAGCCCTAACTGCCCCATCTGTATAATTAGAATGATGATGCGTGAAATGGTTGTGAGATAGCGCCTAAAGGATGTCTTGCCCATAATAGGTCTCCAATAACAGGTATATGTATTAATGCCAGTATGACAATTTAGAAGCAATTAAGTCTGCAAGGGCTGGATCAGTCAGGGAGGACTTCCTGGAGGAGGAGAATCTGGAGCTGAGTCCTGAAGCAAAGGTAGGAGATGGATAGAAAAGCTGGAAAGACACTCTAGGATGCTTATTAGTGCAAGTGGGGTCCCAGTCACACTGAAGTCCCCTCTCCCTCTGACTCTGCGAACATAGAATCTCAGATCCCTGACTCCTCTGCTACAGCGTCCTTCTCAAGGGCAACAACAGGATCTAATCTTCCATGCACCTGCCCCAGGGCCTAGAACAGGGGCTAGACCTTCAATATAAATAAACAACAAAAGCTTTGCAATGATGGCGGCAATCCTGAATGATTTCTATAGGCCTGATTCTGTTCTATGCACCTCAAATATACTATTTTTTTTAATTTTTAAAGATTTTTATTTATTTATTTGAGAGAGAGAGAGAATGAGAGAGAGAGCATGAGAGGAAAGAGGTCAGCAGGAAAAGCAGACTCCCCGCCGAGCAGACTCAATCCCGGGACTCCAGGATCATGACCTGAGCCTAAGGCAGTTGCTTAACCAACTGAGCCATCCAGGCGCCCCTCAAATATATTATTTTTAAACATACAACCATCCTATGAGATAGGTGATATTTTCATTTTACAGATGACCCTCATCAAAGGCAAATATTTTACCCAAGGACAAAGACTGGGTTGGAGTAGGAATCCAGATCACTAATGTTCTCAAACCTCCATTCTTCCCGGCATGACGTGCCATCATTTATTAAGATTTTATTTATTTATTAAAGAGATGGAGAGAGAACGCAAGTAGGCAGAGCTGCAAGCAGAGGGAGAGGGAGAAGCAGGCTTCCCGCTGAGCAGGGAGCTCAATGTGGGGCTCGATCCCAGGATGCCGGGATCATGACCTGAGCCGAAGGCAGCTGCTTACCCAATTGAGCCACCCAGGCACCCCAAGGTGCCATTTTTTATCTTGTGTAGGACTTGTGGGCCATATTACTGTGATGGGAAGAACGGGGAGGGGCATGTGGGAGAGTGGGTTCTGAAACTGTTGGATTGTGCTGGGTGAAAGATAAGCCCGCAATAATGAGACTTTTCCCCACTTGGGGACTTTCATCCACAAGTCAACACCCAGCACTATGGCCAGTCCTAATTGACTATTGGGATGGAACTCGGCCTAGAGAAATGAGGAGGATATTGGCAGAACTTCCTGGACACAGTATCAAGGAAAAGTCAGAAGGATTAAAGTATGGACATTGGAACTGATTTACCACATAAGACCCGAGAACCCATCAGGGGAGACTCTGCCTTTGTGAAGGCCACCAACATCTCTGAGATACTCAGTGATGACACACCTCTGTTGGCCTGGCGTGGACAGTGAGAAAGGTGCTACTATCAATGGGAATGACAGGATTCCAGAATGACAATGGCCAGGCAACTGCATTTAATTATCAAAGGAAGGTGAGTGTAATTAATGGGTTGTGAGCAAGGCTGAACTATCCATCAAGTTTCTTGATCCACAGGAATTTATCCGGAGAAATGGCTACTGGATCATAGTGTTACCAGTGGGGAAAAGATGAGGACAGCTGAGCAGGGCACCCTTATTTATATAATTAGAAGAGAATTCACGAGCTCATGAGCAGGCTAATGCCAGCTGTCATCATGGAAACCACATTCCTACTCAGGGGAAAGTTTCCAGGGGAATGTCGGCTCTCAGGATCAGAGCTCATTGTTTGAAAGGAAAGACGGGTCCCCTTAAGGAAGGACTTTGCAATACACCCTAATTCTATATATTAAAAATTTCCTCATTCCCCCAAGTACACTTGAGATCATATTCCAGAGTAACTATCCACCAGGATAGAAGAAAGACCCAGAATTTCCAAGGACTGTGTGACATGGGATCTCAGACAAGGCTGATTGAAACCAGAGGACATCACACCCTCCTCTGCCTAGAATAAAGGCTTATGGTGGCCAAATGATAATCAAGTCCAAGCTCAAATCTAGCGGATGATGGGCCTGTGAGTTTTCAGACTGACTCTGTGGCCACGAGGGGGGGATTGTGATAATGCAACAGATACAGTAGACACCTGGACACACCCTTTACTACCTGTACACTCTAACCAGATAGCTTCCTATTGCAAACATCAGTGAGTTTGTGTCTATGGTCTTTCTTTAGCAGCTGGCCTATGCATGGACAAGTTTGGATTTGCTAAAGAGATAATTCCAGGTCAGAGAAATGGGAATATCAGAATGTATTATGTCATGTTAGAGGCTCTATCAGCAGAACTATGTTCCCTAAGAGGTCCCATGTTTCATGTAAAACATGAAATGAATTAGTGAGAAGGCCACTGGATTATTGGGAATTTGAATGGTGGCCCAGAATTTGTGATAGGAGATGCAGTTATGGAATTGGGCTTCCTAGTGTTAATGGTGATAACAGGATTCTAGAATAGCAGAGCCCTTGGAACAGCCCTAAATTGTCAGAGACATATACCTATGGTTTATGTAGGAATATGTAGGACCCATAGGTATATGTAGGAATGGCTAATGATGATTATGTTCTTGGAGTGAGATAGATGGACAGTGTTGTGGACTGAATGCTTGTGTCTGCCCAAAATTCATATATTGGAATCCTAACCCCACCGTGTGATGACGTTATTAGGAAGTAGGGCCTTTGGGTGGTGATTAGGTCATCAGAGCGCCCTCATGAGTGGAACTAATGCCCTTATAAAAGAGACCCCATAGAGCTCTCTTGCCTCGACTGTCTTGTGTGGACACAGAGAGAATGTAGCCATCTATGAACAGGAATTAGGCCCTCAGTAGACATAGACTCTGCCAGTACCCCTGATCTTGCACTTTCCAGTCTCCATAACTGTGAGAAATAAGGTTTTGTTGTTGTTGTTCAAGTCATCAGTTCTACGTTGTTTTTGTTATAGCAGCATAAAGAGACTAAGACAGGCAGAAAACAAGGTATTGTTTGACTCACATAATCAAAAGATCAAGATCAGATATCAGAAGGCTGATGTCACTACCATAATAGAAAAGTTATGACCTTTCATCTGTTTCCAAACCTGAGAGAGTTCTAAGATCTGAGCCTAGGAATTGAAAAGGAGGCCAAATCTTGAGAAACCTTGAAATGCCACAACAAATATATATAGTGGCTGTTCTCCCAATCCTTACTCCAAATAGGCCTTTAGTCATTGATGAGGCATCATCAGTATGGATTTCCCTAGAATATGGCAGAACCTTCACATTGCTCCCTGACTTGTAGAGTGAGAGTCATTAATTTTTTTTAAAAAGTGGGGAGGTGGGGAAGAAAAGCCAACTGGAAGTTTCTGAAACTACTCCCAACCCTTGGCTGAGAAAATAAATCAAGCCATAGTACATCCTGGGTGGAATGACAGATTACTATCTCCCCTTAGAGATTTAAAGAATGGGTAGTTGTTCCCATTCTACTTTCTATTTCACTCATGGGCATATGACCCTGTAGAACCCAGATGGATCATGTTGAATGATGGTGGACTACTATGTATTTAACTGAGAAGTAGTCCTAATTTTAGTTGCCCTTCCAGATGAACATAACCTCTGATAATTGGTATGTGGTTATAGATTTAGCAAATTCACTGTTTTTGAATTACATTAAGAATGAGGCTCAAGGCCTGGGTGGCTTAGTGGGTTAAAGCCTCTGCCTTCGGCTCAGGTCATGATCTCGAGGTCCTGGGATTGAGGCCCATGTTGGGCTCTCTGCCGGCGGGGAGCCTTCTTCTCCATCTCTCTCTGCCTGCCTCTCTCCCTACTTGTGATTTCTCTCTCTGCCAAATAAATAAATAAAAATCTTTTTAAAAAAACAAAGAATGAGGCTCAAAAGCAGTCTGCATTCATATGGGATGGAGAACAGCACAAACTCAGTCTTGTCCAGTCCTTGTTAATTCTACCGCTGGCAGTCGCTTGGCCACAGTTCCCCAGTAAAATAGAACTGAGAGAGAGAGAGAGAGATTTTTTTATAAAGGACTGGCTCATGTGATGTAGGAGGCTGTTGGCAAGCTGGAGACCCAGGAAAGCCAGAGTGTGATTCAGTCTGAGTCCAAAGGCTTGAGATCCAGAACTGATCGTACAAAATCCAGTCTGAGAGCAGGAGACCATGAGATGAGATGTCCAAGCTTGAGCTGTGAGGCAGAAAAAAGGGGGTGAAAATTCCTCCTTCCCCCACCTTTTGTTCTCTTCACACCCTCAACAATTGTATGGTCCCCACTCACACTGGAACAGGCAATCTACTTTGCTGAGTCCACCAATTCAAATACCAATCTCATCCAGAAACACTGTCATAGACATACCCAGAAAGAACGCCTACTATGGGCACCTCACGGCTAGTCAAGTTGACCCATAAAACTAACCATCACACTCAGTATCAAAATAGTCCAAGCAATGGTGTCCAACAAAAATATAAAAATACGTAATTTTAGTAACCACACTGAAAAAAAGTAAAAAAGCAAGGGAAGTTAATAATATATGTATTGACTTACTAAACATATCTAAAATATTATCAATTGCCATATATAATCAATATAATGATATTAATAAGATATTTTATGTTACTTTTTCATAACAAATCTTCAAAATCTGGTGTATATTTTATGGTTATAGCATATCTTAATTAACCACATTTCAAAGGCTGAAAAGTTACGTGGAGCTAGTGGCTACCACGGACACTGCAGATCTTAAGAACCCTTCACTGTGGGGACATTCTGCAGAACATCACACTAGGACGCTATACTGATGACATCATATGACCAGACCCAGTGAACAAGAAATGGCAGGTATTCTAGATGCCCTGGTAAGACACATACCATGCCAGAAGGTGGGATATAAGCTCTACAAAGATTCAGAGACCTGCCACATCAGTGAAATTTTTAAACGTGTTAGATATTTATGTAGAAAATAATTTAATTCACCAAAAGAGAGGTCTGGCCTCAGTTCTTGGCTGGTAGGCAGTCATCTCTAGGCTGTTGGAAAGTCATGCCAGATAGATATGTTGTATTATAACTAGGGCCAGCCATATTGTAACAGTGTGATTCGGGGTGGGACCTTTGGGTCATGTGATGTCAGTATGACCTGTCGAGGGGCTGCAGACAGAGGTTAGTTGCAAAGGCAACTGTTTGTGGGATGGAGTCCCAATCCTTCGAACACTAGCCTAGGGTCAACTTCTCTGGTTGGCATTACTCCATGCATGCTGTCATGTATCAATGCCAGGAGAGTAGAGCTCTCTCGACTCCATGGGGAGAGGACAACTGGAGGCTCTGTGTTTTGTACTTGCCCGGATTCTGCCTTATGCATTTCTTCCCTTGGCTGACCCTAACCTGTATCTTTTAGCATTTAGAAACTATAGCTGTGAAGGTAACAGCTATTTGTAAGTTTTGCAAGTCTTTCTAACAAATTATCGAAACTAAAGGTGATCTTGGAGATCCCCAAAAGGGTATCATAAGTGAAGTGATCATGTGCAGACACAGGGGGTGACTTTCATGTTATCATTAAGTGTTGATTTATCTTTGTCTACATATTTACCACTTTCTTTGTTCTGTATGTCTTGTAGCTCAGACTTTCCATCTGTTATCACTTTCTGTAAATTCTTTGGCAAATTCAGGTCTGCTAGTGACATTTTTTTCCTTCTGTTTTCATTTGAAAATGTCTTATTTTGTGTCATCTTTGAAATATATGGGTACAGGTTTTCAGGTGGCTAGTTATTTTTACCAGCACACTGAAGATTTAATTCCATAGTCATCTGGCTTCCACTGTAGCTGTTGAAAATATCGGATCTCTAAGTGTCACTCCTTTGAAGGTGATCTGTTTCCCCAACCCCCAGGTTTTTTTTTAAGATTTTATTTATTTATTTGAGAGAGGAAACTCATACAAGGCGGGGGCGGGGGGATAGACAGAGGGAGAAGGAGAAGCAGGCTCCCCACTGAGCAGAGAGCCCAATGTGGGGCTGGATTCCAGGACCCTGGGATCATGATCTGAGCTGAAGGCAGATGCCCAGCTGACTGAACCACCCAGGCACCCCGAACCCCCAGCTATTTTTAATAATTTTTTGTTGGGCTCCTGGGTGGCTCAGTAGGTTAAGCGTCTGGCCTTTGGCTCAGGTCATGATCCCAGGATCCTGAAATCGAGTGCTACATCAGGCTCCCCACTCAGTGTGGAGTTGGTGTCTACCTTTCCCTCTGCCCCTCTCTCCCCACTCATGTACACATACTCTCTCTCAAGTAAATAAAATCTTTTTTTTAAAAAATAATTTTTTGTTTATTTCCTGAAGTTTCATTGTAATAGTCTTTTTTTTAAAAAGATTTTATTTATTTATTTGACACAGAGAGCGATCACAAGTAGGCAGAGAGACAAGGGGAAGCAGGATCCCTGCTGAGCAGAGTGGACCCAGGACCCTGAGATCATGATCCTAGCCAAAGGCAGAGGCTTAATCCACTGAGCCACCCAGGTGCCCTCATTGTAATAGTCTTGGTGTGTATTTCCTTTTGTTTAGAGTTCATAGTGATTTTTTTTTAAGAGAAAGTGTGTGAGCAGGGGTGTGAGAGAACAAGCAGAGGGAGAGGGGGAGAGAAAATCTTAAGGAGGCTCCATTCCCAGGGTGGAGCCCAATGAGGGCCTCGATCTCACAACCCTGAGATCATGATCTGAGCTGAAATCAAGACTAGGACACTTAACCAACCAAGCCACCCAGAAACCCCTCAGAGTGATTCTTAAATCCATAGGCTGTTTTCTGTCTTCACTTCAGGAAAATTGTCAGCCATTAATGTTTCAAATATTTCCTCTGCTACATTCTCTCTTCTCTCCTTCTGGGACTCTGATCAACATACGGTAGACCTTATCACTCTTTTCTTCTCTATGACTCTCACCTTCACCGCATGCTTCCTTCTGGATATTTTCTTCTGACCTGCCTTCCATTTTACAAATTCTCTCTGTTATAACTCTGCCTATAGAACCAATGATTTAGTTCTTAGTTTCAGTTATTTTTCTTTTTCAGTTCTAGAATTTCTGGTTGCTTCTTTTTCATATACATTCTGTCAGTTTGTATAATTTTCAGTTCTCTGCCCAAATTTCCAATGTTCTTTTTTATAACCTTGGTCGTAATAGACATAATTATATTCAAATCTATGATCAATAAGTCCACGATCTAGAGCTCCCATGTCACTATTTCTATTGTTTATCATTTTTCCTGGCTTTTGTTCCCAGCATCTTATCTCCTCATGCACCTGATATCTGTGATCGTGTGCCAGACATTATGTTTGAACAATCATTTGTGGAAATAATTTGAGATGTTGGGTGGTATTAGCTTGTTCCATGTGGATTTTCATTTGCTTCCACCAGGCACCCAGGGCACTAGGAATCAGGATTTGCTTGATGTATTGCTGGGATTAGGATTTCCTGAGTCGTACAGAGGACTGGAAGCTGGGTTGCAATCCCTGTAAAGGGCTGGTTTACTTCTGATGTAGCTTTTTCAGAATCCTGATCCAAAGCAAGCCGGGGGCTCCAAGTTTTGTCCTAATGTCTGTGACATTATCAGAAGTCCCACTCAGCTAGCTTCTCCATCTCTTTTCCCTGAACAGGGATGCTCCCAGAAAAGCGGCCCTAACTGGGGACTTAATTCACTGGATTTTGTTTCTCTTCTCTCTCTCCATCTGATAATTCTTCATTGGCTTCTTACTGCCTCAATGGCTTGCAGTTTGGTTTTAGCTTTTCTTTTTCCGTTTTCCACAGCAGGTGGTTAGTCCAAATGACCTGCTTTACAGTTATTAGAAAATGGTTTACGATGCGGAGAAAGGGGAACCCTCCTCCACCGTTGGTGGGAATGCAAGCTGGTGCAACCACTCTGGAAAACAGCATGGAGGTTCCTCAAAATGTTGAAAATAGAATTTCCCTATGACCCAGCAATTGCACTACTGGGTATTTACCCTAAAGATACAAACGTAGTGATCCAAAGGGGCACGTGCACCCGAATGTTTATAGCAGCAATGTCCACAATAGCCAAACTATGGAAAGAACCTAGATGTCCATCAACAGATGAATGGATCAAGAAGATGTGGTATATATACACAATGGAATACTATGCAGCCATCAAAAGAAATGAAATCTTGCCATTTGCGACAACATGGATGGAACTAGAGCGTATCATGCTTAGCGAAATAAGTCAAGCGGAGAAAGACAACTATCGTATGATCTCCCTGATATGAGGAAGTGGTGATGCAACATGGGGGCTTAAGTGGGTAGGAGAAGAATCCATGAAAGAAGATGGGATTGGGAGGGAGACAAACCATAAGTGACTCTTAATCTCACAAAACAAACTGAGGGTTGCTGGGGGGAGGGGGGTTGGGAGAAGGGGGTGGAGTTACGGACATTGGGGATGTATGTGCTTTGGTGAGTGCTGTGAAGTGTGTAAACCTGGCGATTCACAGACTTGTACCCCTGGGGATAAAAATATATGTTTATAAACAATAAAAAATTAAAAAAAAAAGAAAATGGTTTATGAGAGGGAGATATATGCAAGGGGACTGCCAAAGGAGCCGTAAGACTGAAGGAAAAGGCCAACTAGTCCAGCTTAACAAGAAGTGGCTTATCAAGGGGACTTAGGGACAGAAGTGTTTCTTGGGCAGCTGTAAGACAAATGGATTTCCACAACCCCATTGCCAGTGAAAACTGCTTTTATAGTTTTAGAGGCTGGGAAGTACATGCCTATAGACCACCTGGGAAGAAATATTTGAGAATAGTTGTGTCATAGTCTTACCTCCAGAGCAGATCAAAGATGTTATACCCCTGGGGTGTATGTAAGGAAGTCTTTGTTATGCCTTTTTAAGGGATTATTGTCATATCTCCTACTTGTTTGGGGTTCCTTTGATGGGAAAAATGTTAACTAAGCTCCCATTTATCTGCCCTGATTAGACACTATAGAAGAAATAAATTACATTAAGCCCCAATTGCTTTTAGCTTTGATTAAAACTAAACTCAGAGGCCACAATTTTTCTTAGAGATAAATTTTACAAAGCTATGGATGCAAATGCTTTTGAGAATGGGAAACACTGGTTTAAGAATTAACCTTTGAGTGTTGATGAGAAATGTAAGTTACAGCAATACACATTCTGAGACTTGTCATAAATCTGAGTTTGGTTTTGGCTGCTTACTAATAAGATACGGGAGCTTTTTTTCCCCCTGTAGTGTCAAAAGATTTATTTGAATAATTTCCTTGAGGTTATGAATGTTTGATATAGACAGCCGCATTTGTTAGAATGTTTGCTATAGAATTTTTTGTTCAATTTGTAAAAAGTGTTTGTTATAGGAAATTACTTTTATTCACTGGCTTTGTGATAATTACCTGGCTGATTTTATCTCACTGATTTGTTGTAAATGATACAACTGGTATAAAAAGATCATGAGGGGGCCCCCTGGGTAGCATAGCCAGTCAAGTGTCTAACTCCTGGTTTTGCTCAGGTGGGGATCTCCTGGTGCTTGAGATCAAGCCCTATGTCTGGCTTGGTGCTTTATGTGGAGTCTGCTTGAGACTCTCCCTCTCTCCCTTTGCCCTGTTCTCCCTAAAATAAATAAATAAATAAATCTTAAAAAAAAGGACTGTGTGGATTCCCTTAAAATTAGGAATATAATGGGCATGTGGGTGAATCAGTCAGTTAAGCAACTGCCTTTGGGTTAGGTAACCATCCCATGGCTGTGGGATCAAGTCCTGCATAGGGTTCCCTGATCTGCAGGGAGTCTGTTTCTCCCTCTGCTTCTTCCCCACCCCAGTTTGTGCACATGTGTTCCATATCTCTCTCAAAAATAAATAAATGAATAAAAATAAATAAACTAACTTTAAAAAATTGGGACTATCATCAAAGGAATTCCTTCCAGTGAAAATTCATTTTGTTTTATGTGTATATTAAGGTGGCTTTCACAAATTAATTTAGAAATGCAATGCAGAATATCTGGTTTGCCACAACTGCGTATTCAGGCAAATGGAATACTCTCGCTTATTTTTATATTCTTGTTTTATTTTAATTTTATTCATCTGTGGATCATCAAGTTCCTGTAGATTAAATGGTAGTGTAATAGTACACTTAACGCTTCCCTAAGCGTATAAACACTTTAATGGGTGATGATTCAGAAGGCGTCTGCACTGCTAGGTATCATGCATTGCCTTCTATTTTCCCAATAAATAGACACCCCATGCTAGAATCAGCTGATTAGGTATGAACTACAGGTAGAAAGAAAGACAGGAGCAACTAGTATAAGCAAATAGCTTGGAGTCAGACTGACTGTGGTCGAAATCTTGTCTCTATCCCTTATTAGCCTTGTGCTTCCGGGGTAAGTTACTCTGAGCCTCAATGTCATCACCCATAAACTGGGGGTAATGACATTAGCCGTCTCATAGGGTCTTTTGGTGTGGGGGAGAACGTAAACGTAAAGGATGAAGTAAGGGTGTGATAGTAGGGGTGCCAGGATGGCTCAGTCAGATAAGCATCTGCCTTCAGCTCAGGTCATGATCCCAGGGTCCTGGGATCGAGCCCTGCATCGGATCCCCTGCTTGGTGGGAGGCATACTTCTTCTCCCACTCCCCCTGCTTATATTCCCTCTCTTGCTGTCTCTGTCAAATAAATAAACAAAATCTTTAGGAAAAAAAAAAAAAGACAAAGCACTTTGTATACGGAGAGCACAGGAGTACCTAAGAAATAATGACAGGGGTGCCTGGGTGGCTCAGTAGGTTAAAGCCTCTGCCTTCAGCTCAGGTCATGATTCCGGGATTGAGCCCCATGTTGGGCTCTCTGCTCAGCAGGGAGCCTGCTTACCCCCCCAACCCCACCAGCCTCTCTGCTTGTGATCTCTCTCTCTGTCAAATAAACAAATAAATAAATCTTAAAATAAAGAAAGAAAGAAAGAAAGAAAGAATGACAGGTATTACCACCTGAGAATACATATTCTGCTGCCCGGAGGAGTAAAGGCAGCTCCAGAATTTCTGCTACGAGGCACTCAAGAGCAATAATCACAGTGGAAGGCGGGGCTGGTCCTGCTTTTACATGGATTCTACGCTGAGTTAGAGAAAATGAGAAAGGGTTTGAGATTTGCAGGGATTAGAGCACTCCCCCTGGCTCCTGTCCAGTGATGATATTCAGGGATTTCTTGCACTCCTCCTTCAGTCCCAGGCAACTAGCCAGTCAACATAAAAGAAGGCGCTGCCAAGAGACTGGAATCCAGGGGGGGAAGAGAGAGAAGGGCCCCCTGCTTACACTTCTGCTAGATCCCACTTAATTCCCTTATATCAACTGCACATCAGCTACACTCTTCCTTGTCTTCAGCCAATCTCATTGAAGGGCAAGACCTTTGGTTTTATTGGCCACAAGACAGCAGAGTGGTCCTCCTGAGTGCAGGCTGGTTTACAACAGCCCTCTGATCCTGGAAGGACACTGCCCAAGTTTCCCTGTGGCCTCTGCAGAGGCCCCCAGGAGATAAACAGACATCCATTCTCAACACCAACTCAGGGCCACACTCCCTTTACCTAGGCAGCAAGAGGTTTGATCTTAGGCTCTGGAGGTAACTAAGTTTGAAATCCAGGATTCACCCCTAGTTAGATTGTGACCTTGCACAAGATACTTTAATGTGCCTAGTTTTCCCCACACCAAGACCCAGGGTCTATTCTTTTTTTTTTTTTTAAAGATTTTATTTATTTATTTGTCAGAGAGATAGAGAGAGCGAGCACAGGCAGAGTGGCAGGCAGAGTCAGAGGGAGAGGGAGAGGCAGGCTCCCCGCGGAGCAAGGAGCCCAATGCGGGACTCGGAGCAAGGAGCCCGATGCGGGACTCGATCCCAGGACGCTGGGATCATGACCTGAGCCAAAGGCAGCTGCTCAACCAGCTGAGCCACCCAGGCGTCCCCCAGGGTCTATCCTTAATCTGGAGGCTTTGGCACAGTAACTGCATAGAAAACTTTCAATAAGTATCAGCTGTGATTACTTTACAGGCCCAGGACCAAAACAAATCTATTAAGTTGCTCTAATTATATGGTGAAAAGACACCGGGTTTTAGTTACAGTCTCAAACACTGACACTCCATAATCTTGGACAAGTTGGACTTCTTTTAGGTCCCGTTTCCCCAACCGTCACATGATTTTACTGATTTAAAAAATACTCAGTGGACATTTATTGAGTGCTATCTTCTATATTCCTTCCCCAAAGGAGCCCACACAACACTTCAATTATTTCCCAATCGGCGCACTCACCCAGTGGTGAGGGACACTGAGAGGGCGGCGGAGACTTCGTTCCCCTCTGCTTTAGGGATGGATGGAGGGCCAGATTTACCCGGGAAAAGGCATTTGAACGAAGGTTGAAGGATCATTCACAAGTCGGCCTTGTAATTACTGGTGATGCTTTTATGTTACTGCCCCTTTCAGACTTAAGCATTCGTAGGATTTGGTTCTGAAAACAAGCCCACTTCTTTTTTATTGCCGAGGTCACTGTGATTGAGAAAGTCAGTGGAGCCGCATAAAACAGGTTATGCCTCCTCTTCCCCCTTCGAGGAACCGTGACCTTGCGGTATCCGCGCGACTGGGGGTGTGTGTTTGGTCTGCTCGCCTGGGCAAGCACGGGCTGCAGGTGCAGGGTGAAGCTGCTATAGTCGGCCTGTGCCTTTCAGCCTCACTGGAACCGAGAAACAGGAGGGCTAAGGGGGAGCGCAGCAGTGCTGGCCTCGCCTTGTGTACAAGGGCACGCTCTGAGTGCCCACGGCCGGACGCCCCCAGACCTGAGGCACCGCGCCATCCACTCCAGGGTCCGGCGACAGCGGGGAATGGAGAAGACTCCGGCTCCGGGAGGGTCAGTTTTGCGGGAACCGGATCGGCAACTCTCCAACCCTGGCAGCGACGCCGGACCTGGGAAAGGGCACAGGCAGCACGCGCGCAGGATCACGTGGGCGGGCTGGGCGCGTGCCCCGGCACCCACGAGAGGAGGCGGGGATGGGGGGCGGGGCCGGCGGGTCGGCCTCCCGTGAAGCCTCGCGCGGGGAAGGACCGGAACTCCCGGCGGGCGGCTTGTTGATAATATGACGGCAGGAGCTGCCTGGTCTTCTCGAGGAGGCGGTGGGGCCCACACCACGAAGAAGGGTCTCTTTTCAGGCTAGTGCGGCGGCCACTGCGGACCCGGAAGTCCGGGCCGGTTGCTGAATGAGGGGAGCCGGGCCCTCCCCGCGACAGTCCCCCGCGCCCTCCGCCCCGACCCGGGCCCCGCCATGTCCTTCTTCCTAAGGAAAGGTAGCAGAGGGGGCTCCGGCTGGGAGCCAGGCCGGGCTTCAGGGGCGGCGGTGGGGTAGGTGGGCCTGCACGGGCTTTCCTCCCGGTGGTGGCGAGGCCCTCGGCCTCCGCGCAGACGCCCCCTGCGTGCCTTGCTTTGCTCCCGGACTCTGCAGGGAGGGAGAAGGTGGCCTCCTCGCGCGAGGTCAGAGGAGAATTATCTCGCTGGTCCAAAAGTGTTTGCCAGAGCCCGTACAAGTTAATGCCTGTTTGCGCAAACCCAGTTTTCGCGTTTGTGTGCTGTGTGTCTATAAACGGTGGATCCAGAAGAAGGAAATTCCTTTAGTACCTTGTTACGGAAGTCTCTGACTTTTTAGAATACTGAGGGTTTTCTATCTAAAAGCAACATGTGAAAAAGCTCTTTTCTTCAACTGGTGCTATTTTCTAGTTTCCCCTTTTTTGGGGGTGGGGTGGGGGATCCTGCAGTTCCTAAATAACATTACTTACAGCTGAAAGTTCCCTAATGAAGACTTATTTCTTTTGATGACTTAGCAAGTCAACTTAACTGTTGCAGCGCTCACTTTGTAAACGAAATTTCCGATTTTCAATTTTAATAGCTGCCCAGTTTTTAAGCAGAGGCAGTTTAGTTTTGATCCTGGATAAAGTTGTTGTGTTGCATTTAAAGTATATATCCAGAATGAACAAGTGTAGGTCTTTTTGGGTGATAATGGTTCTTTAAGTTTTGTTATTTAAGAGAAAAGGTATCAGAGGGGGGAAAAAACACAAACCACTAAACCTTATCAGAGGCTTGGGTTCACATGACTGCTCTGCTACTGACTGTCACCTGGGATAAAAAAAAAAGTGTTAACCCACTTTTTTCTCCTCTCTCAACCAAGAATTAGGTGGTTCCTAAAGGCCCCATTCAGATATGAATTCAAGAATTCTTTTTAAGTACGTGCAGAGTTTTAGTAACTGATGTCATGGTGAGTGAATGGTACTGTGAGGAATGAATGAAAGCTCTGCTGAATGAAGGAAACCTGTAAAATGGTACAAGGAAGCTTTGTTGATAATGTACCTTGGTGTAGTTTATCGCTCTAATTTGTTTGACAGTGTTGAAGTGGTTTTTTTTTTTTTAAGGGGGAAAGAAAGCATTCTGTGTATAATGAGGCAGATTGCATGTTACATAATAGACTGTTGTCTCTGTCCGACAAATATTTTTGAATGTCTGCTGCTTGGCAGGCACTGTGTTAGGCCCTCATTATTAAGCACTGAACAAGAAAATGTCCCTGCACCTATGTACCTTCTTGTCTGCTGGGGCCAACAGACAATACATTTCTCTTTTAATACCTGTGTGTATTTACAAATTGATAACATGACAGAGATGAGGTGAGAGGAGAAGCATATTTTGGTTTGATGTTAGAGAGGGGCCTCAGCAGGTGACCTTGGAACTTAGAGCCAAGGGCTCAGTAGGAGTTACGAGAGGCTAGGGAAGAGCATGTCCAAAGGTTGTGAGTCAAGGACGAGTTTGGTGTCCTTCAAGAAAGGAAGGAAGGCCACTGTGATTTGGGCTTGGAGAGATAGACAAGATTCAGAGCTTTGTAGGCCATAGTTGGGTTTTATTTCAAATGCAGAGACATTATTTCAATTTATTATTATTCTTATTTTTGAAAGAGAGAGAGCGCGAGAGGGATAGGGGAGAGGGCGAGAATCTTAAGTAGGCTACATGCTCAGTGTGGCGCTACTTCGGGGCTGGATCTCATGACCCTGAGATGGTGACCTGAGCTGAAATCTGGAGTCAGACACTTAACCCACTGAGCTACCCAGGCACCCCTTAGAATTTTTAAAGAGGAGTGATTTGATATTATGTTATAAAAAGATCATGGTAGTTGCTTTTTGCAGGCTGAATGTGGCAAGAGTAGAAGCTAGATGCTTCTGTTTAGGGATCCCATCCAGTCTTGAAATACCATTTTTAAATACCACCTATATGCAGACGACTCCTGAATTTACATCTCCAGCTTGAATTCTCTCCCGAGTTAAGAATGGTATATCCAACTGTTGGTCCACTTTATACCTCTACCTAATAGATACAGTATATCTGTTAATAGAAATAATAGGCTGACAGATGGCTGGCTCTTTGAGTTACTGTACCAAAATTTAACTCCAGATTTTTTGTCACCTCAGTAAATTGCATTTCTGTTCTTTTACTTGCTCAGTCTAAAACTTTAGTACCTTCTTGAACCTTTCTTTCTCTCCTGTATCTACATAAGCAAATCTGCTAAGTCTACCCCAGAACGTAACCAAACTCAGCATCTTCTCACCATCCCTGACTATTAACTCCCTGGTCTAGGTGGTCATCCCTGTAGATTGGACAGTTAAGTCCTCTGAGAGGATGTAACTCAAATCTCAGCTTAAAAATTAGAGGAAGCTGGTTTTATGAAAGTAGAGAAAATGGGTGCCTGGGTGGCTCAGTTGGTTGAGCGTCTGACTCTTGATTTTGACTCACATCATGATCTCAGGGTCGTGAGATGGAGGCCTGTGTTGAGTCCCTAGCTGAGCAGAGAGCCTACTTGGGATTCTCTCTGTCCCTTTATTTCTGCTTCCCACCGCCACCTCCCCATCCCCCATCCCCTGCCAGCACTTGCTTGCTCACTTGCCTGCTCTCTCAAATAAATAAAATCTTCAAAGGCAAAAAGGAAATAGAGAAAGCAGAGTTATTTTGCTGTAGGCTTCAGTTTGGTTTCCCTTTTTCCAACCTTGACCCCTATCTCTTCAAATTTCTTCAGTAGCTTTCTGTACATGGCCCCCTTTAATCTTGTTCCCATTTCTTCTCTGTGTTCATCTCCTGCTCTCCTTTTCCTGTTTTCTGTTTCCTTTTCACTGTTCTTTTTATATTGGCCTCTTTGTTGTCAAATACGTTCCTGCCTCAGGGCCTTTGCACTTAATTTTTTTTCCCCTCTGCCTAGAAACCTCTTCCCACAGGTACCCACTATTGTGTTCTCTCATCTCCTTGACATCTTGGTGAGGCTTTGTCTGTCCATCCTACTTTTAACATTGCAGTCCCCAGCCCTTGCACTCCTATCTTACCTACTTTCTCCACAGCATTTATCACCCTCTACTTTTCTATGTATTTTATTAAGATGGAAGCTGATTTTGTTCACAGCTGTATCCCCATGTGTAGGTCAGTTCCTGGGCATAGTTAGGAATTTGGTAAATACTTGTTGAATAAATGAATAAAAACAAAAAATATCTGCTAGTAAAAAGTGCTGAACAGGGAATTTAAACTGATGTGGGAGTAGATCACAGGACAGCAGTATTTGTTCAGATATAAAGGAAGGCTTGTCTGAGAAGATGGTATTTAGTTTGAGATCTGAGTGAAGGGAGAGAGCCAGCCTCACAAAAGATCAAAGGAACTGCATTCTAACCAGAGAGAACTAGAAGTACAAATGTCTGAAGGCAGCAATAGCTGGGTGCGTTTAAGGAACCTGAAGAAGGCTGGAACTTAGGGGGTATAGGATATGCTTTGGAGACAGAAATAGCATAACTTGAACAAGTGATTGGAGTGAAGAAAAACTGGGAAAGTTTTGGGCTTACAGCATGGGGCAGGAAGAATTAAGAACTGTTTTTGGCAATTAGGACTTTGTGTAACAGACATCCATGTGGATACGTCAAGGAAGCAGTGGGATGTATGAATCTGTAGTTCTAGGAAGAGGTCACAACTTGAGATACGGGTCTGGCTTTAGAAATATTTTGCAGGGGTACCTGGGTGGCCCAGTCGGATAAGCCACTGCCTTCAGCTCGGGTCATGATCCCAGGATCCTGAGATCGAGCCCCTGCATTACACTCAGCAGGGAGCCTGGTTCTCCCTCTTCCTCTGCCTGCCACTCCCCCTGCTTGTGTGCTCTCTCTCTGTGTTAAATACATAAATAAAATCTTCAAAAAAAAAACATTTTGCATAACTGATGATTAATGACATGGGACTAAATGAGATCGCCTAGAGAATACATAAAATGTGAGGATTAGTTATGTTGAAAGGCTAAGGCTATTATAACAAAGATACACTGAAGTGTAATGGTTCAAAAAAGATAGATTTTTTTTATTACTCTCTTGAATTTAACAGTCCAAGTTTATTGGGTGGCTTTGCTTCACAGTCATTCAGGGATCTTTCCTCCCATATTGTTACACCTCTTTCCCTTGGGGTGTGGTCTGTTGTCAAAGCTGGGTCATAGCCTCTTCTGTCTGTTCTCAGTCCCCTGATCCATGGTAAGGAGGAAAGAGAAGCTTTGGCAGGAAAGTGGCACAAAATTATTTCTATTCATATTCTGTTGGTGAGAAGTTAGTCATATGGTCATAGATAACTGCAAAAGCTTCTGGGAAATGTAGAGTAACTAGCCACCTAGTAGCTAGCGAATAGGCTATAGTCCTCTTGCTAGAAAGAGGAAAATGAGTTCTGTGGCCAGGTAGCATTTCCTGCCATACTGTACACAAGAACAGAGCCTTGGTGAAAGTTCTGGAGTTAAGCCAGCTTTTAGAAGTTAAATTGAGGGGCACCTGGGATGGCTCAGATGGCTGGCCTTTAACTGCCTTTAGCTCAGATCATGATCTCCAGGTCCAGGGATTGAGCCCCATGTCACTTCCGGTTCTACAGAGGTCTGCTTCTCCCTCTTCTTCTCCCCCTGCTTGTACTCTGTCTGTCTGTCTGTGTCTCTCTCTCTCAAAAGAATAAATCTTTACAAAAAACTTTTTAAAAAAGTTAAATAGAGGAACATGAGCCATTGGCAAAGGGGAATCAAAAATAAAATACCAGGGGCACCTGGGTGGCTCAGTGGGTTAAAGCCTCTGCCTTCGGCTCAGGTCATGATCCCAGGGTCTTGGGGTCGAGCCCTGCATCAGGCTCTCTGCTCAGCGGGGAGCCTGCTTCCTCCTCTCTCTCTGCCTGCCTCTGTGCCTACTTGTGATCTCTGTCAAATAAATAAATAAAAGCTTTTAAAAAAAAGGTACATGCGTGGAGAAAGATATACCTTAAAAAAAATACCAGTTATAAAGGAGTGTGATATCATGGAAGCTAAGAGAAGATAGTGTTTAAAAAAGAAGGGTGTGTTGTGTTGAATGTCACTTGCAGGATCAAGATGAAATAACTACTTAGTTTGATAATGTGGAAGTAATTGATGACTTTTGAGAGAGGTATCAGTATCAGTGGAATGGGTTGGAGGGAGAAGGTGAAGTGTGGAAAAGTAGCAAGAGTAAAAACACCCTTTTCAAGAAACTGCAGTGAAAAGGAACTAAAAGGGGCTCTTGGGTTAAGCGATTTTTTTTTCTTTTTTTAAGATAAAAGATGCTAGAACATGTTTGTATGGTGATAGAAATGATCTGGTAGAGAGGGAGAAAATGATACAGAAGAGAGAGGTGTTACTTGAGGCAGTAAAGTTCTTGAGAACTCCTGAAGGATGGGATTAAAGCTCGACTCTACCAAGATTTGGTTAGGGTATGCTGCCGTTGGGAATGGCAGTTGGTAGGACTACTTATATAAAGTTTAAAAACCTTCAATCAATGCTATATGTTGTTTACAGATACAGAAATATGTTAATGAGTAAAACTGTAGGTGGAGACAATAATCTATTTTATGAAATTATCTCCCTGGGGAGAAGGGGAAATCCAATCAGGGAGAGAATTAATTTTCACATGCATGTCTTCTTTTGAAAAATTTTTAGAAGCAAATGTAGCATAATCTTAAGATTTGACAAACCCGAGTATTACTCAGATTAAATTCTAGTATTGTCTTTGTTTTAGATGTTTCATAATACAAGGAAATAAAGAAACAAGAAAAAGTATAGTTAGCAATATAGAATAATGTAGTTGAAATAAACCTAAATCAGTAGTCACAATAAATGTAAAGACTGTATGGCTAAAAGACAAAAAGTTAGGCTGGATAATAAACCAAAATCCAGCAATAAACTACTGGGAACACAACTAAGACATAAGGACATAGAGAAATTGAAAATAACTGGATGGAAGGATATAGCAGACAAATGTCAACCAGAAGAAAGCTATTTGGCAGATGACATACTTGAAACAACAAAACATCATCAGGGATAAAAAGGTGACTACATTATGATAAAATGAAAACGGTAGTAGGAAGATAAAACTCTGAACTGCTTTGCACCTAATATCAGTCTCAAAATACATAAAGCAAAATATACAGAATTACCAGGAGAAATCAACAAATTTACACAGTTTTTTTTAAGATTTTATTTATTTGACAGACAGATCACAAGTAGGCAGAGAGAGAGAGAGGAGGAAGCAGGCTCCCTGTTCAGCGGAGAGCCCGATGTGGGGCTTGATCCCAGGACCCTGGGATCATGACCTGAGCTGAAGGCAGAGGCTTTAACCCACTGAGCCACTCCGGCGCCCCAAATTTACACAGTTTTAAGAATGATCTTCTTCAGACATCTAGAGCAGTAATCACAATAAACAGAAATGGGCTGTCCCAGTGAAAAGACTAGATTCCTCCTGTATGCCATTTAGTATAACAAGGATCATTCCATCAGAAAGGATGAATACCCAACTTTTGTAGCAATATGGACGGGACTGGAAGAGATTATGCTGAGTGAAATAAGTCAAGCAGAGAGAGTCAATTATCATATGGTTTCACTTATTTGTGGAGCATAACAAATAGCATGGAGGACAAGGGGTGTTAGAGAGGAGTAGGGAATTTGGGTAAATTGGAAGGGGAGGTGAACCATGAGAGACTATGGACTCTGAAAAACAATCTGAGGGGTTTGAAGTGGCGGGGGGTGGGAGGTTGGGGTACCAGGTGGTGGGTATTATAGAGGGCACGGCTTGCATGGAGCACTGGGTGTGGTGAAAAAATAATGAATACTGTTTTTCTGAAAATAAATAAATAATTAATAATTAAAAAAAAGTATCATAAGAAGGTTAAAAGTAAAAGGATGGGAAAATATATCAGGGATATTAGACAAAAAGAAAGCTAATATAGTCTTCACAATAGCACAAAACAAAAAGTAGGGAAATTTTAAGTTTTGGAATGGAAAGGAGACAAAGGAATCGTTAGTCCCAGATAACATAATTGCATATATAAAAAAACTGAAGAAGATCTACACTCATACTTTTAGAACTCATAAAATTTAAAAGAGTTCAGCTGGGTTTTAAAAATATATGTGTTTATATGGGATTATTTAAAACTCAGTTTTACCACTATATGCCAGTAAAAACAAAACTAAAATCATTATAGAGTTTACAAAACCTAATTTGACATGAAAGAAGACCCAGATAAATGGAGAGGTATACTATGCTCATGGATAGAAAGACTCAATCCCAGAAAGATGTGAACTCTCCCCCACATTAATCATTCAGTCAGTGCTACTTTAAAAATTCCTATGGGGGTTTTAGGATCAGGACAAGTTGACCCTATAATTAATAGAGCAGGTAGTTTTGTAAGAGACTAAGGTAGAGGACTTGGCCCTGTCAAAGGCTGATTATATGGTTAAGTAATTAAGACTGAAATTAAATGCCCAGGAACAAACCCATGTATGTATGAGAACTTGGTATATAAAGAGTTCCTGTTTAGTTGAGAAAGGTTGGACTAATCAGTAAGTGATGTTTGCTGTCCCTCTGGCAGAAAAATAATTAGGATTTTTCTATGTCGTATCATATACATCAGGGGTCAGTTAATTTTCTGTACAAGACAAGATGGTGTCCTTGTAGCCATAGATTATATGTTAACAAATGGACATGGCTGTGTTAAACTAAAACTTTATTTATAAAAAACTGAAGGTGGGCTTGATTTGGCCCATGAGCTGTAGTTTCCCAATATCTGACAAACAAATAAATACAGGCAGATAAGAGCCCAGAATTCTAAAAAGCAAAATTTGAAATCAT
The DNA here is from genome assembly GCF_020171115.1 of Neogale vison. Classification (NCBI taxonomy): domain Eukaryota; kingdom Metazoa; phylum Chordata; class Mammalia; order Carnivora; family Mustelidae; genus Neogale; species Neogale vison. The sequence goes on from NC_058095.1 coordinate 66,068,578, forward strand.
ATGGAAGAAAATACAGAGGGGAAAAAAAATCTGATCCTGGGCTAGGAAAGGATATCTTTAAGACATAGGAAAATACAATCCACATAATGTAAATTTGGCTACATTAAAATTTAAAGCTTCCATACAATAAAATACACATAAGGTATTTGCAACACCAAGGATTAACATCCAGAATATGAGTGGAATTTCTGCAAATAAGTAAAGGACAAAGGAATTGAGTAGCCAGCCCATAAAAGAAGATACCTAAATACCCAATAAATACAAAAGGATATTTCCTCGGAGGAACTCAAGGAAATGAATTAAAAATACCATCAAATACCATTTGAAAAATATTAATTAAATGGCCACTTTCATTAAAACTGCCCATCACTGGTTACCTATTAATTCTACTTATAGTGTTTTATCCTAGAGAAGTTTTTTTTAAAGATTATATTTATTTATTTGAGAGAGAGAGAGAGCGAGAGAGAGCGCGCACAAGCAGGGAGAGGGGCAGAGGGAGAAGGAGAGGCAGACTCATGGCTGAGCTGGGAGTCTGATGTGGGGCTTGATCCCAGGACCTGAAGATCATGACCTGAGCTGAAGGCGGATGCTCAACTATCTGAGCTACCCAGGCACCCCTCCTAGAGAAATTCTTACATATAAACTACATAGGAAGACATGTACTAAAATAAATCAATAAAGGTGTATTTTAGAAATTCAGCAGCTAAAATGAAAGTACTAGAGCTACATGAATGCATCAGTATAGACAAGTCAAATTATGGGATGAATACAAGTTTCAGATATGTGTAGAAGAATACTATTCATTTCATTTTTAAAGATCTATAGAATAACTGCGTGTTTTACACTCAGGTAGTAATAGTCTAAAAACATAAATGGTAAAAAACACATCCAATTTAGGGAAGTATTTATCTCTGGGAAGGGAAGAGTAGTGGGATCAGGTAGTGAGTCATAGGACCCTTTATATAATATTTGGGGGGAAAAGGCAAGTAAGGCAAAAAACACTAATGTGGTTATTGTCGGATTGTGTGTGTACTTGTCTGTTTCAAGTATTGACGAGATCTGATTGATGAGAATGTATTGAAGGTGACAAAAGTGGAAATGTGGAGGTATGTTTTAGTGGTTAAAATCCGTTGGTCTTAGAAGTGTTTTGGGTGTGGGAAGTAAAGGAGAGACATGTTAAGAATGACTCCAAGATTTTTGGCCTGAGAAACTGGGGTGGGAGTGTCTGTCATTCATGAGAAAAATGAAAAGTGAAGTAAACCAGGTTTGGGAAGAGATGGTATGTTCCATTTTGGACGAGTGTAATTCTGGAAGAGGATGGGTAGATGGTTAACAAAATGAATTTTAAGGTCAGGAAGGTTTTACACTAGAAATAGAAATTCAGGATTCATAGCTTGTCTGTGGTATTGAAAGCCTTCAGAATGGGTAAGCTCAGCCAGGAAATACACATGTGTACGTAGTGAAAAGAAAAGGTGCCCAACTTTCTCTGAGAAACTCTCAGTAGGTAGAAGTTGACCAGGCAATAAACTGAGAAGGAGCAGCTGGAAACCAGGGAGTCGAGTGCCTTGGAAGTCCAGACAAGTTCATGTTTCAAGTAGGAGAAGCAGTCAGTTTGCAGATGCAACCCAGTTGCTTCTACTACATTACCTTATTATTATTTTTTTCTTTCCAACAGCAGTGATCAGTACCTGAAATGATAATTTTTGTTCATGTTTGTCTCCACATTCTTGTATGTAGACTTCTTGAAGACAGGACTGTTCCTTCCTGAGCCAGGACAATGTCTAGCACATAAGAGGCACTCACATACTTGTTGATGGATTAATTTATCTGATACTTTGAGAGCTTGTTATTTCCTGCTACTAGCCTTTCAAAAGGTGTTGACTGTTGAAGAGCACATGTTGAGATTTTTATTTTGATAGGCTTTTCATGGTGGGGTTAAAGAAAATTTAATGTTGGAAAAAAATACAAGAAAAGTAAGGAAGGTTAAAAATAGTCTTAGTGTCAGATCCTGTAGGAGTTCACGCTTTGCTTAAGCTGCCATGTACCTTCCTTTCTTGGATATTACATTGTTAGCATATTTGCAGTAGAATTTCTACTGTTTTGTATAATGGAGAAGAGACTGTGTAGCACTTTAAGAGAAGTTGTTAAGCCTTGAGTATTAGATATTTAGATTATAAGTTTAGAATGTTTTTATTTGCTGCTATGAGAGGAATACACAAAAAGTAAGATACGATACACAAAGAACTCTTTTTCTTGAAGACGCAACTAGTGGCACATTTTAATAATATTAGTTAACATCCTAAATTAACCTTGTACCTCATACTCTTCTGGGCTCTTTTTAATTTTTTTTTCACTCATAACCCTCTAAGGTAGATGTTGTTATTACTGTTATTTCTGTTCTAAGTTATCAATCAAGGAAATTGAGTCCCAGAGAAGTAAAGTAACTGGTCCATGGTCAGAGGGCTGTGTAATAAGTTGGAAGCTAGATTTGAACCCAGGTATTGTGACATTGTCTCTCCATTAGCACGCTCAGTGCTCTTGACTGAACGATGTTCAAGGGTCACTTCCTTTCCCCTGACAACTGTCTCGCCCTGTCCCCCTCTAAGGTGTTATTCCATTGTTGTACAGCTGTGAATATTCATCTGTTAGAACAAAGCTTGTCTAATTTTTACATTGTACAGATGGGATCTTTTTGACTGTAGAAGTTGGTCATGATGCTTTTTTATCTTCCAGTGAAAGGCAAAGAACAAGAGAAAACCTCAGATGTCAAGTCAGTTAAAGGTGAGTTCAGTGGCGTTCCATTGTGTTAAAAAAGTGATGTGCTTTGCATTTACAGGCTATTTAAACCTGTTATCTTCCCCCCTCTTTTGCCATTAATCATCTCTGCCTTCTTTTGTAATTATTTATGATTGTGACTTATTTCCTTGTTCGACCTGTATATTCTTCAGCACCCTGCATATATGATAGGCTTTTGCTAAGCACTTGTTGGCTGTCCTAGTGATATAGTAAACCAATGCCCTCCATTAATCACATGTTTGATTGTTCACTAGAATTATTGAGTTGATTTCATTATTTTTTTAACTTAAAATCAGTGAATTAACATTGAGTGTATTGTTAGCGTCAGAGGTAGAGTTTAGTGATTCATCTGTTGCATATAACACCCAGTGCTCAGGATTAGATCAGGTGTCCTCCTTAATGTCTATCACCCCGTTACCCCATCCCCTCATACCTCCCCTCCAGCAACCCTCAGTTTCTTTCCTATAGTTGAGCATCTCTTATGGTTTGTAGTTGACTTTATTTTTTAAAAAAGCAAAAAAAACGAGGGGTACCTGCATGGGTTGAGTGTCTGGCTCTTGGTTTTGGCTCAGGGTTGTGAGGTCAAGCTCTGTGTTGGGTTCCCGGCTTAGTGTGGAGTCTGCTGCAGACTCTCTCTCCATCTGCCCCTCCCCACTGTGCTCACTCTCTCTCTCTCTCTAAAATAAATAAATACATCTTTTTTTATTTTTTAAAATTTATTTTATTTGAGAGACAGAGAGAGCACAAATGGGAGGAAGGGCAGAGGAGGGGAAGCAGACTCCCCGCCAAGAAAGGAAACAGATGCAGAGATCGATCTTAGGACCCTGGGATTATGACCTGAGCTGAAGGCAGAGGCTTAACTGACTGAGCCACCCAGGTGCCCCATAAATAAATCTTTAAAAACAAAACAGAAAGTGCCTGCTGGGTGGCTCAATGGGGTAAAGCCTCTGCCTTTGGCTCAGGTCATGATCCCAGGGTCCTAGGATCGAGCCCCATATCAGGTTCTCTGCTTGGCAGGGAGCTTGCTCCCCGCTCACCCCACCCCCGGCCTACTAGTGATCGCTGCCAAATAAATAAAATCTTAAAAAAACAAAACAAAACACAAAAACAAAAAAACCCAAAGTGAAAAATACTCTGAACTCAGCTGACAGCTCTGGAGTAAAGAACTTCCACTTACAAGGCTTGGCTTCCTGTTGTTTACCCGGAAGTATGGATCATTACAGTTTTTACTTCTCTGTTACTTTGGATGAATGGTCTTAACTTAAATTTATCCAGAGTACTTTATTGTAATCAGTATATTATCTATGTTTATAGGCTAGAGCATGCTTCTTTAGGTTGTAATCTCTACTATAGCTTTGACTGATTTTATTATATTAATTACAAAGATTGGAATGGAAAATTATAATGGAAATTGTTTATATAGCCATTAATGTAAATTTCATAAATAAAATCTATTTACATGAGATCTATAGATTGCTACTTAGACTTTTTTTTTAAGATTTTATTTATTTATTTGACAGACAGAGATCACAAGTAGGCAGAGAGGCAGGCAGAGAGAGAAGGAAGGGAAGAAGGCTCCCTGCTGAGCAGAGAGCCCAATTCGGGGCTCGATCCCAGGACTCCGGGATCATGACCTGAGCCGAAGGCAGAGGCATTAACCCACTGAGCCACCCAGGTGCCCGCTACTTAGACTCTTTTTCAGATGTTTGTATCTTATGTGGCTAGCATTGAGTATTAACCATTTATGCTCAGTTTGCTGGAGAGTGACTAATTATAACTTAAGAGATTTGTAATATTAGGGAAGAGCTAGGGTACTTTACAGTCTTATTTTCTGCTTACTTCTGTTAATTTTAAGCCAGGTGTTTATGAACCGTGTTGGTTCATACTGCTTTCCTTAAGCAGAATTTGATTGACTTTGATAAAGACTTCAAGCCCTTAGCAAGCAGCATGTGTAAAGATGAGATCCGAATGTAGAAGGAAGGGGTTTGATGTCTCAGGCACTTTAGATTTCTCAGGTCTTCTACTCTAAACTGCTACTAACAGTGTGACCTTGGGAAGACCTGTAACCTTCCTCGGATTCTTCATTTGTGGAGTGAGAGGGTTGGCCTGCCTAACTTCTGAAACTGTACCTGGCTAAAAATATTCCATGTTCCTACCCTGTGACAGTACATAATCTGTGCTTAGCATTCACTGGCTTACCTTAGAATCTTACAGAACAGAATCTTACAGAATCTTCCTTTCATAGGAAACAGGCCCTCAAGAAGTTTGCAGTATGATTAGAGCTTAGACGTGGAATAGTAGCAAATACACCAACATACTAATAACAACCATTTCTTGAACAACTTTTCTGTTATAGGCATTAGCCAAAAACTGAGGCTAGGCAAAAAAAAAAGACTTGGCTCCTGTACTCACTGAACTTACAGATTGATAGGGGAGAGGAACATTCATCAAGTGAGTCCACAGATGGCATGGGCTGGATCTACAGTGATGAAAATAAAGAGAGATGGAGTGATCAGTTCAGAGCAAAAATGGATAGAACTTTGTTATTGATTAAATAGGAGGTGTAAGGGATAGGAAGGTTCCAGATTAACACCTACTTTTCTGGCTTGCCTAACTGTGTGACTGGTGGAGAACCAAGTTGGGAAATTATATGTTCAATTTTGGAATGGTGGGTGGGAGGTACTTGGAGACATTTACATATATTATTTTATCCACATAATTCTAGAGTCTGAGTTTCCAACCAAAGGTAAAAGGGTGATTTTTCTAGAGTCTGGCAGACCAAAGCTCAAGTTCTGCCTGTTGAAACAACTACTATCTCATTGACATGTATCAAGTATTTAACTTTTGTCTTTCTGCATCTCAAAAATGAGGAAAATAGGGGTGCCTGGGTTAAAGCCTCTGCCTTTGGCTCAGGTCATGTTCTCAGGGTCCTGGGATTGAGCCCCTATCGGGCTCTCTGATCAGCAGGGAGCCTGCTTCCTTCTCTCTCTCTCTCTCTCTCTGCCCTCTTGTGATCTCTGTCAAATAAATAAATAAAAATTTTAAAAAATTTGAGGAAAATACTGGTCTTGCAAAAATTGGTGTAAGAGATAATAATGAAGTAATATACCCTCCAAAAAATGTGTATCGAGCCCCCAGTACAAGTAGTACCAGAGGTACTACTCTGGTAGCTCTTGTAGCAGAAGAGGCCCTGAACATGATGGCTTAGTTAGATGAAATATTGTGAGGAGTTCAGAGGAATTTGAGATCAGCACGTGGTTTTTGAAGTGTAGGGAAGGGTTTGTAGAAATGGGACTTAATCTATATAAAAGTTGAATAATAAGGATTTGAGTGAAAGAGGCAGTTCTTTCTCTTTTCCCTAACGGCCCAGCCTCTTCTTTGAGTATATATTGGGCAAAGGGACCTTCAGACAAGTAAGGGGGTATTTTCACAGAAGATTGATACCCAGTTGTAAGGACCTTAGAGACCAGAACAGAGAGTTTAGACAGAGAACCTAGGGAGCCTGTAGGCTTTGAGTAGGATGTTGATGCTTTATATACGGTATTTGTGAAAGGTAAGGCCAGGTGTCAGATGCAGGTCAGGGCTTACTCCCTGGGGCTCCAGTTCCATAGAAATGTACCCTATGAGCTGCTGCAGAGAGGTCCAGAGTGTGAGTGAGACGTTCCCCTTGAGTCAACCAGAGTTACTAATAACTGGTTTTTTTTTTTGTTGTTTTTTAATGTATTTATTTATTTATTTGACAGAGAGAGACATAGTGAGAGAGGGAACACAAGCAGGGGCAGGATGGCGGTGTGAGAGGGAGAAGGAGTCTCCCCACCGAGCAGGGAGCCCGAAGTGGGGCTCAATCCCAGGATGCTGGAATTATGGCCTGGGCCAAAGGCAGATGCTTAATGACTGAGCCACCCGGACGTCCCCTAATAACTCTTTTTAAAAATCTCCTTTAGATATCTGTTTAGATTTTAGGTACCTATTTTATCTGGTTTTATTTATTTTAACAGATGTGTCAGGGTCTCAAGTTTATTTGTGGGGAAAAAGAGGAGTACTTACAGGTTTAAATAATCTTTTCAGAAAAGTTGGCTCTAGTAATAATTAAAAGGTTTGAGAGTAAATGTTTCTAGCAAAAAGAATAAAAGAGCAGAGAGCCTCAGGAGGAGGAGTCAGGGAAGGAGACCATTTCCGACATGGTGGGCATTTTTAAAAATTTCTTTTTTAAGATTTTACTTATTTGTTAGAGAGAGAGCACAAGCAGGGAGAGTAGCAGGCAGAGGGAGAAGCAGGTTCCCCACAGAGCAGGAAGCTCTGTGTATGGAACTGCGTCCCAGGACTCTGGGATCATGACCTGAGCAGAAGGCAGACGCTTAGCCGACTGTACCACCCAGGTGTCCCTTCTGTCCTTGCTATAGCAATGCGCTAGGCCAACACTTTTTAAAAACCTTTACTAAGAGTCTTTAATATTTGTATGGAATAAATAGAAGAGTTTGAATGCTGATCCAGCTGTAGCAACAAGGTCAGAGGACTACTTTGACAGTATTGTAATACTGAGTTGCTTATTTCCTGTTAGCAAATGGGTAATTTCTTTATTCTGACGTCAATAGGCCGTTTCTTCAGACTACTAAGGAAAATGTGTTTTGTGAATTTTTTAAGTGTGCTTTATCTCTAAGCAGCTTGAACCTTGATCATAAATGTTTTTCATTAGAGAAATTTTGTTACCCAATTAAAAAGTAAAATAAGGGGATGCCTGGGTGGCTTAAGCATCTGGCTTCAGTTCAGGTCATGATCCCAGGGTCCTGGGATGGAGTAGTCCCACATTGGGCTTCCTACTCAGCAGGGAGCCTGCTTCTCCCTCAGCCTGCTGTTTCCCCCGGCTTGTGCACTCCCTCTCTCTCTTCCTCTGACAAAAAAATAAAATAAAATAAGTATTCTGAAGAATGTTTTTCTCATTTTTACCCCATTTCACAAGTTTTAGTTTTGTGCCTTGGACAAAAAGGATTAAGGAATTGAAAAGGTCCCTATATCAGAATGTTTTCTGTCTTTGGTACTTTCTGTCATCAGTAGAAGTTCTCAAAGAAACATCTCTTGTTTTAAGTTCCGTTTTTGGCACAGTATTTTGAGAGTTATAAATAATAATAGGACATTGCTTTCCAGTTTTCTGCTGTTTGATTCCCTTTCCCGTTAAGTATTTTTCGTTGAGTGTGTATGTTTAAGGGAGGTGTTACAAAATTTAATTTTTAAAGTTCTCTTAAAGTCCTTTAGGAGACATTTTTAGGCTATCAAATTATGTTTAATTTTTAACCTCCCCCCCCCTAAATTATAGCTTCAATATCTGTACATTCCCCACAAAAAAGCACTAAAAATCATGCCTTGCTGGATGCAGCAGAACCAAGTCATGTTGCAATCAATGCCATTTCTGTCAACATGGACTCCTTTTCAAGTAGCAGGACAGCAACACTTAAGAAGCAGCCAAGCCACATGGAGGCTGCTTATTTTGGCGACCTGGGTAAGTGACTCACTTTTTGTTAACTTCTAGTAGGAAGGATTGAGTCTGTTATGGGAAACTCTTGCTGGAGGATACTAGAACTGTATAATGGGAATGTGCTTTGGAAAAATGTATTTAAGATAAGAGCATGCGTTTCTTGATCTGTGGGTTGTGAGTTTGATCCCCACATTGGGAATGGAGCCTTCTTAAAATTTGGGGCACCTGGGGGCTCATTGATTAGGTGTCTGCCTTCCGCTCGGGTCATGATCCCGGGGTCCTGGGATCGAGCCTCGCATTAGGCTCCCTGCTCGGCGGGAAGCCAGCTTCTTCCTCTCCTACTTCCCCTGCTTATGTTTCCTTTCTCGCTATCTCTGTCACTGTCAAATGAATAAATAAAATGTTATAAAAAATAAATAAAATTTAAAAAGTAAATAAAAATAACAGCTACAAGTATAACAAATGATACTCTATTACGTTCCCATAAGCAAAATTATAAAGCATTCTCAGTTTAAAAAAAAAAGGGCCATTTCCAGAAGAAGAAATAAATTTAACCAGTAATTATATGAACAAGATGCCTCATTTCACTCATACTCAGGAAATTGCAAATTTAAGTAATGAGTTAATGTTCTCCCTAACACATCAGCAAATCTTTAAAGTTTGACAATTTGAATGGTAACGGAGATGAAGAGAAATAGCCAGTCCTATTTAGTGGAAGTGTAGATTGATGAAGATTTTTTTGGAAGGCAGTGTGGAAGTAGTTATCAGAATGTAAAATAGAAGATCTAGCCCTCAGAGGTAGTCACATATATGCCAAAAGATGTAGATGCAAGTATGTATAAAGCTTTTATTGCAGTGTTATTTGTGAAAGCAAAAAATGAGGAACAACATGTACATATCTGGCGATGGAGAAGCGCCTGGGTACATTGTGGTGTCCCCGCATCTGGAATATTAGGGAGCCATTTAAAAGTCCGAAGATGACCTAGAGAAATATCTAAGGTTAAAGTGCAAAAAGCAGGTCACATAACAGTGAGTGTAATAGGATCCCTACTATGTTAAAATAACTTCTTCCCCCCTGCCCCCAAAAAAGATATGAAGGAGATCGAATTTTCGTTACCCACAGTTCTGCACTTCATAAAAGTTGTGTGTCATGGCATCATAAATTGAAAGAAAAGTGAATAAGTTGATGTCTAATAAAATTAGCCCGTCTTTTGACCTATTTGCTTAACAGTTGTATATCTTCAAAGATGTCAGAGTGTCTGTGGGCCACACTCAGCAGTACACTGCAAACAGCATTTGTATTGATCACAAAGTAAAATTGTAAGTTTTACTGGATTACACCTGTGTTGCTGGTGGGGATGTGAAATGGTACAGGCACTCTGTAAAATAGTTTGGTGTTTCTTGTGGAGCAGAACGTGCAGATGTCATATGACCCTGCAGTTGCACTCTTCAGCTTTTATCCTAGAGAAGTGGAAACTTACATTCCCACAAAAGCCTGTACCCCGATGTCCATAGCAGCTTAAAAGCCGAAAACCGGCTGTCTTGCAGCATCGAGTGAGTGGTTAGACACACTGGTACTTGCATACCACAGAATACTGCTCAGCCATGAAGAAGAGCACACTATTGATTTACCTCACAACTTGGGTGAGTCCCAAGGGAATTGTGCTGAGCGTCAAAAGCCAGTCCCAAAAGGTTATGCGCAGTAGGATTCCATTTGTATAATATTTTTGAAATGACAAATTAGAGAAATGAAGGATAGAGTAGTGTTTGCCAGGGCCGAGGAATGGAGGAGGTGGTTACAAAAGGCCACATGAGGCATCCATGTGGCATTGGAACTGTTCAGTAACTTGGCAGTTACCCAGGGTAAAGTTGCATGGATTCCCTTGCATGGAATGAAGTCCACAGGTATGTACAGGTGAAATGGGAAGATCAGAGTAAGATTGGTGGTTGTAGCAACATCAGTACCTTGATGTGATACTGTAATACGGTAATGTAAGATGTTACCTTGGGGAACCTCGGTAAAGGGTACATGGGATCTCCCTGTATTGTATCTTATTGTTGCATTTGAACTTACCATTATCTCAGAATTAAAATTTTAATTTAAAAATTGGTAAATCTTGCAAAGGATCAGAATTTTGTGAAGTTCAAGAAAGGGAGGTTGACAGAGATGTACTGGTTAACCTTGAACATGAGACACCCAGGAGGCGCCTGGGTAGCACAGTCAGTTAAGCACCCCACTCTTGATTTCAGCTCAGGTAGGGTCATGAGATTAGAGCCGGTGTTGGGTTGGGCTGTGCTTGCTCACTCGCGCCCTCTCTCTCGGAAAAAAAAAGAAAAAAAAAAAAAGAGAGACAGCCGGCAAGGATGACACATGAAGTGTTTCAAAAGAAAATAATTTGAATATCAAAGGATTAAGAAAAGCCATTTTGAAAAAATGATCAAACCCTGCTAATTTTATGAAGCTGAACCTCAAAATGTCAATGCTTTAAATGTTAAAAAAAAATGTTTTTGTTTATTCTAATAGTTTGTGGTTATAATCGTAACCTAAATTTAGTTACATATACAATGAACTTATTTTTATTAAATTTTGGTAAGTTTAGTTTTATTTCTCAAGATAAAAATTCCAGAGCTACTCTTTATTCTGTTGTAACAAACACTGAGCATTGGTAACATTTTTCTGGCCATGCACTCATGGACAATTTTTCTTCAGGAAAAGTTCCTAGAGGTGGCGTTACTGGGTTGCGAAATCATGCAGGTGCTTTTTTTTTTTTTTAAGATTTTATTTATTTATTTGACACAGAGAAATCACAAGTAGATGGAGAGGAAGGCAGAGAGAGAGAGGGGGAAGCAGGCTCCCCGCTGAGCAGAGAGCCCGATGCGGAACTCGATCCCAGGACCCTGAGATCATGACCTGAGCCGAAGGCAGCTGCTTAACCCACTGAGCCACCCAGGCGCCCAGTCATGCAGATTTTTAAAGCTTTGCTCTCTGTTCCTGAATGTTCTTCCAAAGAGGTTTTGTTATTTTTTATTTTCATCATCAGTGGGTGACAGTGTTGCCTGTTCTGTTGTGCCTTTGTTGGGTTTTATTATTATTTTTTGAAAAAACATCTTCCAGTTTGACAGACAAAAATTTATATTAATTTGCTCTTCTGGCATTTTTAATTAGATGGAATATATTTTCATATTTTTATTGGCCGCCTTTCTTTGGTACTATTTTCGTAAGATTTTTTTTTCCCCAAGAATTTCCATGGTCTGAACTGCCATAAAAGTCAGATAAGAATAATTGAATTAAAGAGCTTTTTAATAGTTGAATTAAGTTCGAACACTTGTTTCTTTGCCTGTTTAGCAGTCACAGTGACAGTATTTCTAGTTCTTTATATTCATTAAATTGCTAGGGAAGTAAACTTTTATTTATTTATTTTTTATTTTTTTTAAGATTTTATTTATTTATTTGACAGACAGAGACCACAAGTAGGCAGAGAGGCAGGCAGAGAGAGAAAGAGAGAGAGAGGAGGAAGCAGGCTCCCCGCAGAGCAGAGAGCCCGACGCAGGGCTCGATCCCAGGACCCTGGGGTCATGACCCGAGCCGAAGGCAGAGGCTTTAACCCACTGAGCCACCCAGGCGCTCCAACTTTTTTTTTTTTTAAAGATTTTATTTATTTATTTGACAGAGAGAGATCACAAGTAGGCAGAGAGGCAGGCGGAGAGAGGAGGGAGCAGGCTCCCTGCTGAGCAGAGAGCCCAATGCGGAGTTGGATCCCAGGACCCTGGGATCATGACCTGAGCTGAAGGCAGAGACTTTAACCCACTGAGCCACCCAGGCACCCGGGAAGTAAACTTTTATTCAAGAATTCTGGTGCCACTAAGCTGATTGTGGCTGACTAATCTATTAATCTTAAATTATTTGTTACTGAACTGCTAATCTTTTGCTTCTTTCAGGCAGATCTTGTCTGGACTACCAGACTCAAGAGACCAAATCAAGTCTTTCAAAGACTCTTGAACAAGTCCTGCATGACATTGTTGTTCTTCCTTATTTTATTCAATTCATGGAACTTCGGCGAATGGAGCATTTGGTTAAATTTTGGTTAGAAGCTGAAAGTTTTCACTCTACAACTTGGTCCCGAATAAGAGCACACAGTCTCAGCACCGTGAAGCATAGTGCATTGGCTGAGCCTGTCTCTCCATCTAAGAAGCATGAAACTGCAACATCTTTTGTAACTGAGTCTCTTGACAAGCGATTGGAGGATTCAAGCTCAGCTCAACTGCTTATGACTCAATCCGAAGGAATTGACCTGAACAATAGAACTAGCAACATTCAGAATCACTTGCTGCTTTCCCGGGAATGTGACAGTGCCCATTCTCTCCATCTTGAAATGGCCAGAACAGGAACGCATCCAGTTTCCATGGAAATCCAAGAATCCTCCTCTAGACTTCTAGTAGCCAGTAGAAATAGTCCCTCTTCACCACTGAAGGAATTATCAGGAAAATTAATGAAAAGTAAGTATGTGGTTTTCTTATCTCTCTTTATCCTCTTTGTTTAATCAGTTTATAAAGTAGAACTTGAGGCAAGGAATAAAAGCATTAGAATCGTTTTCTCTCACACCCACTTGCAAATTTGGAAGGATTTGGAGAATGTCCTGGAGAAGGATTGGTGTTTGAAGAAGGAACAGCAGGGATACAGACAAAAATTGGATCCTCTCCGAAGGGTCTTTTGCAGAATTAACAAATGAAGAAGGGTTGAATCCTGCCTCTGCCTTCCAGAAATTTAGAAATCAAACCATTATCCAGGGATGCTTATTTCATTTTCATCTCATTCTTAATTTGCTACCAACTTACTGTCTGCTTCATAGGTAAAATTATTTTTTAATTGCCAACAGGTGACATTTATTGGGTTCTGTGCCAAGTGCTATACTCGGATTTCACCTAATGGCCATACCACCTCTGAGGTCAGCATTATTGCCCCATTTTACAAATGAGAAAACCATGGTTTAGGATAGGTTTGTTTTTTGTTTTTTTTTTTTTTTTTTAAAGATTTTATTTATTTATTTGACAGGCAGAGATCACAAGCAGGCAGAGAGAGAGGAGGAAGCAGGCTCCCTGCCAAGCAGAGAGCCTGATGTGGGGCTCGATCCCAGGACCCTGAGATAATGACCTGAGCTGAAGGCAGAGGATTTAACCACTGAGCCACCCAGGCGCCCCTATGGTTTAGGATAGTTAAGTAATGTACCTCGGATTATGAAGTGAGCAGGGAGCTTGAGTTAAAATCAGTATTTCAACAACAGCACCTCTTTATTTCTTCTCTGTTCATTTGAAAGTTACACTCTCTTAATTTTTCAATTATCACCTTCTGGAATTCTGATTCGACAGCCTCCATGTTTTTTCCTGTCTTCATCTTATCTGTTCTTTGCTTCTCATAGAGCTAGGTGATTCTTTTTTTTTTTTTTTAAGATTTTTTTTTAAGATTTTTATTTATTTGTAAGAGAGAGCGAGCACAGGCAGACAGAATGGCAGGCAGAGGCAGAGGGAGAAGCCGGCTCCCTGCCAAGCAAGGAGCCCGATGTGGGACTCGATCCCAGGACGCTGGGATCATGACCTGAGCCGAAGGCAGCCACTTAACCAACTGAGCCACCCAGGCGTCCCTAGGTGATTCTTTTTTGTTTTTTCTGTTTGTTTTTCCTTTTTTTTTTTTTAAGATTTTACTTACTTATTTGAGAGAGACAGCGACAGAGATAGCAAGAGAGACCACGAGCAGAGAGAAGGAGAAGCAGACTCCCCAGTAGGCAGAGAGCCCTTCCCCACTGGGGTCTCAATCCTACGACCCTGAGATCATGACCTGAGCCCAAGGCAAATGCTTAACTGACTGAGCCACTCAGGTGCCCCTTTTCAGAGCAATTTATGTTCACAGCAAAATTGAGAGGAGGGTAGAGCAATTTCCTGTATACTCTTGGCCCCCTCACATATATAGACCTGCCACCCCCATCTTCCATGTCCGCCACCAGAGCAGCACATTTGTTGCCGTTGTTGAACCTACCCAGACACACTATAGTCACCCACAGTCCACAGTTTACATCAGGTTTCACTCTTGGTGCTGTGCATTCAGTGGCTTTCAACAAATACACCATGGCATGGGTCCATCGTTATGGTGTTAGGAGTATTTTTACTGCCCTAAAAACTGTCCATACTTTGCCTTTTCATCTTTTCCTACCTGCTAATCCCTGAGAACCATTAATCTTACTGTCTCCATAGTTTTGCTTTTTCCAGAATGTCATATGCCTAAAACTATATTGTTTGTAGCTTTTTTACATTGATGATCATTTCTTCAGATCTGTGTTTTCATTATTGTCTTTTTTTTTCATTTATTGTCTCTTAAGATGGGTCTAATCTGCTGTTGAATCAGTTTACAATTTTTTCTATCTAAATGTTACTGAATTTTGTATTTCTAGATATTTAATTCAAATTTGCCTGGTCAGTTTTCAGTTTCTTGTTCCTTTATCCCTTCATCCCACTTCTCAGCCTATTTTGTATTTCTTTAAGTTTAAACATATATTCATCATCTGATGATTCTAATATCTGTAGGTTTTTCGAATCTGGTTCACTATTTGTTTCTTCAGATTCACACTCTTGGTCGCTTGTGATTTTAGTGGTTCCTGGCTGTCTGAACATGAATTTTGGATTTTTTTCTGTGGGAATTTTTTTTAAAGATTTTATTTATTTGACAGAGATCACAAGTAGGCAGAGAGGCAGGCAGAGAGAGAGAGGAGGAAGCAGGCTCCTCGCTGAGCAGAGAGCCCGATGTGGGGCTCGATCCCAGGACCCTAGGATCATGACCTGAGCTGAAGGCAGAGGCTTTAACCCACTGAGCCACCCAGGTGCCCCTCTGTGGGAATTTTTTGAGAACGCTGTTTAAATTGGGTTATTCCAGGAAAAAAAATAAAAGTAAATAAATTGGGTTATGAGTATATTGGCATTTGCTTTTGCCTTGCATCTGGGGCCAACTTCACTACCTTCCTGGAACCACTTAAAATACATTTGGTCATTGGGTTTTTCCGGCAAACTCTTAGGGCCTTTGGCATGATTTTGGTCTAATCTTCTACCCTGTTTGGGCCCTGAGCAATTGCCCTTGAAAGTGCACACTTCAAGTCTCTTGGCATTGCTGGTTTTCCCAGGTGACTGCGCTGCCTGTCTGGCACTTTGCCCATCTTGATTTGCCCTGGCTCCTGCAGGTCCACGATTTCCTTATCTGCAATTTAGAAATCCAGAAAGCTTTTTAAAAAATATTTTATTTATTTATTTTTAAAAAATATTTTATTTATTTTTAAAAAATATGTTTTAAAAATGTTACTTTTTTAAAAATATTTTATTTATTTATTTTTTAAAAAATATTTTATTTATTTTTAAAAAATATATGTTTAAAAAATGTTACTTTTTAAAAAATATTTATTTATTTCATAGACAGAGATCACAAGTAGTCAGAGAGGCGGTCAGGGAGAGAGAGGAGGAAGCAGGCAGGCTCTCTGCTCTGCAGAGAGCCTGACGTGGGGCACGATTCCAGGACCCTGGGATCACAACTTGAGCTGAAGGCAGAGGCTTTAACCCACTGAGCCACCTAGGCGCCCCTTACACGTTATTTTTTAAATGAAAAAACTTGACCTGAACTGGTGTGAACTAACTGCAGAAATGTGAATGTTTGATTATGTGATGTTGTCCCTCATATTGCTAAGAATATTAACATATATATGTATATATATATATATATATATATAGATGCCTAGTGCATTCCCTCTGTAAAAACAAACAAAACCCAGATTCTGAATTCTGAACTATTATTGTTTCCCTTACTTTACCACAAACTCTGATACACTTTTTAAGTGTATCAAAAAAGGTCTTGGGAGAATTCGGTATTGAGAAGAATTTCTTTGAACATTTAGTCTGGCCTGTTTCTGGAAATGGAAGTCTGTTTCTGTCACTGTAATACAGTTTATTGTTTTTGGAAGCTTTTTGTTTTGGTGATAGTTTATTTCAATAAAAAATAGAAATAGTGGAATCATTAAAGGAGTACTAGTTGTTTTACTTTTAAAATTTTTATGCAGTAGATTTGACCTCTTTTGATGTGTACTTGCATGAATTTGAACACTTGCATAGATTCCTGTAACTGCCATCACAGTCAGCATAAGAACAATTCTCTGACCTTTATAGTTAAATACTCCTCTATCCCAGGACTTGGCAACCACTGATCTATTATTCTCTGACTCTGTAGTTTTGCCTTTTCTGGAATGCCATACAAGTGAATTTATCTATGTAGTCACTGAGACTGACTTTCTTTCGGTCAGTGTGATGGTTTGATATTTATCATATTCTGTCAACAGTTTGTTGCATTTAATTGCTAAGTTATATTCCATTGTATGGATGTACCATCCATTCACCTGCTGAGTGACATTTGGATTGTTTCCACCTGTTGATGATTATGAATAAAGCTGCTCTAAAGGCACCTGGGTGGCTCAGTCATTAAGTGTCTGCCTTGGGCTCAGGTCATGATCCCAGGGTCTTGGAATTGAGACGGAAATCTGGTTCCCAGCTTGGCTGGAAGCCTGTTTCTCCCTTTCCCACTCCTTCTGCTTGTGTGTTCCGTCTCTCTCTGTCAAATAAATAAATAAAATCTTTAAAAAGCTGCTAAAAAGCTGCTATAAACATTTGTGTACAGGTTTTTGTGTGGACAAAATTTTTTTCTCTATGGTCAATACCTACTAATAGGTTTGCTGGAATAGGTAGTGTGTGTTGAAAATGTTAAGAAACTGTCAGACTGTTTTGTAGATTGGGTGTACCATTTTACGTTTTCACCAGGAATCTATGCAAGTTTTAAAATTTGTACAAGTATACATCAAAAAAGGTCAAATCTACTGCATAAAAATTTTAAAACAACTAGTACTCCTTTAATGATTCCACTATTTCTATTTTTTTAAAAAGATTTTATTTATTTATTTGACAGAGAGAGATCACAGTAGGCAGAGGCAGGCAGAGAGAGGGGAAGGGAAGCAGGCCCCCTGCTGAGCGGAGAGCCCGATGCGGGACTCGATCCCAGGACCCTGAGATCATGACCTGAGCCGAAGGCAGCAGCTTAACCCACTGAGCCACCCAGGCACCCACTATTTGTATTTTTTATTGAAATAAACTATCACCAAAACATAAAGCTTCCAAAAACAATAAACTGTATTACAGTGACAGCAACAGACCTCCATAGGCCCACACTTAATTGGATTGTTTGTTTTATTATTGAATTTTGAGAGTTCTTTTTGCGTTCTGGGTATAAAACCTTTATTGGTTATGTGATTTGTAAATGTTTTCTCCTAGTTTATAGCTTGGCTTTTCATTCTCTTAATAGTGTCTTTCACAAAACAAAGGACTTTTTTGATTAAGTCTAACTTACCTGCATTTTTTCTTTTCTTTTTGTTTTCTTTTTTCTTTGGAATTGAATCCTAAGAACTTTTTGCCCAATTTAAGTTCATGAAGATTTTCTCCTTTGTGTTCTTCTAAAAGTATTATGGTTTTGTACTTCGTATTTAGATGTATGGTCTGTTTTCAGTTAATATTGTATAAGATGTAAGGGTTAGGTCAAGTTTTTTTGTATTGGGGTGTGTGTGTGTATTTTTTTTCTTTTTTTTCTTTTTTTTTTTTTTGGTGTATGGATACCCAGTTGTTGCAACACCACTAATTGAAAAGATAACTCTACTCCATTGAGTTCCGTTTGTACCCGCACCATATTCTGTTTAAGGACTTGTTCTGTTCCATTGATATATGTGTTTATTCCTTAACTAATACCCACTGTCTTTGATTCCTGTAGCTTTACAGTAAATCTTTAAATCGGTTAGTATGACTCCTTCAAGTTTGTTCTTTTTCTAAATTGTTTTGTCTGTTGTGGTTTTTCTTCTTCTTCCTTTTTTTTTTTAAGTGTAATCTTACTTATATCTACAAGGAAATCCTGCTGGAATTTTTATTGAATTGCATTCAATCCGTAGGTCAGTTTGGGAAGAATTTATATCTTAACTGTATCAGGTCTTAAAATCCATGGACATGGTATGTCTTTATTTTCTTAAGTCTTTGACTTCTTTAACATTGTGTAGGTTTCAGCATACAGATCCTTCATATGTTTTATTAAATTTATATCCAAATATTTCTTATTGGTGCTCTTGTGAGTGATATTTTAAAAAATTTTTGTTACTAATTTTACATCACCAGTATTTACAAATATGATTGATTTTTATATATTAACCTTATATTCTGTGACCTTATGAACTCAGTTATTTTAGCAGCTTTTCTGTAGAATGCTTGAAATTTTCTATGTTGACATTGATGTTGTTTGTGGCTAGAATAGTGTTATTTCTTCATTTCCGATCTTTTTTTTTTTCCCCTTGCCATACTGCACTAGCTAGGACTTTTTGTAAGTGGTGAGAATGAATATTCTTGTCTTCTTGATCTTGAAGGGAAAGCATTCAGTCTTTCACTTACTTTAAGTATGAGATTAGCCATGTGGTTTTTTTGGTCAGTGCCCTTAATCAGATTGATGAAGTTTGCTCCTCTGAATGGCTTCCTGAGAGTTGTTTGAATCATGAATGATGTTGCAGTTTGTTATGTTTTTTGTGTGTTTGATATGACCTTACGGTTTTCCTTGTGTTTTTTGTTTTGTTTTGTTTGTTTTGATTTTTGGTCTGTTAATATGGTGGATCATAATTGATTGACTTTTAAAAGTTTGAATACGCTTGCATTTCAAGGGTGAGCTCCATTTGGCTGTGGTGTATTATTCTTTTTACATGTTGCTAGATTTGATTTTCTAAATTTTGTTGAGCATTTTTGCATTTATGTTTATGATGAATTTGGTCTGTGGCTTTTTTGGGCCGTGGTTGTGTAGTGGTTAGTACTCTACCTTGTGTGGCTTTTTTGGTACTGCTTTTGTCTGGTTTTAGTATCAGTGTGATGTTGGTCCCCCAGAAATGAGTTGGGAAGTTTTCCCATCTCTTCTATTTTCTGGAAGAGATCATGTAGAATTGTTATTACTTCTTCTTTAAATGTTTGGTAGAATTTGCAAGGGCCTGGATTTGTTTAGTTGTATTGTGTTTTCAGAACATTTCAAACTATGAATTCAAGTTCTTTTATAGGCATGGGACTATTCAGGTTATCTGTTTCTTCCTGAGTGAATGTTAGTAGTTTGTGCTTTTCAAGGAATTGTTAATTTCATTGAATTGTTGAATTTATGGGCATGTAACTATCTAGCATGGCCTTACTGTCTTTTTTTTTTTCATTTTCATAAGGTCTTTATTTTTTTTCCAATTTATTTAATTTCAGAAAAAAAGCATTCATTATTTTTTCACCACACCCAGTGCTCCATGCAAGCTGTGCCCTCTATAATACCCACCACCTGGTACCCCAACCTCCCACCCCCCCCCCGCCACTTCAAACCCCTCAGACTGTTTTTCAGAGTCCATAGTCTCTCCTTACTGTCTTTTTAATCTTGAGTTTGTAGTGCTAATCTCTTTTTCATTCCTGGTGTTGGTAATTGTATCATCTTTTTTTTTTTTTACCAGTATACATAATGGTTTAATCTGTCTTTTTCAAAGAACCAGCTTTTGATTTAGTTTTTCTCCTTTTTCCTGTTTTCAGTTTCATGGATTCTCTGTTATGTTACTTCTCTCCTCCTGCATGCTTTGAATTTATTTTACTCTTTTTCTCATTTTTTTAAGATTTTATTTATTTGACAGAGATCACAAGTAGGCAGAGAGGCAGGTGGGATGGGGGGGAGCAGGCTCCCTGCTGAGCAGAGAGTCCAACACCGAGCTCAATCCCAACATCCACCCAGGTGCCCCCTTTTTCTCATTTCTTAAGGTAGAAACTTAAATGGTTTATTTGAGATCATTCTTTAAGAGAAGCATGTAATATAGGGGCATCTGGGTGGCTCAGTGGGTTAAGCCTCTGCCTTCGGCTCAGGTCATGATCCCGGAGTCCTGGGATCAGGCTCTTTGCTCAGCAGGGACCCTGCTTCCCCCTCTCTCTCTGCCTGCATCTCTGCCTCCTTGTGATCACTCTCTCTCTGTCAAATAAATAAATAAAATCTTTAAAAAAAAAAAGATGAGCATGTTATGGTACAAATTTCCTTCTTCTTCTTCTTCTTTTTTTTTTTTTAAAGATTTTATTTATTTATTTGACAGGCAGAGATCAGAAGTAGGCAGAGAGGCAGGCGGAGAGAGAGGGAGGAAGCAGGCTCCCCGCCGAGCAGAGAGCCTGATGCGGGGCTCGATCCCAGGACCCCGAGACCATGACCTGAGCCGAAAGCAGAGGCTTAACCCACTGAGCCACCCAGCGCCCATACAAATTTCCTTCTAATCACTGTTTTAGCTATACCCTGCAAATTCTGATACTTTGAGCAAAAATTAAATGTCTCATTTCCCTTATATCTTACTCTTTTGCCCATGATCATTTAGAAATGTTTAGTTTTTACATGTTTGGGGAATTTTTGCCCTGTTATCTTTCTATTATTGTTTTAATTCTATTATGGTCAGAAAACATACTCTAAAAAAAGTACTATTTCAGTCATTTTAAATTTGTTAAAATTTTTAAATGGTCTAGGATATGGTTTGTCTTGGTGAATATCTCCCATACAGTAAGAAGAATTATGTTCTGCTGTTCTATAGTTTTCTATAAATGTCAGTTAGATTGAGTTGGTTGAAGATTATGTTCAGTTTTTCTGTATCCTTGCTGATACTTTGTATGCTTTCTATATCCGTTACTGAGAGAAGAGTGTTGAATTCTCCAACCATAATTGTGGGGTTTTCCAATTATATTTTCACTTCTATCCATTTTTGCATGTATTTTGAGGCTCTGTTCTTAGGTGTGTACGTTATATCTTCTTGGTGAATCAAATCTTTTATCATTATGTAATGTTCTTCTTTGTGGTAACTTCACTTGTTCTAAGTTCAAAAATAATCTGCTGTCTGATTTATATAGCTACTTCAGTTTAATCTGATTGATATTTATGTGGTATATCTTTTAACATGATTACTCACATTATAATATATAATTACTCCTGCTTGTTAATATAACATATGTAATGATACTAAGTATAATTATTAATGTATTTGGATTTAGGTCTCCCATTTATTTTTTTTTCTTTATTCCCTTTGTTTCCCATCCTTTGGTTTTTCTATTCTCTTCTTTATTTTGGATTGTTTGATGTTTTCCTTTTTCTAGCAATTTATGAATTTTTTAAAAAGATTACTTATTTGAGAGGAGAGAGAGCACACAGAAGCTGTGGGGAAGAAGCAGAGTCTCTGCTGAGCAGGGAGCCTGACATGGGGCTTGATCCCAGGACCCTGAGATCGTGACCCGAGCCAAAAGCAGATACCCAACTGACTGAGCCACCTAGACCCCTATGATTTCTTGATTTTTATCTCTCTCTATAGGTTTTTTAGTGGTTTCTCTAGGGATTACAATATACATGCCTACACAGTCTACTTAAAATTAGCATTTTATCATGTTAAGTGGGATGTAGAGTATGCCACCTAGGTCCCTTTTCCTTCCTGCTCACATGTTATAGTTTGTCATCTATTTTCCTTGAAAACCCCCACAATTTAAAGAACTTAGAAGAAGAATTGCTGATTACATTTAAACCAGATATTTGCTGTAGCTGTTACTGTTCCTTTGTTCCTGAAGTTTGGTTATTATTTCTGGTACCATTTTACCAGTGTCTCAAGAATTCGTTTAGCACTTTTTTTTAGAGCAAGACTGCTATCAGATAATTTTCTCAGTTATTTTCCATCTGAGACTTCTCCTTATTTTGAATTTTTGCTTGATAGAGAATTCTACGTTGGTAGTTCTTTTTTTTTTTTTTACCACTTTGAAAACTGTGTTTCACTGCCTCTGGCCT
Organism: Neogale vison; assembly: GCF_020171115.1. Classification (NCBI taxonomy): domain Eukaryota; kingdom Metazoa; phylum Chordata; class Mammalia; order Carnivora; family Mustelidae; genus Neogale; species Neogale vison. The sequence continues at coordinate 66,090,759 of NC_058095.1, forward strand.
CTGTGGTTTCTGGTAGAAATCTGCAATCTTGGAATCATTATTACTCTGTATTTAATATCTTTTTTTATAGCTATTTTTGAGATATTTTCCTTGTCTTTAATGTTCAGCAATTTGGTTATAGTGTTCAGGTATGGATTTCTTTGAGTGTCTTCCTATTTGAGGCTTACTAAGCTTTTTGATTTTAGAAGTTTGGTTTTTGCTCTGTTGAGGGTGAATATTCAGCCGTTGTTCTTCACATTCTCGGGAGCACTGTACTTTTTTCCTTTTTTTCTGGGACTTTAATGATGGAAATGCTGTATCCTTGTCATTGTCCTGCAGGTCCTTGAGGTTCTGTACTTTTTCTAAATTTTTTTTCCTATTGTTTAGCTTGGAAAATTTCTAATTCATATTATCTCTGGGTTCACTGATTCTTTCCTCTGTCGTTTCATCATGCTTTGAGTCTTTCCAGTGAATTTTAGGTTTGGGTTATTATTATTGTTATTATTATTGTTTGGTTTTAATGTGTGTGAACATGCAGTTGGGGGAAGGGAGGGGTGGAGGGAGAGGGAGAGAGAGAATCTCAGGCAGACTCCACGCTCAGCGCAGAACCCAATGCAAGGTCAATCCCACTTCCCTGAGATTATGATCTGAGCTGAAATTATGAGCTAGACACCTAACCAACTGAGTCACCCAGGCACCGCTATAGTAGCTTCTTAAAAAACAACAGCAACAACGACTTTGTTCTATAATTCCAGCATCTGTATCATGCTTATCTTTTCCCTTTGTGAGATCATGGGGTTTTCTGGGGTTTTGAAAGGCTGTTAATTTTGGATTGTATTATGGACAGTTTGACTTCAGTGATTGTGGGTCATGTTTAAATCCTGTAGAAAATGGTGAATTTTTGCTTTAGCAAGAAATTTGCCTGGTTAGGGTCAGGCTACAAGTTCCAACTAGCATGCTGTAAGCTGTGGTTGAAGAGTCCATTCATTTTTTGGATTTTACTTGTATGATAAGTCTGCAAGCATCCTGTCTGGAAAGGTCATAGTTTAGTTCTCAGATCCTTTGGTATGCTCTCACAGTCAAGTCCATGCATGCCCAGCTCATGTATGAGCTCAGGAGCACACATACAACTTGGTAAGCTTTTCACGAACCTCCCGTTCTGCAGTCTCCCTAATGGCTTCTGGCGCCTGGGGGAGCCCACCTTCTGGTTGTTTGGCTAAAAAGTTGGGGCTTTACTTTCCATGACTATGTCCGCCTCTGGCCAAGCAGTGAGAGGACAGAGGATCCCTGAACTAGGGATTCTCCTCTTCCTAGTGGGACCACGGTTTCTTTGTAGAGCTTTAGGAGCCTGCCTGTGTGCTGCCGCCATTGCCCGCATTGCTAGCCTGGTGTTCCCTGGGGACGCGGACTAGCGTGAAAGGGATGAAACAAGAGTACAGGAAATTGGCTCACTCTCTCTTATCTATAAAAGTCCCCTTTCTGCTCCTTAGACCAGAAGTAGAAGACTTCTCTGGAGCTTTTCTTGGTGCATCTGGTGTTCATTGTCAGCTTTTGAGTCCAGGCTAGGAGATCCCGGAGGAACAGAAAGTGGGGAACTTGACCCTGGTGTAGTGGTGCTTTGAGTTCTGGTTTCCTTTCTCTATCTGCCTGCTACACCATTTACTTTTTCAGGTCCTCAGATAAACTTGTCCAGTGTTTTTAGTTGCATTCTGTGGAAGATTGGGTGGTGTGTGCTTATTTCATCTTGACCTACTCCTTAGGATTTCAAATCAAGTCACAGCGTGTGGATTTTCTGTTTTCCCCTTAAAAGCAAATACATTGGGAAGATAGTGGCTTAACATCTGCCTCTGTGGTTCCTATTATAATTATTTTCATTGTATTAAAGCCTCTTGAGTGGTGCCTGGGTGGCTCAGTGGGTTAAGCCTCTGCCTTCGGCTCAGGTCATCATCTCAGGGTCCTGGGATCGAGTCCTGCATCAGGCTCTCTGTTCAGTGGGGAGCCTGCTCCCCCCCCCCGCCTGCCTCTCTGCCTACTTGTGATCTCTGTCAAATAAATAAATAAAATCTTTTAAAAACAAAAACAAAACAAAACAAAAAACCTCTTGAGCTACAGAACGTGGCCATCTGTCAGCACCGCTTATGATTGTATTTAGAATGTTTCTGGAGCATAGAAATGCCTACTCTCCTCGTTCTGGTTCCAGCTCTCATTTTTCGTAGCGTGGAAACGCTTTTTCTTTGAAAACCTTTTTGCATTTGCCTGTATCACTCTCAGGTAGCCTAGGGTTTTCTTAATAGGTCCTTTTTACCAAAAAGAATTTGGAATGGCCTATTGGCTTTTGTAGCTAAAGATTGAGATTAAGAGGGGATGCCTGGGTGGCGCAGTTGGTTGGACGACTGCCTTCGGCTCAGGGCGTGATCCTGGAGTCCCGGGATCGAGTCCCACATCAGGCTCCCAGCTCCATGGGGAGTCTGCTTCGCTCTCTGACCTTCTCCTCGCTCATGCTCTCTCTCACACTCTCTCTCTCTCAAATAAATAAAATCTTAAAAAAAAAAGATTGAGATTAAGAGCTCAGAGTTGATGTGTAATTTCTTCTGAGTAACTTCTTCTTTAGGATATACTGCAATTTTGTATTTCCATTTAAATAGATACTGAGTTTGTTTTAGGATTTTTATGCAAAGAGGTGGAGGTTAACAAGAGCTGATCTTAATAAATGTGTTAATTTTGCTAATACACATTCTCCTTAATAGCCACTCGGAGTGACTTTAAGAATAGGCTTGCACGTTCCTTGTGCTGAAGCCCACTTCCCTTATTAATTTATTAAAATGTTTAAAATATATTAAATATATATTATATATAAAATATATATATTAATGTCTTTTTATTTATTTATTTATTTATTTATTTATTATATTTTGGGGCACCCAGGTGGCTCAGTTGGTTGAGCAGCTCAGGTCATGATCCTGGAGTTTGGGGATCAAGTTCCACATCCGGCTCCTTGTTCAACAGGGGGTCTACTTCTCCCTCTGACCTTCCCCCTCTCATGCTTGCTTGCTCTCACTCACTCTCTCTCTCAAATAAATTTTAAAAAATTATTTATATAATAAAATAGAAATATTTTATATAGTAAAAATATATAAAAAATAAAAATATATAAAATAAATAAATATATAAATATAACTTATTAATTTAATTTTAATGATTTATAATAAAATAATTTATTGATTTAATAATTTGATTTATTAATTTAATTTTATATAGATAATATAAAATATAAAATAATTTATTGATTTATTAATTTAATTTTATATAAATATTATATTATAAAATATATATTATTTATTTGAGAGACAGTGAATGAGAGCAAGAAAAAATACATACATATATATATATATATATATATATATATATTTTTTTTTTTTTTTTGAGAGAGAGAGAGAGATGGAAAGAGCCTGAGAGGGGAGAGGAGAGAGTCAGAGGTAGAATCAGACTCCCCACTAAGCAGGGAGGCCAGCTTGGGGCTCTATCCCAGGACTCTGGGATCATGATCTGATCTGAAGGCAGACACTTAACTGACTGAGCCACCTCCGTGCCCCAGTGTCCTTTTAATCTTAAATGAAAACTGAATTCTCCTGATCCAAAAGAAGGATGTAACCACATTCAGTGTTTCTGAAATGAAATATAGTTAATATTTTATTTAAAGGTGTCAAAACTTCTTTCGGTGAGTTTAATCGCCCAGAAAATAAATGCATTAGTGTCTGTACAACTTCTTACAGCATTTGTCTGGGATTGGCACCTGTTTTTAGTGGTGGAAAAGCAAGAACTGAGAAACAACCCAAGTTCTGATTTTTAGGCTTTTTGATAGTTTTCAACAAAACTAGTGTCTTTGTTCTGATTAACAATTTGCTCATAGTGGCTATACAATAAATGTTTGTGAGAGAGTGAAATTAGATTGGATTATGTTATATCTGATTAAAGTCGGAATAGTTCGCCCAGATCTTCACAATGGATACCTTTCATCTAGGCCCTGGTTGTAGAGAGCATTAATTTACACATAAGCACAACTTCCCTTCCCCAAAACATATCTTTTTATAGCTCTGGATATTAGAGGCAGTACTGGTGCTGATATCAGACCTGAGCTTTTGTCCTAACTCTTGCACTTTCCCTTTTTTCTTTGAATTCTTTTGTCTTTTTTTTTGATGTATTAAGAAAAGATACATGAACTCTACCTTCTTAACAAATTTTTAAATATGTGGTACGATGCTGTTATACATACAGTGTTGTATAGCAGATCTCTAGAACTTAGTCATTTTGGGTATCTGAAACTTTATACCTGTTAACAGTTGCTCTCTGTATCTTCCTCCATCCCCTACAGTTACTGTTGTTTTCTGCTTCTGTGAGGTTGACTGTTAGATACTGCATATAAGTGGAATCCTGCAGGATTTGTCATTCTGTGACTAACTTATTTTATTTAGCATAATGTCCTCAAGGTTCATTCATGTGGTCACATATGGCAGTAATTCCTTCTTTTTATGGCTGAACAATATTCCGTTGTGTGTCTGTACCACATTTTGTTTATATGTGTTATCTGTCCATGGACATTTGGTTGTTTATATATCTTGGCAATTGTGAATAATGCTGCAATGAAATGGAAGTACAGATATCTCTTGAAGATCCTGATTTCAGGTTTTTTGTTTTTTGTTTGTTTGTTTGTTGATAAATACCCAGAAGTAGCATTCCTAAATGGTGTAAGTGTTACTTTTTTTTGAGGAGTCTTCATTCTGTTTTCCACAGTGGTCACACCATTTTACATTCTTACCAACAGTGCATGAGGGCTCCAATTTCTCCACATCTTGCTAACTCTTGTTAATTTTTTTTTTTTTTGGTAATGATCATCCTAACAGGTATGAGATTATTGATATCTCATTGTGGTTCTGTTCTTTTGGTCTGTATGTCTGTCTTTATGCTAGTACTTTATGCTAGTACCATACTGTTTTCATTATTGTAGCTTTATAATGTTTTTGAAATCAGGAGGTTTAATGCCTCTGGCTTTGTTCTTCTTTCTCAAAGTTCTTTGACTATTCAGGTCCTTTGTGATGCCTTAGGAATTTTAGGATTTTTTTTCTATTTGTGTTAAAAAATACCACTGACATTTTGATAGGGGTTGTGTTGAGTCTGTAGATTGTTTTGGGAAGTGACATCTTAACAATATTAAGTCTTCCATTTCACGAACACAGGATGTTTTTCCATCTATTTGTGCCCTCTAATTTCTTAAAGCACAGTTTTAAGTGTATAGATATTTCACTGCCTTGGTTAAATCAATTCTTAAGTATTTTGTTCTTTGTGTTTCTATTGTAAGTGGATTTGCTTGCTTAATTTCCTTTTTTTTTAAGATTTTATTTATTTATAATCGACTGAGCCCCCACCCAGGTTCTCTTCCAGATCCTTAAAATGGATGTAGGATCGAAACTTCATAGGATTGTAGTCAAGATTAGTTTCAAAAATAACAAGAAGAGCCCTTATAAAACTGTCTGCTGTGGGGTGCCTGGGTGGCTCAGTCGGTTAAGTGTCTGCCTTCAGCTCAGGTCATGATCCCAGGGTCCTGGGATCGAGCCCCACATCAGGCTCTCAGCTCAACAGGAAGCCTGCTTCTCCCTCTCCCACTCCCCCTGCCTGTGTCCCCTCTCTCACTGTGTCTCTCTCTGTCAAATAAATTAAATCCTGAAAAAAGAGTCTGCTGTATGATAGCTCTTCCATAAGGAACTCACTTTTCACCACCATTAACCCTCCATTCTCTTCCCCAGCAGCTATGTACGGGTCTGGCACATGGATGGATACGACGGTCTCTTTAAGTTGTGCCCAGTCTTCTGTTATTATACTGCACACTTGTGGGATAAATTATGATGGATTCCGCCAAGTTGCCCTCAGAGAAGTTTTTCAATCTTTTTTTTTTTTTTTTTAAGTTTTTCGATCTTATACTCCTCCCAACTTGCCCCATGTGAGGGACCAGCTCCCCCCACGTTCATAAGAGCATCTGCAGAGTTTCACAGAGCAACACGATTCTGTCCACACCCTGGGGCTCCGGCACTCCAAACAGACTATTTTTAGTAAGGAAAAAAAATTTTTTTTTTTTTTTAAGGCGAAACGGCACTTCTGTATTTTTGGATGTGCTTCCTAAGAAAATAAGACGTAATAACAAAGCAATCTGTTCTAAGGAATTTTGTTCCCTGACCAAGTTTAATTTATATGAGATAATCTTCAACCCGATCTTAACCTCTCCCTCCCGGAAAGACTGAATTCAGTCTCTAAAATCATCAGCTTCTATGGCTAGACTATTTCTTTTTCCCAGATGAACATTTCATGCACAAAAGAATGGAAAAAAATACTCAGTGCTGATTTCACTTGGGACTGTTATTATCTAAATAGACTTGCATGCTGTCCTGGGAGATCGAGTGGTAACAGCAGCGAACATCAAGGCCTCGTCTCTCTTAATGATGGCAAGATAATGGCTTTCGGTGTTGGATGGTGCCAGCTACAATGCCAGCTGCTGGCATATTTATCTAGGGAGGGCTTCCGGCAGGACAAAGGATCCACAGGGAGGAGAAAGGACAAAGACACTTTAAATCCACCTCAGTTCACAGCAGGAGGAAACACTCTTCCATTTAATTTTGAAAATTATGCTTTTACTTCCTGAAGCCAGCAGGACATCTAGTGTCTCTATACATAAAAAAATTGTGTGTGCCGGCAATGTTGGAATGCAGGTGATTTCCTTCAAATGATCCCCTACAACCAGAAGACTCAGCTAACTCAGGTTAGGAGCCCTTAATTGCAACCCTAATGCTGTCTCTAAAAGCACCCCCCCTCATTTTCTCCTGCATTTTGTACAAATTCAGCAGGCTGGGGCACCTGGGTGGGTCAGTTGGTTAAGCGTCTGACTTCTGCTTGGGTCATGATCTCAGGGTTCTGGGATGGGACATCTAAGGTGGGCTCCCTGCTCACTGGGGAGTCTGCTTCTCCCTCTGCTCCCACCCCTACCCCCGACTTGGCAGGCATGCACACACACGCACGCGCACACACACACTCTCTCTCTCTCTCTCAAGTGAATAAATAGTCTTAAAAAAAAGAGGCAATTCAGTAGGTTGGAACAGGTAGGACGGAGATCCCTCAGCCTGCAGGGTTGCCGAGCTGAGCCCTCCTCTTGGGATTTTGGGTTACTGTGTACACCTCACAGCCAGGCCTCTGAGCAGTGTCTTAGGGGGGTCTCTACTCTCCCTCCCAAACCCACGCCCAGCCCCCACTCCAACCCTTCCCCAATCTGTTACCCTCCATCTCCAGTTTCAACACAGACCTTTCTGACTTACAGAGCTCGAGAGCCCAAATTGGTGAACACAACACTTTCCTCTTCCTTAGTGACAAGGAGGACTGACCGAGTCTCCAGTTTCTAGTAGGTGGCGGTGATATGGGGGATGGGGTGTGGTCTACATTCCATTCCTCTGAGAAAAGGGAGGAGAAATCAAACAGCTAAATAGTCGCGTTAGAAAAGGCTGACCTCCCACACTGGCGACAGATATGGGTCTAATTCAGTCAGCTACAAGGCTGTTACAGGTTTTGAAGACATGGTGGCAAGCCCCCCCCCCGCCCACCCCCAAGCCATTGCTGCAGTGTCGCTGGTGCGAGTTCACCCACAAGGAAGAAGGATGGATGCCAAAAGCAGAATGGGAGACACACAGATGAACCTGAGGACATTACATAAGGAGACATAAACCTGACAAGAAGGCTGGATGATTCCACTCACGTGAGGTACCTCTAGGAGGCAAATGCATGGGGACGGAAGTAGAATGGAGCGTACCAGGGGCTGGGAGGTAGGGAATTAGTGCTTCATTATACAGGGATTCTGTTGGGAAAAGATGAAACAGTTCTGAGGATGGACCCTGGTAACAGCTACACGCCAATGTGGAGGGAGCTGTACAATTACCAATGGTTAAAATGGTCAATTTCACAGTCTACTTTACCCCAATAAAAAGCAAAAGATATCAAGGCAGACAGGAATGACAACAGAGCCGAAGGGACAGATCCCTGCCCATCTTCCCACAACATGGATAAAAGCAGTTAAGTGGATTTCATTTGACGATGGGTGCAGGGCCCCCCCACCCCCGTAATTCGGAGTACTTTCAAGAATATCCTGTTCTGCTTAGCAAATTGCTAGGTGACTTCCCCAATCTGAGTGAAAAGTTTCCAGTGATTTCTTTAAACCACTGTTTGGTAGTTCTGCTTGGCTGTGCTACTGTCACTGTTTTGTCCTGGGAACCCCCCGTGTCCTGGGGGCTCTGCCCCCATCCTGCAGATGCAGTCCAGCCCCAGCTGGTGGTTGCGTGACAGGAAATCTGATGCAGTCAGGCGGGGCCACATCTGACCCTTCTGTCCCCACCTTGGCTTTCTTATCACCAGAACCATCCCAGGTTGTCTGGCCCGCCCTGACCCAGGTCTTCCTGGGTCCCTCTGACTCTGGGCGTGAGGCTGGCTTTGGACGGCTCACAGGGTGAGTCACTTGTCTTCCTCGCCCCTTGCTCGGATTCCACCTCTGATGTTGAGACCCTGGCGGGGCTCACTGACCTGGTCCTCGTTATTTCAACTGGCTTTTCTAGCCCTGCCTCAGAAAACTTTGATTTTGATGGGAAAAGGTCTACTTAGTCAACTCAAAAAAAACTTTTTAAAGGTTTTTTTACTTATTTGACACAGAGATAGCACAAGTAGGCAGAGTGGCAGGCAGAGGGAGAGGAGAACCAGGCTCTCCACTGAGCAGGGAGCCGGATGCGGGGCTCGATCCCAGGACCCTGAGATCAGGACCTGAGCTGAAGGCAGTCGCTTAACTAACTGAGCTACCCAGGTGTCCCTATTCTACTCAAAATTGATTAGCTCTGATTTTAGCTTTAGTTTTCACATGATTATCAGACTATGCTACTCAGATTCTCGGGCCTATTCCACCTTTTCAACTTATAGGCCTAAATGACATTCATGGTTAGGTGACTGCAAATCAGGAAAGGGAAATCTAATAAGAAAAGTATACTGAAAATGTAAGAGGAAAAGAATAAGAGTAAATGCATGCAAAAAAGCCACAAGAAACCATGAATGGGCTCTCTATTAGAATTTCAGATTATAGATAAAGCTACACTGTAAGAAATATACTTAAGGCATATGAATACAAAAATCAAGAATAAAGGAATTATAAAAATATATCACACAAATAAAAGCTAGGCCGAAATGGGAAGAGTATGTTAGCATCATAAAATGAAATCTTTCAGGTCTGAAGGCTCAATTAAAAGAAAAGGTAAGCTTATTAAAAGACACAAGAGCTATGAACCCTTAAGTTTGGTATCCAGAATATCTAAGGAAAAACTCTTAGAAACCAAAGATTTTGACAGAAACCTCAATCAGAGTAAGAGACTTCAACACACCTCACTCAGAATTCCACAGATCCACCGGCCACATGGTGAAGGTCACCCTCCAGCGCCCACAAAAGGCAGCTCGGGGCCATTCACAAGATTCCCTTAAGAACTACTTGGGGGGGGGGGCACTTGAAATATATGTGCTAAAAGCTCCTTGCTGAGGACCTTGATCAAAGGAAAAGAGCCTTCAGTCCCAAGGAAAATGTAAGACTCCACTTCCGGGGAACAGGAGATTGTAACTTCCAAATGAGAGGTTTCCCGATGCAATTTCAAAACACTGTGGGTTCTCATTTGTCAGAAGGAGTGTCAGAGTCTTGTACGGCTCTGTCCTATATCCCAGAGTATAGTATGTTCCTTCCGGCCAAAAACTGTCACCAACCTCTACTGGAGAAGGCAGAAAAATACCTATTGCATTTTTTGATCGTGTATAAATGATACTGGGTTTCACTGCTTGCTGATATCTTAACAAAAAACCACGTCTTATTAACAAAAATCATTTATCCCTAAGCCAGGTGACAGGAAGCCAAATGTCCCCTTGTTACCAACAGAGTATCAAAAATATGCTTTAGAGGGGTGGCTCAGTGGGTTAAGCCTCTGCCTTTGGCTCAGGTCATGATCTCAGGGTCCTGGGATCCAGTCCCACATCGGGCTCTCTGCTCAGCGGAGAGCCTGCTTCCCTTCCTCTCTCTCTCTGCCTGCCTCTCTACCTACTTGTGATCCCTGTGTCTGTGTCAAATAAATAAAAATCTTTAAAAGAGGGACGCCTGGGTGGCTCAGTTGGTTAAGCAGCTGCCAGGTCATGATCCGAGCGTCCTGGGATCGAGTCCCACATCAGGCTCCTTGCTCCGCAGGGAGCCTGCTTCTCCCTCTTCTACTCTGCCTGCCTGTGAGCTTGTGCTCTCTCTCTCTCTGTCTCTGACAAATAAATAAATAAAATCTTTAAAAAGAAATCTTTAAAAGAACTCCCTTCAATTGGGTGCTCTATGCAACTGATGAATCACTAAATTCTAGCCCAGAAACCAATAATACAATATATGTTAACTAAATTTTAAAAAACCATAAAAACAACAACAAAAATAAATTTCTAAAATGTGCTTCAGGGGAGCCTAGGTGGCTCAGTAGGTTAAGTGGCTGCCTTCGGCTCAGGTCATGAGTCCTGGCACCCAGGGTCCTAGGACCCAGTCCTGTGTCAGGCTCCCTACTCAGTGGGGAGCCTGCTTCTCCCTCTGCCTGCTCCTCCCTTCCCCTTGATCCCTCCTCCCTCCCCCTGCTGGTGCTCGAGCTCTTGCTCTCTATCTGTCAAATAAATAAAACCTGAAAAAAAAAATACGCTTCATATTAAAGAATGACCAGAATTAACAGTAGCGATTTTCCCCCAGGAATAGTATACCATGTTACAATAAGTTAAGATTTTGCCTCCAGGAATGTAAGAATGTTTCTCTCATGAGGAAATATGCTCCACAATGTAATACACCTTTATGTTAATTATATAAATGGGTTGAAAGAGAAAACAGCTTATGTCTTGATCAACAAATGCCAAAAAGAATTTTAATACAATTTTTACCTATTTCTGGATTAAAGAAAAAAATCTTAGTGAATGCAGAACAGAACTAAGCTTCCTTCAACTGAGATAGTATTTACTAGGAAACAATACAAAAATATATTTAAAGGTGCGATACTACTGTGAAAGGAAAACAGGACAAGAATTTCCAACATCAACAGTAGTATTCAACATTTCCTGGATTTTCATGAATTCAATAAAAAATAAAGTACAAGAAGTATACATATTGGAAATAAGAGAAAAAATTTAAGAATTATTTGCAACAAAGGCACCTGAGTGGCTCATTAAGCATCTGCCCTCTGCTCAGGTCATGATCTCTAGGTCCTGGGATTGAGCCCCACACTGGGGATCCCGTCTGGCTCAGCAGAGAGTCTGCTTCTCCCTCTCCCTCTGCCTCTCCCCCTGCTTGTGTGTTCTTTGTCTCCCTCACTCTCAAATGAATAAATAAAATCTTTTAAAAAAAGGAATTATTTGCAACAGTTTGCTTCAACAACTCTAGAAAATCAACAAACAGAATCAAATAACAAAAAGCGTCAAGATGGAAAAATTGTTATCCGTCACAATGATAGCTAACAGGAACCCCTCCTTTCATAGGGCATACTGCACAGAACTTTCTTCTTTTTCTGCACATGAGCCGTGTGAGATGAAGAACCAGACCATGAGTCAGTGGAAGACTAGAATGTCACACATCTCCTGAATTCCTGTTTACACCAGGGTCTACCAAATACTTGAACAGAGTGCTAAGTCAATGATAAACAAATGGCCATCCACTCAGAAAAAAAGTTACAGTTCTACATAGCAAAATAAACACAAACTGCAAAAAAGAAAGATTTAAATATTTTAACAAGGATGATCTGGAACCTGTGTGATGGGTATAAGCTAGTATTTTAATGTATGAAGAGCTCTGAGACTTCAAGGTGAAGAAAGCAGATTGAACACATGGGCTTATTTTCTTTCCCTCTTGAAGCCCCAAGAAGACCACAGAAACCAGAGCTTGCTTGTTCCCCCCAAAGGTATTAAGAAGAGCAAAAAAGGAAAGAGGAAAGGAAACAAAATTCTGGCACCTGAAAAGCAGACAGACAGAAGTAACTAACATAACAGAGCTAACAAAATGAAATCCCAAGCCAGCAGTGGAGATGGAGAAGAGCAAATATCCAACTTGATTTTAGTGCAAAATTTCCCAAAGGCTCAGGAAATGGGATGGCATGGGGCGTGCTTCAGGAGGTGAGAAGGGAGGTGGTTAAAACAGAGTTGGCTTGGAAGTCCGTCTACAAGGCCATTCGAGTCAAGTGAAGCCGAGGGAGTAAAACAGGGTCTCTCGACAGGGTGGATAGTGGGCATGACTCTTCTAGATTTAAAAACAAATTCTCAGTAAACTCAAAGCAAAGGCAAGCTTCCGTTAGTTAAGAGCATTTATCAGCAAATGACTGTGAAAATTAGTAAAGGGAATCCTTACTAAAGTGGAGCAGGAGAGATCGAGGGAAAGGCTGGAAGGCGGAGCCTACCACCCAATGTCAATTGCAGGAAAAATTGTCAATTGCAGAGGTCAGAAGAACCTTCAACAGGAAAGAATTGTCCATTACAGGATGGACACAGCATCTCCTGCAAGAAACCGACTACCCCTTCAACTCAGTCAGTGACAGAGAAGCTGTGGTCACCCTGAACTTTTGCTTTTTCTCCAATGGACTTTTGTTCAAAACAACTCCTCCCAACTTCCCCTTCTCCATAAAATAACGTTTCTCTCTTGATTTTTTTTGGACTTCTCTATGGTTTTGCTATAGTTTGCTTGTCCCAAATTGCAATTCTGTGTTTTCCTGAATAAACCCACTTTCTGCTGGTAAAATGACTATCTTACTTTTAAGGTTAACACAATATAAAAATGACATTTCATGGCGAGGCATGAGGGATTGCCCTGAAAACAGGGGAATCAAGGGGACTTTGTAGGGTGCACAGGCGGTCGACTGACCCTCCAATTCCCTGTGCTCCTCTCTGGTCCACTCCCCCAAACACTGGCTATCAGGCTGGCGCCTTCAGCCAGAAGATAGGGAGGTCCTTCTCCGGGGAATCTGACCAGCCCAACAGGACAGACCTGAAGACACAGATACCAGGCGTCCATCAAGGACATGACAGAGGCACAGCACTCTACAGTGATGACCACAGTCGCAAGCCTCACACATGAGCTTGGAGCCACTGGTCAGCTTTGGAGAGTCCCACACTTACATGAGAGCAACAGTTAAGGACCACTGCTTTTCTGATTAAATATCTAGCACACAGAGATCAAGCAATACCCACAAAACAAAGAAACCTGGAGGAAAGGACTTAGGCAGGGAAAAGATTTGGGGATAAAAGTGACATACAGTTCTGGGCAAGAGTAACAGAAGATATCCCATCTGTGAAACAAAACCAGAAATGCTATAAAAAATTCAGGGTCCGTGGGGTGCCTGGGGGGTCTCAGTCTTTGTGATTGCCTTCTGCTCAGGTGATGGTCCCAGGGTTCTGAGATCAAGCCTCGAGTTGGGCTCCCTGCCACCGGTGGGGAGTCTGTTTCTCTCTCTCCCAATGCCTCTCTCCCTTCTTATGGTCTCTCTCTCTCTCTCTCGCCCAGATGAATAAATAAAATCTTTAAAAAAAAATTCAGGGTCCAAAAGAGAACTCCTCGAATGGACAAACAGGATGGTGGACAGATACAATGGAGTATTATTCAGTCTTAGAAAGGAAAGAGATTCCTGACGCATGCTACCCCTGGATGAACCTTGAGAACATTCTTCTTGGTGAAATAAGACAGTCACAAAAGGACAAATACTGCACAGTTCCATTAACGTGAGGTACCTAGAGCCATCAAAACCACAGAGATAGAAGGTTGGCTGCTGGTGCTGGGGGAGAAAGCACAAGGAGTTACTGTTTAATGTGTACAGTTTCAGTATGGGAAGACTTGAGATTGACCGTGTAACAGTGCGACTATACCTAATATTGAACTTTTGGACACTTAAAATTGGTTAAGATGGTAAATTTTAATTTATGCATGTTTTACCACAGTTAAAGATTTTAAAAGATGAGTGAGGTGAAAAACTAGGATAGCAGAAATGAAACATTTAACAGATGTTAGAACATAAAGGAAGTCTCTGAGTAAACTGTGAAACAAAAAGATGGAAGAAAGGTGAAAAGATGTGATAATTAGGAGACCCGACTGGGAGGAATACCAGAAAAAGAAAACAGAAAGGAAGAAATTAGAAATCAGCAAAAAATAATTCAAGAATATAAGAACATGAGTTATCTTACTGAAAGAGTACAAGAAGTACCCAGCATTATAGAAAAAAAGAAAGATCCACATCAAGGCATATCACCCTAAAATGTTCGAAAGCTGATGTCAACCGGAAGCTCCTACAAGATATTGGAGGAAATAAAAGGTCACCTATGAAGGACCAGGATTATTTGTTCTTACTGCAACACTGGAAACTAGAAGACAGTGGAGCAAAGCCTACAAAATAATGAACAAAATTTTATGACCTAAAATTGTATACCTAATTAAACTATCATGTGTTAGAGTCAAATAAAGATACAAGGTCATAACAAAAAATTTTTGCAAGGTCATAAAATTTTACCTTCCATGAACCCTTCCTCAGAAAGATACTAGAGGAATGAAAACAAGAGAGGAGGGATGCCTGGGTGGCTCAGTTGGTTGGGTGGCTGCCTTTGGCTCAGGTCCTTTGTACAGGCTCCTTGCTCAGCGGGGAGCCTGCTTCTCCCTCTGCCTCTGCCTGCCATTCTATCTGCTTGTGCTCACTCTCTCTGACAAATAAATAAATAAAATTAAAAAAAAAGAAAAGAAAACAAGAGAGGAATGGAGGAAAGGAACAGAAGACCAAAAAAAGAGGGACACCTGGGTGGCTCAGTCAGTTAAGTGCCTGACTCTTGATTTTAGATCAGGTCGTGATCTCAGGCTCATGAGATCGAGCCCTGCACTGGGCTTCACACTGGGCATGGATCCTACTTAAGATTCTCTCCTTCTCCTTCTACCCCTCCCCAACTGCTGGACTGTACACACACACACACACACACACACACACACTGCACGCTCTCTCTCTCTCTAAAAAAGAAGAAGCAAAGGTAGAATGGTCAAGACCCCGGTGTGAGAGCTGTGCACCAGGCACAGAGAACAAGCCATGTTGGAGGAGGTCAGGAGGCTCCAGGAGAGTTCCTCAGCTCCTTGACGGAATCTTTTAGCAGAATCTTTGACTGCATGATGTAAGGGGCTATTTCCTACACATTTGGAATGAATTAGTGATTATTACATAAAAGAAACTAAAGCAAACAATGAAACAAAAAGATGATTATGAGAAAAACAAAAGGTTGTACAGAAAAGAAAAAGTAACAGTGTTCTGCACCATGACACGGCTTATCTGGAAATAACATATTCTCTAAATGTAAACTGCAAATATGCACAACTACACTGGGAGAATGGGAAGACAGGAAGTATGGGGGAGGAGGTGAAAAGGAGATAAACGCTAGTCTTTCCCAGTAGGAGATCAAGATACAAAATCCAAAATAAAGAACAAGAAACAGCAGGATAAGCAGACTATTTAGCAACGAGGAGGTAATTGCAAAGGAATGATCAGTTCAGTGGGATGAAAACAGCTGACCCTAAGAGAGGAAGACAGAACTTGATGAGACTTGATGAGACTCGTTAAGGATCTTTTGTACATTGCTAGGACTGAAGTGAGTCCCCCCACAAAGCCGTGGGTTGAAGCCTCAGCCCCAGTGTGATGGTATCTCCAGGTGGGGACTTTGGGAGGTGACTGGCTTTAGATAAGATGGGGGCGGGGTCCTCCTGCTGAGATTACTGTCCTTTGTTAACTCAGGGAGCATCCCCTCCCCCCTTACCACATCCAAAGCCATGTGAGATAAGTATTTGTTGTGTAAGCCCTAAGTTTGTGGGACTCTGTGACAGCAGCCCAAGCAGGCTAAGACTTAGATCTTCCATTATGGACACGTGTAACTTTGATAAAAATACAACAAAAAGATTGATAAAAATACAATAAAAAGAGCTCTTAAAAAAACACGTGACTAGAAAAGCTGCAAAGCAGCTGTACTAGTATTTCACAGAAGACGTGTTTCATTTCATACATAAATGGCCAACAAACTGATAAAGGTGCTCGCTCAACTTGCATCCATAAGGAAAAATTAAAAGGGATGCCATTTTCTCCTCTTGGACCAGGAAAGATGAAGAGAGTATCTATACCCAACAGCAGAGAAGGCAGGAGGAAACCGGCACATTGGTTCAGAGACAGAAGCCCGAATAATCCTGCTGAAATCCATAGTGCAACGTACCCTTACATTAAGGAATGTTACTTTTCAGGAGTTTGGTTCACAGAAATCTAGCGCGGGTCTAGAAAGGTGTGGTCAATGAGGTTCATTGCCACGGCACTGTTTTTATTTTACTGGGGTAAGATTCCTGTAACACAAAGGTCACCCCTGAAACCACTTTCAAGCGTGGCGTTTTGCAGCTTCTAGAACATTCACTGTGTTTGGCAGCTGTTGCCACACTCCAGGTCCAGACCATTTTCATCATGCTAACAGGAAACCCTGCACCTGCTAAGCTGTCCTTCCCCATGCCCCCTGACCCCTCCAAGGCCCTGGCAAACACTAACCTTTTGTTTCTGTGGATTTTCCTGTTCTGGGTATTTTGTATAAATGGAGTCACAGAAGATGTGACATTTTGCATCTGCCTTCTTCCACTTAAAATAAACGTTTTCAGGGTACATGTGTGTCCTAGCACTTCTTTCCACTTTTCGGCTGGGTAACAGTCCACCGTATGGATGTACACATGTTCTTTACCCATTCACCACCCAGTGGTTGTGCATTCTAGCTCTTTCCACCTTTCGGCTGCTGTGACGGTGCTGCTGGGAACATTCAGGTTTCAACACCTATTTTCCATGCTTCTGCATATATACACACAGGAGCGGGGTTGCTACTTTGTACGTGAATCTAAGTTTGACCTATCAAGGAGGCCAAACTGTTGACCACGTCGCTTTACCTTCCCAGCCGCAGCAATGTCATCACATCTGTGACCTGACTTGTCACGCTTTTCATTTGGTTATAGTACTTTTTGGCTCCAAAATTTGTTTGGTCCCTTTTCTTACATTTTCCATCTCTGTGTTGATACTCTCATTTTGAGCACTCTGGATATCTATAGAACAGCTGGTTTCAAGTCTTCATAGGGCCCGTGTCTGTGGCTCCTTTGGGACGGTTCTATTTTATTTTATTTTTCTTATGAATGAGCCAAACTTCCTTGTTTCTCTGCATATCTGTAATTTTTTGTTGAAAACTGGCATTTTGAGTACCATTATTACTTTTAAAAATTTTGTTTATTGACTCTGAGAGAGATGGAGCATCACTGGGGGGCGGTTTGAAGAGGGGCAGAAGGAGAGGGAGAACAGGGCTGTGGAAAGAGCTAGCAAGCCCTCTCAAGGAATGCTGGCCGCCATCTGTAGGGCTATTGCTGAGCTGGGAAGCGGACGGAATGGGGGGTGGGGAGTTAAAACGGTGCAGAGCTCTCTCACAGAAACTCTGCAGCTTCTACCCTACTTCATTAAGCGTGCTCTTGCTTGTTACAAGTTTTTGACTAGATTCCAGGGCTATGAAGGGTCTGGTTCTGGATTTTGCCACCTTTCTTGTTGCTTTTATAGAGGGAGGGAGTCTTGGATTTCCTTAGTCCCCCATTTCACTGAGGCCCTCATGGTGCTATTCCTATGGGTGGGTAATGGGGATCCACACATCCAGATGTTGTGGACGGCGTTAAGCAACAATGTCCTACCCCCTCCAGGAGCTGGAAATTGGAAAGTGCATTTCTGAGACACCCCTGCTGCTCACGTTCAGTATGGGATTTAGGTTCAGATGGTCACCGGCCCTTGCAGGTGATGCACTCAGAACTGAGTCATCTGGAGAACAAGGCAAGGTCGGGGCATCCTCTGGTCTAGACTGCAGGACGAGCTTTGGTTCTGGAGCTAGCAACTCCAGTAGCAGGTTCCCAGTGGTGCCTCTTCCTGATCATGAAGGCTGCCTCCTTAGGGGCCAATTCAGACGCTGGGAGCTAGCCCTTGAATTCCAGCCTAGTATATGTCTCTTTCTTTCTTTCTTTTTGTTTTTTTAAGATTTTATTTATTTATTTGACAGACAGAGATCACACGTAGGCAGAGAGGCAGGCAGAGAGAGAGGGGGAAGCAGGACCCCTGGTGAGCAGAGAGCCTGATGTGGGGCTCAATCCCAGGACCCTGAGATCATGACCTGAGCCGAAGGCAGAGGCTTTAACCCACTGAGCCACCCAGGTGCCCCTTGTTCTTTCTTTTTAAAAAAGATTTACTTATTGGAGCACCGGGGTGGCTCAGCCGTTAAGCATCTGCCTTTGGCTCAGGTCATGATCTCAGGGTCCTGGGATGGAGCCCCTTGTGGGGCTCGCTACTCAGTGGGAAGCCTGCTTCTCCCTCTCCCACTCCCTCTCCTTGTGTTCCCTCTCTCACTATGTCTCTCTCTGTCAAATAAATAAAATATTCTTGAAAAAGAGATTTATTTAGTTAGTATTTGAGAGAGAGAGTGTGTGTGTGAACACTCTCAGACATAGGGAGAGAGAGAGAGAGAGAAAAGAATCTCCAGCAGGATCCCCAGTGAGAACGGAGCAGAATCCAAGAGTCAAGACACTTAACCGACTGAGCTACCCAGGTTAATACTCCTAACAATTCTGGCGGCAGTGTACCCTTACTGACTAAATTCCTTTCTGTTTAAAACAGCTGGAGTATATTCAGAGCCCTGAGAAATTCCCATGGAACGTGGCAAGCAACTGGAAGGTCCACCAACAGACCACTAGAAGGATTCCTGGGAGACTAAGGGGTCTGCTGGGCATCCGCCTTCAGCTCAGGTCATGATCCCGGGGTCCTGGGATCGAGCCCCACATTAGGCTCCCTGCTCAGCGGGGAGACTGCTTTTCCCTCTGCCTCTTCTGCTCCCCCCGCTTGTGCTCTCTCTCAAATAAATAAATAAAGTCTTTAAGAAAAAACAGGCCACTAGATAAAGTATTGCTTATGCCTACAATGAAAATCCATGCAGGAGCTACAAATAATGAAACAGCTATATGAGTACTCCCAGAAGGAGGAACACAATATATCCATGGCAAGCACTCCTTGCATATCAACATATTAATTCTATTTTTGTAAAGCTTAAAGACATGTAATTGTATATTCAAGACAGTGGTGTTTTTTTTAATATTTATTTATTTGACAGAGATCACAAGGAGTCAGAGAGGCAGGCAGAGAGAGAAGAGGAAGCAGGATCCCTGGCGAGCAGAGAGCCCAATGTGGGGCTCAATCCCAGGACCCTGGGATCATGACCCGAGCCGAAGGCAGAGGCTTTAAACCACTGAGCCACCCAGGTGCCCTCAAGACCGTGGTTCTTAACCAGGGGTGATTCCTCCCCTCTCTCCCCTGGTGGGGGACATCTGTCAATTTCTGGAGACTTTTTTTTAAGATTTTGTTTTTATTTATTTGATAGAGATCACAGTAGGAAGAGAGGCAGGCAGAAAGAGAGAGAGGAGGAAGCAGGCTCTCCGCTGAGCAGAGAGCCCAATGCAGAGGGCTCAATTCCAGGACCCTGAGATTATGACCTGAGCTAAAGGCAGAGGCTTTAACCCACTGAGCCACCAAGGCACCCCTGGAGACCTTTTTGATAGTCTCAACTGAGACAGTGTAACGGCATCCTGTGGGTAGAGGCCAAAGACAGCTAAAACCGTACAACGTGTAGGGCAGCCCCACGACAAAGAACTGTCCGGCCTCAAATATCAATGGTGCCAATCCTTAGAAACCTTGATTTCAAGAAAAATATCAGACTGTTATCAAAATGACACTTTCAGAGAGCAGGACTGAGCAACAGGGTAGGAATTATGTCACTTTTTATACACAATAGAACATTGCATTTCCCCCCCAAAAATTAGGATTTTTTTTTAAATTGAAAAGATAGAAATAAGAACAAAGCAAGGAATACCATTTATTTCTAATAATAAAAGGAACTAATGCTTTGTGTAAAGATTTAGAAAATACCCAAATAAAGAGAAGATCAGTTATAATCCTTTTGTGTGACCCTCTGTATGATCAGTTATGATCCTTTAGATCCCTAAGCCACAAAGCACAACAGGAACTAATTGAAGAGAAGCAGAAATCTGTTCTAAGGGTTTTATTGTTTCACAGAAACTAAGGATATCCGAAATGGTGCTGCTGCTGAGCTGTGACAAGCATACGGAATCAGGAGACGGGAAGTTGTCCCATCTGTTTTACCACCTGGCCTTCTCCCCATGCATTTGTTTTCTGTCCCTAGAGAGGCCTTCTTCCACTTCTTCCCTGGTCAGTGTGGCCCTGGGGTCTCCTGGACCACGTGCATCTCAGGCTCAGACTGGCAGGAGGATGTGCCACTTAGCATGTGGCCACACATGGAGGCATTCATGGATTTACCACGATTCATGGGACTTAACGGTCATGAATGGCTACAAAGCAAAATCAGCAAAGGGAAAAGCCATGTGAGGTCAAATCTGGAAGAAACAAGGTGTGAGCTTCCGAGTCCCCTCCTGGTGGGCTTAAATTCCCAGCAATGACTTGTGACAACATGCAAGCCGTGCTGTCCACCAAAGAAAGCTCACCGGGGCCTTGACCCCCACCGTTTCTGCGGGGGGGCGGGCTGGTCACGTAGGCGTCCTCTGTCTAGCACACTCCAAAATGCCAGGCTCCCAGCAGGAAGTCAGGTGTTCAACAGAAACCACAGTGCTTTTCTGACTCTTTCTTATCAGTTCTGGGAATGGTGAGAATCTCCCCAAATCCAACTTACCAGACACTAGCTAAGGGCCACCCTCACAAGCAGCCTGTGCAGGCGCAGCCCACAGGCAGGCCTGTTCCCTTCGCTCCTCCCTCCGCAGTGGCAAAAACACGGCTGCCTACAGCACGGAGGTCTGCCTCTGAGTAATCTTGCTCTCAGGTCTGGTTCCAGACTCCCAGGAAGAGGCTGACGGGCCTGGCTTTGGCTGGGTTCCCCACCTCCCCCAACCCCTGCACCAGGCAGCAGTGATGGGGAGGTTGGGGGAGATCACAGCAGCTTCCTCATGATCCCGGTCCATGATGCGGGGGACGAGTCCCTTCCCCATCTGCTGGGCAAACAGTCTCATGGGGATCTCTACAACACCCTCTGGTACTTTCATTCAGCAAACAATTTTTATTCCTCACGATTTCCTCTATCTGGGCAGGTGCACAAAGATGCGGGCCCAAGAGCTGAAAGCCCTGGAAAGATGCACTGCAGGGAGCTGAAGGCAGGAATGTACTTCCCACAACCTGGGAAATAAGGTCTTTTGTCTTTATCTTCCAAACAGATTCTCCTGCTGCCTCAGGTTGTAAGACAATGCCTGGTGTCCCCGAAAACGTCTTCACAAATCATCGTGTCTCAGACACAGCTGCGGATACAGAGACGACGGGTGAGGAAAGGCCCCACGAGAATAGAGGCCCATGATGACATTCATCTTCTGCTGAGGATTTATTATAATGAAGTCAGGAAAAGAACCACTTTGATGACACTAAATAAATCACAGCATTGTACGTTTTCTCTGAGTTGGGCATGGTGGCCCTCCGGAGACCCGTCTCAAAAAAGATAACAACAAACAGAGCTCCGCAGGGCCCGCCAGTCCACAGGCTGTTCGCTGTTGGGCGAGCATATGCTAGTACTTGTCTGTGGGAACTCAGAGAGAGAAAAACAGAGGCCACCAGCGATGTGGGTGTTCCTTCCAGATGCAAAATAAGATTTGTTTTGGACAACACAAAGACTGCTTTTTTTCTCTGACAGAGAAGAAGACACAGCTCCCAGCTCATGGGCTCAAAAGAGGTTCAAAGAGGCCTGTACATGCCTCCCTGACACTACAGCTACCCTTCCCCAACCCAGGTCTTGCAAGGCAAAAACTCAGGTTTTGAAGTCAGTCTCTTGCTCTCTAACACTTGTTTCTTGCTACCTGAAATGCAAGAGCCACGTATGATTTGTGTAACAGAAGATACTTGTGTACATTTGTATCGCAGGGAGGGGTCTGCCAACTTTTTCTGGAAAGGGCCAGATGGTAAATAATTTTGTAGGTATAATGGCCCAAAAGGCTCTACTGTAAGGACTCAACCCTGTAGCTGTAGTACCAAAGAGTTACAAGCAAAATGTCTCGGGATGACTGTGTTTCAGTGACCGTGTTCCAATAAAACTTTATTTAGAAGAACATGTGGTAACCTTGATTTGGCCCCGGGGCCCCAGGGCTGAACACTGATCTGAGTGGAGGCTTAAGTCTACCGTTACAGGATCAGACCTACATTTTTATTTTATTTCAAATGGCAAAAGCTTTGGGAATACCAAGTGTTCACTTTACTGTCTTTGAAAAATAAGATGGGGCGGGGCCAAGAGAAAATTCTGAGTTATAATCTGTGCAATTTGGGGAAAGGACATTTGAAGTGTAGCGCTTGGAAAAGTGCCATTTTTCTTTTTCTTAAAGATTTTACTTATTTGAGAGAGAGAAAGTGTGTGCACAGGCCAGGGAAGAGCCAGAGAGAGGGAGAAGCTTTCAGGACCTGAGATCATGACTGAGCCAAAGGCAGACGTGGAGCCACCCAGGCACCCCCTGTCCTAATATATGTTTGATGCAAAGAATATATTTGGGTTATATAAAGTGAATACCTGTGAATCCCATCTCCCAAATAAAAATCAGAGTACCAATACCTTGTGCATCTCTCTATTTTATTTCAATTAGTTTTTAATATACAAGGTAGTACCCAGGTATGTTTTTGAAAGTTCTATTTAAGATTTATTTATTTATTTATTTATTTTTAAAGATTTTATTTATTTATTTGACAGAGAGAAATCACAAGTAGATGGAGAGGCAGGCAGAGAGAGAGAGAGGGAAGCAGGCTCCCTGCTGAGCAGAGAGCCCGATGTGGGACCCGATCCCAGGACCCTGACATCACGACCCGAGCCGAAGGCAGCAGCTCAACCCACTGACCACCCAGGCGCCCCTCTATTTAAGATTTAAAATTTATATTCCACTTTCCTACTCCCCAACTACCTATTATCTGTCACCTTCCTGATGCCCCATGAAAACTCTTCCTACTGCTGTTTTAAAAAATAAATAATTGCTTCACTGAGATATAATTCACATAAAGTTAACTTTTTAAAAAAAGATTTTATTTTTGTATCGCTGTGGTCCACAGAGTAGGCTGGAGAAGGTAGCAAGGAGATGCTGTATCAGCTACTACAGCCTTAAAATATAGTTGGTGTCTCTTTGAACTTTAAAATTGTTCCTATGCAGCTTATTTTATTTTTGTTTAATCAAATAAACAAGAGGGTTTTTCCACGGGAAAAAAAAAAGATTTTATTTATTTATCTGACAGAGAGAGTACAAGTGGGCAGAGAGGCCACCTGAGGGAGGAGAAGGAGACTCCCCGCTGAGCAGGGAGCTAACATGGGGCTCCATCTCAGGACCCTGAGATCATGACCTGAGCCGAAGACAGACGCTTAAGTGACTGAGCCACCACCCAAGTGCCCCTAAAGTTAACTTTTTGAAATGTACAATTCAGTAGCTTTGAGTAGATTCACAAGGTTGTGGGACTTTACTGCTATATAATCCCAGAACGTTTTCATCAGCCTCGAAAGGAAGCTGGTGCCGGGTCACTGCTGCTTCCCTTCCCTATCCCCCACCCTACTAATGTGCTTTCTGACTTGTGAATTTGCCTACTCTGGACAATTCATATGTATAGAATTATAGAATATGTGGGTTTTGGTTTTTTTTTTGTTTTTTGCATCTGGCTGCTTTCTTTTTTTTAAATTTTTTTAAAAAGATTTTATTTATTTATTTGACAGAGAGAGATCACAAGTAGACGGACAGGCAGGCAGAGAGAGAGATAGAGGGAAGCAGGCTCCCTGCTGAGCAGAGAGCCCGATGCAGGACTCGATCCCAGGACCCTGAGATCATGACCTGAGCCGAAGGAAGCGGCTTAACCCACTGAGCCACCCAGGCGCCCCTGGCTGCTTTCTTTAAACGATGCAATTTTAGGGGTGCTGGGTGGCTCAGTCAGTAACGCGTCTGCCTTCAGCTCAGGTCATGATCTTGGAGTCCTGGGACTGAGCTCCCGGTGGGGCTCCCCACTCAGCAGGGAGTCTGCTTCTCCCTCTTCCTAGGCCTCTCCCCCCTGCTCCGGCACTCTCTCTCTTGCAAAAATAGGTAAATTAAAACTTTCCAAAAAATAAAGATTCTCTCTTTCACTGTGCCCCGCCCCCTTGCTTGCTTGCTCTAAAAAAATTTTTTTTCTAATTATCATGCCTGTTAGTGCTTACAATTTTTTAAATTTACATGGAGTTCACCATATTGAGCTCAAGGCCCAGCAGCCATGAAGGCAGTCAGAGACTGCACTGTAGGGAAGGTCTTCAAAGCTCTGGGAAGTATGGATGATCACTAATTCCCTTGGAGACCAGGGAGGAATGCAAGGAAGCACCCAGAGCAAAGGTGTGTATGACTTAAGATGTCACCAACCACTTCTCCCTGAGCTAAGGCCAAGCTACCATTCCTCCTTTTGTGCTTAACTCCCACCCAGGAGTCCTGAGCCCCATTTCCACTGGGAATGAACCCACGATCCACTCTCCAGTTGGTCCCAACCCACTTAGTACTTTGCCCGCTGTCGTGCCCAGCCAGCGTCCCAACCCTATAAACACATCAGGCTGCTTTCTGCCCCAACCTCTCGCTCTCAGGGTTCCCTCTGCCTGTCCACTGGGCTGGCTCTTCCTGTCATTCTGGGCTGAGGGAACACGACATCCTTGGACAGCCCTTCCTGATCTAGGGTGCCCTCCACCCCGTCACCCTCCACTGTCCTGCTCCACACACTCCTTGGGCCTGTTCCCCTGGCCCTTCTCTTCTCTTTCTTTGTCGTTTGCCCCCCTTTGCTGTGGGTCTAGACCTGGCTGCTGAACACAGTAAGGAGTGGGCATTCGGTATATATTTGCTTAGACTACGCACGTTTTCATAAAATCAGTTTGGTGACTCCCACACCCCAACCTTGGACGAAAACTAGTCTGATCATCTCATGATTTAAATTCGCCTGACTGTCCCGGGTCATCGTCAGAAGTGTCCCGGCGATGTTCTCTCAGAAACTGCCAGGAGCCCTCTGAGCCACTCTGGTAAAGTGACAGCAACACCCAGTTCCTAATGACCGTAGCAGAGGTCCTATCAGGGCTTCACACCTCACTCCTCCGTCTCAGTGCTCAGTGTTTGGGAAAGAAAGTAAGAAGCCACTCAAAATTCGATGCAGCCTCGGTTTAAAATGAAAAGATTAAATGTGAATCACAATGCTACGTGATGGGATGATTTGGGAAAAAAACTGTGCTGCCGGCAACTAGATTTTCTTACTAAACTGCATTACTTAAATTATCTTAGTAAAGATAAGGAAGAGATAATTAGATGATATTTACACACCAGGGACTAGAGAAGCATCTGGAAGAAAAACCCTAGAAAGGGCAAAGGTCTTTTTTTTTTTTAAGTATATATATATATATAGAGATAGAGGGATATTTATTTGTCAGAGAGAGAGAGCGTGAGAGCGAGCACACGCAGAGAGGCAGGCAGAGATAGAGAGAGAAGCAGGCTCCCCACTGAGCAAAAAGCCCGATGTGGGACTCCATCCCAGGACGCTGGGCTCATGACCTGAGCTGAAGGCAGCCGCTTAACCAACTGAGCCACCCAGGCGTCGAAAGGGCAAAGGTCTTAAGGGAATTGGAACCCATGGGGCTCTTGTCGCTATCAGAAATGACATCCTGACAAGGGGAAGGAGCTCCCCCGGCTATTCAACTATTCCAAAAGCTTCTGGTTTGATCTCTCAGGAATTAAAGCCTTTGCCTCTGAAGGATAGTCTAGCAACACAGCTTACAAGGGAGGCTACAGGATACTTACCAACATACAGAACACGTTATCAGAAGACGGAGGTTCACTTGAGCAAGAAATGAACTCGAGACTTAATGATAAATAACCCACTGCTCTCTCCATATGTGCTGGTTTTCTCATTTGTCAGAAAACTTCACAATCATTGGGTCTAGCATTACAGTTTGACACAGCAGTGCCTCTAGCAAATCCAAATCCACCTATGAAAGCTTGTTCTCCCTCACATCTTGGGCCAAAGGGAACTTTCTAGCACTAAGGTGTGGGGAGTGCTGAGGTCTTACCAATACCCAGAAAACAGTATGGGAGGGGGGCTCCCCACAGTTGTGAAGTCAACCACTTTAGTGAGGCAGTGTCCTCTGCCATTGCTGTCCCTGTCATGGAGCCCTCAGACCTCAGCAAGGCTAAGGATGGTCATTGTACTTGACCTTCTCCCCTCCCTCCACTGAGGGACCGGTCCTGGATGAGTGAGTGGAATTCAGCTGTAAATCTCTGCACGGGCCTCGCCCCTCCCAAGAAGCGTGAGGAGGCACAGCCACCGCACAAGTCTGTAGGTGGCACCCTGGCTGTGTTCCTAGGGCCCAGCTGTGCCCTGACCAGTGAGGCCAACCCTGGTGATTCCGTCAAGGTCAAAGGGAAATTTAAAAGGATGAGCTCTGCCAACACCCTGAGTCAACTTTAAGCTTATGAAAGCTGATTCTGGCCCAGGGCCTCGAGGGAAGAGCCCCACTGAGCTAATAATAAGTGGGTGTTGTTTCCACCGCTAAATCTGTACTAAATCACAGCAAGGGAAAACTAAAAGAGTGGAGTGGCTGGGACCACAAGGTAACAGAGAATCCCACAGTTTCTTCCTCAGTCAGACTATTTACTTTTCCTAGATGATTAACCCACAATGTCTGTTCAGGACATTCGTGTTCCTGTGGTTCCTGTCCGTTGATGCTTCTAATTTTTTACAACACACAGGCTTTTGGCAAGTTGAGATCCAGAACCGAAAGTGTTTTCTTTTTTCCTTCCTTCCTTCCTTCTTTCCCCTTCCTTCCTTTCTCTCTCTCTTTCTTTCTTGATTTTACGTATTTGACAGAGAGAACACAAGCAGGGGGAGCAGCAGGCAGAGGGACAGGGAGAAGCAGGCTCCCTACTGAGCCACCCAGGCGCCCCCACAATAAGAGTTTTCTTAGGCAGAGGTGAGACTCTCAGATCTGAGGTTCTCAAAGCTGCGGGCACTCAAGAATGGCCTGAGGCCCAGGACCCCCGCCGGGGGTACTGCAATTCCTGAGGTCTAGGGTCAGGCCCCAGCATATATACTGCCTAAACATTCCTCGGTGCCTTAAGGAGTAGTTAGCACTGACAACTGGGCCTGGTGGCAGCATTCTAAGACACCCCCACTATCTCCACTACCTGTTGTTTCTTCCATGATCTGTTAGGTCACCTGGCAAAGGGATTTGACAAACGGAATTAAGCTTGCTAATGAGCCAGCCCTAAAACAGGGAGATTTTCTGGGTGGGCCTAACCTTATCACATGAGGCTTTATTTATTTAGAAAAAAAATTTCTTTTTTAAAAGATTTTATTTATTTATTTGACAGACAGAGATCACAAGTAGGCAGAGAGGCAGGCAGAGAGAGAGAGAGACAGAGAGAGGAGAAAGCAGGCTCCCTGCTGAGCAGAGAGCCCAACATGGGGCTCGATCCCAGGACTCTGAGATCATGACCCCAGCTGAAGGCAGTGGCTTAACCCACTGAGCCACCCAGGCACCTCTAGAAAAATATTTTTTAAGGATTTTATTTAATTGAGAGAGAGAGAGAGAACACAAGTGAGGGGAATGGAAGGCAAAGAGAGAATCGGGCTCCCCTCTGAGCAGGGACCCCCAATGTGGGGCTCGATTTCGGGCTCCTGAGATCATGACCTGAGCTGAAGGCAGAAGTCAGAGATCCAAAGCGTCCACATGAGCGGGATGTGATGGCCGCTGGTGACTGAGGAGGAAAGGGGCCATGTGGAAATAATCTGACCAGCCTTCAGCTGCTGAGTGTGACCCTGGCTGACACCCGCAAGAAAGTGGGGGCCCTCGGTCTTAGAAACACAGGGAACCTGTCACCAGCCTGAGAAGCACCTGGTGGGTTCTTTCCCCGAGCCTCCAGGTGAGAACACTGCTCAGCAGACACCCGATTTCCAGCTACATCTTGCTGGACTTCGGACCTCTAAAAACTGTGAGCTCACAAACAGGTGTTTTAAGTCCCTGAGCCTGGGACTTTGTTACACAGCAAAAGAGAAGTACACCAGTGACTTTGAAAGCAATGCAAATAGCTGACCACTTCTACCCAAACTATTTTTAAATTCTATCTCCCGTAGGAGGGGATCTAAATATCATGGTACATATTTCTTGCCTCTAGAACACTAATCTAATGCTCTAATATTTGACATTTGAAGTCTGAGGCCACTAAAACCTTAAAACTCAGCCCATTAAAACATGCTAAAAGTTATGGATTTCAGCTTTGGAGAGGTAGGTGAGATGTAGGTAACTACCACCTCTGCCCTCCACCAATTAATCACCAGGGTTGACCACACTGGCCAGGCACAGCAGGGCCCTAGGAACATAGCCAGGGTGACACCTGCAGACTTGTGCGGTGGCTGTGCCTCCTCACGCTTCTTGGGAGGGGCGAGGCCCATGTAGAGATTTACAGCTGAATTCCACTCACTCATCCAGGACAGGTCCCTCAGTGGAGGGAGGGGAGAAGCTCAAGTACAATGACCATCCTTAGCCTTGCTGAGGTCCAAGGGCTCCACGACAGGGACAGCAATGGCAGAGGACACTGCAGCGCCAAAGTGGTTGACTTCACAACTGCAGGGAGCCCCCCTCCCATACTGTTTTCTGGGTATTGGTAGGACCTCAGCATTCCCAAGGCCTTAGCGGTAGAAAGTCCCGGTTTCCTTGCTGGCTATCAGCCAGGGACCTCTCTCGGCTCCTGATGGGCCCCCTTGACCTTCAAGCCCACCAATGGTGCAATGAATCCTTATGATGCTTCAGAGGAAACGCCAGTTTTTAAAGGGTTCATGTGTTAGGTCTACCCAGACCACCTCCCTTTTGCCATATGTGGAGAGGGAATTATGTAAGGGAGAGGGTCACTGGGGGTCATTCTTAGAATTCTGCCTATCACCGCCACCATCTTGTCTTCTGGCCCCCTAGAGAACCCCAAAAAGGGGTTCTCTGCATGAGAGATGCAAATTTCTGTCATAACCCTAAAGAAGGAATTAAAGGCAGATTAAAAAAGGGAGCTGTAGGGTTCCACGGGTCCAACCTATCCTGCGCTTGGGATATAGTTCCCAGGCAGCCTGTGGACCGAGAGTAAATTTACAAGGGCTTCCTGGAACCCTGTTTCTAAAAAGAAAATCTACGGAAATGTGAGTGGAGTAGAATGTCTAGAACGGTCTCCTCTTTGCTGAGAGCCACTTGGAGCTCAGAGCAGGCCTCACTCTGGACTGACTGCATGTTCATGTCCCCCCTGAATCTCAGTTCTGGGGCTACCTCAAGACACCCAAAGCTGAACCTGGGGCTCTGCAGAGGGTCTGACCCACCGTTCTACCTTTTCAGAGCTGCCACCGTGTGTTACTTAAATTCCAGAGGATGCAGTTGCTAAGGTAACGATGTTTTCTCATTCTGACCTTCCAGGCTTAGAACCTGGTGTGGGATGGATAAACCTTGATGAAAAGATGCAAGTCTTGCCCTCCATCAGGGAAAGTGAGCCATGGCTCATGTGTCACCTCCCTGGCCTTCATAAGATGGTGGCGTCATCCACACACCTGGCACTCCTAAGCCTCCTACACAGACCTTTCTCCACAGTACACTCAAGTACATATCTTACTTTTTAATCAGAATCATCGGTCTGCGTGAAGATGGAAGCTCCACGAGAGCAGAAATTCTGCTTGTTTTCTTTTCTTTTTTAAAGATTTTATTTATCCATTTGACAGATAGAGATCACAAGTAGGCAGAGGCAGGCAGAGAGAGAGGGAAGCAGAGAGCTTGATGCGTGGCTCGATCCCAGGACCCTGGGATCATGACCTGAGCCAAAAACAGAGGCTTTAACCCACTGAGTCACCCACGCGCTTCTCTGTCTGTTTTCTTCACTGCTGATGTCCCAGAACTGAAAATACAAGGGGACACCAAACAGATCCCTCCCTAAAAAGCCACTGAATTTAATATATGGAGAGTTTTGACAGAACCCACCGTGCTATACTCTGATGGGCTGAAAAGAAAGTTCTTTCAAGTGAAAATGTACATGGCTACTGCCTTTTTTTTTTTAGCAGAATTGTCTGAGTTTTCTACAATTTACTTTTGGCTTCCTGAGTCAGAGAGAACAATCTTTAGAAGGCTTAAGAAGCATCTCAGACAAATAGGTCTAGACAGAGGATATTTTGCAAGGAGTAAATGAATCAGACACATATGACTTATGTTTCCCTTTAAATTTACAGAGATTTAACGACAAATTAAAAAAAATACTCTTCATGCAGAATGAGTTTTGGGTGTCATCAAGCATAACATGCTTTGAGAACTTGTACAAGATGTTCACAAAACAAAACATCACTACGGCAGGAAATATAATTCTCGCTCTTATGATGGCAAATATCCGATTGTATAATCCCCCCCTGCATTCTAATTATAATAACACTCCATGCCAAAGGACCGATTCCTTCTGGAAATTTTCATCGTCTCTTTGTGTCCATCTAGCACTTTCCTCAATCCACTTCTGTAAGGTGGGGAAATGATAGCTCAGTCAAGTGGCCATGACCATGTGCGGCTCAGCCAGGGCCACCCTTACTTGTTCCTGGCCTTTCTGAGGCCACCCCTACATCCCTTACCCTAAAGCCCCCCAGAATCAGCTTTCTCTCCCCCACTCCTTAAGCTTCTCCATTTCCTCAGCAACGTGGCTGATGTGCGGAGGGAGGCTGTCATTGGGGTGGCCTGCCTTTACAGGGTGGTTTCGACCCTCAGAGCGGGCTGAAGCAGGGGGCTCAGAGAGCAGCTAAAGGAGAAAACAATGCACTGGAAGCAAAGCTTATACTCTGGGGGTCTTTCTTACTGGCCACTAACCCAACTAATTTTTTTCCTCTTTCTATTTTAGCAGAAACTGGGCGGGGGAAGGTCATGTCAAAGATATAAAACACTTCTATTCTTGGGTAGAAACTGATTTTAAGACCCTTGACTCCTGCTATTATAAAGACAATCCCAGTCCTGCTGCCGCTCAAGTATCTGGGGCCTGGCTCCTGGCTGAGGCCTTGTTTTCTTGCTGGGGTCTTTCTTTCTCTGTCCCCAACCCCCTCAAAGCTTAAGGTTGGGGAAGGAGTGTTGGGGTACCAGAATCTTCAGAATTTTTAGCAAAGTGGGGTAAAGGTGTGGGAAAGCAGGGCCTGCGTGGAGAGAAGGGAGGAGATGACAAGTTTATTTTGATTATTTAACATTTATTTAT
The DNA here is from genome assembly GCF_020171115.1 of Neogale vison. Taxonomy (NCBI): domain Eukaryota; kingdom Metazoa; phylum Chordata; class Mammalia; order Carnivora; family Mustelidae; genus Neogale; species Neogale vison. Next base: position 66,122,176 of record NC_058095.1, read on the forward strand.
TTATTTAAGTCATCTCCGCACCCAAAGTGGGGCTCAAAGTCATGACCCCTTGATCAAGAGTCACATGCTCTACTGACTGAGCTAGTCAGGCGCCCTGGAGATGGCAATTTTAAAGAGGGCTGCTATTTAATGGGAAAGGGAACACAATCCAACTTACAAAAGAAAACATTGGAGAGTATTTTTGTGTCCTTGGAACAGAAAAAGATTTCTGAAATAGGACGCAGAAAGCACTAGCCACTGGGAAAAGATGGATAAATGAGACGTCATTAAAATGAAAGACCTCGTTCAACAAAAAAGCAAAAATTCAAGCCACTGTGGGAGCAGACATTTGCAATACCTCTATTTGACAAAGGACGGATATCTAGACTATATCAAGGGCTCCTGAAAGCAACCAGAGAAAGACAGACAATCTGATTTTATTCTACCTTTTTTTTTTTAAAAGGTTTTATTTTTTTAAAAAGGTTTTATTTATTTATTTGACAGAGGGAGAGAGAGATCACAAGTAGGCAGAGAGGCAGGCAGAGAGAGGGGGAAGCAGGCTCCCCGCTGAGCAGAGAGTCCGATGCAGGGCTCGATCCCAGGACCCTGAGATCATGATCTGAGTGTAAGAGGCTTAACCCACTGAGCCACCCAGGCGCCCTGACAATCTGATTTTAAGACAGGCAAGAGACCTACAGTGCACATCCTCAAAGAGATTACCCTGATGTCGCCCACTTAGCATGTGGAAAAGTCCTTGGCCTCATTGGCCAGCAGGGAAGTTCAAGTCCCAAGCACAAAGAGATGTCACTACACACTTACGCAAAGACTGGGAGTAATAAGACTGGTGTTGTCGGTGAAAATGCAGAGGAACGATCTCGCCTCTCTTCCTGAGGGCAGGGCGGGGGGAAGCAAACCACACAACTGTCTCAGAAATCTGTTTGGCACAATCTTGAATATGGGCACACCCAATGGTCCAGTAATTTCACTTCTAGGTGTAGATCCAGAAAGAATGAGCGCACCTGTGTTCTGAGAGAAATGCACGAGAACGCACCAGCACCACGTAACGACAGCCCTGAACTGGAAATAACTCATCCATCCAGCAAGAGGGGAAGGGGCGGATAAATAATGGGTGTGATCCCACAACAGGTTCCAAAGGGTGAAGAAAATGAACAAACCAGAGAAGCCTTGATGACTTCGTATCGTAGGGTAAGAGCTGGATGCAGGTATGACAGGTTTTGATTGCATTTATGTAAAGTTCAAGTGCAGGCAAAACTAATACAGCATTTAGGGATGCCTTCTTTTTGCAGAAAACCATGAGGAAAAGACCTGAAGACAGCACTTGCCTTTGGGAGTGGGGAAGGGCTAGGATCAGAAAGTCACACAAGAGGTTTGGGGGAATTGACAATGCTCTGTTTCTGGAAGGGAAATGGCCCATGAAACTGTACCTGCTATTTGGTGAATTTTTAACTTTGTATATGGTATTTCATAATAACAAAGCTTACACTTCTATCAAGCATTCCTTCCTCGTGTAACCTTCCCAGAAGACAAATACTGTCTTGATAAACTGAAACTTTAAACGCAAACAGCTCTAAAGTAACAGAAAAAATGGGGCCTTTGTGTCAATCAGAGGGAGGCACCCTCTTTGGGAAGGTGCTTCAGCCAAGGCTGTCTTCCCTGGACTGAGGCAGCCTGTTGGGCCCATTGTTTGTGGAGACTACATCTCCTCTGAGTAAAGAAAAATGTGGCCCTTCTGCAGGAGACGAGGACCTCCACTGAGGTCCACGGCTTGTTGGGTGGACTGGCTCTCAGTCCCATTTGGCACCAGAGTAAACCCTACCACCACTGTGGCCTTCCCTAGGAGAACAGAAGGGCAACAATTAGATGCCAAGCATATGCATGCACAGGACAAATATGGGCCCAGGATTGCTGCTGCCCAGAGCTGGATGGAGGCTGGCCGACGCTGTCACTCACCGCGTAGCCTTCTGTCTTCTTCTGGCACCATTTCAGGAGAGCGTTACGCTTGGAGCCACCATATTCCCGGGCCAAGGCAGCCAGCGGGTCTCTTCTTTCCACGCTGGTTAGAAAGAAGAGCACAG